>NC_079321.1:10955000-11555000 GCF_029931775.1 Euleptes europaea | reverse complement strand
GTGCTCACTAACCATGCTTAGCTTCTGGGATCTGACAAGATCTGGCTAACCAGGGACATCCAGGTCAGGGCAGGAGGAGACCTGGTTAGTACTTGGAGGGAGGCCACCAAGGAATACAAGAGTGGCTATGCAGAGAAAGGCAATGGCAAACCCCCTCTGTTCACCTCTTGTCCTATCCTGATGTCCCAGGCCAGCCTGATCTCGTCAGATCTTAGAAGCTAAGCAGGGTCAGCCCTGATTAGTACTTGGATGGGAGACCACCTAGGATGTCCGGGGTGACTTGCCTTGAAAACCCTACCGGGTCACCATAAGCTGACTGTGACTTGAGGGCCCTTCAACCAGGACCTGGACTTCCATCCCAGATATCAGCATGGGTGGCGCCATTGTTGAAATGAGATGCTAGGCACACTCCAAGTCACAAGCAGGAATTTATTGTGCCTCACCAGCATCACGCTTAAGCCAGGCCTGGGTGACTCCTCCTGATTCTCTTCCTTTTACCAGCTTCGACAGGATTCGTAGAGGCTGAGGGATCAAGGCCCAGGTTCTCTGGCCGTGATGCTGCATGTCAAAAGATTTCCAGTGTTGGGTAGTGGTTAAGAGTGGTGGTTTGGAGTTGTAGATTCTGATCTTGAGAACCGAGTTTGATTCCCCACTCCTCCACATGAGCGGCGGAGGCTAATCTGGTGAACTGGGTTGGTTTCCCCACTCCTACTCATGGAGCCAGCTGGGAGACCTTGGGCTAGTCACACTCTCTCAGCCCCACCAACCCCACAGGATGTCTATTGTGGGAAGGGGAAGTGAAGGTGATTATAAGCCGGTTTGATTCTTCCGTAAGTGGTAGAGAAAGACGGCATATCAAAACCAACCCTCCTTCTTCTTCTTCCGTCTATTAATTACACTAAGAAATGATTAGCTCATTTTTTCATTTAAAAATATGTCTACCTTTGTTCTGTTTACTTTCTGTGTATTTAAATTTTGCTAATGGTCCATGGAAGAAGGTCACGGAAGGTCTTAGGGAGACCCGGTTAGTACTTGGATGGGAGACCACCCAGGAAGTCTAGGGACACATGAACATGAACACATGAAGCTGCCTTATACTGCATCAGACCCTTGGTCCATCAAAGTCAGTATTGTCTGCTCAGACCAGCAGCAGCACTCCAGGGTCTCAGGCAGTGGTCTTTCACATTACTTACTTACCTGGTCCCTTTAACTGGAGATGTCGGGGATTGAACCTGGGACCTTCTGCATGCTAAGCAGATGAGCTACCACTGCGCCACAGCCCCTTGCCTTAAAACTCTACTGAGTCACCATGGGTCGGCTGTGACTTGATGGCCCTTCAACCAAGACCTGGACTTCCATCCCAGATATCAGCATGGGTGGCGCCATTGTTGAAATGAGATGCTAGGCACACGCCAAGTCACAAGCAGGAAGATCGTGTGCCTCACCAGCATCATGCTTAAACCAGGCCTGGGTGACTCCTCCTGATTCTCTTCCTTTTGCCAGCTTTGACAGGATTCATGGAGGCTGAGGGATCAAGGCCATGTAACAAGATCCAGGGGCTCTGGCAGTGAGGTTGCATGACAAAAGAGTTCCAGCATTGGGTAGTGGTTCAGAGCAGTGGTTTGGAGCTGTGGATTCTGATCTTGAGTACCGAGTTTGATTCCCCACTCCTCCACATGAGGGGCAGAGGCTAATCTGGTGAACTGGGTTGGTTTCCCCACTCCTACTCATAAAGCCAGCTGGGTGACCTGGGGCTAGTCACACTCTCTCAGCCCGACCTACCACACAGGGTGTCTGTTGTGGGGAGGGGAAGGGAAGGGGATTGTAAGCCAGTATGATTGTCATTAAAAGGCAGAGAAATTCAGCATATAAAAACCAAGTCTTCTTCTTCTATCTGCTATCTCTGAATAATTACACTAAGACGTGATACTAACTCCTTTTTTGATTCAACAAATATGTTTCCCTGTGTTCTGTTTATTTTCCGTGTATGCAATTTTTGCGACTGGTCCACGGAAGGCGGTTTGTCTTTTGTAAGCACCCTTGAATGTGAAAGTTGGTGAGCCAAAAGGCAAGTGCAGCTGGCACCTCCACCTGCATGAGCAGGCATATGCCCTGGGGACTGAATCACTGCAAGCTGGATAGACCTATCCGCACCGCAGTGGGGGCCAAACGCCTATACTCGCCTCACCGCAGGGAGTCCCCAGGGAGCTCATCAGGCCCGGGGCATATGTAGCCCACCACACAGATGTAGCAGCTACGCCTCACCAATACAAGGGGGCGGCCCATTTGGTATTTATAGCTATGAGGAGGTCATGGACCGCTATGAGGAGGTCATGGTGAATCTCTCCACTCAGCCGACTCTCAATTGCAATTGCAGTCATTGACTGCGGTCCAAAGACCAGTTCTGCACACCCTTTAAGACCCCGCTTGGAAGGAGTCATCGAAGGCAGGGAAATCATATCACCGGCACCCCACAATCACCAGTCTTGGCCATGCAGACCCAAACCCCCTCCTCCTTCCCAGCAGCCTTTGCATCTGCATGCAGATTCCTTGGCACTGACTGGTTAGTTTCCCCTGGCTTCCCTCACGGGTCACAAAAGGGCAGTGGGCAAGGAGGCTTGGCCAGTCGGAGGCTGCCCGTCTCTCCTGTTCCCTTTTCCCCACATCCCAAAGCTCCTCAGTAGATGTCCTGCTCAGCTTGAGGCGCCACCACCGCTTCCCGAAGACCAGGCATTTGCCTAAGACAGCCCTGCCGGGTTCCGTTGCTAGGGAGGAGGGTCCTGAGGGGCCATCTTAGAAGTACCTCCTGGCCAAGTTCTGCAAGGCTCATTCTCCAGCAAAATTAGGCCTTCAAGGGTTCTCAGCCTTACCACAAGTGCGGCCCAGAGACAGAGCACTACAGGCGCTCTCCACACATGCTCGAGGGAGCGCCTCCCCCTTGTTGACGCCTAGTCCACCCTCCAAAGCATCCATTTTTTCTGAGGAACCGATCTCTGTAGTCTGGAGAGGAGCTGTAATTCCAAAAGATCTCCAGCTCATGTGTCCCATCAGGGCATATGTAGCTCACCACACAACATGTGTAGCAGCTACCACTGACACAGATACAAGGTGCTGGTGCAGGGGGTTTTAAAGGCCCCCATGGACCGCTATGATGAGATTATGGTGAATCTCTCAATTTGGAAGTAGTAATCGAAAGTAGGGAAATAATAATATCAGCAGGACACCAGAATCGCCAGTCTTTGCCATCAAAACCCCAGCCCCCAGATGTCGCTTGGAAGTGCAATTTTTATCTTACATATCAAGATACGATTGGTGAGGACAAAGAAATAAAGCATTTACAATCAATCAGAAAAGATAATAAAGATATTTACTGCCTAATGTATCTTCAGTTAAGATCTAAATTTAAAGAAGATTGTATGAGAACGGGAATGATGAGAACATTAACAGATTTCGGAAACATAATAACCAAGAATAACGATCATCTACTCGGAAAGATTTACAATTTGTTGTTAAGATACGACACAGAAATGGAACAAGTCAAAAGAAATATGATCAAGTGGATTCAAAACTTCGGAGAAATGATAACAATAGAAACTTGGGATAAACTATGCACAACGGACTTGAAGTTTACAGTTAGCCAAAAAGTAAAAGGTAACTGGTACAAGATGTTTTATCGTTGGTGTCTTACTCCTAACTTAATTCAAAACATGAGTAACTCAAAAGACAAACACAAAGGAGCATGTTGGAAATGCTTAGCGAAAGATGGTTCCTATTTTCACCTATGGTGGACATGTCTGAAACTGCAAATATATTGGAAACAAATTCATACTGAATTACAGAAAATGTTCCAGCAGAAATTCAGCCTAAATACAAAGAATATGCTATTGGGGATAATGCCAATAGAATTGCCTCCATCAGTGAAGGATATGTTCTAATATGCCACAACAGCGACTAGAGTTACGCTTGCAAGAAGATGGAAACAGACTGGAAAGAAAAAATGATGGAATAGGCTGCTATGGCAGAAACACACGTGTTTAATGTGACTGATGATGAAACCATAGACAAGTTTAATGAATGATGGAATTTATTCTATAAGTATGTAGAAGTTTAAAGCTAAGAAAATTACAACAAAAATTTATTGCTAAATAGAACCAAATAGGGCTATAGGTAGCTTCAAAAATGTAAGAAAAAGAGCTAATATTTTAGTTGTTGATATAAAACAGTAAATGGTAGAATGTAGTCCGTAGAACGTATTAGTAACTCGGTTGTTGATCTATGTATTAATTTTTTCTTCTTTGATTTGCAGACGAATATATACTACCCTATGCTTATCCCTTTCCCTCTTTCCTTTTTGTATCCTTTATATAAAATTAATAAAAACTTTATATAAAAAAAACCCGGCCCCCTCCTGCCAGCCTACTTCCCAGCAGCCTTTGCATCTGCATGCAGATTCTTCTTCTCTGAGTGGTTAGTTTCCCTTGGCTTCCCTCACGGGTCACAAAATGGCAGTGGGCAAGGAGGCTTGGCCAGTCTGAGGATGCCCATCTCTCCTGTTCCCTTTTCCCCACATCCCAAAGCTCCTCAGTAGTTATCCTGCTCAGCTTTACGTGTCACTGCCGCCACTTTCCTAAAATCAGGTGTTTGCCTAAGGCAGCCCAGCTGGGTTCTGCTGCTAGGGAGAAGGGTCCTGAGGGGCCATCTAAGAAGTAACTCCTGGCCAAGTTCTGCAAGGCTCATTTGCCAACCACCAGGTATTAGCTGAAGATCTCCTGCTATTACAACTGATCTCCAGCCAAACGAGATCAGTTCACCTGGAGAAAATGGCTGCTTTGGCCAATGGACTCTATGGCTTTGAAGTCCCTCCCCTCCCCAAACCCCACCCTCCTCAGGCTCCACCCCCAAAATTTCCAGGTATTTCCCAAGCCAGAGCTGGCAGCCCTATTTGTAGCTCCTGCCCTCTCTCTTCAGTGAGAGCAGAAGTGAAGGCAACAGGTAGACAGGGTGGCCCTGCGGCAATGCCCACAAGGAAGCCGTGTTTGGAGTAGGGATACCAACATCCAGGTGGGGCCTGAAGCCTCGCGGCACCAGAAAATAGGAACATAGTGTGCCTTTAATTGTTTTAATGGAGTTTCTTCTTTTATACGAGTCATAGCAGGGCCCAGTTTAGAAAAGAGGGCAATAAAGAAGAACAGAAACAAAAACGATGTTTAATAATAGAATATAATAAGATGTTGGTGATATTATGCTTAAGCCTTCTAGAAAAGAGAAGAGCATTGGGAACAAATTGGACCCCAGTCTATAAATAGCTTCAAATAACATTAGGGGCAAAGATAGACGGTAATTAGTTGGTCTCACAAGATGGTAGAATGGGAAGTCAGCGTTAAAAAAAATAGACAGCGAGGCTAAAATTTCCCAGCTACGATAATGGAGAGGATTCTCAAGAGAAATGCAGCATCTATTGTAGATTAGATTAAAATAATACATTAGTAGGGATGATTTATCATAGACAATACTAGAACACATTGTGGGGATTGTTTACAGTGGTAAAACCAGCATAATACATTATAATGATTGACAGAAGGAAAGATTCCTAAATGCTCCCAATGCATGGTTAGAAATTACCGTGAGACAGGGGAGCCACCACTTCTGGGTGCTGAGCTGATGCCCTTTTCTTTCGGCACCAGAGGAGAACCTGCAAACCTTTTCCTTAGGGTTGCCAGCCTCCAGGTGGTGGCTGGAGATCTCCTGGGATTTCAACTGATCTATAGGCAACAGATCAGTTCCCCTGGAGAAAATGGCAGTTTCAGAGGGTGGACTCTATGGCATTATGCCCCATTGAAGTTCCTCCCCTCCCAAACCATGCTGTCCTTAGGATCCACCCCCCAAATATCCAGGTATTTCCCAAACCAGCGTTGCCAATTCCAGGCTAGGAAATTCCTGAAGATTTGGGGGTGGAGCCTGGGGAGGGAAGAGGTTGGGGGGGGAGGGACCCCAGCAGGGTATAATGCCATAGAGTCCCCTTTCCAAAGCTGTGATTTTCTCCAGAGGAACTGAGCTCTGTCATCTGGAGATCAGCTGTAATCCCAGGAGAAATCCAGGCCCCATCTGGACATTGGTATCCCTCCTCCAGCCATGGCTTGTTTGTGGGCTTCACCACTGGGCCACCCTGCCTGCCCCTTACCCCCACATCTGCTCTCACTGAAGAGAGAGGGCAGGAGCCACAAATAAGGTTGCCAGCTCCAGCTTGGGAAATACCTGGAGATTTGGGGTTTGGGGCCTGAGGAGGGTGGGATTTGGGGAGGGGAAGGACTTCAATGCCATAGAGTCCATTTGGTCCACTGATCGATATTCTTGGTTATGTTTTCGAAATCTGTTAATGTTCTCATCATTCCCGTTCTCCTAAAATCTTCTTTTAATTTAGATCTTAGCTGAAGATACGTTAGCCAGTTCATATCATTATTATCTTTTCTGATTGATTATTAATGCTTTATTTCTTAGTGTAATTATTCAGAGATAATAGAAAGAATAAGACGAAGTCGAAGACTTGGTTTTTATATGCCTATTTCTCTATCTTTTAATGAGAATCATACTGGCTTACAATCTCCTTCCCCTCCCCTCCCCACAACAGACACCCTGTGAAGTAGGTCAGGCTGAGAGTGTGAGTAGCCCAAGGTCACCCAGCTGGTCTGAGCAGACAATACTGACTTTGATGGACCAAGGGTCTGATTCAGTATAAGGCAGCTTCATGTGTTCATGTGTCCCTAGACTTCCTGGGTGGTGTCCCATCCAAGTATTAACCAGGGCTGGCTCTGCTTAGCTTCTAAGATCTGATGAGATCAGGTTAGCCTGGGCCATCAGGACAGGACAAGAGACTAACAGTTGGTTTGCATTGCCTTCCTTTGCATAGCCACCCTGGTATTCCTTGGTGGTCTCCCGTCCAAGTACTAACCAGGTTTCCCTAAGACTTACCATAATTTTCTTCCATGGGCCATTAGCAAAATTTAAATACACAGAAAATAAACGGAACAAAGGTAGACATATTTTTAAATGAAAAAATGAGTTCATCATTTCTTAGTGTAATTAATAGACGGAAGAAGAAGGAGGAGGAGGAAGATTGTTTTTGATATGCCTTCTTTCTCTACCACCTAAGGAAGAATCATACTGGCTTACAATCTCCTTCCCCTCCCCTCCCCACAATAGACACCCTGTGGGGTTGGTGGGGCTGAGAGAATGTGACTAGCCCAAGGTCTGTCCTTCAGTGTTACTCCTCTGAAGATGCCTGCCACAGCTGCTGGTGAAACATCAGGAAAGAAAATGCCAAGACCACAGTTACACAGCCCGGATAACCTACAAGAACCAATGATTTTCTCCTTCTTGGGCTTCATTATACTTATTTTTTTTAAGCAGTTAACCTTTTCAAGTTGTAAATGAGCTGTTTGCTGAACAACCACATCGAAATGTCAAGATTCAAGGCGCTGGCATCCGTTGGCAACAAACATTTAACATTTTTGTGGCTGAGAAAAAAAAATTAACCTGTTGCCACACTGGCATTATACTTTCAATGAAAACCAGCTGAAAGGCAAGTGAATACTGGTCGTATATCACAGAATTGTATCTCGCCCTTCCCTTCCTCCAAGGAGCTCCAACAGGGTAGGGAAGAACCCACCTGCAGCCCCACTTTCCTGCCCCTGAGGAACTGAGGAGGTGGGGGGGAATGACCTTCACATAGTGATGCTCTAGGAATTTCCTCTAGTCTCTATGGCAAAACCATAGAGTCTATGTGAAGCAGCCTAGAGTCTCTCCCAGAAGTGACATGGCATACCTCTCAAACTCTGCCCTTCTCAAATACCACCCCACAAATCTCCCAGCATTTGCGAAGGCTGTGTAGGGAAGCTTTGGACAGTGTGGGGGTTATTTCATTTTACCCCCAACTAGCCTCTGAATGGGGTTGCCAGGTGCCCGCTGGTGGTGGGCAAACCCCCGGCAATTACCCCTCTGCCCACCGACCACCTCGATTTGAAAGAGATCAGTTCACCTGGAGGAAATGGCTGCTTTGGTAATTGGACTCTATGGCACTGAAGTCCCTCTCCTCCCCAAATCTCACCCTCCGCCCCACAAACTTCCCGCCAGTGGAGAAGAGGGACCTGGCAACCCTAATTCTGTGGCACTCTACTTTCCCCTTCCCAACCTCCACCCTCTCCAGGCACCACTCCCAAAATCTCCAGCAATTTTCCAATCCGGAGTTGGTAGAACTAAAATTCTGGGTGACCCATTCCCTTACTTGGACATGCGGTTTTTCTTGCTGCAATTTCATGGAATTTTGATCCACAAAGGAGATATTTGTAAATCTGATCCACATTTAAGAGGTACATTTGTAAATGATGCAGTTTCTCAAGTAGCACCAATGATTTATAACCTGTCCAAACATCTGCTTGCATCGTCCTCTTGTCTGCCATTTTATCCTCACAACAACCCTGTGAGGTAGATTTGAAGCTGATGGAGTGTGACTGGCTCAAGGTCAGCCAGCAAGCTTCCATAGCCGAGCGGGGATTCGAACCTCGGTCTCCCAGATCCTAATCTGATACTTTAACCACTACAACATATTAGCTATCACAGTTGAGAGTGTTAGGTAGTAATACATAGTTGTTCGTGAAATGGCAATATTCTACCACACGCACACAAATGTCTTTTCACCTCTGCATTGGGACTTCAAAGCCATAGAGTCCATTGGCCAAAGTGGCCATTTTCTCCATGTGAACTGATCTCTGTTACCTGAAGAACTGATCTCTGTCGCCTGGAGAACAGTTGTAATAGTGGGAGATCTCCAGCCACCACCCACTGTCACCCTAAGGCGATTCAATCAGCCCTCTGACCAGGCCATTTTACCCTACCTACACCCATCCCAACAATAGACCAGTATTCAAGAGAATAGCCCAGGCATTCTCTTGGGTCCTGATGACTCATCTTGCCTCTCCTATCTTTTTGTTGGATTTCCGGTAAAGCAATCAATTCTTTGTCTCTGGCTTTCCTGCCAGCTTCCTTCATACCGCCTCAGGGCCCGTTTTGGGGTATAAATATTAGTCCTTTGGCCATTGATAGTGTGTGTATTCTGGATCCGTGCGCACGCCCCCACTTGCGTGCAGGCTGTTTTATTTGCTCCTGGAAACACTGGTCATTTTCCTCTTCAGCGCTGCTTTCCCTGAATGTCTCTTCAAGACTGGTAACTATCACCCATCCCTGAAACCCTAGCCAGCTTCCTCCTTTTTCTCTTAGTCAGCTCTTGTATGCTTTGTATCATTGTATGAGAATGTTCATTTCTTAAAATATATTTCCTGTTTTACTATTTTTTATTCTTTAATAAAACCATATTTTAATTATCCAACTGCCTGCTCATTGGAGAGTTTTCAACCAGGACTATCCTGGTATACATAGGTTATCGATCCCAGTCCTCCCCCCACCCCACCCCACCCCGTCTCTGTCTCCAGCTAATTCCTCCAACTAAAGTGGAGCTGCCTGCTTAGGGTAACAAACCTGTCAAACTGTAGAGCAGAGGTGTCAAACGTATGCTTTGTTTCTGCCCCACAAAAGACACCTTGTGAGGTAGGTGGGACTAAGAAAGTTCAGAGAGAACTGTGACTGGCCCAAGGTCGCTCAGCAGGCTTCATGTGGAGGAGAGGGGAAACCAACCGGGTTCACCATATAAGAGTCCGCCACTCATGGAGGAGTGGGGAAACCAACCCAGTTCACCAGATTGGAGTCTGTGGAGGAGTGGGGAAACCAACTCGGTTCACCACGTTAGAGTCTGCCGCTCATGTGAGGAGTGGGGAAACCAACCTGGTTCTCCAGATTAGAGTCTGCCGCTCATGTGGAGGAGTGGGGAAACCAACTCGCTTCACCAGATTAGAGTCCACCACTCTTAACCACTACATCACACTGGCTCTCCAAGGAAGCCTCTGCAGGGGAAGGCACTGGCGAACCCCCTTTGCTTAATCACTTGCCTTGCCAGCCCCTTGCTGGAGTCACCATAAGTCGGCTGCAACTTGACAGCACTTTATGCACACACAAAGAGAAAGGAGCCTTGACCTGGATGACCCAGGCTAGCCCAATCTCATCAGATCTCAGAAGCTAAGCCGAGTCGGCCATGATTAGTACATCAGTGGGAGACCTCCAAGGAAATGCAGGGCTGCTCTGCGGAGGCAGGCACCGGCAAACCACCTCCGTTCATCTCTTGCCATGAAAACCCCATGGGGGTTGCCACAAGTCAGGTGTGACTTAATGGCACTTTCCACCACCACAGAGGAAGGAGAGATCCTCTCCGACTATCAGAAAAGGCTTTGCTGAGAAGCATAGGACCTTCATGTACAGAAGCCATGTGGGATTACTATATTAGAGAGTGGAATTGAGCAAGGTTGGGTGAAAAAAGCTGACTGGATCCAGCCCGGTAAGTCCACCAAGGACTGATACATATCCAGATCCAGTTATAAACACAATTTTTTGTGTCTTACTAGTGGTGTCCCCAGATGGAGCTGCATATCCCCCTCGCTTGCCTGAGATGCTTCCTTCAAGTTCAGCAGGAATCTAATGAGCACCCAAGTGTGCAGCTATATCAGTTTTGAACATGAGTAGGCCTCCCTTGCTGAATTGGGGTGAAACCACTTTCTTTCACGTATGCTGCAAGTGGCAACACAGACACCATCACCAGGAGAACTTACTTTGCTTGATGCTTCTGATTAGACCTGAGGGGGTTCCATATCAAATTGCCTCGATGAGGACTGTCAAAGTTCGTGTCAAGCAGCTTTATGCTTGTGCAGTAGCCCCTTATTATGTAGGACCAGGTTGCCGATGCTTTGATTGCCGTGTTTCAGATTGTTAATCTGTGAACTGCTTGCCACAACTGGCATTTTAATGAACATTGAAACGGACAGTATTATGCTATTTCTACCATTAGGTGATATTCCACATATCATGGCATAATAACGCTAATCAGCTCAAATTGGGAGGAAATGTGCAAATATAGTTCTGTTGATGCCAGCAAATAGAGGGACAAATGGGTTCATGATCATAACAAACAGACACCAAAGGCAGGCAGAGACACCTAAGTAGTAAGCCTCAACTCAAATTATTTTTCCCTTTTAACTATGTGCCCTTTAAAATTGTAGGTGGCAGCAGAGGGACTGGGGGTGCTGGTGCAAACACAACACTGTAATTGTGCAAGAAAGCAGCACAATCACGTGAAAGAGATGCATTCAAATTAGTTCAGAGACATCTACGCAGCTCGCTGAATAATCAGCTCACTAAAAAGGAACAACCAACTAAGAAGGAGGGTGTAGCTTTGAAAGGCAACATTTCTAAAAGTGTCTTCCAGTTAGATTGGGTGGACTGCTTGACATTGAAGAAAGAAAGGGGGAAAAGGCGAACAGAAGCTGCCATGCTTGTAAAGCAATTTGCAAAAGAAGCCTGGTTGGTCTGGCCACCGGTTGTCAACAGAAATTTACGCTCTGTCCAGAGGAGTTTCATTCATTTCTTCAGACTTGACTTCTGCAGATATTGTGTAGGGCCTGTGGGAAGGAATGAAGACGGTCATGGTATATGAAACAGCCCGCAGCTGTTAAAATCAGAGTCTCTTACCCATCTTCTGCTCAATAGGACAAACTGTCTTTATCAGTGCACAGAACTACAGGGTTGGGTAGAGTAATAGGTATGTAGTTGGGTGGCAAATGATGGACAGGAAAAAGGGGAAGAGGAAAATCACCCTTCCGCTCTCTTCTGTCAGTGTAGTTCCATTAACAGAATAGGGAGAAGAGAGTGGTTTTCCTATGGCTGCCAGGTCCCCTGGCTGCATAAGTCCCCTGGCAGCCCTCTTTCCCTGCCACCACTCAGTGGAAAAGAAGAGAAAGAAGAAGAAGAAGGAGGAGGAGGAGGAGGAGAAGGGTTGGTCTTTACATGCTGACTTTCTCTACTACTTAAGGCAGAATCAAAACCAGCTTACAATAACCTTCCCTTCCCCTCCCCACAACAGACACCCTGTGAGGTAGGTGGGGCTGAGAGAGCTCTAAGAGAGCTGTGACTGGCCCAAGGTCACCCAGTTGGCTTCATGTGTAGGAGTGGGGAAACCAACCCAGTTCACCAGAGTAGCGTCCGCCGCTCATGTGGAGGAGCAGGGAATCAAACCTGGTTCTCTAGATCAGAGTCCACTGCTCCAAACCACTGCTCTTAACCACTACACCATGCTGGCTCTCAAGGAACTGCTGTCACTGGTGATGCAGTGACATCCCTTCTGGCGTGACCCAGAAGTGATGTCACCATATAAGGCCAACACTCTAGCATTCACCAAAACTCTGTGGTTAAATGATATCACTGGACAGTCCCCCTTCCCCAACTGGTAAGTCTCCCACTAGAAAACCCTAGTTTTCCCCCTTCTCTTTCCCCATTGCAGACCAAAGACCTCTGTGGCTATTACTTCACAGGAGTCCCACAATCCCAGAATCAACTTTCCAGGGATTAGAAATGTCTGCTGGGGAGGGAAGAGGCGGGAGGTTCCATGATCCGTGCAGAACGATCCCTGATCCTTGTCCCAGTTCCACCTACTGACATCTCATCCTTGTGTCTTGCAATTCACACATTACACACAACTGTCATATAGAGGATGGTGCCGAGTTGTCTTTTGTTGCCCCAGAAGGTCGGACCAGAACCAATGGGTTGAAATTAAATCAGAAGAGTTTCCATCTAGACATTAGGAAGAATTTTCTAACAGTCACAGCGGTTCCTCAGTGGATCAGGCTTCCTCGGGAGGTGGTAAGCTCTCCTCCCCCGGAGGTTTTTAAGCAGAGGTTAGATGGCCATCTGTCAGCAATGCTGATTCTATGACCTTAGGCAGATCATGAGAGGGAGGGCATCTTGGCCATCTTCTAGGCATGGAGTAGGGGTCACTGGGGGTGTAGGGGGATGTAGTTGTAATTTTTTTGCATTGGGCAGGGGGTTGGACTAGATGACCTTGCTTGGTCCCTTCCAACTCTATGATTTACCAGATATTTCCAGAGGATCCTTTAAGAAGTAACATGAAAAGGGGTCCTAGCAAACAGCCCAGTCCTGAAAAAGAAATACCTGGATTTCTCCAAGGAGTTTTCCTTGTGCAACGGCTTGAGAACATGCGGCCGACAGCAGGACGACTTGCAGTTGATGACCTGATAGATAATGGGGTTATACATCGCTGCCGATTTGGCCAGCAGGGTTGGTAATACCGAGGCCTTAATGGGGACCGAGTCGGGTCTTCCAAAAGCAGACCACACCGACACCACAGCATACGGGATCCAGGCGATGAGAAATCCTGCGCAGATCAACATTGCCACCTAGTGCGAAAAAGTATTAAGTAAAGAGGACAAAAACTCTCCATTATTTCACACAACACCGTAGTCCACATTACCCACAGCGTAGATGTTGTAACGTCAGAGGTACGATTATTCCAAAGCTTTATAAAACAGGATAACCAATAATTCAGAGGTGCCATTTCCAAACATAGTGAGAACTAATACTGTAATATAGTTATCTTTTTGATATCTACTGTCCTTGTATGGTAGTGGAAAGTATTGTCAAGTTGCAGTCGTGTTATGGTGAGCCCCATGGGGTTTTCAAGGCAAGAGACATTCAGAGGTGGTTTGCCATTGCTTGCCTTTGCGTAGCGACCCTGGACTTCCTTGGTGGTCTCCCATCCAAGTACTTACCAGGGTTGACCCTACTTTGCTTCTTCTTTTTTTATATATTTTTTTATTTTTATAATATAAAACAAAACAAACAAATACAATAATAAGAAACAAAAATAATAATAAAAAGAAAATACAAAAGAGTATCAATTATGACTCTACAAAGTTATAAAGTTCAACAAAGCCAAAATACCCTTTTGACCCTTCACCCACCTTAAAAAGTGACCCTTCACCTGACTTCCGCAGAAGTGTCTAAACAGTTTTAAAAGTTGTTAATAATAGTAATATAAAAGTAAATAATCTTGTTTCTATAACTCACTAACTAAAGTAGTAAAATCCATTTTTGCCAGTTTGTCCCAATATGTGATGGCCTTTACCCAAGTTTTTTTGAATTCTTCCATATCTTTTCCATGTAGGAATTCTGTTAATTTGGCCATCCTCATATACATCCATAGTTTCCCTCTCCAGTCACTAATTGAAGGTTTATTCACTTGCTTCCAAACTTTAGCTATTACAATTCTTGCAGCCGCAAAACTATATTGACAAATGACCCTATAATTGGTTCTTGTAGGTTATCCGGGCTGTGTAACCGTGGTCTTGGAATTTTCTTTCCTGACGTTTCGCCAGCAACTGTGGCAGGCATCTTCAGAGGAGTAACACTGAAGGACAGTGTCTCTCAGTGTCAAGTGTGTAGGAAGAGTAATATATAGTCAGAAAGGGGTTGGGTTTGAGCTGAGTACTGTCCTGCAAAAGTAATTTGCTAATCATTGTCCTGTAAGTATCAAGATAATGTGCTAATGAGGGCGTGGTATGTTAATATGGAACCATTGTATCCTGAAGTGATCTGTTAATGTGTGTAATCCAAAGCTAATCTGCATGGCTATTGTTGAATGTTGTCTTTGTTAATCTGGAGGTTTTCAGAACAGGAAGCCAAGCCTTATTCATTCTTAAACTCTCCTCTTTTCTGTTAAAGTTGTGCTGATGTTTATGAATTTCAATGGCTTCTCTGTGCAATCTGACAAAATAGTTGGTAGAATTGTCCAGTCTTTCAGTGTCTTGGAATAAGACCCTGTGTCCTGTTTGTGTCAGTCCATGTTCAGCCACTGCTGATTTCTCAGGTTGGCCAAGTGTGCAGTATCTTTCATGTTCTTTTATCCTTGTTTGTATGCTGCATTTTGTGGTCCCGATGTAAACTTCTCCACAGCTGCAAGGTATACGATATACTCCTGCAGAGGTGAGGGGGTCTCTTTTGTCTTTTGCTGATCGTAGCATTTGTTGTATTTTCTTGGTGGGTTTAAACACTGTTTGTAGATTATGTTTTTTCTATGCAAGACAGAAGCACAACCACCACGATTATATGGACTACCTAAAATTCATAAGGATTCCGTTCCACTCCGACCCATCGTGAGTGCCATTGGTTCCCCAACATATGAATTAGCTAGATATTTGACCACCCTCCTACAGGACCACATTGGAAAAACCACTTCTTACATCAAAGATTCAACTCACTTCATCAACAAAATCAGTCTGTTGAGACTCAAGCCACAGGATATATTAATCAGTTTTGATGTTGTATCCCTCTTTACCAAGGTTCCAGTAAAAGACACAATCTCATTGATTAACCAGATTTTTCCAGAAGATATAACAGCCTTATTTCACCATTGTTTGACAACAAGTTACTTCCTATGGGATCAAGAATTTTATGAACAGATTGATGGAGTAGCTATGGGAAGTCCACTCAGTCCAGTAATAGCAAACTTTTACATGGAATATTTTGAAAAGACAGCATTAGAATCAGCACCTTACAAACCTACAGTCTGGTTCAGGTTCGTAGATGATACATTTACTATTTGGAGCCATGGTGAAGAAAAATTAATGGACTTTCTAAACCATCTTAATAATATCCATCCAAACATTCAGTTTACCATGGAAAAGGAAATTGAGGGTAAATTCCCATTTCTTGATACCCTTGTCATCCGTAAAACAAACTTTCAGTTAGGTCACAAGGTCTACTGTAAACCAACTCACACAGATCGCTACTTACACAAAAACTCCAACCACCACCCCCGACAGAAAAGAGAAATAATCAAAACATTAATGGACCGTGCAAGACGGATCTGTGAACCACAGTTTCTCAAGGAAGAAACTAATCATCTAAATCACGCACTGCTGGCAAACGGCTACTCCAAGAATGAAATCAGAAGGGCCATTAAACCAAACAAAAATCAGAAAACTCAGGAAAAACAATCTCCCATAGGAAAGGTATTCTTGCCATTTATTAAAGGAGTCACTGATAGGATGGAGAAACATTTGAAAAAAACATAACCTACAAACAGTGTTTAAACCCACCAAGAAAATACAACAAATGCTACGATCAGCAAAAGACAAAAGAGACCCCCTCACCTCTGCAGGAGTATATCGTATACCTTGCAGATGTGGAGAAGTTTACATCGGGACCACAAAACGCAGCATACAAACAAGGATAAAAGAACATGAAAGATACTGCAGACTTGGCCAACCTGAGAAATCAGCAGTGGCTGAACATGGACTGACACAAACAGGACACAGGGTCTTATTCCAAGACACTGAAAGACTGGACAATTCTACCAACTATTTTGTCAGATTGCACAGAGAAGCCATTGAAATTCATAAACATCAGCACAACTTTAACAGAAAAGAGGAGAGTTTAAGAATGAA
This sequence comes from Euleptes europaea, assembly GCF_029931775.1. Lineage (NCBI taxonomy): Eukaryota > Metazoa > Chordata > Lepidosauria > Squamata > Sphaerodactylidae > Euleptes > Euleptes europaea. Next base: position 11,538,603 of record NC_079321.1, on the reverse strand, counting down.
TAAGGCTTGGTTTCCTGTTCTGAAAACCTCCAGACTAACAAAGACAACATTCAACAATAGCCATGCAGATTAGCTTTGGATTACACACATTAACAGATCACTTCAGGATACAATGGTTCCATATTAACATACCATGCCCTCATTAGCACATTATCTTGATACTTACAGGACAATGATTAGCACATTACTTTTGCAGGACAATACTCAGCTCAAACCCAACCCCTTTCTGACTATATATTACTCTTCCTACACACTTGACACTGAGAGACACTGTCCTTCAGTGTTACTCCTCTGAAGATGCCTGCCACAGTTGCTGGCGAAACGTCAGGAAAGAAAATTCCAAGACCACGGTTACACAGCCCGGATAACCTATAAGAACCAATGAACTCTGACCGTGAAAGCCTTCGACAATATTTTGACCCTATCATTACTACCCATTTTTTCTTGTGGGATTCCCAATAAACAAAATGCAGGTTTTCTTTTTACTTTCATATTAATCAAATTATTAGTTTCTATAATAACTTTTTTCCAAAAACTTTTTATTTTTTTACATATCCACCATGCATGCATAAATGTTCCTCTTTCCTTTCCACATTTTCCTCTTTCCTTTCCACATTTCCTACTTTGCTTCTGAACTCTAACGAGATCGAGCTAGCCTGGCCCATCCAGATTACATTCTTTACAGATTCACAGTCTTGGTTTATAGCTATCACATTTTTATCTCACTCTTCGTCCTATCTACTTCCTATCTACTGTCCTTGTGTGGTAGTGGAAAGTATTGTCAAGTTGCAGCCGTGTTATGGCGAGCCCTGTAGAGTTGAAGGCAAGAGACATTCAGAGGTGGTTTTTTGTTGCCTGTCTTTGTGTAGCAACCCTGGCCTTCCTTGGTGGATTCTCATCCAAGTACTAATTATGGCTGGCCCTGCTTAGCTTCTGAACTCTGTCAAGAACAGGTTAGCCTGGCCCATCCAGATCACCTTCTTTACAGATTCACCGTCTTAGTTTATAGCTATCACATATTTATCTCACTCTTCCTCCAGGGAGATTAGGTCAGTATACATGGTTCTCCTTTACCCCATTTAATGTTCACAACAACCCTGCAAGGTAGTTTTGGTTGAGAGTGAATGACTGGCCCAAGGCCACCCATTAAGTTTCATTATAAGAGTGAGGATTTGAAAGCTGGTCCCCCAAATCCTAGTCCAACACTAGTCACTTTACCACACTGCCTCTTTAAACTTTTTTTGCCATCAAGTCAGCTGACTTATGGCACCCTCATAGGGTTTTCAAGGCGAGAGACATTCAGATGTAGTTTGCCATTGCCTGCCACCACCTGGCAACCCTGGACTTCCTCGGTGGTCTCCTATCCAAATACTAACCAAGGCTGACTCTGCTTAGCTTCTGAGATCTGATGAGACCAGGCTAGCTGGGGCTAGCCAGGTCAGGTCAGAGTTTTTAAACTCTTTAAACTTACTTCATACAAATACCCAGATATTCTGTTGGCAGAAAGGGCTCTGTCCTGACCTAGATAGCCACACTAGCTCGCTCTCAGAAGTTAAGCAAGGCTGGCTATGCTTAGTACTTGGATGGATGACCACCAAGGAAGCCCAGGGTTGCTACGCAGAAGCAGGCAATGGCAAATCACCTCTGAACATCTCTTGCCCTGACCTGTATGGCCCAGGCTAGTCTGATCTCATCAGATCTCAGAAACTACACAGGGTCAGCCTTGGTTAGAACTTGGATGGAGACCACCAAGGAAGTCCAGGGCTGCTAAGCAGAGGAAGGCAATGGCAAACCATCTCCATTTGTCCCTTGTTTTGAAAACTGTACTGGGTTGCCATAAGTCAGCTGCAAAGAGATGGCGCTTTCCACCATCAGAAAGGGCTCCATAAAACTAGGCCAATAGTGGTTCCCTTCCAAAAGTCTTTGGGGAGGGGGGAGAGCCCTGTACCTACCTTAGTTAACTTCATTTCCAGGACATTTGTATTTTGGATCCTAGTGTCATAATGGGCAACCTCTTTGGTGGACGACTTGACCTTTGCGATTATTTTCACATAGGAAAAGAGGATCACCGCACTCGGGAGCAGCAAGCAGAAGAAAAGGATGTTCAAAATGAAAGCCTGTCCGGCCGCGGAGCCTTGAGCCAGCCACCAGTCCAGAGTGCACGAGGTTCCAAAAGGCTCGGGGGCATAGTTGCCCACCCCGCAGAAGGGTATAGTTGCCCAAAAGGTAGCATAGGACCAGATGATTCCTAAACAGGCGAATGCGTGGCTCCTCTTCAGCCAGGTACCTGGAGGAGAATAATGCCATTATTTTACATGAGAAAAAATGAATTTTTTTATTGAAACCCACGGACAGACCTGAACTCTATGCTCTGCTCTTGTGGCTGTCCTTTATGTGGGGTCTACGTTTCCATGAGCATCTTTGCACAAATGAGAGAAGGCATGGGCAAATGCATGACAGGGGTCCGATGGTCCTTCTCACAGACTTGGCAACTCACTTCTGTTGTTGTGCCAGTTTCATGGGAAGGACCCACACAAGAGGGGAGAAGGAAAGAATAACATCCCTCCTCTGCATTTGGTAACTTGTGTGTGTGATAGGGTTGCCAGGTCCCCCCTCTCCTCCAGCAGGAGGTTTTTGGGGCAGAGCTAGGGTGGGAATCGTGCGTGTTCAGCCACACCAACACAATTATATCACTTCTGGTTTACACCCGGATTCATAAACCAGAAGTGATGGTGTAAACTGGAAATGTTGTAAACGTGTTGGTGCGGCTGTGCGCATGCGTGATCCCCACTCCTGAGCCTGCTGATTGCCCGCCAATCCTAGCAACCTGGTAACCCTAGTGTGTAAAGTACCGTCAAGTCCCAGCCAACTTATGGCGACCCAGTAGGGTTTTCAAGGCAAGAGACTAACAGGTGGTTTTCTATTGTCAGTCTCTGCATTAGCAACCCTGGCATTCTTTGGTGGTGTCCCACCCAAGTACTAACCAGGGCCAGCCCAGTTTAGCTTCCAGGATCTGACGAAAGTCAAGCAAGCCTTGGCCACCCAGGTTAGGGCATTTGGTAACTTACCATAAGACAAATGGCAGATTTTGAGATATCGGTCCAGGCTGACTGCTGTCATGGTAATGAGGCTCCCAATGCCGAAGAAGAAACCAGCCCATCCGTACCAGCGGCAGGCACTCCAGCCAAAAATCCAGCGATGGGAGAAAAAGGCAATGATACTGAAAGGCTTCCCGGCCACTGCAAAGAAAAACAGAGTTGGACACAGGGATGCTCCAACAACCACCAGTTTAGTTGACACTCTGTCCACCCATTGCAAGCGAGGAACTATTTTTTTGTTGATCAATTGCACTGTTCACAAACAGTTTGAGCCTTTTCATTAGGTTACTTTTAATACATTTAAACACTACAATACAGTACTGTGCAATCAGCAGTGTTTCATTCATGCACTTTCTCAGACAACCCTACAAGAGTACCGAGTCTCTTCCCTCCCTCTAGACCTGTTATTGCTGCATGCCATTTAGGATTGCCAGGTTTAGGTTGTGAATCCCTGGAGATCTGGAGGTGGAGCCTGGAGATGGCGGGGTTCAAGGAGGGGAGGGACCTCAGCAGGTATAATGCCATAGAGTCCACCCTCCAAGGCAGACATTTTCTCCAGGGGAACTGATCTCTGTCGTCAGAAGATCAGTTGTAATTAGGGTTGCCAGGTGCCCGGTGGTGGCGGGCAAACCCCCAGCCATTCGCCCCTCTGCCCGCCTGAGGGTCGGCGGGCAAATGTGCATGTGTGCGTACACACTGGAAGTGCCACCTTGTGAGGGGCCTTGTATCACTCAAACTCTTAGTTTGAGTGGTAAAGGGCCGCTTTACCACTCAAACGAAGAGGTATAAGGCCCCTTGTGAGGCGGCACTTTCGGTTGTAAACCAAAAGTAACGTGCACGCGCGCAGGCACACACACAATCCCGACCTCAGTCCCATAGCCTCCTGTCGGAGGGGGGACCTGGCAGCCCTAGTTGTAATTTTGGGAGAGCTCCAGGCCCCACCTGAAGGTGGCAACCCTAGTTGGCACCCAGCTGTTTAAAGAAAGAGTGAGCAGTTTAACCAGTAAGTGGGTTGTATCCAGACAGCTTTTCCACAATGAAAAAGGAAGGAGAGGGTCCCTTGTGACCGCCAACAAATTTACGCTGGGGATCCCAGGGCCTGCATGAACAAAAGCCACAGAGTATGGAGGTACAGTAAGAAGAACTGGGTGAAACTGAGTGGAAAAGCTGGCTGTACCCCCCCCCCCCACCCAAGAAATCTTACTATTTGGTTGTTGGTTCAGTCTGTGTAGGGTTGCCAACCTCCAGGTAATAGCTGGAGATCTCCTGCTATTGCAACGGATCTTCAGCCGATAGAGATCAGTTCACCTGGAGAAAATGGCCGCTTTGGCAATTGGACTCTATGGCATTGAAGCCCCTCCTCTCCCCAAACCATGCCCTCCTCAGGCTCCGCCCCAAAAACCTCCCACTGGTTGTGAAGAGGGACCTTATGAACTGATCTCTGTCACCTGGAGATCAGTTGTAATCGTGGCATCTCCAACCACCACCTGGAGAAGAAGAAGGAGGAGGAGGAGGAGAAGAAGAAGAGTTGGTTTTTATATGCCAACTTTCTCTACCACTTAAGGAAGAATCAAACCAGCTTACAATCACCTTCCCTTTCCCTCCCCACAACAGACACCCGGTGAGGTAGGTGGGGCTGAAAGAGCTCTATCAGAGCTGTGACTAGCCCAAGGTCACCCAGCTGGCTTCCTGTGTAAGAGTGGGGAAACAAATCCAGTTCACTAGATTAGCCTCCGCCGCTCATGTGTAGAAGTGGGGAATCAAACCTGGTTCTCCAGATCAGAATGCACTGCTCCAAACTACCACTCTTAACCACTGCACCATGCTGGCGACCCTACCATGATGCCCATGGACCTGCCCCCCCCCAAAGGAGGTGGGAAGGAAAAAGCAGATCTGGCATGGGCCACAAAATTGGGCATGGAGGCTGCCCAACGCTGCCACTTGCTGCAGCAGACCCTGATGTCACGGGTAGGCGGGGCAGTAACAAAGCTGAGTTTGGCGCTCCTCCACTTCGGGAACCCTGGGTGTGCCCAATAGACATGCCAGACCTGAATGGAGTCAATAGGTTCATTCTCAACACACCTGCCATTAAATTACCTGAAATTCCCAGGTCACACACTGCTAGGTTGACTGTCATGATCTCAGCGGGCCTCAGCTTCTTTTTCCGTAACGTGGACACATAAATAACATATCCGTTGCCGAAGGTGGACAGGATCCCTGTAGGGAAGGGAGTATTAAGCCCATAGTCATAGAGTATTGAAAAGAAAACTGCCCAGTATTCCCTAGAACTAAAATAAAGTCTCCTTCCATTCCATGCATTAAACTCCTTGTGCGCGTGTAAAGTGCCGTTAATTCACCGCTGACTTATGGCGACCCCAGCCAGGGGCTTTCAAGGCAAGGGAGAAGCAGAGGTGGTTCTCCGTGATCACCACTCATCTATTTCCCAATCTCCGTCTCCACCGTCAAAAATTCTTTAATTAGTAAGTGTGGCTACTACATGTCTTGCTTCCAACATGAATAAATCAGCTAAGGAAAACCTCAAAGACCCATCAGTCTCCCCAAACAGCATCAAAGAGTTCTTCTCTGGAGCTCAGATGCAGGAGAGAGAGAAAATATGTGGCTGACCTTTCTAATAGCCCTGCCACTAAGGAAGAGATAAGGAGTGAGCTGAAAATTATGTAGGCCTAGCTCTCCCCCTATGTCAAATCCCTTCTCAATTCTTTGGCACTTCACATGAAGGAAATTGAAAAAGCTCTTAAAAAGATAGAAACGGCAGCTGAGTCAGCAACGCAATTAAGCCTTATAAATCAAGAAGAAGTCAGACATCTCCAAAGACCAGAGTCTGAGTCGCTACTTAAGATGGAAGAACTTGAGAAGTATAGTGGAAGGTCAGCTAGATTCAAGTCCAGTAGTTCCTTAAAGACCAACAAGATTTTCAGGGTATAAGCTTTCAAGTGTCAGAGTTCTCAGAGCTTTGACTTTCGAAAGTTTACACCCCCAAAACCCCAATGCGTAGGATTGCCAACCTTCAGGTACTAGCTGAAGATCTCCTGCTGATTCAACTGATCTCCAGCTGATAGAGATCAGTTCCCCTGGAGAAAATGGCCGCTTTGGACTCTATGCCACTGACGTCCTGCCCCTCCTCAAACCCTGCCCCTCCTCAGGCTCTGCCCAAAAACCTCCCGCCGGTGGCGAAGAGGGACCTGGCAATCCTACCAATATGGCTACCCCCTGAAACTATCTTCATAGTTGAAGGAATAATTTACATTTTTGCAGATTCAGATTTAGAAACCTTTTTAACCCAGGTGGATTTTGCAGCTAATGCAATTGGAAGATAACGTAGCACCTATAATAGCGAGGGTACATAAAATTGGTCCTGTGCCACCACATAACAAGTCCAGGCCAAGGGACATAATTGCTAAGTTCTTCCATCACCAAATCAAAGAAGCAATGCTAATGGAAGCAAGACCCAAGGGACCGTTTCCTTTTCAGGATTCATTCATCCAGATTTTGCAGGACATGTCCCCTGGCACATTAAACAAAAGACAGATATTAAAGTCCATTACAGAGAAATCGACAGCAGCAAATATGAGGTATCGACGGGAATTCCCATTCAGTCTAAATTGAAACTATAATGGTTCACCGTGGCAAGCAAAAAAAAAAAAAAAAGGCATATCAAGGCTATTTGCTTAAAGCCTTAAAAATTTCAACAGAACACATCTTATTGGAATCCAAGGTAACTCAAAGGAGGAAGACAGCTGAAAATTACATTATTATATAGCCTCAGGCTAGCCTGATCTCATCAGATCTTTGAAACTAAGCAGGGTCAGGCCTGGTAAGTATTTGGATGGGAGACCTCCAAGGAATACAAGGGGCGTGATGCAGAGGCAGGCAATGGCAAACTACCTCCAAACATCTTGAAGCGGGTCAATGCTTTTCAGTGCCTATGCTCTTAGAATGGACCCCTTGCTGAGAAGAAGTATGTTATCTTATTCAGTTGGACACCTACTAGACAGGACTCAGTGCTTCTTACCAAAGTAAGTTTTCTTTTGAAATGCTCCAATAAATTATGAAAAGGATGTGAATGTATATACAGTTTATTTTACATAATATAAAAATGTAAAGCATGTAAATATATAGCATGTAAATGGCTATAAAATTCTAAAACATGCTATAAAGTTCAGACATTATGAGTCTTAAACATGTTCATCTATTCAAGCAATCTTAAGCAATCTCTATACCTTAAACCAGTAATAATATTTCATTCAGGAAATAAAGCAGTACAGAAATCTTGTGAAATATGGTTAGTGCAATAAAGAAGATCTGATTTAGTTAAAAGCATCTTAATTCAGAGTACCTAGAACATCATAAAACATAAGACATACTTTACCTAGTCATGTCATTTGCAAACCTCCCCAGCACAGCAGGGCTTAGAGAGATCTGAAAAGTTCCCAATTCATGTTAAGGACATTTAAACCTTTTTGGTCCTGTATGTGTTATTTTAGTATTTAAATGTCTTTGGTATATGCAAAGGTTAGAGAAATCTACCTGTTCGTTAGAGAGATCTCTGACTCATGCTCAGAGAATGTTCAGAGGTCTCTCTGTTAGCTAGAGAAATCTCTGACACATGCTCAGAGGATCAGTTCCTGGTCTTCAGCTTTTTGAAGGGCTGGAGAGACCTGTGTGAAGGAAGCTATAGGTTTTACAATCTCCATGTCTGTCAGGACTGGGAGACCTATACAAGGCTAGATAGATCTTAGTGAGAACCCATTAATCCCTGCTAGCATCAATGAGTTCTCAGAGTTTCCATTTCAAATATGGAAAGATCTAAACTCTTAGACTCCACACAAAGGTTGATGGATTCTAAGAGTCTCCATCTTATTCACAAGGTGGAGAAGTCTGCAGGCATTCAGTTCAGATATCCAGTCCTAGCAAGGGCTGGCTATCTTGAAAATAATCCCCCTTTTAGGGAGTTCTCCAGTCTCACAGGAAGACTCGTAAATGTTGGAGAAATCTGTAAGTACCCAGCTCACACAAGGACTGAATGCTTATAGAGACCTCCATAGGCAAAAAAGTCTTAACCCATATGAAAAGTCTGAGAGCCTCAATCCACGCAAGAATCAAGGTTAAAAGTCTTTTACATCCCAGGTAAGGGATGGAAAGATCCATTCAAGTCAATAGGTATCAACTTGTTAGGAACTCTAACTCTTGGCTAGGAAGTTCCTCCTTATATACCTTTCAAGATCAGTATCCTTCCCCACCCTTGATGGTGCTTGGTAGGATCTGATCTTGAGATTGTTCCATTGCATCGGCACTTTTGGAACTTGGAGCAGCAGCGTTGTTGCTCTCACCTTGTAAGGATTACCAGTTAGGTCATTTGCTGACCTGGCCATGTACTAAACAGTAGGTTTATGGCTTTATGATATTTCTTAAAATATAACTTCTCCCAGCATTCTCTTTGTGTTAAGAATACTGTTAATTTGATACTTGTCTTATCTCTGAAATACCTTCTTAACTTTAAAAGAACTTAAAACTTCATATAACATCACATTGTGTCATTTCATTACATCATTGCTCACAATCAGCAAATGTTATCAGAGTACAGAGCAAACGTCAGAAACACCTTGATGCTGCCTGTGTTTCAGGGAGGACATCCTGGAAGCTTCCTCGCTGGCTTCAAGGTCACTCTGAATATCCTCAGAAACAAGCGCCTTTCTAAGAGGGCAATCAGTCAAGGACTGAGCTGCAGCTCCTTGACTAAAAATAGTTAAGCTGAGTCATTTCCTTTGAGAATCAGGCTTCTGAAAACCCTGTTTTCTCCTTACATATGAAGTTTATATGGATTTCAAATGGGAAAATTCTATATTCTACCTTCATTTGTTCATTTGCCCACGACAATCTCTTCCCTTGAAAACCTCTACTGGGTCACCATAAGTTGGCCGTGACTTGATGGCAAAAAATAAAATATCACTAAAAGAAGAAACCCTGATCACATTTCTTCTGACTGCGACCAACTGAACATCAAGAAGAAATTTATTAGGATCAGAAACTTGAGAGACACCTAATCCATCCCTGCCTCATTCAAGAACTTCATATGTCTGATCAAGAACATAAAAGGTAAAAAAAGCTAAAGGTCCCCTGTGCAAGCACCGGGTCATTCCTGACCCATGGGGTGACGTCACATCCAACCAGGGACCTCTAGGAAGCCCACAAGCAAGATGACTGCAACATTGTCCTGCCTGTGTTCCACAGCACCTAATATAATGGGCATGCTCCTCCGATCCTGGAGAGAACAGGTATGCATCATGACTAGTATCCATTTTAACTAGTAGCCATGAATACCCCTCTCTGTTAGCCAAAATGCCTGGTTACGAATTATTATATGGGGGAATTAGCATTCAATAACCTGCACTGGACATAACTTAAGCAGGATGCAACCTTTGTCTACCAGAGTCCATACCATGACCAGAAAATGAGGCAGAAGCAATGGAATTAGGTTTAAAAGAATTTTACTCAAATTATATGTTCGCACACACATACCGTACAAAATTACACATACATATCACACAGTCAGAGCCTAAGAAATAAAGGTGGTAGCATAGAGATATCCGCCAATGTGGCAGGTTCCTTGAAGGGGGGGGGTGATACTGCACCTGATCCTGGAGCGGACGTCCGAGGTACCATGAGGCTAAAGGAGGGGGAAGGGGTGGGGGGGACTCCCCGTGTCTTAACCAGCAAGGCTGGAGAGCTGGGTGGTCTGGCATTGCTACCCAGACCGACAGAGTAACAGCAAGTATGCAAGGGGAAGACCTAAGGTAGAGTATGGACTAAGGAGACCCCAGTTATACTCTCTCAGGGGGTGGGGGCTGACTGGATTACCCAGGTGGTTCCCTGTGTGAGCAAAGGAGATAATGACCCTAATGGTCGGCTGCCGGGGTGGGGCAAAAGGGCAGTTGAGACTAAAACCTACGGCTCGCGCAATTCTGGGAGGGTCAGGAGACGATCGTTGATGGGATTATCTGGCTGGATACAAAGACACGAACAGCTGCGTACGGGCGAGTCACTTTCGCAATGCTGGAGGAGCGATCTTCTGGAGCTGATATCTCGGAGGCTTCCGATGGGCCATTAATCATGCATATGGAGGGGGGGAAGGATTGCATGCGTGCCTGGTCATCTCTTGCAAAATGACAGCTTACTGGAGACTGGGTCAGAGAAAATGGATTCCCTCTGGTTCTCCCTGAGAGGCTTCTCTGCCCGTGGTCCCTCGTTGTCAGTTTCACTGGATGGTGTGGAAGCTTCCCCATTGCGTTTGGGGCTTGGCACACATCTGGAACGGTGGCAGCACGTGTCTCTTGGGGCTGCCATGTAACTAGTCCGGGAGATGGCACCCGCTGGCTTACATCTCCTCCAAGAACATGTCAACTCCCCTCTTAAAGCCTTCCAAGTTGGCAGCCATCACCACATCCTGGGGCAGGGAGTTCCACAATTTAACTATGTGTTGTGTGAAAATTCAGTTCTGAAGCTTCAGAAATCAGTAATTTTCCTCCAAAAATCCTAAGTACCTTCTTTGGATGCATATGTTATACACTCGCTTGTTGTTGTATGTCTGTTTATCTGCTGGTAAAGGGTGGGGTATAAGAAGAAGAAGAAGAGTTTGTTTTTATATGCTGACTTTCTCTGCCACTTAAGGAAGAATCAAGTCAGCTTACAATCACCTTCCCTTCCCTACAGCAGACACCCTGTGAGGTAGGTGGGGTTGAGAGAGTGTGACTAGCCCAAGATCACCCAGCTGGCTTCATGTGTAGGAGTGGGGAAACAATTCCAGTTCACCAGATTAGCCTCCACCGCTCATGTGGAGGTGTGGGGAATCAAAGTGGGGAATCAGAGTCCACTGCTTCAAATCACCGCTCTTAACCACTACACCACGCTGGTATATGTATTTGTTCTTTTTATAGTGGTCTCCAAAGAAGAATTGACTCTGGGAGAAGTGCCAGATTATTGCTTACAGGTCTATTGCCCCCAGTCCCTAAAAGGTAGCATGGGGGGGAGGGGTTTAAAATTGGAAATTGTTATGTTGTCTGTTGAATTATACAGGTTTATACAGGGTATTGGTCACCTTCTTATTTTGATATTATTTGATATATACATTGAGAATCAATGTGGTGTACTGGTTAAGGTGTCAGGCTAGGATCTCTACGATGGAAGAATCCCCACTCTACCATGGAAGCTTGCTGGGTGATCTTGGGCCAGTCACATACTCTCAGCCTCGACCCCAGCAAGTATTTGGATGGGAGACCTCCAAGGAGTAGGGTTGCCAAGTCCCTCTTAACCACTGGTGGGAGACTTTTGGGGTCGAGCCTGAGGAGGGCGGGGTTTGGGGAAAGGAGGGACTCCAGTGCCATAGAGTCCAATTGCCAAAGCGGCCATTTTCTCCAGATGAACTGATCTCAGTCAGCTGGAGATCAGCTGTAAGAGCAGGAGATCTCCAGCTAGTACCTGGAGGTTGGGAACCCTACCAAGGAGGCAGGCAATGGCAAACCACCTCTGAATGTCTCTTGCCTTGAGAACCCTACGCGGTTGCCATCGGTCAGCTGTGACTTGATGGCACCCAAAAAATGTTAAATCTGTCAGAGAGAATAATCTACTACAGTTATGGCGGAAGAAGGACCTGGTAAGGATCGCACAACTCAATTAATTTCCAGTTCTGCCATGGAACCTTGCTGGGTAATCTTGGGCCAGTCACACACTCTCAGTCTCGACCCTGGCCAGAATTTAAATGAGAGACCTCCAAGAAATACCAGGGTCATGGCACAGAGGCAGGCAATGGCAAACCACCTCCGAACGTCTCTTGCCTTGAAAACCCTACGAGGTTGCCATAAGTCAGCTATGACTTGGGGTGGGAGGGGGAGATGTAGATGTTAGCCTGCAATAACTTTATAATTGTCCCCTCAGATTGTAGAAGGTTAAGCTATCCAGTCAAGGAGAACAAGACTGACCACCGTGTTAATTAAACAGCATCCAGATATACCCCTACTGCAGGAGATCACCTTCTTGTTCTGAAAACATCTATGCTTGATTGACAATTTGTTGCAGAATGTTCATCAAAAGAAGGGCAGCAATCCTCCAATAAGAGTTTATTTTAAGTCACCATTGATATATATTCAATATATATTCAAATTAGGTTTTATGGTTTTAATTGTGTGTTTAATTTTTTATATGTATGTAGCCTTTTCCGGGAAAGGACAGGGTACAAATAAAATAAAACAAACAAAAGAAAGCATCTGCAGAGGAAGGCAATGGCAAACCACCTCTGTTGAATCACTTGCCTTGCTGGGGTTGCCATAAATCGGCTGAGACTAGGGTTGCCAGGTCCCTCTTCGCCACCGGCGGAAGGTTTTTGGGGGAAGGGAGGAGCTTCAATGCCATAAAGTCCAATGGCTAAAGCGGCCATTTTCTCCAGGTGAACTGATCTCTATCAGCTGGGGATCAGTTGTAATAGCAGGAGATCTCCAGCCGCCACATGGAGGTTGGCAACCCTAGCTGAGACTTGACGGCACTTTTTACACACACACACACACAACTATCTTACAAACTACAAGGACCGCTAGACTCTTATCGGTCAGCCACATCGTATTTTCAGCATTGCATCATTTTACCTGGATGTACCTAGCTCCTGTGTAAGATCCCTAACAGAAATAGGACAATACCATGCATTCCCCGGAAGAATCTGCAGATCTTACCGACTACCAATAAATAAAATCCAGCGACTATGTCAGCTTCTTTTGAGAGTTTTGAGGCAAAAGGGTCTTCCTCTTGAGGGTAACGAAGCAGATAGTCCTCTTGGGATGAGCTGTTTTGATTCGACTCCATTCCCATCACATAGAATTCAGTGACTGAAAGGAACAATAATATCTTTACACAATCCCCAGTTCCCGGAGCTCTGAGTGAGTGTTTGCAGAGGCTAGACAGCCTGGGTTTGACCTCCCTTAGATGAGAAAGCACTGGAGATTTATGGTGTTTCAGTCACCTTTCATTTATTTACAAATATCAAAGTAGAAAGTAGAAGGTCTCCCGATTCGCTACTGATGAATCACACCTGCCACAATGTTCCAGATCTGAAGACCTTATTGATTCATACAGAATCTGGGTTATAGGAACCCCTCCTATCCTTGTTTCATGCCCTTCACGTATACATAGGTTTGTCAACTATTTGATCAGGCCTTGGTCTGATCCAGCAGGGCCTTTCTTATGTTCTTATGTAACCTCCAGGTGGTTAATAATTAGGGTTGCCAAGTGCCCAGTGGCGGCGGGCAAACCCCGCCAATTCACCCAGCTGCCTGCATACCAGCTGAGGGTCAGCGGGCAAGCGTGCAAGCGCGCCTGCATGCCGCAGCACATCCAGTTTACACCCGGAAGCGCCGTATCACAACGAGCCTTTTCCCACTCAAAAGGCCCATTGCTAATGCAGCACTTCTGGGTGTAAATGCATTGCAGCGGGTCTTTTACCATTCAAACTGGGAGTCTGAGTGGTAAAAGGCCCCTTGTGATACATTTACACCCAGAGGTGCCGCACCACTCTAATCTGGAGAACCGGGTTCGATTCCCCACTCCTCCACATGGATGGCGGACTCTAATCTCCAGAACTGTGTTCAATTCCCCACTCCTCCACATGAACGGCGGACTCTAATCTGGAGAACCGGGTTTGATTCCCCACTCCTCTGCATGAAGCCTGCTTGGTGACCTTGGGCCAGTTACAGTTCTCTCCGAACTCTCTCAGCCTCACCTACCTCACAAGGTGCCTGTTGTGGGGAGAGGAAGGGAAGGAGACTGTAAGCTAGTTTGATTCTCCTTAAAAGATAGTCTTTTTCTTCTTCTTCTTCTTCTTCTCCTTCTCAAGCATCAGACAAAGCAGGCTCCAATCCATAAAAATGTGTGCTGGGATAAAATCTTGTTAGTGTTTAAGGTGCCACTAGAGTCCTGTATCTGATATTTCTCTTTGATATCGGTTCTCACCCTTAGTCTGATTCTACATACACAGACAGAGCCCTGAGGAAGGAACATTCAAGTTTTCTGAATCATAGCCTGGTTAAAGAAACATAGGCTTAAATCTTACCCCCCCAAAAAAAAAATCCCTTTCCTGGGTATAAGTCCCACTGAATAAAATGAGAGTAGACCTGATTAAGGTTGCTCCCACAGTCACTTAGCTTTGTGACAATATTTCGAAACATAAGAAAACCGTCTGAAGAAAATGATGCGAAGCTGTAATGATCAGAGCAGGTTAAGTTATGAATATACTTGAATCCCTCCTGCTGACATGAGTGGGACTTTGGCTAGATTTTACCCAGTCTTTCAAGTTGTGCATTGACAACAATAAGTACCTTCTATTTATTTGTTTGTCTATGAAGAAGAAGAAGAAGAAGAAGAAGAGTTGGTTTTTATATTCCAACTTTATCTACCACTTAAGGAAGAATCAAACTGGCTTACAATCACCTTCCCTTCCCCTTCCCACAACAGACACCCTGTGAGGAAGGTGGGGCTGAGAGAGCTCAAAGAGAGCTGTGACTAGCCCAAGGTCACCCAGCTGGCTTCATGTGGAGAGGTGGGGAAACCAACCTGGTTCTCCAATTCAGAGTCCACCACTCCAAACCACCGCTCTTAACCACTACACCTTATACCATACCTTTCCCCCCAGTATGGACCGAAAGCAGCTTACATCATCTGTCCTCCATTTTATCCTCACAACTACCCTGTGAGGTAGGTTAGGCAGACGGTGTGTGACTCGCCCACAGTCACCCGAGAAGCTTCCACGGCGGAGGGGGGATTCAAACCTGAGTCTCCTGGATCCAACACTCTAACCACTACACCGCACTGGCTATTTATGACATTTAACTCAGTGGGAATCATCAATCCTACAGTACGAATGTAAGGGACATTAACAAACCAAACAGGACCTGTAATTCTTCTGAAACTCATTCAGCTTGGAATCTCACTTCTGAATAAGAGATCTAACTAGTCCAGGACGGCAATTTTTATGACAATTCCTCCTTAAAGTATGGTGGAAAGAGTGACTCAACAGGACACTTCTAAAACCACAAACAGGCAGAATCCATATTCCCTCTCACAGAAAGTCTACATGTTTACAATCCGAGCTCAACGTTCAAATGAGAGAAACGGTTCAAGAATCTGAAAGTACCTTGGTGGTGAGTACCCGTCGAGCATCCCCTCCAAAGTATCTAGATTGGAACCAATTCTTTCCCGAACAGAATATCCAGAAAAGGGTTTACCTCGGCCACAAGCGAATTCTGGAAATAGGAAAGGAGGACCTCACTTCAGGGCTTCCTCAGATGCCGAGCTCTTCTTCGCAGTGTGTTGTTGGCCATTTGCTTGTTCCTCTTTTATCTCCCTCCCTCTCCTGTGGCGTGGCTCAAGATCTTGGTGTTTTATCACATGGAGTTTTTTTTTTTTCATTTAGAGCATCCAACTCTTTTGAGACCTCCCTCCGTCCGCAGGCTGAAGATCAAACAACACCTTTGGGAAAAGACGCCTGCGTCAAAAAAAGAGACAACCAACCCATCGGAAGAGTTAAGAATACATTGTGAAGGAACAATAAAATCAGAAACCGGAAAGCCGGATGCTTAAATAGAGACTATTTCCAGTCCTGTAAATTGTATTTAACCAGTAAAAACCCTTGTTTAACTTCCTCTAAAAATCAGTGTCTCCATTTACGGGAAGGAAAACTTCTAAGAAGATTTTAGCTAACGCACACAAACACATTTTGCTCCCAGCTGCTATTCATTTACACACACACACACACAAAAAATCAAAACCCTTTACAAACTATGTCTGTTTTATTTTTAAATCCACAAAGATTACTAGAGGAATTTGGAAATCCTTGTAATCCTGTTTTATTCTTCTGTTCGGAATAAGGATTTTTAAAAAATTGTCAGGAACGTGAATTTGGTTATCCTGCATGACTGCACTGTCCGTGTTACAAAAGATTCACATTTTCCAAACAGTTTTGGTGGTGCTATGAAACACCCTTCAAGTCTGCAAAGGGTAATGACTGAAAGAAAAATATGGGATTTCTTCCATCGCACTAATCCTGTCACCTAGGGTTGCCAGGTTCCTTAGCTCCACCGGCGGGAGCTTTTCGGAGGTGTGGCTGGGGTGCACGATGAGCGTGCGCACCTGGTGCGATGCACGCACGCGCCCTGCAGGCCGCCCCTATGTCCCTCCCGGGTTTTCCTGAAAGCGACGCAGACGGAAGCTCTAGCAATCTCCGCTGAAACTCTATGGTTTTCATAGAGTTTTGGCGGAAGTTGTTAGAGCGTCCGCATTGCTTCTGGTTAAGCCTGGAAGCGACAGGGGCCTGGCATGCAGGTGTGTGTGCATGCATTGCCCGCCAACCCTCAGCTGGTTGGTGGGCAGCCGGGTGGATTGACGGGATTTTGCCCGCCACCACCGGGCACTTAGCAACCCTACTGTCACCTCTCTTACTCAAAGCTAGGTATTTAGAGATACAGACAAAACTATGGATAGACATTCCATCAGGTAGAGTCAAACGGTGAGGATTTTGCACAGGCAGGCCTAGGCTTGCCAACCTCCAGGTGGTGACTGGAGATATCCCAGTATTACAACTGATCTCCAGCCAATAGAGATCAGTTCACCTGGAGAAAATGGCCACTTTGGCAATTGGACTCTATGTCATTGAAGTCCCTTCCCTCTGCAAACCCTGCCCTCCTCAGGCTCCGCCCCCAAAATCTCCAGGTATTTCCCAACCCAGAGCTGGCAACCCTAGGTAGACCTCTTCCTGGACCTAGAAGAAGAAGAAGAGTTGGGTTTTATACTTCAATTTTCTCTACCCTTTTTAAGGAGAATCAAATTGGCTTACAATCACCTTCTCTTCCTCTCCCCAAAACAGACACCTTGTGAGGTAGGTGGGGCTGTGACTGGCCCAAGATCACCCAGCAGGCTTCATGTGTAGGAGTGGGGAACCAAACCCAGTTTTCCAGATTAGAGTCCTCCTCTCTTAACCACGACACCACCTCCTGGTGACCTAGCAAGACCAACAGTGCAGTTCTATGCAGAATCACACCCTCCCTGGCTGCAGCCCACTCGCCTGTATGGCTGTTACTCCCCCAAGAGTCCTGCAGCCCTGGAAATCAACTTTCCCAAGGTTATAAGCAACTGCTGGGGGCGGAGAGCGGGGAAGATCCGTGATCCTCGTGCAAGCAGATTGCTGGATCCATTGGGCTTAGAGTAAAATAACTGTGCAGAACAACTCTGCCAAACGTGTATCAGAGGAAGTCCACAAAAGTTTGTAGTTTTGTAAAATCCTGGGAAATTTATATGCTGTGTCTCCAGAGACCTGCCCAAAGAGCATATTGTGTTAGAAAAATGACAGTAAAAACAATCACTGTGAGAATTGCCATCATTTTTTTTTAAAAAAAAGCCAAGACTGAAAAACATTTAGTAACCTCAAAAGACATTCGTAAACCAGCTCTCAGGCTAGAAGTAGACGATAAAGACTGGGGGAAAACGATAGAGTCCCTTAGTTAAAAAGACTGTGTAAAAAAATTAAATATTTTAGTCTGATGTCTAAAGAACAGTAAAGTGGGCGGCAGGCAAGCCACAACCGGAGGGGCATTCTAAAGGTGAGGTGCCACCACGGAAAAAGCCCTGCCTCTGGCCGCCACCTGCCTCACCTCTGCAGGTGTGGGGCACAGAAAGCAGTATTTTGGAAGTTGGACTTACCTAATGGGGTGAGCAGTGTGGGGGTGAGGATGGCCCCACGGCAGAGATGCCACTAGCTTTCAGTGCATTTTGGCATCAACAAACAAACATGGCTACCCTTAAGTAATTATTCGCAAGATGCCTATGTCAGTTCCCCCCCCTCTTGATCTATAGTTTGAAAATTCCCTTTTTATCTTCATCTAATGCAAAGCCCCCTAATGTAATTTATCACATCAAAGGGTGGAGCAAATGGCATTAATCTCTGGCCGGGGCAAAAACCTACAAGAAGATTTTCAGTTTATTAATGGTTAAACGATAGGGTTGCCAGGTCCCTCTTCGCTACCGGTGGGAGGTTTTGGGGGCGGAGCCTTAGGAGGGCGGGGTTTGGGGAGGGGAGGGACTTAAATGCCATAGAGTTCAATTGCCAAAGTGGCCATTTTCTCCAGGTGAACTGATCTCTATCGGCTGGAGCTCAATTGTAATAGCAGGAGATCTCTAGCTGGTACCTAGAGGTTGGTAACCCTATTAAATGAACAGAGAGGACCCAGGAGGCATGCTTTTGCTAATAAGATCCAAATCAGACATACCCCCTACGTACACATGAGAAAACGTTTATCAGCCCTTCATCACTTGTGGGCTGTATGACATCCGGCCTTTGAAACTAAAGGGAGCCTCTCAAAGCAATTTAATCTGACATATGGCCCCGGGAGGGGAGAGGGGTTTTTTTTCCTACTGTTGAAAGAGAAACACGTCAAACACATCTAAAATGTCCCACAGGGCTTGCTTCAGCATCTCCCTGGGTCCCTGTTTCCTTACTATGCTTCTTGTGAATTACATGTTGCATATAATTCTGGTTTTATTTACGGAGTGGGAGCGTACAAGCAGAGGACATGCAAAAATTAGTGAGGGGTATCTCATTCCCCCCACCCCTGTATCCCCTTTTTTCCCTCTTTCTGGCAGCCCAATAACTTCTCCCCTTTCCCTGCTTTCTTCTCTTCCACCCACCTACCCACCAAACTCCTATCATCTACCCCCCCAGTCTTCAGTTTTCCCTTCTCTCCTTCCTCTGGAAGCCTCTCCACCTGTTCTTCTCTCTCACACACCCAGTATCTCCTCCTCGTCTCCCACTGTTCAGTTTCTCCTTCCCTCCCCTTTCCCTGCTTCCCTTCCCTCCCTTCCACCAGTTACCCCCATAGGGCAAGAATGGCCATTATGGCCCCTGGGAAAAGACGAGCCAAGTTGTGAAAGTCACACGGTAGCAAGTGTGGGCAAGTTATGCGCGGGTCATTCCAACAACAAAGGGGGGGGGAACTTAACCCTAAACAGAATTTAAACTTTAAAGCCTTACTGAACCCAGTGCAAATGTGCCAAAACATGTGTTGTTGTTGTTTTTGTGTGTGTGTGTGTTTTAAAAAACAAGGCTCTACTGCTGTAGCCAATGATCTCAAAATGATCCTGGGAAAAAGCCAAAATTTTGGGCTTTTTCGGGATTGGCATTGCTGGCTACAGTTTTAAACACCATTTTTTCGGCTGGAAAAAGCCGAAAAACACTGATAAGGTATTTGTTTTTAACCAAATGCACACTGCGATTCAAGTAGGGTTGCCAACCTCCATAGCTGGAGGTCTCCTGCTATTACAACGGATCTCCAGCCGATAGAGATCAGTTCCCCTGGAAAAAACGGCCGCTTTGGCAACTGGACTCTATGGCATTGAAGTCCCTCCCCAAACCACGCCTTCCTTAGGCTCTGCCCCAAAAACCTCCTGCCGGTGGTGAAGAGTGACCTGACAATCCTAGGGGTGGATCAGGTCCATCCTCTGAGACGAGCAGGATCGGCACTGTTGACGGCAATTTCCACTCTCCCTCCCTCCACCCTCCTTCCCAGAGATTCACAGAAACCAGTGCTCGTCCAAAGCTGAGTTTATTCACCAACAGACAGATAACAAGCAATTCGCAAAACCCCACAGACCCCCCAGTCCAGGCTAGAGAACGAAGCAATGGACACACATAGAGAGAATGTAATAACCTAACAGAGCTCTTAGTTGCCCTAGAGGGTCACCCCCTTTGGAGAAGGTCTCTGCTAATTTTGGAATCCCTACTTGTACCCCATTCAAAACAACGGCCGATGGTAACATAGTGCGTCAGAATGAACCCCCACAATTGCGTCTTCTGTATATGTAGCAAAAGCTCCTGGTGTGATAAGACAGATTGGACCTTCCTTCCGGACTCATCTGGATGTCAGAAACTGTATTTTTCTCAGCGGGTGTGTCTTTAGGGTGCTTGTTCTCTCTAACAAACAACTGACCTTCAGAATCAATACGCCGGTCCTCCCTTGCTGTCTCCAGCTGGGGCAAAAAGACGCACTTGTTTCTGAGAGAGACAGGCAGGCATTTGCATCTTCGACAGGCAGAGATGCATCGAGGGTTCTAAAAGGGACCAGAACCGGCCCGGCAAATAGGAGAACTGGCTCAGAAAAATGCCGGCTTGGTTTTCGTTTCTAACATGTGTGTGTGAGAAAGACAGAGACAAACAGATTCAGCAAGCCCTTCCTTGGCAGATCTTTGGGACATGTTGGCTGTGAAGAACCAAGGGTGATATTTGTGACCACTCTGGGGTTTGGAGACACATTGAAGGCAACCCATCCCAAGATGCCGCTCTACCCATTACTGAAGGTGGGAACTGGGCTCCACAGCTCTTCTTGCCTGCCCTACATTTTAGTCTCGGCAACCTTCAGAAACACTGTGGTCTGTTTACTTCAATAGTGAGAAAAAGAGAAGGGTCGCTTAGGGAATATTCCTTTCTACACTTATCTAAGAAGGGCCATCTGCTTGTGAGGATCTTTCATAGGGTTCTTAAAGCCTAAAAATCCTGTAGGATTGGTGATAATAATCAACAGTCATTGGAAGGAAGGAAGGAAGGAAGGAAGGAAGGAAGGAAGGAAGGAAGGAAGGAAGGAAGGAAGGAAGGAAGGAAGGAAGGAAGGAAGGAAGGAAGGAAGGAAGGAAGGAAGGAAGGAGGATTTTGCACTTTTGGCCCAATGCCACTACAGAGCCTAATTCTGCACCAAATTCAGCCAGTAGCCATGGGGAGGTGTCATCACATGCACAGGTGAGATGAGTGGTGACCAGAAGACAGGTTTTTTCAATGGTGGCGTCTCATCTTTGGACTGCCCTCTCCATCTAAGGCTCACCAGGAGCCTACCCTACTGCCCTTTAGAAACCAAAGCCAAACATTGATTTTTCCCAGGGAGGGGTGGGGCTGCAGCTCAGTGGAAGAGCCTCTGCTTGGCATGCAGAAGAACCCAGGTTCAATCTCCGGCATCTCCAGTTAAAGGGATCAGGTAGCAGGTGATGTGAAAGACCGCTACCTGAGACCCCGGAGAGCCCAAGTAGACCTTTATGGACCACGTCCTTAAATGATTTTTATGGGGCAACATGAGGTTTTATGGATATAATTTTAGATTACTCAGTGTTGTTTTTATTTGATAGTTCTGACTTTGAGAGCTGCTTTCAGCAGGTCTCTAGGGAGGCAACATATATATCTTCTAAATAAATAACTTGATAAAAGGGGTGATGGCAAATGTCAGAAACTCTGTGAATGGTAGTGTGTAGTGGTTAAGAGCAGTGGTTTGGAGCAGTGGACTCTAATCTGGAGAACCAGGTTCGATTCCCCACTCCTCCACATGTGCGGTGGACTCTAATCCAGTGAACCGGGTTGGTTTCCCCACTCCTACACTAGAAGCCAGCTGGGTGACCTTGGGCTAGTCACACACTCTCAGCCCCACCTACCTCACAAGGGGTGTGTTGTGGGGAGGGGAAGGGAAGGTGATTGTAAGCCGGTTTGAGTCTCCCTTAAGTGGTACAGAAAGTCAGCATCTAAAAAACAGCTTTTCTTTTTCTTCTTCTTGTTTACAATTCTTAACTTTTTATGAGGAAATATGAGTAAATCCTGCATATTAATGAACTTAGAGGGGGATAAAAGGCTCTGTTGTGTTATACAATGGAAGCACTGGGTGGGCTGGATTCAGGCCACTTCACTTAAATCCCTCAGAAGTCTATTTTCAAATCCCCCCAGGGCAATGATGACTATCATGAGAAGGAAAACTGCTTGACAGTAAAAAATGTCAGCTTCCAATACATTTGCACCTTCAGTAAAAAATGTCAGCTTCCAATACATTTGCACCTTCAGAATGCATGGAGTGTTTGGCCTTGGACTAGCAAAAGTCATCTATCAAGGTCACAGAGTAGCTCTAACTTTTGATTGAGCCCATTCAACAGGAGCAGTTGAGTTGCTTCTTTTGGAGCCAAATGGTGTTAAATGACGATAACTTCACAAGGGTTTATCTTTGGACAAAAGAGCCGCATTTCCCACAGATTTCACAGAAGCGATGTTGAATTTTCTGTAGAACCTAAAACTGCCCCAAAGGAGAAATTCAAGGTATGGTTTGGCTGAACATAAAACAGACTGAAAAGAGGGAGCCTCTGAGCTTCAATGCAAAAATTGCTTCAACAGATAGCCCTTCAGCCAAACACTTTTAAAAACTTACCAGGAAGAATCACTGTGCTAGGACAAATTGTCTTGGCTTTTCGAAGAACAGAATTTTCAGGTTTTATGTTAGGGGAAAAAACCCCTACCTTGATTCGGCAGCCACTTCTGCAAATGTGTAAGGCCTGGTCCAGACCTAGGGTTGCCAGGTCCCTCTTTGCCACCAGTGGGAGGTTTTTGGGGTAGAGCCTGAGGAGGGCAGGGTTTGGGGAGGGGAGGGACTTCAATGCCATAGAGGGCAATTGCCAAAGCGGCCATTTTCTCCAGCAGAACTGATCTCTATTGACTGGAGGTCAGTTGTAATAATAGGAGATCTCCAGCTAGTACCTGGAGGTTGGCAACCTTGGAAGTAAGTGACCCACACTCTCTTTTATTCTGTTGCAGAAAACCCTTCAGATTTTACCCTCAAGAAGAAAGTTGGTTCCAGAAAACACATTGGCAGG
This sequence comes from Euleptes europaea, assembly GCF_029931775.1. Taxonomy (NCBI): domain Eukaryota; kingdom Metazoa; phylum Chordata; class Lepidosauria; order Squamata; family Sphaerodactylidae; genus Euleptes; species Euleptes europaea. Next base: position 11,515,786 of record NC_079321.1, on the reverse strand, counting down.
TGACACATTGGGGATTGCCGCTTTAGGACTTTATGTTTTAATGTTTGTATATATTAATTTTTAAAAAGATATTCAATATACTGGTTTTCACCCTTGTTTTCACCCTGGGCTCTGCCGGAAGGGCAGGATATAAATATTTTATATAAGATCAATAAAGATTCTCTTGTCTGTAGTCACATCTGTGGCTTCAGGATGCGGGTTTTCTAATTGATGTTCCATTTATGGGATCAAAGGTCTGTCATTAGCCCTCTTTAGTCAAATCAACCTTTCGCTTGTGCCGCCCTCATGCAATTAAACGTATTGAGGCCCTTAAGGAGCTTCAGTGTTAACAGAAGTGAAGGAAACCTTTTGATGAAATGAAAGAGAAGACGTGGAACAGGTAACCAGGCAACACAGCCTTTCCAGCAAATGCAACTGTGAAAATAATTGAAATGGAAAGAAAAGGCGGAGGTTTCGCACATCTGAAAGTGTGATTTCCAACCCAGGGGAACCACCAGCTGTGATGCATTGAGGGGGTTTGATTTAATTAAGAAATCATATCAAGGGAGAGAAAAGAAGGCCACAAACTGATCCCAGGCTTATCTTTCCCACAAGATGGTTCGGCCAAAGATGTCTCTTCTTCTTTTCCAAGAACATACTTCCAGCAGGGTTGGAGCCCTGTTTCCCATGGTGGTGGAAAGTGCCATCAAGTCACAGCTGATTCATGGCGACCCCGTAGGGTTTTCAAGGAAACAGACGTCCGGAGGTGGTTTTGCCATTGCCTGCCTCCACGTGGGCTGAGAAGGTTCTGGGAGAACTGTCACCAGCCCAAGGTCACCCAGCAGGCTTCGTGTGGAGGAGTGAGGAATCGAACCCGGTTCTCCAGATTAGAGACCACTGCTCTTAACCTCTACACCATGCTGGCTATCATCTCCTTCCCATGGCTGGACCCATTTCCCATTAGAGTTGCCAACCTCCAGGTGGCACCTGGAGAGATCTCCCGCTATCACAATTGATCTCCAGACGATCAACATCAGTTCCACTGGAGAAAAATGGCTTTTTTGGAGAGTGGACTCTATGGGATTATACCCCACGGAGGTCCCTCTCCTCCCCAAACCCTCCCCTCCTCAGGCTCCATCCCCAAAATCTCCAGGTATTTCCCAACCCAGAGCTGCCAGCCCCATAGATTTTGGGGAAAAACTTTCTCTTTGAAAGCCAGCGTGGTATAGTGGTTAAGAGTGGAGGTTTGGAGCAGTTGACTCTAATCAGGAGAACAGGGTTTGATTCCCCACTCCTCCACATGAGCGGCGGAGGCTAATCTGGTGAAGTGGATTTGTTTCCTAGCTCCTACACAGGAAGCCAGCTGGGTGACCCCGGGCTAGTCACAGCTGTCTTAGTGCTCTCTCTGCCCTACCTACCTCACGGGGTGTCTGTTGTGGGGAGGAGAAGGTGATTGTAAGCCAGTTTGATTCTTCCTTAAATGGTAGAGATTCTCCTCCTCCTTCACGGAAGTTCCTTCTTCCCCCCTTGTGGAACTGAGCACACAAATGCTTTTTAAGATGAGTTCCTCCAACGTCTGCCTGCAAGTCTGGTCGCACACCCATGACCCAACACGTGTTGGATGTATCGTGTAGTTTGTCCCTTAGTGATGGGAGAACAGGTCTCCTCTCATATTTGGCCAGCCCGTTCACAGGCTTCCTCCACAAAGGATAAAATGGCTCTTGGGAAATACAGCGTTCAATTTGCTCCCATTGTTTTGGCACACAGGCATTTACAGGGGCTTGCAGTATCGCTGCAGCAGCAGCAGGTTGCCTAAACAACTGTGCAACACAGCTGTCATATCCTGTGTGTCACCATGCCCTTGGGAGGGATGAAAAATGCTTAACATTTGACCACGGTTGGTCAGTATGTTTTTTCAGGAAGAAAGTTGTTTTTCTTCAAACTCACAACACAACAGGCCTCCCGCCCTGTTTATTTTCAGCACAGACGAGGAGGTCTGTCCTGCCCTTGGGGGTAGATGGTTTTCCTGGTTAGATGGCTACGATTGCTAGTGTAGCTGGGCCATTACTGTGTAGATTCCAATCCATTAAAAACAAAACAAACATACATACAAAAACCATCAAGCTCATATCAGGAAAATATAGAAAAGGGGGATAAAGTCATCAGCTTCTGAGCACGCACCATCAGCTACTTGATCTGAAGAGTGCCCTCTGCACAGGGGCCAAAGTAGGACATCTGCTTGGGAAAATGTCTCGCTATGAATTATGAACTATGTGTTTGAGGGCAACGGTGCTTGGCTCATAATAAGCACAACAAGAAGAAGAATTGGTTTTTATCTGCCTACTTTCTCTACCACTGAAGGTAGAATCAAACCGGCTTACAATCACCTTCCCCTCCCCACAACAGACACCCTGTGAGGTAGGTGGGGCTGAAAGAGTGTGACTAGCCCAAGGCCACCCAGCTGGCTTCATGTGTAGGAGTGGGGAAACCAACCCAGTTCACCAGATCAGCCTCTGCCGTTCATGTGTAGGAGTGGGGAATCAAACCTGGTTCTCCAGATCAGACTCCACCATTCCAAACCACCTCTCTTAACCACTACGCCACACTGGAGGAGATAAAATCATTGACTTCTGAGCACGCACCATCAGCTACTTGATCTGGAGTGCCCACTGCACAGGGGCCAAAGTAGGACATCTGCTTGGGAAAATGTCTCATTATGAATGATGAACTGAGTACGTGCTTGAGGGCAACGGTGCTTGGATCATAATAAGCACAAGAATTATGAGCAGATGCTTTTTCAAGTCATGAGCCCATCATTCCATCGTCACTTCAGTAATATTGGCTAAAATTAGTAATGTAAATCTGAAGAACTGAGCTGTGGCTCACGAAAGCTCATACCCTACCAGAAAATATTTTTGTTAGTCTTTAAGGTGCTACTGGACTCTTGCCCTTTTTGACTACTGCAAACAGACTAACACGGCTACCCACTGTGAATAATGTAAATACAGAAACAGACACTCTCTCAAAAGTTGAATGTTTGTAGATAGGACAGAGGCCCTGGCTCAGTGGTAGAGCATCTGCTTGGCATGCAGAAGGTCCCAGGTTCTATCCCTGGCATCCCCAGTTAAAACAGACCTAGGCAGTAGGTGATGTGAAGGACTTCTACCCGAGTGCCTGGAGACCCCCTGCCAGTCAAGAGTAGATGAGATTAAACTTGATGGACCGATGGTCTGATTCAGTATAAGGCAGCTTCCTGTGTTCAATTTAGCCGGAGAGACTTTCTACAGAAAAGTGTACAGCAGTTGAGCAGACGCAAGCACCAAGAACTTTGAGAACTTTGCTTATATTTCAGCACAAACTAAACAACCGTCATGACTCTTAGCAGCAATGCTAAGGCAGGGCCAGTTCTCAGGTGAAGTCACCCTGGCGACTGCTTGTGACAGCCCAATGAGGAGGGCACTAGTGCACCACAGTGGCTTGGCTTCCTTCCAGCCATCCACAACAGTGGGGATGACTGTTGGGGCTGCCCCACCAGAAGCAGCTGGGTCCAAGCTAAGCCCCCGCCTGCACCAATTCCCCAGGAGCTTGGCTCAGATTCAGCCGGAAGCAGCACCAGGGCCCTCAGGTGACAACGTATGGGACAACCAGCCTTGCAATAAAGCTAAACAAACACACCTCACAGGTATGAAATCCCCTAAGCGCACCCTCGTTTCTTTCTCCTTGGGTAACCTCAGCCCTGGACTTCCATTAGTTCCAATGCCTTCTCACATGTGCGTGTGGGCCGCTCTCCCCTTTCAGGTTTGACAGGATTTCCTGCTGCGCTTCCTTCGGACCACGCTGTCCACCTCTTCCACCACCAGCGTTCCTCAGTTTCACTTTGTGTCCTCATCATCAGCTCTTGTTTTCTCTGCCGGCAAGGTGAGTGGCTGAGGAAGTAGGAGATGACGCAGCAGTACAGTGAAAATGGAGAGACATTCTGATTCTGAACTGTGCGGTGCTCGTACATCATTCCTTCATATGAAAGCACTGCGAAGAAGAAGGAGAAGGAGAAGAAGAAGAAGAAGAGTTGTTTTTTATATGTTGACTTTCTCTACCACTCAAGGAAGAATCAAACTAGCTTACATTCACCTTCCCTTCCCCTCCCCACAACAGACACCCAGTGAGGCAGGTGGGGCTGAGAGAGCTCTAAGAGAGCTGTGACTGGCCCAAGGTCACCCAGCTGGCTTCATGTGTAGGAATGGGGAAACCAAACCGGTTCACCAGATTAGCCTCCGCCGCTCATGTGGAGGAGTGGGGAATCAAACCCGGTTCTCCCGATTCAGAGTCCACCAAACCACCACTACACCAAAGCTATTAATTAAAAATCAGATTTTAAAATCCCAGCCAGAGCATAAAAAGATAGATAATTGAGTCGCTTTAAACTGTTTAACAATGGGGTTAAAAGATCAGCCCCTTAATGAGAAGCCTGAATGAAGAGAAGCAGAAACACACTGTCTTAAAATGGGACTACCACAGAAGGCAAGCGGTTATTTTGCTTACACTCACTTTTCAAATAGGGCTCAGAGTTCATCGATTAATTCAGGTGATCACAACGTAGTATCGGATGATGGCGTCTGAAATGGTGAAGAAAACTGGGTAAAACAAACATCCTTTTTTAGCCAAACACATTTTAAACACACTATATAGGTTAAGATTTTGTTTTTGAAATGCTGTCTTTCATATATAAAGTCAGAATCAAGATTTTCCAAGGAGCTCACAACAAAGTGCATTTTCCGATCCATGTCCCTTAAAAGGTGTCTATGGATTAAACAGATAGATGGTGTAGACTTGGGAAACATCTCACCAGTAAATAGATTGAAATATCAGTCATTTAAGTTGCATACTTAATTGTCTCTCTGTAACGTAATATCCTAGCAGGATCTATGGTTGGTTCATTCATCCTGAATTAAATCTGGGCCTGAAGTATTCAATCAAATTTATTTTATGTAATTATTTTATGAATGTTGGAAAGAAATCAACTAGATTGGCTCCAACAGATTTGTTATGACAGCCTTTTGAATAGCTGGAACATGCCTCAATTGTTTAAATAACAACCCCAGATAAATCGTTTAAGTGGGAAACATAAATCTGCAGAAAAAAATCAACACATCTTGAACTAAAGGATATTAACAATTGCAATGAGAATTTATCATCTGTATCAAGGGCTTAAGCTAGTGCTGCCAACCTCTAGGTGGGGCCTGGAGATCTGCTGGAATTACAACTGATCTCCAGACCACCAGGATCCATTTTCCTGGAGAAAATGGCTGCTTTGGAGGGTGGACTCTATGGCATTATATCCCACTGAGGCCCCTCCCTTGCCTAAACCCAACCCTCCCTAGGGTCCACCCCCAAATCTCCATTAATTTCCCAACCCGGACTGGGCAACATTAGCTTCGGCCCAATCAGCTCCTGGTACATCATGAATTTGGCCCATAACCTAGGGTTGCCAGCTCTGGCTTGGGAAATTCTTGGATATTTGAGGGTTGATCCAGGCGAAGGTGGAAATTGGAGAGGAGAGGGACCCCCTTATAGATATGATTCCATAGAGTCTACCCTCCAAAGCTGATGTTGGAGGGGTCGTGGCTCAGTGGTAGAGCCACTGCTTGGCATGCAGAAGGTCCCAGGTTCAATCCCCGGCATCTCCATTTAAAGGAACTAGGCAAGTAGGTGATGTGAAAGATGTCTGCCTGAGACCCTGGAGAACCAATGCTGGGCAGTGTAGACAATAGTGACTTCGATGGACCAATGGTCTGATTCAGTAGAAGGCAGCTTCATGTTTCCTCCAGGGGAACTGATCTCTGTTGCTTGGAGATTAGTTGTAATTCCAGGAAACCTACAGCTGCCACCTGGAGGTTGGCAACCCTATGGTCATGATCCCATTTCATGTATGCTCAGGACTTTACAGTGTTGCAGCAGCTTTTGCATATCAGACTCTTCTGGTAAAGGCGAACGATTGATTCATCCTTCTATTACTTCCAGGCAAGGTGTCCAGTGTTCAGTAGGAGTTGATTAGGGCGGCCAAGGCCCTGGTAGGTAGGGTTGCCAGGTCCCTCTTCACCACCAGCAGGAGGTTTTTGAGGTGAAGCCTGAGGAGGGCAGGGTTTGGAGAGGGGAGGGACTTCAATGCCATCTAGTCCAATTGCCAAAGCTGCCATTTCTCCAGTGGAACTGATCTCTATTGGCTGGAGATCAGTTGTAATAGCAGAAGTTCTCCAGCTACTACCTTGAGGTTGGCAACCCTACTGGTAGGGGTAGGTGATTCCATGCCCAGGTCACATGACCCACCACCACGTCAAGTGGAGATGGGAGAATTTTTTTTTTAATGCAGCCTTGTGTTCTTACCAGAAGTTCTTATCAGGAGTGACAAAGGGTACCTCTAGGAATTGCTGGAAACTATGGTTTTACCAAAGAGTTTCCAGCAATTCCTAGAGCTACATTTTGTCACTTCTAGTAAGTAAAGAAGCTGCATTAAAAAAAAAAAATCTCCCTTGTTGCTGCTGTACCCCCAACCCTGCTGGTAGTCTCTACAGCTTTATGGTAGTCTCTATATTTTAAAAAGTGCAGTTGACAGTAAAAATGACCAAATTTCTTTTTCAAGCCAAGAATGGCTTACCTGTGAGGGAAAGCATTTCGTCCGTAAACATTCTCTTGTCTACCGAGGCAGGAAACAGGGAGACAGAAATGCAAGACAGGTCATTCTTTCTTTATCAAATTTGCACAGGCAAATTTGTGTTCTCTAGGGAAAAAATAGCAAAGAGTCCAGTACCTTCCTGTCCAGAAGAGTCCCAAACAGCAAGATAAAAAAACCCTAAATACGCACAAAAGGAAAACAGAGAAAATTAGGCTATTGCTTCAACTCAGCAGTTCACATTACATGGCACTTTAGAAATACAGGGGAATATAAGAGGTCAGGACAACTGAAGGCCTGGAAAGCTCAACTCAGCCCATCAGCCAGATGTTCTTGCCTTCCAACGGTCAGCCTCCTGGTTTTTCTGAGAGTATCAGGGCCAGACAAGCCTTGGAATGCAAATTCTGGTCTTCATGTGACTTGGAGGACACAACAGGCTTACAACACCAGGACTGGGGACAGGAACCTGGTTCACGTCCCCTGTCAGCAATGCTGATTCTATGACCTTAAGCAGATGATGAGAGCGAGGGCATCTTGGCCATCTTCTGGGCATGGAGTAGGGGGTCACTGGGGGTGTGGGGGGAGGTAATTGTGAATTTCCTGCATTGTGCAGGGGGTTGGACTAGATGACCCTTGTCGTCCCTTCCAACTTTATGATTCTATGATTCTACATCAGGTACAACCCACCTGCGTTTTCTGGATTCGTGTTTAGCCAGCATCCAGAAAATGCACAAAAACGTGCAGGGAGAGCAAAGCAACCTCTGACGGTCGGAAAATGCGAGCATAATCAAAGCAAAGCCCCAAAGTAGTCAGCGGGGTCACTGAGAGGAAAAAGCCATGCATAAATGGCCCAAGAGTCCTATTTCCAGTCAACCCAATAACTCTTCACACCCCTTCGATCTCCCTTTCTTCTTTTTTTCCCTACATACATCATGGCTTCTTTGAGATCACCCCAGCCAAAGCATCTCTGCAAAGAAGGAAGGGAATGATTTAGCCACTGGGTGGCCATCTTCAAACTGAACCAAACCCTTACCTTAAATCTCTTCTGACACCGCGATTTGTGTATTTTGTTTGTTTGTTTGTTTAGGGTATTTCTATGCTGCCCAACCAGAGTCCTGTTCAAGGGAGCTTACCATTAAAACAACACAAAAACCAACGAGCCATTAAAATGCAAGCCATTGGACATAAGCAGCATAAATACGATCCACGAAAAGAGAAGCAGACCATTAAAAAGCTGGCAAGATTTTTTAAAAAAAAACTACTTAAAACCCTAGGTGGTTCGACGGCTAATGTTGGGCTAATTGCAATTAGATTAAATCATCTACAAGAGATATTGCATTTAAACTTTGATTTTCAACCTAAATATTTCCTGTTAGGAATGATTCCAACACAATTAAAGTCCATAAATAAAGAACTCTTCCTGTACGGAATGACCGCAGCAAGAACGCTGTATGCCAAATACTGGAAAGACGAAAAGACACCATCACTAGAACAATGGATTACAAAAAAGTATGAATATGCAGATAGGGCAAGACTCTCCAATTGGACGAAAGAGAAACCTCCGGATGAACAGAAACAAAAATGGCAAGTATTCTATGATAGATATACGGTTAGCGAAAGAATAAATATAAGTGTACATGACGTTAGGACTATAACTGAGTTAGACAAATAAGATGTAAGTGCAATAGTCGAGTTCATTAATGATTATGATATAGAATATTGATTATAGAGAAGACTCAGTATAGTTTATAATAGACTGTGGTAGATAATGAAGTATGATTACAACGAAATGATGAAACCGATGTAGACCTGTTCCAAATGTCAACCCTGTATAACATACCACAATTGTTCCCAATGCCTTTTTCCCTTCCTACTTTGTATTATTAAAAATCTAATAAAATATTTTTTAAAAATAGATTAAATCATAATTTGGTCCATTTTAGTCTATCATAAATTATTTGGAAATTTTCACTATGAATGTTTTTGGTTGAACTGCTATAATTTTTTTACCTTTTGTATAAACGATACATGTGCTTTACTGGCTTATGCTGTTTCAATAAATCTGAATCTGAAACCCTAAAAAGCTGTCTTGGCCCTGTACCTAAAAGACAGTGCAGTAGGCACCAGGCAAGCCTAAAGGGGGACCCCATTCCAGAAGTGAGGTGCCACCACAGAAAATGCCCTGTCTCTAGTTGCCACCTGCCCTACCTCTGAAGGTGGGTTCATAAAGGCCTTTTATGCATGAGTTGTTTTCATAGCGATCATCCCGACTACTTTGGGGCTTCGTTTTCATTACACACGACTTTCCCAACCTTTAGAAGTCACTTCACTCTCGTCCCGCATTTCCCTCGTGTTTTTTGGATGCTGTTTCTAGCAGCAATGGATGGCAACAACCAGTGCATAAAAGACCAAAGAGTAGGGCTTGAGAGATCTTAACTAGTGGGCTGGATAGTATGGGAGGACACAGCCCTTTAGGTACCCTAGGGCCAAGCCCTTTACTGCCTTAAAAGTAAGAGCCAGCACTTTGAATTGTGCCTGGAAACAGACATGCAGATCTTTCAGCACAGCGGGAGGGACCATAAATTCTGCTGGGTTTACCTGGAATGCGTTCAGCAGCGAAAACACAATGTGAAGAGCCAAAGATGTATCGTAAACGGTGGCCAGCCCAAATCCCCAGGTGATTCCTAGCAATGGGGTCAGGAGTGCAACATTTTTGCTCACTCTGATCACCGTGACCAAGTCTTGTGACTTTGGGCGATCCCTGACGGAAGATCTTCCCGATTTGGCAATGACAACCAACACTACCACAACATTGACGCCAACGATAAGGAGCGCCGGTATGATAAAGGCCAAGAGGGCTTTGGTGTCTTTCCAGTTCAGCCAGCAGGCGCTGTCCTGTAGGTAGCCTTTCGTCGGTTCGGTGATCACCACCGTGAGAAGCGCGATGACCGAGGGGCAGCCATAACCAATGCCGAAAGCCACAGCCAACAGAGTAGACTTTCTTAGGTGCCAAAAAATGACTAACAGTCCATACAGAATCAAGAGTCCCAGAGCCAGCATCCAAAAAAACAAGGAAAGGTAGAAAAAGTGTACGAAAAACGTGACAGCCACACACCCGTCATGGTGCCTGGGCATGCTGCTCATGAGCGCCGCTACGATGAACAGGATGTCCGCTATGAGAAGGGACGCCGCGATGTTCACCAGGCACACGTGGCGCATGTAGGATAGGTGGGTCTGGGTCACCTGGTGCCAGACCACCACCTCGATGGCCAGGCACACAACCAAGCTGCAGAGGGAGACCACCAAGCCCAGACAGGTAATGAAGTGCAAGGTGGCGTGCTTGACCCCAACAGGGGACATCAGAATTGAAAACGACTGGAACAGAGCCGGCCGGTGTCTGCAGCGGCAGGTGGCAGCGGCCAAACTCTCTTCTAGCAGTTCGCAGGCAGCTTCGTCCCATCTCCGGTCCTCCGAGTGCCAGCCGACGCACAAAGCCTTTCCCGTCTTGTTCATTTTTTCAAACGTGAGGGAAACCTCTGGAAGCTCCTTGGGCAGCAGGACCGACAGCACCATCCCATTCACAGAGACCCCTCTCAATAGGGTATTTTCGAGAATAGGCCCAAGAGTCGGCAAAGCGACGCTGATCGCCTGGGAATCCGAGGACAAGAGCCGAAGTCCTTCCCTTGGGAGCGAGACGGTCCCGTTGAGGTGACTCTTAGAATCGTTCAACCTCAAGGAAAACACAAAGCTCTTCTCTGGAGTGTTTTGGCTGATTCTGGCGCCTTTGGTCGCGATGAAAGGATCAGAGACGTTCGGAGGGCTTTTTCCGATCCGCAGTTTCCCAGCAAACGAAATCACAGATTCCAGCAAAACGGAACTGGTGTTTTTGTCGCTCACAAAAGCCCAGTTGGGAAGGACGGAGCTGTTGAGAATGCGACTGGCAATCTTGCTGTAGTCCTGCAACACCAGGGGGGGGGGGAAGGCCCTGTTAGTCTTCAGAACAAGTTGGGGCATCACATTTCTGTTGGGTCTATTTGGTTACATAAGAAAGGCCATGCTAGATCATAACAAGGCCCATCAGGTCCAGCAGTCTGTTCACACAGTGGCCAACCAGATGCCTCCAAGAAGCCCACAAACAAGACAACTGCAGCAGCACCATCCTGCCTGTGCTCCACAGCACCCAATATAATAGGCATGCTCCTCTGATCCTGGAGAGGATAGGTATGCTTCATGACTAGTATCCATTTTGACTAGTAGCCATGGATACCCCTCTCCTCCATGGACATGTCCACTCCCCTCTTAAAGCTTTCCAAGTTGGAAGCCATCACCACATCCTTGGGCAGGGAATTCCCCAATATAACTATGCATTGTGTGAAGAAATACTTCCTTTTATCTGTTTTGAATCTCTCACCCTCCAGATGGGTTAATATAGCAGCAGCAGAAGCAGCAGAAAAAGAAGATGCAGAAGGAGGAGGAGGAGGAGTTGGTTTTTATATGCTGACTTTCTCTACCGCTCAAGGAAGAATCAAACCGGCTTACAATCATCTTCCCCTCCCCACAACAGACACCCTGTGAGGTAGGTGGGGCTGAGAGAGCTCTAAGAGAGCTGTGACTAGCCCAAGGTCACCCAGCTGGCTTCATGTGGAGGAGTGGGGAAACAAATCCTGTTCACCAGATTAGCCTCCGCCGCTCATATGGAGGAGTGGGGAATCAAACAGATCAGAGTCCACCGCTCCAAGGCACCGCTCTTAATCACTACACAACGCTGGTGTATGAGAATGAAGAAGAATCTAATCCAGAGGAAGTAAGTACAGGTTGCTTCCCTGCTTCTATCAGCTGTCTAAAGTTTTGCGTGAAAAGTGTAATACAGCCTAGGAAGGGATTGCTGGTGAGTTTGAATTGACCGACTGTGGTGCTTGGTGATGTGATATACTAAACAGATGGAAGCTAATTATTTGGATAACATTCTAGATTAGCAGTGCAATCCTATGCAGTTACTCCACAAGTTACGCAGGGGTAGTTTTTTCCCCTTTCCTTCATATAGGCTTATAAAAAAGGTAAAGGTAAAGGTCCCCTGTGCAAGCACCGGGTCATTCTTGACCCATGAGGTGACGTCACATCCCAACGTTTACTAGGCAGACTTTGTTTACGGGGTGGTTTGCCCGTGCCTTCCCCAGTCATCTTCCCTTTCCCCCCAGCAAGCTGGGTACTCATTTTACCAACCTCGGAAGGATGGAAGGCTGAGTCAACCTTGAGCCGGCTACCTGAAACCGTCTTCCGTCGGGATCACACTCAAGTCGTGAGCAGAGCTTTTGACTGCTGTACTGCAGCTTACCACTCTGCACCACGGGGCTCCTATATAGGCTTATATGAGGAAGCAATTAGCATGAGTTTTGCAACTCTCCTGGTTGCAGAGTTCCCTAGTGAAGAAAATCTTGTGCCTGACTAGCGTCAGTGGGGATACGGAAACCTGGTTGGCCACTGTGTGAACAGTCAGCTGGACTTGATGGGCCTTGGTCTGATCCAGCATGGCTTTTCTTATGTTCTTAATGGGCAGCGTTGCTTTCAGTCATTTAGGGCCCCCACCAACACGTAATGCTCAGTTCACCTTCTCAGGAAAAGTCCAAAATGTTATGCTATGCGATTCTTGGGCGTGGCCCTTGCTTACGAAACCTACCCTCAGTTTGCCGATGGTGACATCTGTAGATCCATTTGAGGAAATGCTTCTTAGCAGCGCCACAATGCTGACGATGTTTCCTGCGACAGGTTCAGCGCTGAGGACTTCCCCCATTATGCAAGAGAAGTCAGAGGTACAGAACTGCCCACCATGTGCTCCTGATGTGGAACTATGGCTTGAAGAGGAATGAACCTCATATCCTTGAATAATCCGTGGCCTGGAGATCCTCTAGGAAACAGAAGGGCATTCCAGTGAAGAGTGTGCATCATGCACAAGGGAGCCAGATACGACACATCAGTGCATGAGAAGAAGCTCACAGAGACTTCTTCCAATGACCTGCTTGGCTAACAATGGGAATTTGACTATTTTGATTCATTTCTTTGGGGATTTCTAAGATGTGTTTTCCACTTGGAAAAGCCTCCAAAGTGGAGGACCATAAAACCATGCTAAAAACTGGCAGAATAAAAAAAAAATTGCAGCAGCAACAGACTCAGGTTGGTTATGCATGGGTACTTTCACTCATGTTCGCCCCTGGTCTGTCTCGTTGTTCCTTGAAGTTATGCATGAGTTTTCCCTCTGTTAGAGATGACCTCGCTGCCAGCCCTCGCAAATCCCAGGACTTCCCATTCCTCTATTAACCCGATCCTTCCATCTCCCCTGAGCTCCTCCCCTCCCCAAACCCCACCCTTCTCAGGCTCTAATCCAAAAACCTCCTGCAGGTGGTGAAGAGGGACCAGGCAACCCTACCCATAAATGTCACTTGGTCAGGCTGGGCCATGCCTCACCAGCCCAGATTGGGACTGAGGGTGGTGGTGGCTGCTTCAGCTGGCTTGTGGGCCAGATAAGAGCTCTTAAGGGGCCAGATCTGGCCCGTGGGTGGTATGTTCGATGCCCTGGTCTATATTCTTTTATGTGTCTCTGATGCATTACCACTAAAACATATATAATTTGAATAACAGTGCTTTTAAAAATCCAGCCATTTCTCCCCTCTTCTAACGAACACGTACCCTTAAAAAAAAAAAAAAACATAACCCCCATCCCAAAGCATCCCGCCATGCTCAACATATACAGAAGCTAAAAGGAGGAACTTTGGGGGGATCACTTTAAGTAGAAAGATAGTAGCAATCTTGGGGGAAATCCTCTACTGGAAGGGCCTTGGTGGGACAGCAGAACTGTTTCGGGAAGCCCCCAACAGCAGTGATTACATTAACTAGAACCGTTTCTATTCCAAAATCGAAGCTATTGTTCTTTAAATAGAAGTGCTACAAATGTAAATGCCAAAACATATTTTAGGTGGGGCAGATCAGTGGTCCAGGTGGGGTTGTGCGCCCACAGGCTCCATCACGGACACAGCCCTGAAGCTAAATGTGAGACATGAAGTTTAGCAAGCAGAACACCTGCAGAACACCTGAGGGAGTGGAAGCAGCAGGGTAGTACCAGCCCCATAGCACTAACCTGGAGAAGCGATTGGACATCCAGACTGGCACACGTCTCCGTCGACTTCTGCCACGATCCTCTTGGGCATACAAAAGTTGTTGTTCCACGGAAGGGACGGTCACAGGCCTGGGTGCAGTCCGTTCCACCAGCACGACAACTACCCACACATTCCTCTAGAAAGCAAATTATGAACATTAATGGAACACCAGTTGATTGGAAGTTCAGCATCCTTGCTGAAACGCTAGTGAGCCTGCTTCCCTGGGGAGGGGCCATGGCTCAGAGGGAGAGCATCTTCTTGGCATGCAGAAGGTCCCAGGTTCAATCCCCAGCATCTCCAGTTAAAGGGACCAGGTAAGTAAGTGATGTGAAAGACCTCTGCCTGAGACCCTGGAGAGCTGCTGCTGGTCTGAGCAGACAATACTGACTTTGATGGACCAAGGGTCTGATTCAGTATAAGCCAGCTTCATGTGTCCCTAGACTTCCTGGGTGGTCTCCCATCCAAGTACTAACCAGGGCTGACCCTGCTTAGCTTCTAAGTTCTGACGAGATTAGGCTGGCCTGGGACATCAGGACATGACAAGAGGCGAACAGAGGTGGTTTGCCATTGCCTTCCTCTGCACAGCCACCCTGGTATTCCTTGGTGGCCTCCCGTCCAAGTACTAACCCGGTCTCCCTAAGTCCTGGCATGACCTGGATGGCCCAGGTTAGCCAGATCTTGTCAGATCTCAGAAGCTAAGCATGGTTAGTGAGCACCACAGAGAAAACTGTAGTATCTCTAGGTGTTGAAAACTGTAGCATCTCTAGCATGTGAACGAAGCACGGGGAGCCATTTTGCATGGGCAGCAGTGGCCCACTTTAAAGGAGATTACGCAGGGCAAGCGCACAAAGCAGCATGGGTCTAGGGTTGCCAACTTTCAAAAGGGAGGCTGGAGATCTTTTGGAATTACAGCTCATCTCCAGACTACAGAGATTGGTTCCTAAGAAAAAATGGATGCTTTGGAGGGTGGACTAGGCGTCAACAAGGGGGAGGCGCTCACTCGAGCATGTGTGGAGTGCACCTGTAGTGGGCCTCACTTCTCTGGGCTGCACTTGTGGTAAGGCTGAGAACCCTTGAAGGCATAATTTTGCTGGCGAATGAGCATTGCACAACTTTTCCAGGAGTTACTTCTAAGATGGCCCCTCAGTAGGGTTGCAAGGTCCCTCTTCGCCACCGGCGGGAGATATTTGGAGTGGAGCCTGAGGAGGGCAGGGTTTGGGGAGGGGAGGGACTTCAATCCCATAGAGTTCAATTGCCAAAGCCGCCATTTTTCTCCAGGTGATCTGATCTCTATCGGCTGGAGATCAGTTGAATTAGCAGGAGATCTCCTGCTACTACCTGGCAGTTGGTAACCCTATCCCTCAGGACCCTCCTCCCTAGCAACGGAACCCGGCAGGGCTGTCTTAGGCAAATGCCTGATCTTCGGGAAGCGGTGGTGGCGCCTCAAGCTGAGCAGGACATCTACTGAGGAGCTTTGGGATGTGGGGAAAAGGGAACAGGAGAGACGGGCAGCCTCCAACTGGCCAAGCCTCCTTGCCCACTGCCCTTTTGTGACCCGTGAGGGAAGCCAGGGGAAACTAACCAGTCAGTGCAGAGGAATCTGCATGCAGATGCAAAGGCTGCTGGGAAGGAGGAGGGGTTTGGGTCTGCATGGCCAAGACTGGTGATTGTGGGGTGCTGGTGATATGATTTCCCAACCTTCGATGACTCCTTCCAAGCGGGGTCTTAAAGGGTGTGCAGAACTGGTCTTTGGACCGCAATCAATTATTGCAATTGCAATTGATAGTCGGTTGAATTGAAAGATTCACCATGACCTTTTCATAGCGGTCCTTCGGGTCCTATAAATACCAAATGGGCCGACACCTTGTATTGGTGAGGCGTAGCTGCTACATCTGTGTGGTGGGCTACATATGCCCCGGGCCTGATGAGCTCCCTGGGGACTCCCTGCGGTGAGGCGAGTATAGGCGTTTGGCCCCCACTGCGGTGCGGATAGGTCTATCCAGCTTGCAGTGATTCAGTCCCCAGGGCATATGCCTGCTCATGCAGGTGGACGTGCCAGCTGCACTTGCCTTTTGGCTCCCCAACTTTCACATTCAAGGGTGCTTACAAAAGACAAACCGCCTTCCGTGGACCAGTCGCAAAAAGTACATACACAGAAAATAAACAGAACAAAGGCAGACATATTTGTTGAGCCAAAAAAGGAGTTAATATCACTTCTTAGTGTAATTATTCAGAGGTAATAGATGAGAGAGAGAGAGAGAGAGAGAGAGAGAGAGGAAGAAGAAGAAGAAGAAGAAGAAGAAGAAGAAGAAGAAGAAGAAGAAGAAGAAGAAGAAGAAGAAGAAGAAGAGGTTGGTTTTTATATGCCAATTTTCTCTACCTTTTAAGAAGAATCAAACCGGCTTACAATCACCTGCCCTTCCCCTCCCTACAACAGGCACCCTGTGTGGCATCTGCTTGGCATGCAGTAGGTCCCAGGTTCAATCCCCGGCATCTCCAGTTAAAGGGACTAGGCAAGTAAGTGATGTAAAAAGACCCCTGCCTGAGATAGTGGAGAGTTACTGCCAGTCTGAGTAGACAATACTGACTTTGATGGACCGAGGGTCTCATTCAGTATAAGGCAGCTTCATGTGTTCACACTGGTTTCTAGCTCCTTCCTAATAGAGCTTGCCATTGCAAAGGGTCAGAAGTGCCAGTGATTGACACAAACCTTTTTGTGTGCATGATCACAAGTACACGAGAACCATTTGAGTCCTTCTATAGAGGCAAGCTAAGCAGGGTTGGTAGAAAAAGAAGAGTTGGTTTTTATATGCCGACTTTCTCTACCTTTTAAGGAGAATCAAACTAGCTTACAGTCTCCTTTCCTTCCCCTCCCCACAACAGACACCTTGTGAGGTAGGTGGGGCTGAGAGAGTTCTGAGAGAACAGTGACTAGCCCAAGTTCACCCAGCTGGCTTCATGTGGAGGAGTGGGAAATCAAACCCGGCTCTCCAGATTAGAGTCCACCACTCGTAACCACTACACCACGCTGGCTCTCCCCGTAAGCCTTAGATGCTGATGAATTCAACAGAAAATAGCTACAGGAGACAGGTTGGGGCAAAAATACACACACACATGCATTTCTTGCATAATGACTTTTGCAACCCGATCGGCAATCAGCTAATACAGCTGGATTATCTGTTCTCACCCTAACAAGGATATCGGGTGACCTGCATCCTGCCTACGCACGGAACTTACCAGGTTGTCCATGAAAGATGTGTGAGCTCTTGGCATCCGTGAACATCCTGCTGAAAGGTAGCCAGTTTAATCCTGCAAGCAGCTAAAACTGTAGGATTCTAGTAGGGCTGCCATCTCCTGGTAGAGAAATTCCTGGAGATTTGGGGGTGGAGCCTGGCAAGGGCAGATTTTGGGGAGGCGAGGGCCGTGATGTTAAGCCACACACCCTGCCATCCAAAGCTGCCGTTTTCTCCAGGGGAACTGATCTCTGTAGTGTGGAGATCAGTAAGTAATTCTGAGAGAACTTCATTCCCCGGCTGGAAGCTGGCAACCAGAGATCCTGGAGTAAATAAATCACTTGGCAGAATTGCATCTCAGCATACCAGGTGTTTGAGGAAAGAAACAAGGGGTGGCCATTTCCCTCTGTTTTTGAACTCTTCAAGTTATCGTGTTGGCTGGATCTGGAGACAGAATGGATAGGGTTGCCAGGTCCCTCTTCGCCACCAGCGGGAGGTTTTGGGGGCAGAGGGTGAGGGTTGAGGAAGGGAGGGACTTCAATTCCATAGAGTCCAGTTCCCAAAGTGGCCATTATCTCCAGAAGAACTGATCTCTATTGGCTGGAGATCAGTTGTAATAGCAGGAGAACTCCAGCTAATGCCTGGAGGCTGGCAACCCTAAGAGTGGACCTTTCATCTGACTCGTAGGTCAGCCACAAAATAAGTGCCACAGTTTAACTTTAGTAACACAGCACAGACCCTTGTGGTGTGAAGGCAGCTGCTGCCAAAGCAACATTTCAAAAAAATGCACAGCCACTCATATCTCCAATAGTCCATCAGAAGCCTTGATGGGCAAAAGCCCTACCTGGCCCCGCACACTTCCTAAACACATTTGGGATCCCTGGTCTACATGTTCCTGATGGAAACAATATGGAATGCTATCTAAATTCACGCAGGTTTTTTCCCATGTATGGTTGGTTAAAAGACAATAGACCACACGAAAAGGCAGCATCTGCAGAGATCAAAACTTTCCCATGTTCACCTGCAGTTCTAGGACTTTCCATATGAGGGGAGACCCAGGAACAAAGCAGGAAAAGTTTTGGAAATTTCATTAAATTGACAGACTTCACCTGTTCATAGGGTTGCCAGGTGCCAGCTGGTGGCGGGCAAACCCGCAGTAATGTGCCCCTCTGCCCGCCGACCAGCTGAAGGTCGGCGGGCAATCGTGCACGCGCAAGCCCGTGCGCCAGCCGGGAAGCCTCTCCTCTCCCTCCCTCCCCAGGGTGAGTGGACCGCCCACTGCAGGCCCGCGCATCAGCCGGGAACCTTCCCTCCCCCTCCCCGGGGCGAGCGGGCCGCCCTCTGCAGCCCTGAGCACCAGGCAGGGCTTCCGGTTTACAACCAGAAGTGCCATGTCGGCGCGCGCGCACACAACAAAACAGAAACCTCCCACCGAAGGTGAGTGGGGACCTGGCAACCCTACCTGTTCATGACATACGGATATTTATAGGGCCTCAGGATGTGGAACACATCAGCATTCATATACTTCCTCATCATATGGACCCTTGTCTATAGCCTCTCGGACAAACGCATGCCCCAGTTTAGACAATTCTAGAATCACTTTCTGATTTTTTTTAAATTTCAGATCAACTCATCACACTGTGAACACGCGCATCGCAAAATGTAACAATACACATGGTATTCTTACTGACATATATGCAAGCATTGTGGAAGCATTCCTAAGCAGATCTACTCAGAGGTAAGGCTCATTTTATTCTATGGAGAGCCACTCCCAGGCATGCACGCTTCGTGTCTGTTCTTGTAAACAGCTTCTTGTTTACGACGCGGAACCAGTTGCAAAACTGAGTTGATTGGCTGTACTTGTTTTGAGAGCATGCCCATATTGCTTAAGACACACTAAGGTGTTCACCAAGGTTGGCTAGTGGAAAAGGACAAAATGGGGCAGGAGAAAGCTAGCCTTGAACACTTTTAAAGAAAACTTTGAAAACCTGTGCCTGGAAAGAAATAATGCTTATGAGGGTGGTGAGGAACCAGAGGCTCTGACCCTACCATAGCTTCCAACGCACCTAAAACTACTGTAGTACCTTGTTGACTTCCGCCCTTCTGTATACTGTTGAAGATCTGAAAGATAATTCAAAAGATAAGCTGATGAAATAGGCTGGATGTGAATAACAACGTGGACCAAACCAACTCATCAGCTTGTGGAATATTTGGGAAATTACATGTTCGGAAATATTAAGGCAAGTCATGTGTTCTCATCCCCACCCAATCAGCATATCTGGTCCATCCTGGGAAGATCACTGGGGACTTTAGTTTAGAAAGAGATAACTAAAAAGACATTTGGGTTCCCACAATCATTGGACCACAGCACGACAGGTTGGGGTTTTTTTTTTTTTTTTTTTTTTGTATTTGTTGGAAGTTATGTGCCTGCTCACGGATGGGAGATTCCATAACCACTCAACTAGCAATGTCCAACTTCTGATTTGGGTTAACCTTGGGATAAAGTTTTGTCACACAATCCCCACTTTGCTGAGTGACTAGACGTCCAGTCGCAGCATTAGTGCATTTGAGTGAGAGATTCATAGTATTTTTGTAAGGCAGCTCTGCCTTGGTTTGGAAACAAATGAAAAAGATACCAACTGAATAGCCCCGTTTGTTAGGATAACAAAAAAATGAACCAGAATACCAACAAACTATCCATTTCATTCATCCCCACGTTGATAACCTAATATTGCTATCCTCCTCTCTGCATTATAAAAATGCCCAAAGCAGTTCAGAACAAAATCATTAAAACACATATCAATAAAACTTAACAATCATAAAACACAAAAAGATGTAAGCATTGGCATATAATAAAAACAAGTCATAGGAACAGTGTAGAAAATAATAATAGCAACAACAAGAAGAGTTGGTTTTTATATGCCGACTTTCTCTATCACTTAAGGAAGAATCAAACCAGCTTACAATCACCTTCCCTTCCCCTCCCCACAAAAGACACCCTGTGAGGAAAGTGGGGCTGAAAGAGCTGTGACTGGCCCAAGGCCACCCAGCAGGCTTCATGTGTAGGAGTGGGGAAACTATAGCAGAAAAGGCTACTACAGTATGGTACTCTAGGCTTTCATAGACCCCAGAAGACTGTTACTGGACACCCCATATATGCCATTTTTTTAGACATCCCAAGAGGCTAAGTTGGCCATAGGAAACCTCTGCTGAGATCCTGCGCAGAGGTGTAGGTAGTGTAGACACTCAGTATCACATGACTTTTGTATGAAACTATTTTTCTGAGGCTAGAAATCTTAATTTTTCCTTTGCTGCAAACTATAGCTCATATGGAGACATTACCTCTTTTATTGGATGATAATAGTAGACCTATCACTTTTTCTGTTGCGAAATGTTATGCACTTGGGATTAGGGCTGTCGATTCGGTTCCATACGAACGGAAAAACAGCCGAATTTCCCCCGATTCGGCGGTTTCTAGTTTGGATAGAACCAGTCAAAAAAGGCAGGAAAACGACGAGCTGAACTCGGCGAGTTCGGGCAGATGCCGGATAAATTCGTACAAATTTGGCACGCCCGAATCAGCATTCTCCTGCGGCCAATAGGTGGCCAAGCTGGGTCTTCTTCTGGCCAATCAGTCACGGATGAGTGTGTGAGCCCGGCCGCTGTGTGGCCCGGGGAGAGAAAGAGAGAGTATCTGTGTGTGAGAGAGAGAGATCCCAGAGGGGGTGCGTGTGCGTGGTCCCAGGTTGCTGTGCAGCCCGGGGGGGGGGGGAGAGAGAGTGTCTGTGTGTGAGAGCGATCCCTGTGTGTGTGTGGGGGGTGCGTGTGCATGGTCCCGGGTTGCTGTGCGGCCCAGGGGGGGGGGAGAGAGAGGCCATTTATGCATGGGAGGTTTTGCTTTGGATTTGCCACTCTCTAGATGCACATTTTCCCCATCCAAATTCTCAAAACTCAACAATAAGCTCCCATGCAGAGTTTTGAGAATCTGGATGGGGGAAATGTGCATCTAGGGAGCGGCAAATCCAAGGCAAAACCTCCCGTGCATAAACGGCCAGAGAGTCTGTGTGTGTGTGTCTGTATTCCTTCCATTGCTGCTGCTCCTGTGCTGCTCCTGTGCTGATCGTGAGAGATCCTGAGCTGAGCTGACCTGCTGCTGCTTGCTGGAATCAGATTGGATTACTCCTCCTGACCCCTGCTTCTGCTGGAAGAGAAGACATCCACAGTTTGATCCATTTTGGGGCTTTTCTCTATAACTTTTTTCCTGTGTGTGTGTATGTGGGGGGGGATTCTGTGTGTGTGGGAGGGAGCCAAAGGGGGGCTGTTCTGCTGGGGGCGTTGATTGCCTCTGCACTAGTGTTTTGTTTTTTTTGCTGTTTTCACTGGTTGCCACCTTTGCCTGGAGGTCAGTGTGGGTCGGTGAGTCTCTCTCTCTCTGGCTACCCCGTTGTTCTCCTTTGTTTGGAATTTGCATCTTCTTGTCGCGGGGGGGCTGTTCTGCTTGGGGGGGTTGATTGTCTGTGTGGGCCGTGTCCGTAGAATCCGAGCTTCTGCCATCTGTGCAATGGGGGGGAGGGAACGGCGTGTAGTGGGCGTGCATGTGTGTATCGTGGTGTCGTGTGCCATACAATGCAGCATCCTGCTTATTCCCCCCTCCCCGCCCCCCCATGGGTGTCCCTGCTCAGGATTTCTTCTTTCCCCTGACAGTGTCAGCTCAGCCACGTTGTCTCCTCCCTCAACTCCCCCCTGGTCTTCATTGTTTTTGGGTGCCCCCAGGGCTGAGGAAGCGGTGACAGGAGGAAGCAAAATGTAGAGGAAAGGGCGGGCAGTCCTGATCCTCTGGCCTGCTTACTCAGAAGTAAGGGCCATGGTGAGGTTTTGCTCCCAAAGTAAAGCGGAGTGAATTGTAAACAACACCGCCTTTTATCAGTCCCAGCAATGGGAGGTTTTGCCTTGGATATGCCGCTCTCTAGATGCACATTTTCCCCATTCAAATTCTCAAATCTCAACAATAAGCCCCCCTGCAGAGTTTTGAGAATTTGTCTGGGGGAAATGTGCATCTAGGAAGCGGAAAATCCAAAGCAAAACCTCCCGTGCATAAATAGCCAACGAGAAACAATGGGAGGTTTTGTCTTGGATTTGCCGCTCTTTAGATGCACATTTCCCCCATCCAAATTTCCAAATCTCAACAATAGCCCCCCTGCATAGTTTTGAGAATTCAGATGGGGGAAATGTGCATCTAGAGAGCAGCAAATCCAAACCAAAACCTCCCATGCATAAATAGCCAACGAGAAACAATGGGAGGTTTTGCCTTGGATTTTCCACTCTCGAGATGCACATCGAGATGCCTGCTCCCATTCATTCCAATGGCCGGATGGGGGGACCCCTTCCAGACCCCATAACTCGGGACCCCCTCACCCAATCTTCACCAAACTTGGGGGTTCTTGCAAGTAGGGCCCCTCCAAGCTACCATGAAGGTTTGGGACCTCTACCTCCAAAAATGCTCCCCTGAAGTGCAGAAAGCCGCGAATGTTCTTTAAATGGCTTTATTCAGCCGAATTTATTCGGGAATGCCGAATTTCATGCCGAATTCCACGGATCCGAATAGGGGGAGTTCGGACTTTGGCATTTCCTAAATAAAAATGGGCTGAATTTTGCCGAATCCGAAATTTTACCGAATTTTTTTTTCAACAGCCCTATTTGGGATTGATTTTGGCAGCTGTACAAATGTGGTCTAGTTTTGTATATTTTAGTAATCTGCTTAAAACTAATAAATTAAGAAGCTGTATGAGGTAGAGAGAGAGAGTTTTGGGTTGGTGGTACAATAAAGAGGGAACATATTTTTACATGCATGCAAGCATGCATGTGAGAACACATAGACCCAAGGTGGGTTAATGACAGTGTCTATTGAGTGTCTGAGTCCACAAACACACAGGCCAGCAAAAACGAGGGTTAACCAGCTACGGACCAGCTTCTGAGATCTGAGGGAAAACAGCAGCAATTTCTTTACCGGCTTTTGGTTCATTCCAGGGTATATAATGGTTAAAGACATACGTTTAAACAGAACCTGCTCTCATTGGGGGAAAGTATTTATGTTATGAAGAGTCTCTGGTGTAGTATGAAAGATTCTGCTTATGTTTTGAGCCTCTCATCTCCTGGGACCAAACACAGCGACCAAAAGGGCACGTACCAACAAATTGTGACTCAGAGTTTCTATCCCGTCCTCAAGTTGTCCAGGGCCAGAGCCGTGACTCCGTAGCCCACCCACGCACATGCACACCCCGCCCGCCCATTTCCTCTGAATGGGAGAAGTCACTCAGCCTTTGCCTAGGACATCGCTTTCCAGAGAACAGTGACTCTTTGTGTCCAGCTCTTCCCAGCCCTCAGGGAAGGAAGCGACCTGATCTTCCAACGAGGCAATTGGCTCACTGTCTCTGGTGTTAGTTAATGCAAAATCAATCAATCAATTAGTACAGCTGGAACTCCATGATTGATTTTACCAATAAGAATTTCACACCAGTTGTTTTTTCCCCCACATCTGCTCCGCCGGTGGGAGTCACGGTGGGCTCTCTGCACCAGTGGAAGTCTCCTTGCACCAGATAAAGGTACTACCAAAAGTGAAACTCATCTGCAGGATCCAAGCCATTGTTGGTTCATTAGTCTGAGCTTTTCTAGCAGAAACAACTTTCAAATACGGCAGCACCTCCTTTTCTTGAAAATATTTTACTCAGCGGTCTTTTACGCATGGCTGTTTCACTCGCTGCCATCCCTCCAATGATTTTGGGTCTTTGTGTTGATTATACATGCCATTTCCGACCGTCAGAGGTTGCCCCACTCTCCCCCTGCATTTCCCCGCATTTTCAGAGACTCGAATTTGAAAACGCGGACCAAACGTGGGGAAAGGCAGGGGGAGAGCGAGGTGACCTCTGATGGCATGCATAATCAACACAAAGACCCAAAGTCGTCGGGGGGTGACCACGAGGGAAACAGCCATGCATAAAAGACCAGTGTCTCTTGTAATTTTGAAAGCTGCCATGCAGATCTCAACATTTAGGAAGATTGCAAGCAGCTAGCTAGATACAAGCCATTGCTTTCTGTTGTGGCTCTTACATTTTATTGGATTTTACATGAGAGTGACAAAGATTTCAACAGTATTTTTTAAAAATCCATAAATGTTTTGACATCTCTTAATTGCTGAAGACCTTCCTCCTCTGATTCACCTCTGCAATCGACATCCCAAAATAAATTTTGTTATTTTTGACAAGGATACAGCATTTTAAAGTAAATTAACAGATTTTAGTATTAAAGGAGGTAGCTTTTTGGCATATGGGTGGGATTCCAGAAAATTAACCTTCATTTAGAGAATTCTTCCGCAAGCAATTTTCAAGAACCATAACATGATAAGCTTTGCTACAAATGACTGTGTAGCAGTCTAGAGAATGGCAGGGTTTGGAAGCTTCTACTGCCCAGAGGTAAATCCTAGAATAGTCTGGGAGCAATCCTAAAATCCTGCTATGCTAACTGGAGCAGTTTAGGATGGCAACTGTTTGCCATGTCAGCATATCTTGAAGATAGTCCAGTCAATGCTGCCACATTACCATGAGACCTACTCAGTGTCATGATATTACTCCCATGTCAATGTGATGTGGCCCAGCCTATGCTGTTTAATTGTTTGTATGTTTAATTGTTGTTTGAGTTCTCTTATATTCTAATAGCGAAGTCGGCCAAATCTGAGGATACTTAAATCCATCCATTGGAGCTGTGAACGTGCAAGACAGAGCTTTCTGCAAACCTGAACAACCCTTCAAGTTTGCAGAAAAATCTGAAATCTAAAAACAAAACCAAAAAACCAACATTGTTCGTAGTTGAACTCAGGAGTACGTACTTTTCCTTTGGTCTGTGGTTCACTTAAGGAAATCCAGGCAGCACAAAAGATAACCAGTGTCGGGCATATTATCCATAGTGTATTCATGCTGGGCGATCACATTTAGTTTCTTTTCCCTGAAAAAAAAAATCACACCTGATCTGTAACTAAACAGTATCTATTATATATATTTGGGTGGATCCTACCTCTATCCTGTTACTTCACTGAGCAAAGTTTATTTCTGATTTATTAATATATGTATATATCTTCCTTTTGGCTCAGTTTCAAATCCTTCCTCCAAGCCAATGAGCCTTCTTTCAACTTAAGCAGCTCTTGCACTGGAGGAAGTCTTCTTAGGATGTGGGAAGGCTACTTGTAGGATATACTCATAGAATCATGGAGTTGGAAGGGACCACCAGGGTCCAGTCCAACCCCCTGTACAATGCAGGAAACTCACAACTAACCCCCCAGCGTTGTAACAGGTTTTGATTAATATATATTTGTTTCTGGGATGTGCTTTTTGCCCTAACCTAGATGGCCCAGGCTAGACCAATCAGAAGCTAAGAAGGGTTGGCCAGGATCAGATGAGCATGCCTGTTATATTAGGTGCATTGGAACACAGGCAGGAGAATGCTGCTGTTTGTGGGCTTCCTAGAGGCACTGGTTGGCTACTGTGTGAACAGACTGCTGGACTTGATGGGCCTTGGTTGGATGGGAGACCACCAAGGTTGCTATGGGGAGGCAGGCGATGGCAAACCACTCCTGTTCATTTCTTTCCATGAAAATCCTATGGGGTTGCCATAAGCTGGCGGTGACTTGACTGCTCTTTCCACCCCCATGTGCTTTTGCCTTTAGGACAAAGGTGCAATGGCCAAAAATTTTATCCATGTTTGATGGGATGACTAATGTTACAACTGGAAATGGTGTGTCTCATTAAAATAAATAGAAATGGAAATGGCAGTAATTACAAGAACAATAAATAAAATGCCTAGTTTAGAGACAGAAATTATTCTCCATTCATTTGAAAGAGAATATCTAGTGACACCTACGTATCGTTACCAGATTGCTGCTATGGTGGGCAACCTTAGGGTTGCTCCAACCTCCAGGTAATAGCTGGAGTACCCCTGCTACTACAACTAATCTCCAGCCAATCAAGATCCATTCAGCTAGTTTTATTCTTATTGATTGTACTTAGTATGCCAATAAAGGTATTGAAATTGAAATTGTGTGTGATCCCTTCACCTGGAGAAAATGGCCGCTTTGGCCATTGGACTCTATGGCATTGAAGTCCCTCTCCTCCCCAAACCCCGCCCTCCTCAGGCTCCACCCCAAAATCTCCAGTTATTTCCTAACTTGCTGCCTTAGGAGATGCAAAAAACAAAAAATAAAAGATCTCAATGCAACATGTCATGCCTAAGGTACAAACAGATTGCGAGGGGACATAAAGATCTCCTAAGAAAGGTTTAGATCAGGACCATGCTGTGAGCCTACATTCTCCCTACCCCCCCGCCCCATGCATAAATTTCTGCTCCCTGAAATTTAAAACCCGATTTAGAACCTTCTTTGCAAATTCTGGGTGGGAGATTAATAATGGCTGGCATTAACATCTGCACACAAGTGATGTGGTGGCATTCGGTTACCTCCAAAAGAGGAAGTTCCATGCAAGAGGGAAGGGTAGGAGAGTCTGATATCTGAAAAGTTCCCTCTGCATTGGGCTGTATTAAATGCAAGAATCCTTCACCTGGGTCATAGTGAGTCGAGCCTTACCCTTGACTTGTCAGCTGGTTAGAATCCTAGAGTTGGAAGGTACCACCAGGGTCATCTAGTCCAACCCCCTGCACAATGCAGGAAATTCACAGCCACCTTCCCCGTACCTCCCAGTGACCCCTACTCCATGCCCAAAAGATGGCCAATATGCCCTCCCTTTCTTTCCTTGTTTCAGCACATTAGTTATTGTTTTGTTTTGAGCTTGTTTTCATGTTTTAATATGACCCAATACTGGATCTGGATGTCACCTTTTCAGGAAATAGGACAGAAAGCGAGCGGAGCAGGAGGGAATGGCTGTCACCTCAAGGAGACCCAGGGCAGATGGCCTCACCATCAGGATTACCAAAGCTCATAATGTACCTTAAGCTGTGGCGAGAATATTTTATATTAAGTTTGTGTTAAGAAAAACCAATTTTATTAATCTATAGCTTATACTAACCTATAACTTAGAAGCCATATGAAGACCTGACTTTTAGTTGACCCTAGTTCCAATTAGGACTCTGACCTAAAGGGTCATAGGAAATTGCACTGCTTAGAGTTAATCACCCACAACATATCGGATGCTCCAAAATTATGTTTGTGATGGCAAGGCCATTCTGCGCAGGTAGGGAGAGATTATTCTGTCCGTCAGCCAATGTACCAAAAACAATCAGTTATCAGACCTGGACACTGAAAGAATTATTATGGAACAAAAGATCTTCCAAACAACTTCTAAGCCATGATTTGTGAAAACTCATCTCCTGACTAATTTGGAAGGAGGGGGCCATTTGAGACCTCTCTCACACAGTTCAACCTATAAAAGGCTTTCAAAGAGCCCAGCCCAACGTCCTTCCACGGAGAGACCACAGACCCAATGAATGGTTGCCATCTCTGTCTCTCTCTCTCTGGAAGTGACCCAGAGGCCTCTGTAACTGTTTGTCTGTACGTCAACTTGTCTATCTGTGAGTCTGTTGCTTTCTGTCATATATATATTCAGTTAAGTATTGCTTTCTCTCTTTGCTTTATATTTCATTGTAAGTATAATAAAGCTGCATGATTTACTTTATACGTTTGGTGTGTGCTTTTTAAGAGTGGCTTGTGTACAAGGTTAAATTCTCTGAACTCTGCTCCTGGTAAGTAGCAGGCAGAGATAGCTAATCACGAGGGACCGAGAGAAAGGGGGAGGGTAAGAAAATTCTCCCAACATAGCATCCTTTCTTCTTTTCATAGAAGCAGAATCATAGAGTTGGTTCTTTCCTTAGACCTTGACGTGGTCCGGTCAGGGAGAAAGAGGAAGGTGATGGCCCCTCTAAATTGAAGACTAAGCCGTGGGGAAGAGATTGCAATGGATTGCGTCACGTTCAGACACCTTAAGAAGGGCGGATGGCAGAAATGCCACCCACCTGGCAGTGAAACTGGCCAATACGTTGTATCACCGTTTTATGATTTACACATCCATGGGACATTGTAAATATACTATAAGAACCTTTGTGTGTGTGCCAGTTTTAAATGGTGAAAATAACATCTTTCGCTATGCTTGACAACCGGTCGCACAACATATATGGTGGATACTTTTCAACACACCTTTAATGTATTTTTTTGAATGTGTTTGTGAAAATATGTATGAATGTATATATTATAGGGTTGCCAACCTATAGGAGTATTGTGTCTAGATCAAGGAAAGTAATACTACCACTGTATTCTGCATTGGTCAGACCTCACTTGGAATACTGTGTCCAGTTTTGGGCTCCACAATTTAAGAAGGATGTTGACAAGTTGGAGCGTGTCCAGAGGAGGGCGACCAGAATGGTCAAAGGTCTGGAATCCATGCCCTATGAGGAGAGACTTAGGGAGTTGGGTTTGTTTAGTTTGGAGAAGAGACGTTTGAGGGGAGACATTATAGCCATGTTTAAATATTTGAATGGATGTCATGTTGATGAGGAAATTGAAATTGTTCCAGACTTTCTATTCCTTGGCTCCACCATCAACCAAAAGGGAGACTGCAGCCAAGAAATCAGAAGGAGATTGAGACTGGGAAGGGCAGCCATGAAGGAGCTAGAAAATATTTTGAAGTGTAAGGATGTGTCACTGGCTACCAAGACTAGATTAATTCATGCCATCGTATTCCCTATTACTATGTATGGGTGTGAAAGCTGGACAGTGAAGAAAGCTGATAGGAAGAAAATAGATTCCTTTGAAATGTGGTGTTGGAGGAGAGTGTTACCGATTCCGTGGACTGCCAAAAAAACAAAACAAAAAATCAGTGGGTTATAGATCAAATCAAGCCTGAACTGACCCTAGAAGCTAGAATGACTAAACTGAGGCTGTCGTATTTTGGTCACGTCATAAGACGACAAGAGTCACTGGAAAAGACAGTCACGCTAGGAAAAGCTGAGGGCAGCAGGAAAAGAGGAAGACACAACAAGAGATGGATGGACTCAATAAAGGAAGCCACAGCCTTCAGTTTGCAAGATCTGAGCAAGGCTGTCAAAGATAAGACATTTTGGAGGACTTTCATTCATAGCGTCGCCATGAGTCAGAAGCGACTTGACGGCACTTAACACACACACACACATGTTGATGATGGAACTAGCTTGTTCTCTGTTGCTTCAGAGACTAGGACACGGAGTAATGGATTTAAACTAAGAGAAAAGCGATTTCACCTAAACATTAGGAAGAATTTCCTGACAGTGAGGGCTGTTCGATGGTGGAATGCACTGCCTCGGAGGGTGGTAGAGTCCCTGTCTTTGGAGGTCTTTAAGCAGAGGCTGGATGGCAATCTGTCAGGAGTGCTTTGATTGTGGGATCCTGCATGGTGGGGGGAGGGTTGGGGTCACTGGGGATGGGGGGAGGTAGTTGTTAATTTCCTGCATTGGGCAGGGGGTTGGACTAGATGACCCTGGTGGTCCCTTCCAACGCTATGAATCTAACCTCCAGGTACTAGCTGGAGATCTCCTGCTATTACAACTGGTCTCCAGCCGATATAAATCAATTCAGCTGGAGAAAATGGCCACTTGGGCAATTGGACTCTATGGGGTTGAAGTCCCTCCCCTCCCCAAACCCCACCCTCCTCAGGCTCCACCCCAAAAACCTCCCGCCGGTGGCAAAGAGGGACCTGGCAGCCCAATATATTACCACTGAGTAAGGCCGAACAGGCCAAAACACATCTGGTTTATATTGGTCATTTGCATTTATTACGGATCATCAACACAGTTGGATATTTAGTAATTTTAATTTAAAGCCTATACCTTTTGGGCCTAGTGTTTTTAATGCGTGTACACTATAGAATAAATTATAACAACAATTTGTATAATATTAGCGCATCTTTTAATTCTTATTGAAATTTGTCAGCACAAATACAAATGATTCAGGGGATAGAGTTGCCAGCCTCCAAGTAGGCCCTGCCAAGGTTGGTTCCCATTAGCTGTCAGTGTCCTAAGGAGATATCCTGGGAGTTAGGACTGCTCCCAGAGTCATAATAATCCAATCTGTTGTATAATATTCTATCGGATTGAGATAAGTAAATCCTCCTGCAATGTGTGTGCGTGTTAAGTGCCGTCAAGTCGCTTCCGACTCACAGCGACCCTTTGAATCAAAGTCCTCCAAAGCCTTGCTCAGATCTTGCAAATAGAGGGCTGTGGCTTCCTTTATTGAGTCAATCCATCTCTTGTTGGGTCTTCCTCTTTTCCTGCTGCCCTCAACTTTTCCTAGCATGACTGTCTTTTCCAGTGACTCTTGTCCTCTCATAATGTGACCAAAATACAATAGTGTCAGTTTAGTCATTTTAGCTTCTAGAGTCAGTTCAGGCTTGATCTGTAACCCACTGATTTGTGTTTTTGGGCAGTCCAGGGTATCCGTAACACTCTCCTCCAACACCACATTTCAAAGGAATCTACTTTCTTCCTATCAGCTTTCTTCAGTGCCAAGCTTTCACACCCATACATAGTAATCCTGAAATGTACACCAGGATTATTTAATCTTTTTTTCTGGCAATAGTGAGTTTCCCACCAGATAGTACTCACAGTTTTGGGAGCTCCAAAAGAAAATTGTAGTCGTGCGGCTGAAGGAGGAACCTCTTCCCTGCAACTTCTGCCTTCTTCCCAAGAATCACATCGAACTACCCAACAGGAGTGGGTAGAGATCTCGTATTTCCTGACAAACTGGTACAGGATGGAAATTTCACATGGGTACACTCTTTGCATAATAAGATTGACTCACAATTCTGGCACAAAGTGCAACATGCAGACAGAGCTTACAGGATCTCTTCATTGCTGGAGGTGGAGGGAAAGCACCAAGTCAGCTGCGCAGGGATCTGTCATGCATCAGGGTACAAACGGTTGTCAACAGCACCGTCTCCCTGCCAAAATTAATGCTCCATCAATGCGTTTACAGGGTTGGCAAACCCAACAGTTAAGCATCCTGCTTTTACAAAAGAAAATGGACTTTGCATCTCTGTACATTTGAGGTATCTTAAAGGTAAAGGTCCCCTGTGCAAGCACCAGGTCATTCTTGACCCATGGGGTGACGTCACACCCCGATGTTTACTAGGCAGACTTTGTTTACGGGGTGGTTTGCCAGTGCCTTCCCCAGTTATTTTCCCTTTACCCCCAGCAATCTGGGTACTCATTTTACCGACCTCGGAAGGATGGAAGGCTGAGTCAACCTTGAGCCGGCTACCTGAAACCGACTTCCGTCGGGATCGAACTCAGGTAGTGAGCAGAGCTTGGACTGCAGTACTGCAGCTTACCACTCTGCGCCACGGGGCTCTTAGTCTGAGGTATCTTACATATATCTTTTTTAAAAATTTTGCTGTCAAGTCACAGCTGACGTATGGTGACCCTGTAGGGCTTTCAAGCCAAGAGACCTTTGGAGGTGGTTTGCCATTGCCTGCCTCCGTGTCATCCTCCAGGTATTCCTTGGAGGTCTCCCATCCGAATACTAGCCAGGGTCAGGGATGAGAATGGGTGACTGGCCCCAGGTCACCCAGAAAGCTTGGGTTTCCCAGGTCCTAGTCTGACACCTTAACCACTACACCATGATGGCTCTCAAAACAATAATTAGAAAACTAATACAGAACAGTTAGGAATTGTAAGCCTTTCCCCTCCCCCAAGTCAGTATTCTATTATTGCAAGTTGCATTTGCCAAATGGGTAAGCTTTGCTTGTTCCCTAAAAGCCAGGTACAATGTGAATTTGCCAGCTTCATCAGGGATTTATTCTGTAACTTCAGAACTATAGCTATAAGCACTTTTATAAAATTCACACTGGAGAGCCAGCGTGGTGTAGTGGTTAAAAGCAGTGATTTGGAGCGGTGGACTCTGGTCTGGAGAACTGGGTTTGATTCCCCACTCCTCCACATGAGTGGTGGAGGCTAATCTGGTGAACTGGATTTGTTTCCCCAGTCCTCCACATGAAGCCAGCTGGGTGACCTTGGGCTAGTCACAGCTCTCTTAGAGCTCTCTCAGCCCCACCTACCTCACAGGGTGTCTGTTGTGGGGAGGGGAAGGGAAGGTGATTGTAAACCGGTTTGATTCTTCCTTAAGTGGTAGAGAAAGTCAGCATATAAAAACCAACTCTTCTTCTTCCTACTTGACAAAGGAGCCCCTGCATTGAAGAAATCTGAACCAGGTTCCTTTCAGTAGCCTCAATATGGGTGATAACCTTTGCCCTGTTCACACATTACAGTGAACACACATTTAACTAGCATGTAACTTTTTCTGTAAGAAAAAGCCAGTGGCATTCACTTTATAAATGAAATCAAGGTCCGGTACCTGGATAAATGTGGGTTTCTATCACATGTTCAGCTGTGCATGTGTTGAATGTAGCATGAGAATAACTCAATAAACATATCAAGTGTATACGGTACACAGACAGTGCATGCATTCCCTGTAGCTTGTGAATAGGGCTTCTTTCTTTCAGTCAAGGAAACTTGATCTCCCATCTTGGCCTGATAGCGACCCACGATCACCAAAGTCAAACATTCAGGACATGGTTCACGTGTGTCTGAACAGCTTGAAAATGTGCAGTTATGGGGGCAAAAGTTGGTGCATGTGTAAGTATAGAACGGCTTTACCACAGCCATGCCTCCTCCTCTCTCCAGCCAACAAATCCATCACATCCAACTCCAAAAGTTAAAAAGGCAAATTGTAAAACCCAACCAACCCCCCAAAAAAACCCCTTCAGGACTGGAATACCACACATGAACATAAGAAAAGCCCTGCTGGATCAGACCAAGGCCCATCAAGTCCAGCAGTCTGTTCACAGACTGTAGCCATTATGTCTTGTTTGGGGGCTTCGAAGCCCCCAAACAAGACATGCATGCACTCATAATGGCTGGTTTAAAGTCAATCCAGAAAGCCCAGAGCCTCTCTCCACCCTCCTCCTAAGGAGCACTGTGCTCTTTATGCCCTGATTTGAAAAAAAAGCCAACAGCCTTGTAAAAGTGGAACCAACAGACAGCAGAGACTACAATAACAAAAGAAACCAGAACAAAGTGGCTAGTATTTGGGAGACCACCAAGGAATACCAGGGTTGCTGTGCAGAGGAAGGCACTGGCAAACCACCTGTTAGTCTCTTGCCTTGAAAACCCCATAAGGGGTCGCCATAAGTCGGCTGCGACTTGACAGCACTTTACACACACATAGGCTGTTTAAATGGGGAATTTGTTTCTTTTTCATATTCATTACGATAATTATGGAACACCCCATTTCCATCATCAACGTATTGGTCAGCTTGACCAAATCTGAGGAAACTTAAATCTGGAGATTGGAGCTGTGCACAGATAAGACCGATCTTTCTACAAAAATGCCCCAGATTTCCTAAATAAATAAATAAATAAATAAATAATCTGCAATGTTTTTAAAAAATTCTGAAATGTTAAAAACACACACAAATAAATTGTCCTCATTGGCTGTTGCTAGACAACCACAATACCTTTGCCAGTATTTCAGGCTTGATTTCTGTAAGTAAAAGACAGGAAGGGGCAGGGCCCTTTCTGGGGCTGTTTTGGTCTTTAAGGGAGGATTCAAGGACAACTTGCACCCAACTCACATGACTCATTCAGGCTTGGCTGCTTGCCAATGTTCAACACCAGCCACCCCATTGCTTTCTTCTGCGCAATATTAACCAGAGTTAGCTGAAGTGGTACTGCCGTTGTCTACAAAAGATCCTCCACCAGTGTCACCTTCCACTACTGCTGCTGCCCAGTAGTTACCTTCAAGGATTCCTCTGCCCCATCATTATTGGAACTGTCTGTTGCCTTCTACTGATGTGGCCGTCGATCCCTGAAGGGGTTGGATGCCTCTTAGTCTGGTGTCTCAGCTGTGACCATTCTGCCTTGAATGGCTCTGCTAGGAGTTTAGCTTCTTGACAGAGTTTAGACCCCCTTATGGTCTAGGGAGGGGCCATGGCTCAGTGGTAGAGCATCTGCTTGGCATGCAGAAGGTCCCAGGTTCAATCCCTGGCATTTCCAGTTAAAGGGACTAGGCAAGTAGGTGATGTGAAAGACTTCTGCCTGAGACCCTGGAGAGCCACTGCCAGAGTAGACGATACTGACTTTGATGGACCAAGGGTCTGATTCAGTATAAGGCAGCTTCATGTGTTCATGTGTACAGTATTGCTCTCAGCTTCACTCACACACAACCCCCCGCACCACGTTAAGGTGTGCATCCAAAGGGTTATTTTGAGTAGTTGACCCTAATTTGGAATTGAATGAAAATCAATTTTTACAGCTTTTGGTCTTGCACTGTGGGCAAGAAAAAGAATGTTTTGTTTAATGTATCCAGATGCGTCACATGAGCCTATCTGAACAAAAAACAAACACACCAACAGCATCTATGCATTATATATGTTTTATTTGTGATTTTTTTTGGAATGTCTGCATATCCTTCCCGCTTGCCATTATACAATATTAATCTAAGACATTTTTAGGGAGACCTCTTTATCGCTAAAAATATTCATAGCAGCGACTTTCGAACATTTTCCTGTTTTAATTATATCAAGTCATTGCACTTGGTCATGTTATTGCTACAGCAAAAAAGGCCATTAAATAATCAATACCTTTGATTTAACCGATTGTCTTCTCCTATTCATGTGCTATACGCTTAAGGGGCAGACAGCATTGTCTTCCAGCAACTTATCGATAACCTTTTTTTAAACCGTACATTCTGGATCACAGTGACGAGTGCGCAGAGAGCTTTTGGTGTCATGTTGTTTGTTGCTTTGCATAATCAGGCTTAAGGTGAAGAGGTAATACTTCAACTAGTTGGCATAAAAAAGAAGCTGCATTCCCCACTCATCCAAGATAGCTTTACTCTTTATTTTTTGATGCAGCTGAATTATTGAAGCATTAGGATCAGATTATACTCTACAAAAAGGGTGAATCTCCTCAGTAGCTTTATCACCCAAAGATACATTTAGTTATTATTGAAATTGCTAAAAAATGTAAACTGGCAGCAACAAAGATTATGGAACCGACTCGTTAGATTTGCGAGGTTAGCCGGGCCCCGGTAGGGCAAACAAACGCAAGGGGCATAACTTACTACGGGTTCTTTAAATTTCAAGTTCCAGATTTTATTCATGGATCTGTGGCAGATATATCTGTGAGCAGAAATATCAGATCCTAACTTGCAAATGAGTAATAAGTCAGCATTCTGGTCAAACCAGGGGAGGAAAGAGGGACAAGCAAGTACATCTTTCTGCCATTCATATTCCGTTTAGAGGGAAGCAAGAGATCATACAAAAACTTATGATGCATTCGTTCCATTTTAATTTTTCCAACCTAAAAACCACCCATTAAATATTACTTCTTTTCTCGGTATTATTTAATGATAGCAATGAGAGGGATGAGAGGACAAGGGATATACATTAAGCCTTGGCTTGAACGCATGGCTCTCAGTGACCTGCACATTTTCAGGGTCTCCCCTCCACAGGGAATAAATGGGGGGTGGTGGAGAGGAAGTGACTGTTTACTCTGCATGCAATACCTTCAAAAGAAATTATTCTGATATTCTGGTATCTGAAGCCTGCTGGAATACGACGGTGTATTTAACGGAGTAGTGCTTATCAGCAAATGGTATCCAATGAGCGGTCATCTGTGCAGTTATATGGGGGAACTGCGCATACATGGGTCAGCTGCAGAAAATTTCAGGGGTCATTGGCAAGGTGTTCCTCTTTCTTTCACACTGTTTCTGCTGCTTCTGGGCCATAAGAAAAGTGATGGGTATACCCCTTCCCTTCGGACCTCCTGGACCGCTGAGAGAATTCCCAAGCAACATGGCTATGGCAGAATGGGGGGGAAGGAGAAAAAGGAGGAGGAGGAGGAGAAGAGTTGGTTTTTATATGCCAACTTTCTCCACCACTTAAGGAAAATTCAAACCGGCTTACAATCACCTTCCCTTCCCCTCCCCACAACAGACACCCTGTGAGATAGGTGGGGCTGAGAGAGCTCTAAGAGAGCTGTGACTAGCCCAAGGAGGGATGAGGGATTGCACAGAAGACCACTCGAGAAATACTGGTTACATAAGTGTAACTCCTGTTTCATCACTCTGGTCTCTGTATAAATCCACACTGCATATCTGCACATTCACTGATGGAACGGACAATACGGGCTTTGGGTTGAACTTTGCCCAGTGCAATCTCCACATTGGTCAATGCCTGGATGTCAACATCTGGAAAGAGGCAGAAGACCACATCTCCAGTTCCCAAAGTTCTCAAAAAGGTTGTGGACAGAATGGAGCAGGTGCAGAGGAGAGTGACTAGGATGATCAGGGGCCTGGAGACCAAGCCCTATGAGGAAAGGCAGAGGGTGTTGGTTGGGAATGTTGGGAAGAGGAGGTTGAGGGGGGACATGATTGTCTCTTTAAGTATTTGAAGGGATGTCACTTAGAGGAGGGCAGGGAGCTATTCCTGTTGGCAGTAGAGGATAGGACTCACATTAATGGGTTTAAATTGCGGGAGGAACTGTAGCAGCTGGATATTAGGGAAAACTTTTTTACAGTAAGAATTGTTCGACAGAGGAATCAGCTACCTGGGGAGGTGGTGAGCTCCCCCTCACTGGCAGTCTTTAGGCAGAGGCTGGACAAGCACTTGTCAGGGATGCTCTAGGCCACTGGTTCCCAACCAGGGGTCCGTGGACCCCCAGGGGTCCGCGAGAACTAAATTAAGGTCCGTGAAACAAAGTTATAAACCCATAATAAATTAATATTTTCAATTAAAAGTTCTCTATTATAAATATATATATTCAAATATTATTCTAAGCTTAATGTTTAACTAACAGTTATGATTAAAGTTTATTTTCAAATTCTCAGAATTTTAATTTTGAACCTTGGGGTCCCTGCACTGAACAAAAAGTCCTAGTGGTCCCTGGTCAAAAAAAGGTTGGGAACCACTGCTCTAGGCTGATCCTGCATTGAGCAGGGGGTTGGATTAGATGGCCTGTATGACCCCTTCCTACTCTATGATTATATATGTTGTCTACTGGAATCCAATTCTGGAATGTGGCTGAGGCTGCCAGAGTCCCTGGTGGAGTGAACATGAACCTGTAGGGGACACTGAATCTCGGAGTTTGTAAGGTGACAAGCAGATCCGAGATCTAAATTACAATGAAGCTCTGCATGCCTTCTGAGCAGATCAAAAGTTGACGGTCTTCCGAATTCTCTATTTCTTTGTAAATACAACTTGTGTAAGATTGACTTTCCTTAGCAGGTTGATGAAAGCAGGCTGGCAGCACTATGCTGGTTAACCTGTAAATGACAAGTTTAGGCAAACTGAGTCCCAAGGCCATGTTGTCTAATGCGAGTTAACAGTACATAATTCAAAGCATGCCTGGAAGAGGGTCCTTGGAGTTTTGGGATATGTGTGGGCAAGCCACTACTGAGGTTGTGGCTTACAAGCAAGAAAGGGGAAAATATTGTCCTCCTCCACCTTCCCGATACAGGAGTTCTTGCGAAAGCGGGAGATACTTGATCATGGCCTTATGGTTCTTATTGTGGATGTTCAAGATCCAACATTGGGAAAGATAACCTTCCATACATCTTTTGAGGTAGAATTTTTCAGCCCTTCACTGGAGGTGCCTCCAGCAACTGCTAGCTGTTAAAGCCTTTCCCCATAGGGTCGATTTTAAGTAGAAGGTCTTGCTGCTTCAGGTGTTAATCTTTTACATACCAGGCAATGAGCAACTTCATAATCCCCCTTTACCAAAACCGACAAGGAAGAGAGGAAAGGGGTTGTCAACTTCAGGCCATTTTCCCTCAGCATCCAGAGCATTTTTTCAAGAGAGCTTTTTGAGCAACAGTGGGAACAGGAGAATGAAAATAATGAAAGTGGGGCTATTCTGCCATTTCTCATCACTCTCTCCAATTCTCTACCCCCTACCTTTTTTTTTGAAGTGAGTAAATGTGAAGACAAGAGAAATGACTACATCAAGAAGACAAAAGTAATGACTACAGGAGAATTATTCAACTTTAAGATTGACAATGAGGAAATTGAAATTGTTGAAGACTTTCTATTCCTTGGCTCCATCATCAACCAAGAGGAAGAATGCAGCCAAGAAATCAGAAGGAGGTTGAGACTGGGAAGGGCAGCCATGAAGGAGCTAGAAAAGATTCTGAGGTGTAAGGATGCGTCACTGGCCATCAAGATCAAGTTAATTCATGTCATCGTATTCCCTATTACTATGTATGGGTGTGAAAGCTGGACAATGAAGAAAGCTGATAGGAAGAGTTTCCTTTGAAATGTGGTGTTGGAGAAGAGTGTTATGGATACCATGGACCGCCAAAAAACAAACAAACAAATCAGTGGGTTATAGCTCAAATCAAGCCTGAACTAACCCCTAGAAGCTAAAATGACTAAACTGACGCTGTCTTACTTTGGTCACATTATGAGAAGACAAGAGTAACTGGAAAAGACAGTCATGCTAGGAAAAGTTGAAGACAGCAGGACAAGAGGAAGACCCAACATGAGATGGATGGACTCTATAAAGGAAGCCCCAGCCCTCAGTTTGCAAGACCTGAGCAAGGCTGTTAAAGATAGGACGTCTTGGAGGACATGGATTCATAGGTTGCCATGAGTTGGAAGCGACTTGATGGCACTTAACACACACACACAAACGTGAAGCTCTCTCTTCTTGTGATAGCAAAGAGGACCCAGGAAAAAGAGCATGTCCTCCCTCCTCACATGACCCAGAGGAAGGAAAAATAGTTGAGAAGAGAGCTGAGAGCACCTCACATTCTGGAAAGTTCTGGAACCTTCTGCGATTGGCAAGCACCTGCACAGGTCCCACATGGGATTGAGCAGAGACCACGGCGAGGACGAGGACAAGTCCTATGTGAATTGTTGAATGCTGTAACAGCCTTGTGACATCGCTTGTATTTTAAGGTTGTATTTAGTTGCATACAAAAGACTGGAAGCCAAGACCATTTTGTTGACATATGAGGTTTTCTTCCCCCCAATGTTGATATCAGGATTTCTACTAAAAAAAAAACCCAAAAAAGTTGAAGTCACAAAAGTCTTTAGTGTTTGAATACAAATTACCAAAAGAAAAGAAATTATGAACTTCAAGGATGTTTGAATGCCACGCGCCGCAAGATCTAGGCACATCAGGTTGAATTGTAAGATCGCTTCAATATTATGCCTGGATTTCCTTGTGGTTTTAAGTATTCCTCTTGCTATGGTACCTTTGGCGGTTCCGTCATAAATCCATTTAATGAATCGTCTAGTGCAAGTGACAATGCTCTTCTCAATTAAAAGAATTACTGTGGATTAGAGTGGGGGGCGGGGAAGGGGTGGGAATTGCTTTGCATTGGCAATTCAGCTGCAGCGTAGCATGAATTCCCAATATCACCCTGAAGTATAAAACAGTATATTATTAATACTCTCACTGCAGGCAGGCACAACAGTGTAACCCTGGATAGGAATGCAAAAATTTAAAAAATATATATATATACACAAACATCATATTCCCTTCTGCATGGCGGGAAAATAGTGACTATAATGGCTGCAGGGCTAGACCATCTGCCTTCTGATAAGACTATTTTACAGATTTTTTTTTTGCAAAGATATATATCACCGTATAGTACAGATCTATTAAAAATTAGACTACGGGTATCGATAAAAATTTATTAAGAACCCCCTCGGCCCTCTCCTTTTTATACAGATTCAGTAGTATTTTCCAGCAAACCGAGAAAATAAAAGGTCTGCGATTCCAGCACAGTAAGAAATAAGGCCTCTCCTATATTGGCAAGAAACAAAACGAACAAAAAAAGTAATCCATTTTCTTCTCTTAGCTCACTGAATACACAATTTATATTCATTTATTCGTTTTTTAAAAAATGGAATGCTAGCATTCATTGGTTTTGAAGTAGGAAGATCAACTTCATTCTGAGTTCCTGGCATGTTAAGGATGAACAGTCTATAGAGCTTTCATGTTGTCAAGACGGCTTTCTTGAGCTTTTCTATTTCCACCTGTGGATAACATACACATCAGGCCATTAAATAAAGCAACGAATTACTCCAACAATGCATCAGTTTGCAAAGCAAATATTTTTGATATTCAATAACACTTAACACTTAGTCATTCCTGTGATAGAATCACCTATTCAATTCACCTGTCCATTGCCAAGACTTAGCCTTTTCCACCTGTGGGATTTTTGTTGTTTCCTTAGCAGTGAGACTATTTAAATTTGGGTGAATGTAAGGAATTCACTTGGGGAGGGGGGAGCTCTTATCCACCAACTGAGGCAGCTACCACCACCACCCACTCTCGATCTGGGCTGGCGAGGCATGGACCGGCCCAACCAAGTGGCATTTATGTCATATCCGGCCATCATAACAACTGAGTTTGACACCCCTGCCACAAGCTCTTCGGAGACTCAGCAAGCTATTTCCCTCTCTTTATACTAACGTCCTGCTCTAACCTGGATGGCCCAGGCTAGCCTGATTTCATCAAATTTTGGAAGCTAAGCAGGGTCGGCCCTGGTTAGTATTTGGACAGGAGACCACCAAGGAAGTCCAGGGTTGCCACTCAGAGGCAGGTGATGGCAAACCACCTCTGAACATCTCTTGCCTTGAAAACTCTACAAGGTCATCATAAGTCAGCTGCGACTTGATGGCTCCTTCCACCACCAAACTGACTTCTGATGGCTCTCTTTTCAACATGTGGAGGACAATGAGCACAATCGATTCTTATCAGGGCATCTGGGGAGGCGGCTGCTCTTTACTTAATAAAATGTTGTTCTGCCATGTCCAGGACCATGCAGACACAGGTCACGGCAGGCACCCAACCACAAAGATTGCTAATCAGGAAGATGATGGCTGATACGTGACATCCCAGGTCACGCAACAGCCAGTGGCACGGCTCATTTCTATAAACTCGAGCATGTACTCTTGAAGCCAGAACATGGGCAGTTCGAATTCTCACTGACTTCAATGTGGGTCAAGTTTCTAGTGCATTCCACTCAGCATTACAGGCTACGTGGAAGCCCTGGTAATGCATTTGTTGTTCTGGCATACTGATTAAGGGCAAATTGGGAGGGCTTCCTCATGTGTAAATCCATTTGTGGGAAGCCAGAGCCCAAAGGAAAGCCCTTTCCCCTGTGGACGTGGCCCTTTTCTGTTCTTCTGCCAGTGTGGTGTAGTGGTTAAGAGTGGTGGTTTGGAACGGTGGACTCTAATCTGGAGAACTGGGTTTGATTCCCAACTCCTCCACATGAGTGGCGGAGGCTAATCTGGTGCACCAGGTTGGTTTCCCCACTCCTACACATGAAGTCAGCTGGGTGACCTTGGGCTAGTCACAGCTCTCTTAGAGCTCTCTCGGTTCTGCCTACCTCACAGGGTGTCTGTTGTGGGGAGGGGAAGGTGATTGTATGCTGATTTGATTCTTCCTTAAGTGGTAGAGAATGTCGGCATATAAAAACCAACTCTTCTTCTTCTTCCTTTACACTGCCATTTTATCCCACCCTACTGTAAGCGTGGCTGTGCTTACAATTTCGAAGGGTCCTCTTGCCCTGAAATTAAGTGTGCTCAGTTTGCTGCAGAAGTTAGCCCTACTAGCTTCTCAGGGTGGTGAAGGATGGAAAGAAGGGCTTTTTTATGTGCATGCACATCTCCACGATGGAAGATTACATAAAGTTTCTCATTTTGCTCTGTGTGTGTGAGTAGCCTTCCACGTTAGCAAAATAATCAAGTAAAGAATATAACATTTAGTAAAGTCTGCTTGACTATAAAACAGCTCATGATTTTAAACTCTTGAGAATACTGGACGAGGTAAAATAAAACAACGTATGTCTTCACGCATCTTACTCTTCCACATTACCTCTAGGTTATTTCGCAACTGCTTCTCTTCCGCCAAGTCTTTTTTCAACCTTTCCAGTTCTTTCCTTTAAAAATTAAACAGCAGACCTAGTTAATATTTGCATGTGACAATGTCAGTCCTTACGGGAAATTTTTAAAAATCCATTGTATATAAGCTACATTTGGACCTAAAGGAAAAACGAAAGTTACACAAAGGTGATTTGAGATCATCTTCACCCCTGGGATCGTCTTGGAGGGAGATGGAAACAGGCGTCTAATTCCCTCCATCCTCTTCCCGCTCCTGGGAAAACCAGAGACGCTGCAAGACAGCTTATAGCCTCTCCACACACTTTTTTTATATATGTGAACAGATGGAAACATGCCCAGACACACATTCATCATGCACAAACACAACAGCTCAGTCTAGCAGACACAGACATGGCCAGCAGCAATTCCGCTGCCACAACCACTTATTTTTATAGTCTATAGATGGCCAGAAAGGAGCATTATGTGAGCTGGCTCTTATTGGCCAAACTGGATTTTAAAAAGCAACTAAAACCAAACAATAATGATAATAATAAAAATTACAATTCAAACCGGGGCTATGTTAACATGTTCAAAACAAAGCACTGTGGTAATGTTAACTCACACATAGTTTGGCCCTTGCCCTGCTGCCTATTGGTTAAAGCCATTTCGAGCTCGGGTAGGAAGACGGGAATAGAACTTACCCGTGTTCTTTTTTCAGTGTTTCTACGACCGTCAAAAGCTCAAAGATCTGAGCCTTGAGCTCTTCCACCGAAGGCTTTGCCCCTTCGTCTGTTTCCTGTTTAAGTTTTGGTTCTCCAGCAGAAGGGGTGAGTACCACAGAGGTCGGTGATGAAGACAGACGCGTCGAAGTAAATATGGATGGCTGGAAAGGAGGAAAGGGTGGTTATGGAATAAAGCACACCATGGAAACAATGAAAGGGGTAGTGGTACAAAGGAACTCTATGGGGTGGCTGGCATTCAGCTCACACGTACAGAGCCGAAAATACTTATAGCCATCCTTAGATAGGAAGCTGATCAACACTTCTTAGAAGTATGGCTATTTAAAGTATTTCTTGTATGGGCTGTTACAGCGGTAAAACAACTGAAGAAAAAGGGGAACAAAGAAACTCAACCTTAAAGTCAGGGGGAACCAAAAGGGGTTGAGCTAAACACTATCTAATATAACAACCAATAAACCAATTTTTATTACATATTGTGCACAATTGTATTTAAAAACACGGGGCCTAAAATACAGGCTTCCTAAAAAGCACAAACATAATTACAAATATTACCAACACGTAACAATTGATGTTAGTGCATAAAATGACCACTGAGGAAGGCCTGTAAAAGGCCGAAACACATCCGGGCCAGATATTGGTCGCCTGCAATTCTGTCATCAAAGGCACACAAGATTGTATGCAGAAGGTCCCAGGAGCAAAGAATATGCTCTATCACTGACTCACAGCTCCTCCCAAAAATTACTGGTTTAAAGAAGAAATGAGTTCACAACAGAGTTTGGATCTGAATCGGGAACTCCTCAGTTCATGGACCAGCCTCTGACCACCAAGCCCCACCCGCTCTTCAGATTGTAGTTTTGAAGAAAAAAAGTCTCCCTAACCCCTCTGGCCCCGTGGCGCAGAGTGGTAAGCTGCAGTACTGCAGTCAAAAGCTCTGCTCACGACCTGAGTTCAATCCCAACATAAGTCGGTTTCAGGTAGCCGGCTCAAGGTTGACTCAGCCTTCCATCCTTCCGAGGTTGTTAAAATGAGTCCCCAGCTTGCTGGGGGTAAAGGGAAGATGACTGGGGAAGGCACTGGCAAACCACCCCATAAACAAACGTCGAGGTGTGACGTCACCCCATGGGTCAGTAATGACCTCGTGCTTGCACAGAGGACCTTTACCCTAGCCCCTCTGGCAGACATTGCTGCAGGACTTCCGCTGTTTCAGAAGGCAGAAAGGATCTTCCCGAGCACTGCTGGTGCCAGATGGATATATGAACAAAAGATGCTTGGGCTCCTAGGAAACTCTCCAGCACTCAAAGAGAAAAGAAACTAAGGGACTGCTTAGCTAGCTAATTTGGAAAAAGAGGTTCTCAAAAAGGACATTTAAAAGGTAGCTAAGGGGTGTGTGTGGATACAACTGGCTTTTTTTCTGGCGAAAAAAGGAAAAGGAGGTCCCCTCTGACTACCCAAAAGGCTGTGGGATGGGGACACATCACAGGATGTGTATGGACAAAAGGCATGTGGGATGGGGACTGTAGTAAATAGGCAAGCTGGATCGATCGAGTGAAAGAGCTGACTAGATCCATCCCAGTTTTTAGAAGACCTCTACTTCCTTCTACTGGCTGCAGCGGGAAAAGCAGTTTTAAAAGCTGTCTCCTTTTATTGGTGGTAGAAGAAATGCCTTTGCAGAGGTTGTGTATCCAGGTCCTTGATCAGCCTGGTTCTTTCCTCACCTGGAAAAAACGGGGACTGCCATAGCAGCTCTGTATCAGTCTTGTTACCCTACGTGTACAAACACAACACTAT
Source organism: Euleptes europaea (assembly GCF_029931775.1). Taxonomy (NCBI): domain Eukaryota; kingdom Metazoa; phylum Chordata; class Lepidosauria; order Squamata; family Sphaerodactylidae; genus Euleptes; species Euleptes europaea. The sequence goes on along the minus strand of NC_079321.1, from coordinate 11,471,308 downwards.
TCTGAACGGCAGCCAATACTAAGACTCCTATTACTAGTGACATAAGCAACGCCAACATCATACCTTTTTAACCTCAGATGGCTTTAGTTTGGCACTTTCTTCCTCCTCTTTATGCATCTTCAGGATTTTTTCTATACTTGAATTTGGAGTTGCCTAGAGGGTGGAAAAAACTACGCAGTTTGTAAGGGCTGGAAACCAATGCTCTTTGAACAGCACATGTGCCACCTACCTGCGTATTTATTTTAAAAACTGTAATTGTGAAGGTCTGTTCTTTAGACCTTTTTTTCTTAAACATACCCCTAGACTGAAGTTTCAAAGGCAGTCTACAATCTGATATTTAAGGGGACCACCATATTGATTATTACCTCTAGAAAGGATCAAACATTAATCATGTGGCCAATGTAAGATTGAAAACTCCCTCGCCAGTATTCTCGTTCTGCAGGTCGCTACTGGCACCACAATCTTAAATATTTATTTATTTAAAACCTTGCTGTGCTGCTTTCCCACCCAAATAGGGTCTCTAAGGTGGTGAACTTCAAAACATTTTTTAAAAATTAAAACAGCATTTTAAACAAGGTATGAATACATTTAAATGGAAGCCAATCACATTAGCTTAAACAGAACTAATATCCACTCAAGTTAGCTTAGGATCCCAGCCCAATTTCAGCTGCAAATGAGGGCCCCTTCAACAGAACAATGACGCTGTTTTCAATTAGCAACCTAGAAATACTGATATAACATTGATAGAAATAAGCACCTGCAATGAAGCATATAGAAATCTGAGTTCTGACAAGATCAGGCTAGCCTGGGTTATGGCTTTTTCTTAGTCAGCTGCTGACAAGCCATAATGCTGCTTTATGAAACTAAATGTTTTAAGTGTTTGTGCTATAAGCGACTCTGAGGCCTTTTAGAAGAAAAGCGGCATTTAATAGAAACAAACGCAAATGAAGATACGGACAAAAGGCTGTTCACGTTGTTACAAAACATTTCTGACAGGGAAAGTGGATGCTAATAGTCCACAGTCTGTGTACTTACAGAATTATTGCCGTTGAAGCGAGCGGGCAACCTTCTGCCGGGCATCTTTGGCCTATTTGCTGTGGGATGTGATAAATTATCTGAGGTAGCTATTATGTCATCAAAACTTAAAAGATCTGGAAGAGAGAGAGAGAGAGAGAGAGAGAGAGAGAGAGAGAGAGAGAGAGAGAGCATGTAAAAACAGAGGCTATAATTAAAGCTTAAAAGGGCTTTCACGAGAACCGTCAGACTTTGAGATTATGGTAACTAAGATAGCACTGATAAACCTCTCTGCACGTTATGAGTTTTCTACAATGCTGTGGAAGATGAAGATTGGCATCTACTACTTATAACCTTAAAAGGGATTCCATACTTGCATTGGTAGACTCTTTAATATGATCATACCAATGTATCTGAATGGAGAAGCTGGGCTTTAAACGGTGGGTGGGAATGTTCGCCTGGTGCCTTCATAGAGATACAATGTGATACACTTTGTCTCTATAAAAATGTGGGGTGAACTTACCCACCGTTTAAAGCTCAGCTTCTCCATTCAGATACATTGCAAACATCACAAGAGTCTGAACACAGCCACTTTGCCAATGCATTTGAATGGAGAGGATGGGGGCAACCCTTTCCAGACCCCATAACGCTGGACCCCCTGGCCCAATCTTTACCAAACTTGGGGGTTCTTGCAAGGAGGGTCTCTTCTAGCTACCCTGAAAATTCGGGACCTCTACCTGCAAAAATGCCCCCGCAGGAGCCACAAAACGCTGTGAAATGCATTTAATGTGTTTAAATGGCCAAATTATTCGGGAATCCCAAATTTAAAGCCAAATTCCCACCTATACCGGTATAGGGGAATTCAGCATTTGGGTTTTCCAGCAAAAAAAAAAAAAAAAAAGTTTTTTAAACCCGAAACCGAATTAAACCGAATTTTTTTGTTTTCAACAGAGAACGTCTACTTTAAAATGAGAAAGGCCATTGTAATCGCTAATTCCCCTAAACGAAACAGTAATTCACAAAAGCTGAAGCTCCATACTTGTCACAGTCTTATAATTATGAAGACCTGTATGCAATTGTCTAAAAGGTGTATGAGAAAGAGAGGTACAAGCCTTGAAACTAGAATATTCGACAAGTATCTGTTTCTTTTAATGTCTGACTAGAGGAACTTTGTAACCTCCCCACTTTTCATTATTCTAGAATAATTAGTATGTCAAACAAAACATACTACAGATTGAGTATCCCTTATCCGGACTGTTTGGGACCAGAAGTGGTCTGTATTTCAGATCTCCATATTTTCCCAGCTTGCGGCAGAGAGAGTGAAGTGGCTTCTAGCAGGCGTGCCAGTGGTTGTCTCCCCCTCCCTGGAAGGAAAACTGGCTTCTCTTTTTTTCCTCCCCACCCTTTCCCATCCTCCTTTCTGTCTCCTCTGTACCCTGTTCCGGGTGGTGCGGATCTGCCTGCATGCCAGCTCAAACAGTCCAGTTTTTGGGTCAGTCCAGATATCGGATGTCCAGACAAGGGATACTCAACCTGTATTTAATTAACAATTTGATTTTATTTGGATGTATACTATGCAGTGTTCGAGGACTGTTCACAAGGGGCAATTGAGGGAGAATGTCAGTACACAGCGGGAGGAGGACGTGGCTTGGGGACCATGCCTGAGCACTGTTTTGGGACAACCTGTGGTGGTGGTGGAGGAGGTAGTGGAAGAAGAAGAGTTGGTTTTTGCATGCTAACTTTCTCTACCACTTAAGGAAGAATCAAACTGGCTTACAATCACCTTCCCTTTCCCTCCTCACAAAAGACACCCTGTGAGGAAGGTGGGGCTGAGAGAGCTCTAAGAGAGCTGGGACTAGCCCAAGGTCACCCAGCTGGCTTCATGTGGAGGAGTGGGGAAACCAACCCAGTTCACCAGATTAGAGTCCACCACTCCTAACCACCACTCTTAACTACTACACCACACATGGAAGCATGGACACATACAACTGTGTGCACTTGGGTATTTGTGTATATGTGCTCGGGGCCCTGCATTTACCTGGGTTCCCAATCATGCATGCAATGCTTACGCATGTACACTAGGCTCTTGTTCACAAGGTACAGCAAATGCTCCCGCTAAGATCACTCTCACTTGATGCGTAATTTATTATCTGCCCAAACTTTGCTGGAATTTCATACTCCACAAAATTTCTCAACCAACTAGTCAGTTGGTCGGATATACATTAAGTGTGTGTGTGTGTTAAATGCTGTCAAGTCGCTTCCGACTCATGGCGACCCTATGAATGAAAGTCCTCCAAAATGTCCTATCTTTGACAGCCTTGCTCAGATCTTGCAAATTGAAGGCTGTGGCTTCCTTTATTGAGTCAATCCATCTCTTGTTGGGTGTTCCTCTTTTCCTGCTGCCCTCAACTTTTCCTAGCATGACTGTCTTTTCCAGTGACTCTTGTCGTCTCATGACGTGACCAAAACACAATCGCCTCAGTTTAGTCATTTTAGCTTCTAGGGTCAGTTCAGGCTTGATTTGATCTATAACGCACTGATTTGTTTTTTTGGCAGTCCACAGAATCCGTAACACTCTCCTCCAACACCACATTTCAAAGGAATGTATTCTCTTCCTATCAGCTTTCTTCCCTGTCCAGCTTTCACACCCATACATAGTAATAGGGAATACGATGGCATGAATTAATCTAGTCTTGGTGGCCAGTGACACATCCTTACACTTCAAAATCTTTTCTAGCTCCTTCATGGCTGCCCTTCCCAGTCTCAGTCTCCTTCTGATTTCTTGGCTGCAGCCTCCCTTTTGGTTGATGGTGGAGCCAAGGAATAGAAAGTCTTGAACAATTTAAATTTCCTCATTGTCAACCTTAAAGTTGTGTAATTCTCTTGTAGTCATTACTTTTGTTTTCTTGATGTTCAGCAGTAGTCCTGCTTTGGCACTTTCTCTTTTAATTTTCAGCAGTAGTCGTTTCAAATCTTCACTATTTTCTGCCAATAATGTAGTGTCATCAGCACATCTCAAATTATTAATGTTCCTCCCTCCAATTTTCACTCCACCTTCATCTAAATCTAATCCAGCTTTCCTAATTATATGTTCTGCATATAGATTGAAGAGATAGGGAGATAAAATACATCCTTGTCTGACACCTTTGCCAATTGGAAACCATTCCGTTTCTCCGTATTCTGTTCTAACTGTGGCCTCTTGTCCAGAGTACAGGTTGCGCATCAAAACGATCAGATGTAGTGGCACACCCATTTCCTTTAAAACCAGCCAGAGCTTTTCATGATCCACACAGTCAAAAGCTTTGCTGTAATCTATGAAACACAAGCTGATTTCCTTCTGAAATTCTCTCGTATGCTCCAGTAACCAGCGTATATTTGCAATATGATCTCTAGTGCCTCTTTCTTTTCTGAAACCAGCTTGAACATCAGGCATTTCTCGTTCCAAATATGGTAACAGCCTTTGCTGTAAGATTTTGAGCATCACTTTACTTACATGAGAAATTAATGCGATGGTTTGATAGTTGCTGCAATCTTTGATGTCTCCTTTCTTGGGAATTGGAATGTAAATGGATCGTTTCCAGTCTGTGGGCCATTGTTTTGTTTTCCATATCTGTTGGCATATTCTTGTCAAGATTTTGATGGACTCCGTTTCTGTGGCTTGGAATAGCTTTATTGATATCCCATCTTCTCCTGGTGATTTGTTTCTCCCGATTGCTCTCAATGCAGCTTTCACTTCACTTTCTAAAACTGTAGGTTCTTTTTCAAAAGATTCTTCTTGGAAAGAATCTTTTATCCTTTCATCTCTTCTATATAGTTCTTCAGTGTATTGTTCCCACCTTTTCTTTATTTTGTCCTGTTCAGTTAATGTATTTCCATGCTGATCTTTCAGCATGCCTAACCGTGCTTTAAATTTCCCTTTGATTTCTTGGATCTTGTGGAACAGATCTCTTGTTCTTTCTTTTTTGTTGTTCTCTTCTATTTCTTTACACTGCTTATTATAATACAGGGGTTCTCAAACTTTTTAAACGGGGGGCCAGTTCACTATCCCTCAAACACTGTTGGGGGCAGGACTATAGTTTGAAAAAAATATGAACAAATTCCTATTCACAGCCAATAGAGATCAGTTCCCCTGGAGAACTTTGGCCATTGGACTCTATGGCTTTGAAGTCCCTCCCCTCCCCAAAGCTCTACCCCCAAAATCTCCCACAGGTGGTGGTGAAGAGGGACCTAGCAACCCTATCTCCAGGGTCTCAGGTGGAGGTCAAGATTTGCTACGATAAACATTGTACTAGCAACTTCTCAAATGCAATGCCAGTTCCAACAAAAAACAGTGCCCCTGTGGTTGGTAGCAGCACATACAAACAAATTTAGGGAAGCGGTGTTAATGCTATGCAAGGAAATACCCATTAAATCCCTGGAATACTTCACAGTATGATTTCCCGCTCACACGTGCTTTATAGAAAAGCAAGATTCCGTTTTTTATTGGCCAAATCCTATCCTTGGGCATGCCATAATCAGAGCACAAGAAATAGACCAATGGCCTATGTTAGCGGTTCAGCATTTCCTGAAAACCAGATTCTTGAATAATCTGCATCACTGCTACACTAACAAGCAACACCAGTCATACATCATCAAGATACGGTATTTTCCCCAAGGGCAAACAGCAGCTCTCGGGACATTTTAGGGTTGGGCATACCCTTGGGGAGGGCAGACTTTAGCCCTGTCTCCCTGCAGTCCTGATCCAAATCGGGATTATGCACATCAGGGAACTAAGTACCAAGTATGGAACTCCCAGAGAACATCTTTCAAGAAGGCTGGGTCCGAGATAAGGCATTTACAGCATGTGATTAGGTGCTGAGAAGAATGTACGGATTAGCAATGAAGTGATTCTTGAAAGAGAAATTCTGTAAAACTTCAAAGCTATCTTGTCAAACAGGTAGCTTTTATTGAACCAGCAGAACGATCTGAAGGTGTATTAAGATGACATCAAGACACAAAACTGGGAAGAAGGCCATTTACCTGTATGGTACAAATGGATATGGATTATATAAAAGCAGTTTCAATGCCTCTTCGGCTACAAACTAATGGGGTGCTCTAGAAGGCTCTGATAAACGATTCAAAAGTTTACTCTAATTCTGCAGAGGGAAAAACTCCAGAAATTTCTGCAGTTACATTTGGTATTTACAGCTTACCTGTTTCTTTTGAGTTCTTTATTGCAACTGAATCTACCTCTACGGATTTTGGTCTCAGTGGTAACTGCTCCGAGTCGAACTTTGGTTTTGCTACAGGCTCAATTTCAGATTTCGGTCTTAAAGATACCACTTCTCCATTTGCTCTGTGTTTGAGAGAGAGAAAATTATTCGTTTATTAAAATAATTAATGCTCTGCCTTATCAGATACTCAGGACCATGAGGGGTGGGGCAAGACGAATATAATATTAAAAGCACAAACATCAAAAATCAGTATAAGTAACCATAATCTCAACACCCACTAAAATTTAATCTGACAAACCACCCTATTGAGCAAGAACTAAAACCTGAACAAAACTAAAAGAACTAAAACCTAAACATGCCTGAACAAAAACCATGCCTGGATTTGTCTTCAAAAAAAGTCAGTCTTTCAAGACTCCCTTTGAAGGGCATTCCATAACCTCCAGGTACCTTTTAAAAAATTTGGTCAAAGTGATCAAGCTTTCTCTTGTATACAGGTCAAACCCCTCTCCATTCTCTGCTCATCAAAAAAGATAAAGGTAAAGGTCTCCTGTGAAAGCACCGGGTTATTCCTGGCCCATGGGGGGATGTCACATCCCAACATTTACTTAGCAGACTGTGTTTACGGGGTGGTTTGCCAATGCCTTCCCCTTCTCTTTACCCCCAGCAAGCCGGATACTCATTTTACCAACCTCGGAAAAATGGGTTGAGTCAACCTTGAGCTGGCTACCTGAAACCAACTTCCGTTGGGATCGAACTCAGGTCCTGAGCAGAGCTTGGACTGCAGTACTGCAGCTTACCACTCTGTGCCACGGGGCTCCTCATCAACTGCTATGTTAATACGGAATTTCCTTTGGCAAAGACCGAGTTTGTAGCTTGGAGTTGCTGACAGATCCCTGCTGAGGGTTAGGGGCTCAGAACCTTTTGCCAGGTTCAGCTGATATTTCCAGAACTTACAACAATATTTTCATAAATATGTTTGTATGTACAGGAATATCCATTCAATAATATGGTTGCAGATCAAAGGTATATTTTACAAATAAACACCTTCTAATATAAAATAAATGGAGACTATTGCTTTTTCTCTTTTTCGTAAAACACTTCGTCATATATCATGAGTAGCAAATTTGCCTCCTTTGTGCAACAGGTTAACTCCATGTTTCAGTTAACAAGCTCCTGGGTTTCACTTCTTTCGTGATACGTGAAGAAGTGTTGCACGAAAGAGAGAAAAAGCAATAGCCTCCATTTATTTTATAGTTAAAAAGGTAAAGGTCCCCTGTGCAAGCACCGGGTCATTCCTGACCCATGGGGAGACGTCACATCCCGACGTTTTCTAGACAGACTTTGTTTGCGGGGTGGTTTGCCAGTGCCTTCCCCAGTCATCTTCCCTTTACCCCCAGCAATCTGGGTACTCATTTGACCGACCTCGGAAGGATGGAAGGCTGAGTCAACCTTGAGCCGGCTACCTGAAACCGACTTCCGTCGGGATCGAACTCAGGTCGTGAGCAGAGCTTTTGACTGCAGTACTGCAGCTTAACACTCTGAAGGTGTTTATTTGTAAAACCTGTATTACAAATGTAAAATATACCTTTGATCAGCAACCATATTATTGAATGGATATGCATGTACATACAAATATATTTATGAAAATATTGTTCCTTCTGTTTAGCTAGACTGAATGCTATCCCCTCTATGGTTATGCAGAGTAGAATTATGAATATACCATATCTGGAAAGGCCTGTCCTGGCTCTGTTGATTCATTAGCTCATACCCTTTTGCAATGCTGCTTTTAGGAGGAACTTAGATCACGTTATATCTCTCCCCTTTTAACATATAACTCCAATGCCTCTGTGTCTGACATAATGCCTTTTTTATTAAGTGACAGGGATCCCAAGGCTACATTGTCAGTGGCAAGATTTATTTCAATCCTTATATCCCTCAACCATTAGATTTAAAATTATGCTGTTCAAGATCAATGGATCAAGGAGCTTCTAAGGGGTAAAGGAAAGGAAGTTATTGTTGTGGGTGTTGGAAATAATTGTATACCAGAGGTTGGGTACCAACTGATATATTGATAGTTTTGCACATTTAGTACCTGACTCCCCCCATAATTTTTATTCACGTTCACCTGATAAGCTAGCTTGTTCAAAAACCATGGTCTTGCCACAGTGGATCCATGCTCTGATCACCTCCAGGGGCCGTGGCTCAGCGGTAGAGCATCTGCTTGGCATGCAGAAGGTCCCAGGTTCAATCCCTGGCATCTCCCATTAAAGGGACTAGGCAAGTAGGTGAAGTGGAAGACCTCCGCCTGAGATCCTGGAGAGCCGCGGCCGGTCTGAGTAGGCAATACTGACTTTGATGGACCGAGGGTCTGATTCAGTAGAAGGCAGCTTCATGTGTTGATGTGTCTCAGGTTCAATCCCCAGTTAAAAGGACCAGGTGGTAGGTGATGTGAAAGTCCTCTACCTAAGACCCTGGAGAGCTGCTGCCAGTCGGAGTGGACAAGCCTGATCTTGATGGACCAAAAGGTCCAATTTGACATGTAAAGAAAAAAAAGATACACTCACTTGGATACCGATGGCTGCATGACTGGCTTCTCTGGCCGTTTCGGATGTAAAATCCCAGCTCTCAATATGTTATTAGACTTGTTTGGAGGGGCGGGTTTCTTGGGTGGTACCTGAGGAGCTGCCGGTTTAGGGGCTTTCTGGTCCAAAGCTGCTTTTTCATCTGGGCAATAAAGCATCACAATATTTAGACGGCAGCAAACACGACAGAGGCAACTTAATCTGTAGAGTCCTTTCTGCAGACGTAGACTCTTCTGCCTAGAGTTTCTCAGTTTGCACAGGCCCAGCTTTAAATAATTCCTAACAATGCTACCTCCCTGGGAATCAGCCTAGAAAGTGAAACCAGGAAAAAGGCTCCAAGAAATAAGTATTTTCCTTCAGTTCTGTCTTCTTAGGGAATCTTTCTAATGGAAACTAAAATGAACCTCTGCAGGAACATATAAAAATATAAGCCTAATGCCAACATGCTGCTCAAAAGTCAGGGGTGACATTGATTCCCCTAACAGATCTTAACACATCAAAAGTTTTTAAAGCCATGAGTTCTACAAGTTGCTGGACTGCTTCACAACCAACATGGAATCAAACCTTTCGGCAAATAGAACAAGGCTGAAGAAGCGACTACCACCTTCCCCTTTTGCTGGAGACTCCAACACACACACTAACAGCCTCTCATGCAAGAGATTATGGCCAATTCCCTCCTTGTTGCAGACCCCTGGGTCTCATGGCATATTGTAATGGATCCCCAACCGAAAGCAGCAATTTGAAAAATGAAACTGTGAGGGGGGGGGGAGGGAATGAAGATGGCAAAAATTGGTTCCATAAACTGGCGCAGTTTGTGAAAGCTCAGATTCAATCCTTTCCATGCAGTAAGGTGCTCAGATTCTTTAATACCGATTTTATGGTATCTCTCAGCCCCATCTACCTAACAGGGTGTCTGTTGTGGGGAGGGGAGGGGAAGGCGACTGTATGCCAGTTTGATTCTTTCTTAAGTGGTAGAGAAAGTCGGCTTATAAAAACCAACTCTTCTTCTTCTACTCACAGTGATGAGTCTACATGATTTAGACTCCCCTGATGCCCAGCAGAAGCCTGTAGCCATCATTCCTAGTCAACAGACAGAAATGTGAGGCTTTCTCGATCCTTCAGGAAGCTTTCTGTAATCAGGGTTTTTAAGCCTTGGCAGGTGCAATGTCATCACATACAATTGTGTGGAGCTACAAATGGAAAGTGTTAAGAGCTTTTGAATGCTTTTAAGTGGCCAGGACACAGCATGAGCCAGAAGGGAAAGTTGATTTAGATACTTTCAGGGGAATCTGAGCTTGCCAGGGATGCCAGATACAGCTCGGCAGACTCTTTATTAGAAGAAGCTGGTTTTTATACCCTGGTTTTCATTACCTTTAAGGAGTCTCAAACTGGCTTACAATTGCCTTCCTTGCCTCTCCCCACAACAGACACCTTGTTAGGTGGGTGGGGCTGAGAGAGTTTGGAGAGAACTGTGACTAGCCCAAGATTACCCAGCAGGCTTCATCCCAAGTACTAACCTGGCTGACCTTGCTTAGCTGCTAAACTCTGGCGAGATCAGACTAGTCACGACTACTCAAGCTGCTATTCTTGATTTAGGATCCTACAAAGATTTTTTACTTTTATGCCTTAGAGCAGAGAGCCATAGAACAACGTGAGCTTAGTCACAGGGGAAATATTTGGCTCAGAAAATAGGAGAATCATCATCTTTTTCTTTCATGTCCACGTGACGCAAAATTTATGGCAACACGTTGCACTCTAGGAAGAACTTAGCATGAAGACAACTTGGAGATTTTTCAAAGTGGTTTCCTGACCAAACCCTTCCAGCCCTCGCCTTAAGTAACGTCTGCTGCAAAGCGCTCATTCATCCAAGAGTTAACGACTAATATGACAGATGGGGCATCTCAAGTTCTGCAAAGCACAAACTAGTGGGAGCATGTCAAAAGATTCACTATTGCCTTCTGAAAGTTAACGTTATCCAGATCGGTAATTTTCAGCAACGACACGTGCTGTTAGAAAGGCCAAGCAGGCATTATTCCATTCACAAGGATGCCCAGTTGTTTTAGGATGCAATTGTATCCACCTTCAATACTTTATTTTTCCTTCCTGGTTCTTTCTCGTTCAGAAACCAGAAACGCTGCCCTTAAAACATGACCTGGGTTGAAAAGTGATGCAACTTTGCAAGGCGCTGATTATCACCTTTCAAGGACTTTTACCACCCGGAGCCCACAATTCGGACGGACCACTCCTTCTTGTAGGTCCCCCTGCCAATCATGCCCTTCAGGTCACCACCTTTGGGCCCTTCCTCCACCCCAGATTAATAATAAACTCATTTCAATTACAACTGCTCCTTCCATGAAGTTGCCCTAACTCTATGGAATGGCCTCCCCCAGTAAGCCATCAAAGGAAAGGTTTAGAACAGGGGTGTCGAAATTTAATGCCGGGTACTGGAGTTACAAACACACACACACCCCGCCCTCGTTCTCCATCTGTGCTGGCGAGTCCGCTGCGGGCTCGCCAGCCGAGGCAGCCACCTCCCTCAGTCCCGAGGTGTCAAAAGACTGTTAAATAAAAGAAAACACTGTCATTGTTTTAAGCATGTTTGTACTTTAAGTGAAAAATAAAGTAAAAATAGTATCATTAATTGGCTTTGCCTGTGTCTTCTATAATTTTTATTTTTTACTTAAAATACAAACACGTGGCCCCAGCGGAAACAGTCTTCCAAGTAACATCAGGGCCCTGCAGGACCTAAATGAGTTTCGCAGGGCCTGTACAGCAGAACTGTTCCGCCAGGCCTTCAAATGAGGGCAGCCGCCAAGTCTATCTATTACCATCGTTGCCGGCCACCCCATTCTCCCCCACAACCAGCTTGGGGGTCCACTGCCAACTGGGTCTGTCTAGTAGCTACATTTGGGAATTTAATGCCATCTTGTTTTACTGTAATATATGATGTACGGAATGTTAAAGTGTTTTAAAGTGTTTTAATGTATGTTTTATGATCGTGTTGTTACCTGCTCTGAGCCTGGCTTGTCGGGAATGAGGGCAAGATATAAATGCAATAAATACATAAATAAATAAAATGCTTAAAACAATAACACTCTTACAGTTTAGTCATTTTAGCTTCTACGGTCAGTTCAGGCTTGATCTGAACTATAACCCACTGATTTGGGTTTTTTTAGTGGTTCACAGTATCCATAACACTCTCCTCCAACACTACATTTCAATGGAATCTCCTTTCTTCCTATCAGCTTTCTTCAATGTCCAGCTTTCACACCTATACGTAGTAATACGGAATGCTATGGCGTGAATTAACTTGATCTTGGTTGTCAGCAACACATCCTTACATTTAAAAATTCTTGAGTGCAAGGATTGTCATTCATAGCCCATGGGAAATAAAAAGGATCTAACCTTTTTCTTCGTTCTTAGGAGGAAACTTCTTCTCCATGAATGGAAGCTCTGGCTTTGGGCCTGCATGCAAATGCAATAATTATTTTACAAACACCACTGATTCGTTTCCTGAAGAGAGCATACATCATTATTACAGCTATTATTGAATATATCTGTGTTCATGTGCACACACCTATAGAAAGACAGATATATCTTCATCCATTAGAAATGACAGCACAAACAAACACAAAGGTAAAGGTCTTGTGAAATGCGCACGAAGTAGCAGTAGTAAATGAAATACTCTGATACAATCCAGTAGTAAATGAAATACTCTGATACAATCCAGCAGTTTTGCAAAATCAAACCTGTGTATTATGATTCTATGTACATTGGTTAATGCACACCTGGTGGTTATTCTCTCCTGTCTCGAGCCATGAACTCATGCATGGAAATTCAACACGCTGCATGAGTTGGTATTTCAGTCCCAAATTTTTACTTGTTGCTTAATTTTAACGGTACTGTAAAACCAACTTCAAGTGTTGTTTTAAGCAGAAAGGCGGGACGCAAACAAAGGGAGCTTCCATGTTGCCAATGCTCAAGAAATGCAAACTGGAGTATCTCCCACAACATAGCCACAAGTCAACCTTCCCTCTGATAATCACCTATTTTACATACCTGGACTTTTTACAGGAGGTGGAGGTTTCTTTGGCTTCTGCAAAAAAGGAGAAATTTCAGTAACTCACTCAAATGTTCAACCAGTTGGCAGCAGAATGCAGAATGTTCTACTGAATTAGACAACAAAGATAACACGCTCCTCCCCCTGTGCATACCTAGCGCACCCAGTCACCTGCACATGGGCTACTTTTACCAGCATGAACCGCACTACATGTGGGCTTATGTTCCTGGATGCGTCCAAGGAAGAAGCACATCAAACATACACCACTGTTGAAGCGGTACGGCAGGAAGGAGGGGGGAATAAGAAGAATCAGCCCATCAAATTCCTTATTTAGAGGAAGGCTGTAGCTCAGAAAGAGAGAGAGCATCTGCTTGGCATGCAAAAGGTCCCAGGTTCAATCCTCGGCATCTCCAGTTAAAGAACCTGGCAGGAGGTGATGTGAAAGGCCTCTGCCTGAGACCCTGGAGAGGTGCTAAGTAGGCAATACTGACTATGATGGGTCAAGGGTCTGATTCAGTATACAGTAGCGTTATGTGTTCATTTCTCCCATTCCCCACCACAAGCACTCATTTCCTGACCTTAAAGTACAGCAAGGCAGGATTCACCTGGCAACACCTAAGCATACCATCCATCTCTGACTAAATGGCATTATCGTGGCACTGAAAGCAGCAGACCTGGGTTTTTCTTATTTTACCTTCCCAGCCATTACACTGGGAGACAGCAACTTCTAGAGACACCCAGTTAACTTTACAACTGGGCCAGGCAGGTTTTAAACTCCAGACTCCCTAGCAAAGTCCACCGCCACACTGGTTCTATACTACTTCACACTGCAATGATTACTGCTTATAAAAGAAAGAAACCAAATTCAGAAGTAAAATTCTAAAATCCAGTAGTTTGCATCATTTTATGTTTTTCTATCAGGCTGGTATTAAGTGACTTATTAAAGCTGAAGAGCACGCCCCGTTAGTAAGAGCTAGGACCATGTCACCTTCATCTGGCTGTAGATGTCACTGACTGTCTTACTTTTGCATCTGCCTTGGGGGCAAACTTTATGTAGTTTGGTTCTTGTGGGTTATCCGGGCTGTGTAACAGTGGTCTTGGTATTTTCTTTCCTGACGTTTCGCCAGCAGCTGTGGCAGGCATCTTCAGAGGAGTAACACTAAAGGACAGTGTTGGCGAAACGTCAGGAAAGAAAATACCAAGACCACAGTTACACAGCCCGGATAACCCACAAGAAGCAATGAACTCTGACCGTGAAAGCCTTCGAAAATATTTTATGTAGTTTCTTTAGGCAACAGCAAGCAAGAACTTACGGGGAAGTCTTTATCCAATTCAAAGATCTGAACAGCAAAGTTGTCTGGAAAAACACCTTCTTTCCCATTAAGCTCTCCTTTCCACCATCCTGCCTCTCCAGTATCCTAGAATAAACAGTGGTTAGTTCACTTCAAGCACTGTTGAATTTGCTTGCATTTCAGATAACTGGGATAGAATCTATAAAACAAAACATGTCCTTAACTGACAGAGCTACTCTTTTAGAAACATTAAGAATTCATTCCTTTGGGCAATGAGTTGGAGATAAAAATTCTGAACATCGACACGTTTAGACTACACCCCTGTAGACTACCCAATTTGCCAATGAAGGCCTGAGCTGCATGCCCCAGGCTAGCCCGATCTTGTCAGATCTTGGAAGCTAAGCACGGTCTGCCCCGGTTAGCACTTGGATGGGAGACCATCAAGGAAGTCCAGGGTTGTTACGCAGAGGTAGGCAACGGCAAACCACATCTGTTCATCTCTTGCCTCGAAAACCCCAAGAGGGGGGCCACCATAAATCAGCTGTGGTCTTTTATGCATGGCTGCTTCACTCGCCGTTACCCCTCCGATGGCTTCGGGTCTTCATTTTGATTACGCATGCTGTTTCCGACCGTCGGAGGTCGCCTCGCTCTCCCCCTGCGTTTCCCGCATTTCCAAATCTAGATAAAACAGGTCCCTCAAAACGCGGGGAAATGCAGGGGGAGAACGAGGCGACCTCTGACGGTCGGAAACAGCATGCATAACAAAAACAAACAAACACCTGAAGTCGTCGGAGGGGTGACGGCAAGTGAAAAAGCCATGCATAAAATCATAGAATTATAGTTGGAAGGGACTACCAGGGTCATCCAATCCAACCCCTTGGATAATGCAGGAAATTCACAACTACCTCCCCCACACTCCCCCAGTGACCCCTACTCCATGCCCAGAAGATGGCCAAGATGCCCTCCCTCTCATGAACCGCCTACAGTCATAGAATCAGCATTGCTGAAAGATCTGTGACTTGATGGCACTTTCCACCAACACCTCATTTGCCTATGAAACAGCCACAATGTTCCTGAACTCTAACCCTAAATGCCATTGTACTGGACACCACCCAGAGGTCATTGTTACGACATGCTTCACTTGGTCTCTTTGTCTTCCATACCTTACCTTACTTATTATTTGGATAATATCGCCTTCTTTAAAACTAAGTTCGTCCTCGTTGGCGCCGTCGTAGGCAAACAAGGTCTTGCAATATTCTTTGACTGAAAGGAAGCAACGCAAAAGTCAAGCCAGCTTCAGCTATTCCCAACATGGTTAGCGACAGCATTCAAAAGTCAAGCGTGTGTTATTTACAGAAGAGCTAAATTACTAAAATTTACTTCGTTTACATGGACCTCATCAAACACACTAAATCATGGGGGAGGGGCTGTGGCTCAGTGGTAGAGCCTCTGCTTGGCATGCAGAAGGTCCCAGGTTCAATCCCCAGCATCTCCACTTAAAGGGACAAGGCAAGTAGGTGATGTGAAAGACCTCTGCCTGAGGCCCTGGAGAGCAACTGCTGGTCTGAGTAGACAATATTGACTTGGATGGACCAAGGGTCTGATTCAGTATAAGGCAGCTTTCATGTGTTCACACACTAGTTTTAATAAAATCAGGGAGATGATTGTTTAACATTTGACCCGCTGCTGCTACTGTTTAATGTTCAGTTAGCATTAGGGCACCGGGGGCTGAAGTTGCCAACTCCTGCCTGGGAAATTCCTAGAGATTTGGGGGTGGCGCCCTGGGGATGGCAGGGTTCGGGAGGGATCTCAGCAGGGTCCACTCTGGGATCTCAGAGTTTGGGAGAGATTTCACCCATAGAGTCCACTCTCCAAAGGAGCTATTTCCTCCAGGGGAACTAGTCTCTGTGCTCTGGAGATCAGCTGTAATTCTGGGAGAGGCAATCCTACAGGGGGCTTACACAGACCACAGAAGGGGTATGTTCTCTGCCTAGATGGCAGGAGAAGAGCAAGGATCCGTAGGTGGGAAAGGGGAGCTGCTGCAACCAAGTGGTCACTTAGAAGTTTCCAGAAAATCTGGGAAAGAGAGCGAGACAAGGACCAGGTGGTCAAGCTGATGATGGAAGTGAAAGATTAGCAGCAGTTCTAGGTTATAGACTCATAATCATGGAAGGGTCACCGGGGTCATCTAGCCCAACCCCCTGCACCATGCAGGAAATTCCAAACTACCTCCTCCCCCTAACACCGCCAGTGACCCCTACTCCATGCCCAGATGCCCAAGATGCCCTCCCTCTCATCATCTGCTTAAGGTTATAGAATCGGCATTGCTGACAGATGGCCATCCAGCCTCTGCTTAAAAACCTCCAGGGAAGGAGAGCTCACCACCTCCCGAGGAAGCCTGTTCCGCTGAGGAACCGCTCTAAAGGTTAGAAGATTATAACTGGTAGAAAAGGTTATGCTATCTGCATGATGTGAATTTATAGTACAAACTGATCAGAAAGGCAAAAGAAATTTTTTAACTGCTATACACAAACTTCTGTCACCTATAAACTTTCCCCTCCACCACGGCTGAACTGGTAGATCTGCTGTGATGCTACGGCATGTTTACAAACATTCTAACTTCTGAGAGAAAAGGTCTCAAGCAACACAGAATCTAAGGGGAAATGAAAAGTAGCTTCGGCTGGGGGAAAAAATCCCTACCTGGGCCCTAGGTAGAGGAGAACCTGTGTGCAGCTCAAAGGAAGCAAAAACAGAGGCCAGAGTGCCTGGCAGACAGAGATGGTGAGGCTAGGAGAGGGATGAGAAGGTAAGGGAACTATGGGTTGGGGTCCCAAGCGGAAGCAAGGCTGAAAGAAGGGGAACAAACACAGCAGTGTGAGCTGGTGTAGCGTAACGGCTAAAAGAGCGAGTCGTGACCTAGGACGGGCCTGGGTCGAATCCCACTTATTCATAGACTCATAGAGTTGGGACAACCAGGGTCATCTAGTCCAACCCCCTGCACAATGCAGGAAATTCACAACTACCTCCCCCTGCCACACCCCCAGTGACCCCTACTCCATGCCCAGAAGATGGCCAGAAGATGCCCTCCCTCTCATGATCTGCCTAAGGTCATAGAATCTGCATTGCTGACAGATGACCATCTAGCCTCTGCTTAAAAACCTCTAGGGAAGGAGAGCTCACCACCTCCCGAGGAAGCCTGTTCCACTAGGGAACCACTCTAACAGTTAGAAAGTTCTTGCTAGTGTCTAGACGGACTGTGTACTTTAGGTATGTTCTGTTGGTACATAGCCGGCACAAGGGCCACAGAGCTTCTTTCCTCATCGCCCAAGCACGAATAAGCCAACCCACAAGAGCAGCATCTCTGGAAGCACCTGAGAAAAAGGATGATGAATATGCTAGCAGCTTGTTAATCATTCCAGCCTTAAAACCAAACCCCGTAAAGTCTTCTACCTGATCGGTTTTACACAGAAGTGACAAAGTTAAAATGAAAAAACCAAAAAACATAATACCTTTTTGTTTGGTTTCCGTTTCTGCTTTCGCAACCTCTGTTGCAGTTTCCGACTTTGTTACACTAGGAAACTGGGTAAGCTTTGGTCCAGGTGGATGGCTAGGTAACGGCTACATGAATTTGGGAGAGAAAAGTGAAAATGAGAGTCCGCTGCCGAGAGCTCTGAGTTTCTTCTTCCTTGCATTTTGAGCCGCTTCTGCCCTGGCCAGCTAACCTCTACCTTCCTAATAAAATAATAATAATAATAATAATAATAATAATAATAATAATAATAATAATGCCAATCGCTAAACTTTCAAAGAGCCACAATCAGTATTCTGATTTCAGGAAGGCGCAGCTCTGTTTTTATTCTATAAAATGAAAAAAGAAGAAAGAAACCCTCGCTCAATCCTTCAACAACTGTTCAGGCCTGACAGAACAAGGAGGAGCTCAAGCTAGCAACAGCAATGGTTCCCCAGCAGGAAACCAGTCACCTCCCAAAGAGAACATCACAGCGCTAAAAGCGATATCTTTAAAGACAAGCTTGTGGGTTTATGCGAACTGCAGTGACTTTCCGCACCTGCTACTTGGGCTTCTGTGCAGATTTTTTGTAACTGTGTCTTTAAGAATGCACTCAACAGAGCTGAGAGCATGAATGCTGATTAGTTTCTCTAATTAAGTTCTAAGCTGCAGTACGGCAGTCCAAGCTCTGTTGACAACCTGAGTTCGATCCCAACAGAAGTCGGTTTCAGGTAGCCGGCTCAAGGTTGACTCAGCCTTCCATCCTTCCGAGGTTGGTAAAACGAGTACCCAGCTTGGTGGGGGTAAAGTGTAGATGGCTGGGGAAGGCGCTGGCAAACCACCCCATAAACAAAACTCTGCCTAGTAAACGTCAGGATGTGACGTCACCCCATGGGTCAGGAATGACCCGGTGCTTGCACAGGGGACCTTTACCTTTTTTCTTTTTTTTTAGAGCACATTACTATACACAAAATGATATCGTTGAGGGGCACCCGCCTGTGAAGACTCTTACAGCAAAAGAGGATTTGGGGGCCATCTTCTATTAGTGGTTTTAGTGATAAATTTTAATGCTCGTTTTATGATTAGTATTAGTATTGTGTTATTATGTGATTGCCGGTTTTTAAATTGACGTTACCCGCCTTGAGCCGGCTTGCTGGGGAGGGCAGGCTACAATCATGAAAGTAAGTAAGTAAGTAGGTAAGTAGGTAAGTAGGTAAGTAAGTAAATAAATATCAGGCTTATCCAAAGAAAGCAGCAGGATCACCCAGTGAAAGAAAGACCACATGAGAACAAAGAGAAATGCACAATGAGATACTTCATTTTCTATCTTTTATTCTGGAGTTCGTAGGGCTTTGGCAAATATGGCATTGCCACAAATACGGCAACAGATTCCACAGCAGGCTGGCCGGCTGCGGTACCTTATCTTGCTTCTTCTCTTCTGAATCGTTGCTGGACAATCTGGTCTTCAGTTTCACCGAACCTTCCTTGAAAATGTCTCCGAATCCAACCCCTCGGATTTTCTTTGGCTGCGCTATCTGTGCGTTTCCAGACTCATTCCCGTTTCCCGGTGACGCGACAGGCGAGACGGAGCCAGCAAAAACAGCCTCTGGAAAGTTGTTATGGGGGGGGGGGGAGAAAAATACAGAAATGAATGCCTCTTTAGGAAAGCTGCTCCCAGACTTTGCCAACTATAGCTGAGTCCTGACATCACAGCCTGCTTTGGGCTCACGGCCCTTCTTCCCTTCACACACACTACTTCCCTCCCACTCTTCCCGATTTGTGGTAATCATCGTTTGCTGTGATGTCCCAAACTGGGCAAACTACGGATATAACAAACCACAGCTGAAAAACCACTTAAAATCACGATTTATTATTCTGGTTTGGAGAAGGATTGCAGTTGGCCGCAACCACAGCCTGAACGTTGCGGCACAGCTATAGCCCCTGCAAACCAAGCAATATGGGGCAGGAGTTGTAGCGAAGGAAGGAGGGAAGGAAGGAGGGAGGGAAGGAGAAGAAGAGTTGGCAGCATCAACAGTCAGAGTATAAAACAACATAAAACACGAAGCAGCTTAAAATGAGTTCTAGGAAGAGTTGGTTTTTGTGCCATTCTCTAGCACTTAAGAAAGACTCAAACTGGTTTACAACCTTCCCTTCCCCTCCCCACAACAGACACCCTGTGAGGTAGGTGGGGTGAGAGAGCTCTAAGAGAACTGTGAGTAGCCCAAGGTCACCCAGCTGGCATCATGTGTAGGAGTGGGGAAACCAACCTGGTTCACCAGATTAATGTTCATCGCTCATGTGAAAGAGTGAGGAATGAAACTCGGTTCTCCAAACCACCACTCTTAACCACTATACCACGCTGGAAGAAAGGGAGGAAGGGAGGGAGGAAGGGGGGCCACGAGCCCACAGCATGTATGCGGGACACACCGTGGCACATTCTTGGTGACAAGAAAGTTTCTGGGTTCAAGTGCTCTATCGGTAGCACTAGCAGCTTATCAAAAGTTTGAACAGGAACAGTCTCAGTTGTTTCGTAACAATTTGCTCCCGGTCTTCCACCACACCTTGGACAGGATACGATTCCACTTTCCAGGTGTAAACATAATGCAATCTCATCATCGCTTTCACTTCCATCACGGTCACTAAACCCATTAGCAAAGTCCTGACACATTCAAAAAATGGAATTTCAAAGTTACAAAATGACCCAGGTGCCCATCTTTGTAAACAGCCCATAGCTCTCCTCTTTGCTTGTGTACTCAGAATGTCACTGTGCTCAACAACTGGAAGAATCCCATATTATTATAGCCTTATTCATCAAAATCACATTCCCCTAACTTTTGGGCAAGGGAGGGAAGGGTGGTTTGGTATAGCCCAATCTTGTCAGAGCTTGGAAGCTAAGCACGGTCGGTACTTGGATGGAGGACCACCAGGAAGCCTCTGCAAAGGAAGCCAATGGCAAACCATCTCCGCTTCTCACTTGCCTTGAAAGCCCCTTGCCGTAAGTCAGTTGTGGACACACACAAAGCTGCTTTAAACTGAATCAGACCACTCAGTCCATCGAAGTCAGCATCGCCTACTCAGACCGGCAGCGGCTCTCCAGGGTCTCAGACGGAGGTCTTTCACATCACCTACTTGCCTGGTCCCTTTAACTGGAGATGCCAGGGATTGAACCTGGGACTTTCTACACACAAACAGAGGCTCTTCCACTGAGCCACAGCCCCTCCCTGACTTGACTGTACCGTACGTAACTCTCTGGTAGTATCAGGCAAATCATGCAAGTGAATGAGGTCAGGAAGGATCAAGGAATGACAAAATTAGTTTTGAATCCTTCAAATAGTTAAATAGCTGCTCAGCACTTAGCAAACAAGTTACTGCAGTGAACCCATATGTTTACGGCTTAAGGTCGCCAACCTCCAGGCGGTAGCTGGAGATCCCCCACTATCACAACAGATCTCCAGGCGACAGAGATCAGTTCACCTGGAGAAAATGGCCGCTTTGGAAGGTGAGATCTATGGCATTGTAATGCATTGGAGTCCCTCCCCTGCCCAAACCCTGCCCTCCTCAAGCTCCACCTCCAAAATCTCCAGGTATTTCCTAACCCAGAGCTGGCAAGCTGATTACAGCTAAGCACCCGTCATATTACTGACTGCTGGCAAATACTGAAATGCAACCCCCTCCACTAGTCTGCCCATAGGGTGATGGTTTATGACCACAGCACACAATACCGGCATCGTCGGAGCAGGCTTCTTGGGCATCTCCGTCATCTGATACTTCTAGCTCTTTCACAAAGTTTGAAGGAAACAGGCCTGCTTTTCCGTTCAGCGTTCCGCTCCACCAGCCTTCTTCCACCTACAGAGACAGGGAGGATCTCGCATTACCAACACCGCAATTTGGAGCGAAGCCCACACAGCTTTCGCAATACACCGTCTAGAAACGTGGTAGGCTACAAGAGAAATTCAGAGGAACGCTAAATGTGACGGCACAATGGTAGCAGTGGAGATCGAGAAAAACAACAAGGAGTATCTTGGGAATGATTAGTCTGGAGAAGAGGAGCAGTGGTCTGAACAGTATAAGGCAGCTTCATGCGTTCATAGCGTTTGGCTGCATAACTACCGGAGAGCCAGTGTGGTGCAGTGGTTAAGAGCGGTGGTTTGGAGGGATGGACTCATCTGGTGAACCGGGTTTAATTCCCCACTCCTCCACATGAGCAGCGGACACTAATCTGGAGAATCGGGTTTGATTCCCCACTCCTCCACATGAGGAGTGACCTTGGGCTACTCACAGTTCTATTAAGAACTCTCTCAGCCTCACCTACCTCGCAGGGTGTCTGTTGTGGGGAGAGGAAGGGAAGGCGATTGTAAGCAGATTTGATTCTTCCTTAATTGGTAGAGAAAGTTGGCATGTAAAAACCAACTCTTATTTTTCTACACTTGAAAGTTCACCAGCATGCTTTTCAGGTTTTTTGCCTTCTTCTGGGCATAGAACAGGGGTCACTGGGGGAGATGGGAGGATGAGGTAGTTGTGAATTTCCTGCATTGCACAGGGGGTTGGACTAGATGACCCCTGAGATCCCTTCCAGCTCTTACGTTTCTGTTACTCAGTCAATTCCACTCATTTATTGAAACAGGCTACAGATTACGAAAGCCCCCAATAAACCGGTCAGCTGAAGACACCGCAGCCACTTCTCCTGTCTTTTAATTCAGCTTCCTTATTGTTTTGCAACATCCAGACAACCGTTTATGTTCAAACTACACCACCCAGCTCTGCTTCTTTATTAGAACACTCTGGATATCTCCAACAGCAGATATCCTCTTTCAGAATATTCCATTCACCTAATCTTACAATATTTATATCAGCATAAAACAGTAGCCACAAGAGGGAGTTCACCGCCTTAGGCAATATATTATGTTCACAGGAAAAGCGGCACGAACACAAGCACAGACCGTGAATGCTGCAAAGTGATTAGAATTATTCTGTCCTTCAGACCTGCAGCTCTTTGCAAAACAAAAAATGAATGGTGCCAACACAGTTTGTAATTAGTGGGTTTGGTTGACAAACATTGGAAGCTCAAAGTGCTCACCTACAATCTGAGGCAAGCGCTGCAGCCCTGGGAGGTGTTCTGTGCCTTGCACCATCATCTAAGCCAGACAAAAACGCCCTTCCCACTTCCTGGTCTTGTGGGTGATGGAAGCAGGGAAGTCTTTTATGCATGGGAGTGCTACCTGGGATTCGATGCTCTTTTGACCCACACTATTCTGTTGCAAATCCTAAAAATGCTATGCGCTGGCAAAAAACAGGAAGCGTCTGAGTCCCCGCCCCTTGAAAACTATCTTCTGGGCATGGAGTAGGGGTCACTGGGGGTGTGAGGGGGAGGTAGTTGTGAATTTCCTGCATTGTGCAGGGGGTTGGACTAGATGACCCTGGTGGTCCCTTCCAACTCTAGGATTCTGTGATTCTAAATCATTGTACCTGCAGGACCGCCTCTCCTGGTATGCCCCCCAAGGAGCTCCACCAACAGTAATTTGCTGGTGGTCCCCGGCCCAAAGAATGAGTGGCTGTCCTCAACAAGGGCCAGGGTTTTTTGGCTCTGGCCCTAGCCTGGTGGAATAGTCTTCCTGGTGACATCAGGGCCCTGCGGGATCTTAAGGAGCTCCGCAGGGCCTGTAAAACGGAACTATTCTGCCAGGCCTATAACTGACGGCAGCCACGAGAGGATCCAACATTACTGGCCTCCCCATCCTCCCCCCCCTACTCTTGACATCTGTGGGGGGCGGACCTGCTGAAATCCAGTTTCATGGTGACATCTGCGTTATTTTGAAGGCCACCTGTTCATGGTTGATATTACGGGGTTTTATTGATGTTGCTGAGGTTTTATTGATGTTTGATGGTGTTATGTATTTTAGAGGTTGTTACCCATGACGTCACCCCATGGGTCAGGAATGACTCAGTGCTTGCACCGGGGACCTTTACCTTTTTTACCTACCCACTCTAAGCCTGGCTTGCCAGGAATGAGGGCAGGCTATACGTTTGAAAAACAAATAAAACAAATAAATAAAACACTGCTTTGTAATTGGCTGTAGAGCTTACTGTGGGGGGAAACGTCCAGTTCCCCTCTCCCCCTGGTGGAAACCCAAGTGCCACTTTAAAAACCATTTCACAAAACGAAGCTTTTTAAAAGGAATTGGGGGGGGGGGAGAAACCCAAGTGTCGTTTTAAAAGCCATTTTTATGTGAGACAAATGTCTGCTCAGAAGGAAATAACCAGTAAAAACCTGGAAGCATCTGAGTCCCCACCCCTTGAAAATGCCACTTTGTAATAGGCTGTACTGCTTACTGTGAGAAAAACATCATACAGCCCAGCTCCCCTGTCCCATGCTTTGGCTTATATGGGGATGAGGACGATTTGTCCCGGGCTGATCTCAGGGGAAATAGAAGAATCGGTTTTAATAGGATTGGGAAGACCTGGACATCGCGAGAGCTGGGCGCAAGGTCATCTCTAAGGGACGGAAAACTCATTCATAACCCCAACGAAAAACCAAGTCGGACCAGTGAAGAAAGTAGATCACAGTGCCCATGCATAAAAGACCCTTGCCCGTCAGCACTGTCCCAGGGGTTAGGAATCCAGGGTAAGAGTCTTCTGGAGCCCTGGAACATATCTGTTCCCAGGTGTCCCATGCCTATAGAATCGTAAAGG
Source organism: Euleptes europaea (assembly GCF_029931775.1). Lineage (NCBI taxonomy): Eukaryota > Metazoa > Chordata > Lepidosauria > Squamata > Sphaerodactylidae > Euleptes > Euleptes europaea. The sequence continues at coordinate 11,446,949 of NC_079321.1, read as the reverse complement.
GACCACCAAGGTCATCTAGTCCAACCCCCTGCACAATGCAGGAAATTCACAACTACCTCCCCCTCACACCCCCAGTGACCCCTACTCCATGCCCAGAAGATGGCCGAGATGCCCTCCCTCTCATGATCTGCCTAAGGTCATAGAATCAGCATTGCTGACAGATGGCCATCTAGCCTCTGCTTAAAAACCTCCAGAGAAGGAGAGCTCACCACATCCTGAGGAAGCCTGTTCCACTGAAGAACCACTCTAACTGTTAGAAAATTCTTCCTAATGTCTAGGTGGAAACTCTTTTGATTTAATTTTTCAATCCGTTGGTTCTGGACCGACCTTCTTGTGAGATAGGTGAGGCTGAGAGAGTCTGGGGAAAACAGTGACTGGCCCAAGGTCACCCAGCAGGCTTTGCATGCAGGAGTGGGGGAATTGAACCTGGTAAATCAAGCAGGGGGGTCACCCAGCCCTAAAAAAAGAATCAGTTGTGACCATTTATTTTATAATTCTTCTGCAGCTACCAAGCATATAAACATGTAGTTTCACAGCTTTTCCCCCTAATGCTAAATCAGACATACAAATCATCGAATTTTAGTGATTTGAGAGGTCAGAAAACTGTATTTTATCTCTTGTTTTTTCTGCGTGAATTTTAATTTTAGACATGCACATGTGTAAAAATGGCTTACCTCTTCATTAATGTCTATAACATCTCCCAGTTTCAGCTCCAACTCATCCTCGTTTTGAGGAGTGTACTCAAACATAACTTTACACTGCCGCTTTTTCGATCCTGTTAAAAAGTGAGAAGCGCGTCAGTACAAAGGAACCAAAACAAATCAGCAGACGGTAAATACTGTGAAAGTCACTTTACATTTTCGTGAAAACCTGTTAGGGCAGATTCCGCAGTGAAATCTCGGTTCTTCCCCCAGCCCCTTCTGACTGCTCTTTGGATCAAGATCCAATCTACAGGAAGCATGATGAAGAGCCAGAAATGGGTCTACATCTTCTGGTGTTTTTATTTTCTTCCTAATGCCCACCAAGGTATGCTGTAAAATTCAAAACCTTTTAAAAAATGGGGGTGGGGGTAAATTTCTCCCCCAAACATAGGAAGTGTCTTTACTCTCGCACCCTTTCTGTTGCCCACCAAGTATTTTTAGGTAGTGTTTTTGCCCTGCAAGGCTTCTGATTGGCTGTGCAGATTTTATTTTGAATGTTGCTTTGGCAGCAGCTGCCATCACAGCACAGGGATCTGCACTGTGTGACTGAAGTTAAGCTGCGGCAGCCATTTTGTGGCTGGCTCCGCCTCCTGCGGCAGCCATTTTGCGGCTGCGCCCACCATGCTGAGCCAGAGTTCTAAATGTACCCAACAGGCTCAACAAGGTTGGGGGACCCCTGCTGTAAGAAACAGCCTTTGACTCCTAGGACCCAAGTGAAGGGATGACAACGGAGTGTTTTCGCTACCGAGGAAAACGCTACGTACTCTTCTTGAAGCCTTTGGAATGGGGTTGGAAGGCTCCTGCTGGAAGTCCATAGGTACTCATCCGCTGAACGAGGCTGGCGACATTTCCATGCCTCTCCCTCTTGACTGGCAGGCTCTCGTCTTTAGTTTCTGGCTCCTTCTTCACCTCCTGAAAAATATTTTTTTTTATCAAAAAGGATTTAATCCTGGTCATGCTACAAAATTGGTATGCCATTAAAAAAGTTTGGGGGAACAATGACCAGTCACAGAAAAGCCACAGCAAACCAGCGGTTATATTTCACACAGAGAATCATAGAATTGGAAGGCACCACCAGGGTCATCAAGTCCAACCCCCTGCACAATGCAGGAAATTCACAACTATCTCCCCCCCCCTCCACCCCTAGTGACCAGAATATGGCCAAGATGCCCTCCCTCTCATCATGGATGAAACAGTACTTGCCAACACCTAGACACAGGATAGTCAACTCAAGCATTTCCTGCAAATTGCATTTATGACTCAAAGTAAGAAATTCCACATGGAAATTGCAGAAATTGCTCAAGGTTGGGTCTCAAAGCTTACAAGCAGCCAGAGCGACTGATGTGGTATGAATAGGATACGGGCATGCTACCCAAATCTTTCCCAAAGGCAAATGCTTTCATTTGGTATGAACACTTCCGAGATATCCACAAGAGAAGCTCTACGTAAAATGCAATAAAACTAGAGAAGTACTCCTCTACTGATCTCCAACGCCAAACCACCCACCCAAGCTACTAAAGCTATCTGTCACATAACCAAGCTAGAAACTGAACTGGAAAAGGGCCAAGGAAGGCATCCAAAAATGTTCGCCACACATTCTATCACTTTTCCTAAAAAGGAAGATTGACCAAGTTCTCCTGCCTTTGTTAAAATATAGAGTCAGACAGTATCGTTCCTCAGCATTTGAAGGAACCTACCCTCGTTCAAAGAGACATTAACACGCATAGTCAGAAATTCATCAGGCTCACAAATGGCTGACCTTCAACAGCCATGCCAGACGCACGTTCAGTTTGCATATGGTGGCTTCCATAACCTCGAAGGAGAGCAGATCGAATTCATCCAAGGGACTATGAGAAGGAGTTGCTTCTGATATTAAACACTTACATTTTTCAATAAACAAAGGAGCAATTGTCCAACAAAGTAATGGCTGAGGGAGACTGTCAATAGCCCCTTGGAACCCTTATTCTACATTCTTAAATAGGGCATCAAAACAGCATCCTTCATATTCTCCCATAACTTCCTATAGAGAATTCCAAAATCTTTTAGGAGCTGTGTAGTTGAAGCCTGAACTCTCCCTGGAAGCTAAAACAACTAAATTCAGGATATCATAGTTTGGTCACACTATGGGAAGACCAGAGTCACTGGAAAAGACAATCATGCTAGGAAACATTGAAGGCAGTAGGAAAAGAAGAAGATCCAACATGAGATGGATTGACTTGAAGGGCTGTCATATAGAGGATGGTGCCAAGCTGTTTTCTGTTGCCCCAGAAGGTCAGACCAGAACCAACGGTTGAAATTAAATTAAAAGAGTTTCCAGCTAAACAACAGGAAGAACTTTCTAACAGTTAAAGTGGTTCCTCAGTGGAACAGGCTTCCTCAGGAGGTGGTAAGCTCTCCTTCCCTGGAGGTTTTTAAGAAGAGGCTAGATGGCCATCTGTCAGCAATGCTGATTCTATGACCTTGGGCAGATCATGAGAGGGAGGGCATCTTGGCCATCTTCTGGGCATGGAGTATGGGTCACTGGGTGTGTGTGTGGTGGGGGGTTGGACTAGATGACCCTGGTGGTCCCTTCCAACTCTATGATTCTATGACTATAAAGGAAGCCATCTGAGCAAGGCCGTTAACAACAGGATGTTTTGGAGGACATTGATTCATAGGGTCGCCATGGTGGCACTTAATACACACACACACACACACACACAGTTCTCCAGAGGCAAACTATCCTAGCTGGTCCCTCAGCCTTAACCACCTCTTAGCATATGCAAAGATCTTTAGACTAGTACCAAAATCTGCATGCAGGCTGCCAACATATGCAAATTTCAACTGCAGCATCTAAGAAAGGCATAACTATATATACTGAGACAGATACAGGTCTTTTCCTACAGCACCAATGCAAATGAGCTAATTTACTAACATGTTACTGGGTCCAGATGTTAAGGGATGTTAAAGAATCCATGATTGAAATGGCTGAACTCTAAGCAGTAATGTGCAATTTGTGAGGAAAGGGCTGGAAAGTAACCATTGTTATCATCTGTAGTTGTTTTTTAAAGGATGATAAAGAAGAGTTGGTTTTTATATACCGACTTATTTTCTCTACCACTTAAGGAAGAATCAAACCGACTTACAATCACCTTCCCTTTCCCACTCCACATCAGACACCCTGTGAGGTAGGTGAGGCTTAGAGAGTTGTGACTAGCCCAAGGTCACCCAGCTGGCTTCATGTGAAGTGGGGGGGGGGAAACAAATCCAGTTCACCAATCTTAGCCTCCCCCGCTCATGTGGAGGAGTGGGGAATCAGGTTCTCCAGATCAGACTCCCCCACTCCAAACCACTGCTCTTAACCACTACACCATGCTGTCTCTCCAAGGGGAATTCAGGAAGTTACAAGCCATGCCTCAACATCTAACCTCTGTTCCAAGTAAACTGGTGAAAACCATGAAGAGAGACAGAAATATTAAACATACAGAAGAACAAGATTTGCCGAGGAAGCGTCACAAAGGCATTTGCAGAGTCCTGCTTCGTTAACCTTTTGGAGTTCTTCAGTAAGCCTGTAGATAAGGGTGATTCAGTAGGCATTATATACTCGGACTTCTATACAAGTTTTTGATAAAGGACATGACAAGAAAAGTACTAAAGTTTCAAATCTGCCAGTGCCTTCCTCTGTAGAGCGACCCTGGTATTCTTTGGTGGTCTCTCATCCAAGTACTAATCAGGGCCGACCCTGCTTAGCTCACAAGATCTGACGAGATCAGGCTAACCTTGGCCATCCAGTACTAGCTAACAGGAAATTCATGCCTTTAAGTCATTAGGTAGTATTACTCAGTTTGACTTCTAATGACTGTTTACCTAGTGCAACCTTAAATATATTAATCACCGTCAAAGTATAAACAGAGTCAAACTAGAACAAAAATAGTGCAATCGAAGCCACTGGAAATCTAAATTTCCACAAGCGTTCAAACATCTTATCGTACATTAAATCAAGGCACTTGGCCCATTCAATGATACAAGGTGCAGAAAAGAACAACCAAAATGATCAGGGGACTAGAGCAACTGCCCTGTGAGGAGCAGTTAAAACGCTTAGGGCTGTTTAGCTTGGAAAGAAGGCAGTTCAGGGGAGGCATGATAGAGGGCTATAAAATTATGCAGAGAGTGGAGATAGTGGTCAGGGAGAAGCTTGTCTCCCTCTCTCATAATACTAGAACACGGGGTCATCTGCTGAAGCTGGAGGGTGAGAGATTCAAAACAGATAAAAGGAAATATATCTTTACACAACGCATAGTTAAATTGTGGAACTCCCTGCCCCAGGATGTGGTGATGGCCGCCAACTTGGAAGGCTTTAAGAGGGGAGTGCCATGTTCATGGAAGAGAGTATTCATGGCTCCTAGTCAAAATGGATACTAGTCAAGAGGCACACCTATTCTCTCCAGGACCAGAGGAGCACGCCGAATATATTAGGGGCTGTGGAACACAGGCAGGACAGTGCTGCTGCAGTTGTCTTGTTTGTGGGCTTCCTAGAGGCACCTGGTTGGCCCCTGTGCGAACGGACTGCTGGGCCTTGGTCTGATCCAGCATGGCTTTTCATATGTTCTTAAGTTGTGTGTGTGCGTGCCATGAAGCCACAGCTGGTTTATGGCGACCCCGTAGGGTTTTCAAGGCAAGAGACATTCAGAGGTGGTTTGCCACTGCCTGCGAGTGTGGGCTGAGAGAGTCCTGAGAGAACTGTGACTGACCCAAGGTCACCCAACAAGCTTTGTGTGGAGGAACAGGGAATCGAACCCGGTTCTCCAGATTAGAGTCTGCCTCTCTTAACCACTACGCCACGCTGGCTCTCAAAGTTACGATCAACTAAAAGAAGATCTGACAGGCAGCTTGTTTGACAATCTGGCTCGGATATGGTGTGCCGGGCACGTGAAGGGAAACACTGACGGAGAAGCTGAGCAATGTGATGAACTAATCTTAACAGTAGCAGTTTTTTCCAACAGAGTGCTCACACCAAGGTAAAGTTCAAGCCAAATTCCCTTGGAATATATTTCCTAACTGCAATGCCATTTTAATTTGTTATTGGGGGGGGGGGGGTTACCTTCTCTAGTACTTATCTGAGTTATTAACCAATAATTTCTCTTACCCAGAATTTCCATTTGATGGTATATCATGTCAGGTCTCAAACTTTCAACTGCTTTCCATTGTACCAGAAAATAACCAATTTTACACAGCCATGACAATCAAATGCAAGTCATAGATTTAAAACATCTTTTTCAAAATGTGTCCGCGTAGGAAGACACGCAGGCTGTTAGCAGGGGAAATACAAACTCCTCTTTGGCCTTCTTTTCTCCCCAGACAAGATTTTACACCACACCCAACAGCTACAGACTTTCCCATTTCTCTTGTTTATGAAAGCCAGAACGGAGAGAAAAAGACTTAACCCCCCCCCCCCCAACTGCCACATCTTGGTTGTCATAAAATATGAACTGATGCTAGCAGTGATTCTGGGCAGGCTTGCACAAGTTCACCGGTTTGGGAGTGGGGTCACACCTTGCATTTGGTCCAGACTGGAGACAATTAAACCTGGAAAGTAATAACTCCCATACCCCAACCTATACAAGTTCACCATGGCAAAAAATAAAAGCCTCCTTCGAAAGAATCCCATTGTTTCCTTGACCAAACAAGAGTCTCAGGACAATGACAACGCTGCTCTCAGTTCAACCGGAACCGGAACCGTCGGACAATAACAACAGTATTCAAACTCTTGAATTGGCCATCAAGGAATCATAGAATCACAGAGTTGGAAGGGACCACCAGGGTCATCTAGTCCCCCTGCACAATGCAGCAAATTCCCAACTACCTCCCCCACTCACACCCCCAGTGATCGATACTCCATGCCCAGAAGATGGCCAAGGTGCCCTCCCTCTCATGAACTGCCTAAGGTCATAGAATCAGCATTGCTGACAGATGGCCATCTAGCCTCTGCTTAAAAAATCTCCAGGGAAGGAACACTTCCCACTTCCCGAGGAAGCCTGCTCCGCTGAGGAACCGCTCTGTTAGAAAATTCTTCCTAATGTCTAAATGGAAACTCTTTTGATTTAATTTCAACCTGTTGTTCTGGTCCGACCTTCTGGGGCAACAGAAAACAACTCAGCACCCTCCTCTATATGACAGCCCTTTAAGTACTTGAAGATGGTTATCATATCCCCTCTCAGTCTTCTCCTCTTCAAGCTAAACATACCCAGCTCTTTCAACCTTTTTTCATAGGACTTGGTTTCCAGACCCCCACCATCTTTGTTGCCCTCCTCTGGACACGTTCCAACTTGTCTATATCTTTCTTAAATTGTGGTGCCCCAAACCATCTACATCTACATCCAGCTTATCTACATCTTTCTTAAATTATGGTGCCCAAAACTGAACACAATACTCTAGGTGAGGTCTAACCAGAGCAGAGTAAAGTGATACCATCATTTCTCGTGATCTGGACACTATACTTCTGTTGATGCAGCCCAAGATCGCATTTGCTTTATTAGCTACCGCATCACACTGCGGACTCAATTTTACCAGCACACGGGGTTTGCTTCTATTTCCAATGATGGAAGAAAACCGTTTATTTGTGAAGAGAGCACAAAGCATGAGTGCACCGTGGCAGAAACATGCCATGGTTGCTGCAGGTGTCGTATCAAAGCATACCTAAACTGGCTGTTCTTTGTATGCAGAACAGTTTATATCCTACTTTTATCCATCATGTTTTTATCCCAAGGAAGTCATGGCAGCGTGCTTCTCCGCTCCTCCATTTTACCCTCACAACAACCCTGTGAAGTAGGCTGGGCTGAGAGAATACGACTGACCCAAGGTCACTGAGCAAGTTTCTTAAGTGAATGGTGATTTGAACACAGATCTCCTTGGCTCTAGTAAAAAGGTAGAGGTCCCCTGTGCAAGCACTGGGGCATTCCTGACCCATGGGGTGACGTCACATCCTGACACTTACTAGGAAGACTTTGTTTACAGGGTGGTTTGCCAGTGCCTTCCCCAGTCATCTTGGCCCTAGTATGACTCTCTAAAAGCTACTCTACACTTACTCTAGCAAGTAGCTTCTAAAAAAAGTGGCCACCACATTCTTGCCCATACAGGCCATTACCCAAACTCTCCTGCTGCACATGAGCACGAGAAGGTTAGAGGCGATCTCCGATAAAGCTCTGCCATTGTAAGGATGAAGTACCCTTGCGCAAGCAAAGGCAATGGCTGCCGCTGTGGTGGCAGAGAGAAAAGTGTGAAAGAAAACAAGAATAAACTGACATCTTTGTTTATACTGCTATCAAGAAGCTCTCATAGGATGCTTCTGGCTTGCATAACAAGCTCTTGCAATTAAAGCTTCGCTTAGATATCGTTGCCAGAATTAAGCGACAGTAAAATATTTTGGGCTATAACAGAATTTCAATTGATTTGGCAAAGACAACTGCACTGATCTGCTGGAGCACCCTTACTATGCATAAAATAATGGACTTTTTACAGTGGTATAAACAGACTTTGCAGGTTTTTGACTATTCTGTCCTAAAGATTCCTATGATTTGGCAGGTGCTCAGGTTACACACAAGCTTATAAACTTGCCTTACAGTTTGCTTTTATTTGTTATATTTTAGCGCTGTCAGTAAAGGAAGAACTTCTAAATGCAACTATGTAAAGAAGAAACACCGTTTACTAAACTTTAGTAACTAAACATTATTATAGTTAAGTACAGAGTCTTTGTTAGGAACCTTCAAGTTGCTTCCAACTAACGATGACCATATGAATTAAGGGCCTCCAAAACATCCTATCAGGAACAGCCTTGCTCAAGTCTTGCAAACTGAGGACTGGGGCCTGCCATCTCATGTTGGTCCTTCCTCTTTTCCTACTGCCTTCAGAGGATGGGCCTGCATTTATCTTACGTGCCTTTCTCGACAAGTACAGTGACCACCGCTTGTGACCATCCATGTTCTCAGGAGGGTACCCGTGTTGGTCTGCAGTCGAAGACCTAGAGTCAAGTCCAGTAGCATCTTAGAGACCAATGAGATTTTGGGGGTGTAAGCTTTCGAAGAGTCAAAGCTCCCTTTGCCAGAGTTGGTATTTGATGAAGGGATCTTTGATTCTCAAAAGCATATATCCCCAAAATCTCATTGGTCTCTAAAGTGCTACTGGGCTTGAATTAGCTCTCCACGTTTTCAGATGCCAGGAGTATGAAAGCTTCCTAGTCTAAGAAAATCAAGCAGAAAGCCTGTACTTACACCTACACACTGTTTACCAGAAGCTGGAGACATGTGACCTACATGTCTTCAACTTCGAACTTCACTTACTATCACTCGCTTAGCTTAAATAGGCCAAAAATAATCTGGGGGTCAACTTTAGACTTTGAATCAACTTAAAGATGCCTCCCTATGATATCCTGCAATATGTATCCCAAAACATGCAGTAGATACCTGCTGGGGAGATGTCGCCAGGTGGGGTTCCTCCACGGACACCTCCTACACTTTTAGGGATGTGTGCTAGCCTTGAGAGACTATTGGGGAGGGGCTGTGGCTCAGTGGTAGAACCTCTGCTTGGCATGCAGAAGGTCCCAGGTTCAATCCCCGGCATCTCCAGTTAAAGGGACTAGGCAAGTAGGTGATGTGAAAGACCTCTGCCTGAGACCCTGGAAAGCCGCTGCCAGTCAGACAATACTGACTTTGATGGACCAAAGGTCTGATTCAGTAGAAGGCAGCTTCATATGTTCATATTGCAGGGCAGCCCCATTGAAGATGAGCTCTTACTGAGGGCAATACACAGTAGATGCTTTCTGCACCCATCAAACTTTTTTTCCTCTGCTTTTGAAAGTATACTTAAGAAGCTCATTTGGTCTTTGTGTCCAAAGTTTAACACCATCCTTAAACATGAAATGCTAAAAAATTGGGGAGGGGCCCTAGCTCAGTTGTACAGCATCTCCTTGGCATGCAGAAGGCGCCAGGTTCAATCCTTGGAAGGTGATGTGAAAAACCAACACCAGAGACCCTGGAAAGCAGCTGCCCGCCTGAGTGGACAGTACTGACTTTGATGGACCAGGGGTCTGATTGAGTAGAAGGCAGCTTCATGCGAAACAATGAACATACAGCTCCCATGAATCACTATGGAAAATAACTATAACAACTAAATTAATCCTTAAAATAACTTTGCACCAAATAAAATTCTGAACGCAACCCCATGCCCTCCTGTTCCTCAAAAAACCTCTGTGTATCTGCATTCACTTTGCCACAATGTATGCAGGAAGGATTTTGATTGAAAATACTGGGATATGCAATTTCCTGCTCTTTAAAGAGAACACTCAAAGCCACGTTTAAGGACTTTTCCACAGAAGGGCAACGTTTTAAAAAAAAGCATTTTAGCCAATAAAGTTAATCATAGTTTGCACTGGGGTTGAGGAAAAGATAGGCAGTCGGTGTGTCTGTTTGCGCCGTCATTTTAAAAGCCAGCCCAAGGAAAAACACACAGACTGTGCAAACTTCCTGAACAGAGGCATGAACTTTTACCTTGCCACCAGAAACACCATTTCCCAGTGTTTAAATTTAAATCAGACAATCTTCACACACTCACTCAAATGCATAAGAGTTGGTATACAACTTTTCCCCAAAAAGTGGTCTCTAAACCCAAGCACGACGACACTGAACTACGACCAAACAGCTGTCCAACTCTGGGAAAGTTTAGAGTACCGACAAGGATTAACTTTGTGGGGTGGTTTGGCAGAAAACGTTCACCTTAATCGCTTGAAAATCCAAACCAACTTAAGCAATAACCATTTCACCGAGTTTATACCGCCGCTGCCAAAATTTACAAGCGTGCCATAATTTACAGCTTTTAAACAAAGAATTAAGCGAACTCACCAAGTCTAAAGACATATTTGCTTGAACACACCCAGCGACGCATGAGCGTGTGCTTGCGTGTGTGTGTGTTGGAAGGAAGCTTTAAACAAAGATGCCCCAGTGAACAAAGTTCAAGCGTTAGCTTCCTGGTTTTGCCCTGGGCTCGCCTTTGGCGGCTGCACCCACCTGACCAAGCGCACCTCAAAAAGGCTTTCCAAAAGGAACAGTTTTGTACGGCTCACTGTCACTAGTTCTAGGGAGTAACTTTAATTTATGTGTGGCAACTGCTAATTAAGTCGTGTTACTACTCCTCCCTACTTCGCAGTTGCCTTGAAAAAGACAAACTTGCTTCATTCTCCCTCCCTCCCCTGGCCGCATTTTTGATATATGGACAACGGCTTAGTTCAGATGGTTACTTATCGCAAATCTAAAAACTGTACTTTAAGGAAGGTACTACTAGGGAAAAGCGAAACAGGAATGCTTATTTAGTTTATAAATAACTAAAGGCTGTTTCTACAACTGAGGCAGCTCTCCCTCTCCCATAATACTAGAACACGAGGTCATCTGTTGAAGCTGGAGGGCGACAGATTCAAAACAGATAAAAGGAAGTATTTTTTCACACAACACATAGTTAAATTGTGGAACTCCCTGCCCCAGGATGTGGTGATGGCTGCCAGCTTGGAGGGCTTTAAGAGGGGAGTGGACATATTCATGGAGGAAAGGGGTATTCATGGCTATTAGTTAAAATGGATACTAGTCATGCTGCATACCTATTCTCTCTAGTATCAGAGGAGCAAGCCTATTATATTAGGGGCTATGGAACACAGGCAGGATGGTGCTGTTGCAGTCGCTTTGTTTGTGGCTTCCTAGAGGCACCTGGTTGGCCACTATGTGAACAGACTGCTGGACTTGATGGGCCTTGGTTCCTTTCTTATGTTCTTATGAGGAGGAGGAGGAGGAAAGCTGGTTTTTATATGCCGACTTTCTCCACCACTTAAGGAAGAATCAAACCAGTTTACAATCCCCTTCCCCTCCCCACAACAGACACCCTGTGAGGTAGGTGGGGCTGAGACAGCTCCAAGATAGCTGTGACAAGCCCAAGATCATCCAGCTGGTTTCATGTGTAGGAGTGGGGAAACCAACCCGGTTCACCAGATTAGTGTCCACTGCTCATGTGGAGGAGTGGGGAATCAAACCCAGTTCTCCAGATTAGTGTCCACCACTCCAAACCACTTCTCTTAACCACTACACCACGCTGGCTTCTGCTATACCATGCAGAAGAGCCTGGGTAGGTTCCTCCCCCCGCCCTTTAATTTTTCTCCTAAACGCATTGCAAATGCAATGGGACTTTTCAGTTAAGAAAAGAGACAACTAAGAGGGGACATCATAGAGGTTTATAAAATTATGCATGGGGTAGAGAGAGTGGGCAGAAATAACTTTGTCTCCCTCTCCCAAAATACTAGAACCTGAGAGCATCCAAGGAGTAGCGGGGAATCAAACCCGGTTCTCCTGATTAGAGTCCACTGCTCTTAACTACTACACCACGCTGGTGAAGTGACCTCTGCAAGTCCTTTTGGGTTCCCCATCGTGTTAACGGGGCCAGGCGGAGAGCACTGCACTATTCAGCCATAGTGTTCCTGGGTAGAGGCTGCCAGGAAGCACGAAGGAAAGGGAAGCAGATAAATGTAGGTTGGCTGATGGGTGGGAAGGCTAGAAAGAAGCAGGAAAAGAGGAGGGGTTTTTAGAAAAGTGAAGGAAGAAAGCAAGATCCTCGCTCCCCCAGCAAGACCTCCACTGATCACGACACTTTTGGAAGTCTACTTTCAAATGCTGCAGAACTGGTATTTAGTACAGGAGTGAAATCTGACTCTGGATGACTGCCAAGGATTCATCATTGCAAAGTGATGGCCCAGACTACAGAATACAGTCCCTGATTCCTCCATCTAATGAAAAACTAATGATTTCTTGAAAACACAAGTGTACCCACACACTAACAAAAAAAAATGGCTATGCTATTATTTCCAAGGAAGTAATATTTACTGGAATGGACAAGGAAGCATGTTTAATCAATACAGCTAATTCTGCTTAACGCACTATAATGATAAAACACTGAATTAATCGATGCTTATAAAACTGTCCTACCACTTTTATAATAAAAAAAAAGACTCTAAGCAATTTACCACAATTAAAAACACAATAGTAACACCACCATGGAGTAATGTGATGTAGTAGTTAAAAGCGACGGACTCTAATCTGGAGAACCGGGTTCGATTCCCCACACCTCCACGGCTCTCTAGCTCTCCTGAAGATGCAACTTCAGCGGCTGAGTCTACTGAAGCCATAATGATCTGCTTAAAAAGTGGGGGGGGGGAGGAAAGGGGAGACAGGCAGAGGACACACATGGCCTTTTTTCCCCCTGTGGGGAAGACAAATATTTCAATAAGGAAGGTTAGGCACATGACAAGGAAAGATCTTGCAATCTAACCGCGATGTGAGAATTGGTGTCTCACGGAGCGTAAGGAATCCATGCGCTCTCTGAGGAGGCAGGAAAAGAACTGAAGAGGATGGGCCCTTTTCTCCCCATGGGGGTGGTGGTCGAAAGAGCAGTCTTGTTCCTGCCTCCCAGGATGGTGGAAAGAGGAGCACCCAAACTTGCCAGGATGTCCTCCTTGTCTCAGACGAAAATGACCAAGCTTGTTGCCTATTACCCCTTCTCAAACTCACTTGAACACAGGAAACTGCCTTATACTGAATCAGACCCTCGGTCCATCCAAGTTGGTATTGTCTGCTCAGACCGGCAGCGGCTCTCCAGGGTCTCAGGCAGAGGTCTTTCACGTCACCTACTTGCCTAGTCCCTTTAACTGGAAATGCCGGGGATTGAATCTGGGACCTCCTGAATGCCAAGCAGATGCTCTACCACTGAGCCATGGCCCCTCCCATGGCTCAAAGCGATTGTCAGTGCCCAGTCTTCGAACCACATCAATCTCACACCCACTCGCAAAGTCTCTGCAGTTGGACTATCTCCCATCCCCTTTTATTCCTGTGCATCCATCAACTGATTTCCCAAAGGCATAAGGGCCAAAGAGCTTTTGTTGAGCATTATGCAAATCAAGAACTTCTTTCAGAGCAAGGAGAAGCCTTAGGGCCAAACTACTCACTACCATTTAGCAATCCCCCCCTCCCAGACATAAATAGCTTTTCTCCCCAGCCAAACAGCATTTTAAAGTGAAGGAGCGCTAACATGACCTCCACCTGCTTCAGATGCCCAAACGTACGCGCTGGGTATCCTGAAACACTTAAGACTGAAGGTGAAAGTTCTTTTCCAGGCTGACAACAAAGGGCCCTGTGGACAAACATGAGTCACTGCTGCATCCAGGCATCACTTCTACAGCAAGTATCGGGAAAGGACGGGCAGGGAGGAAGAGTGGGTTAGTGATTTGAAGGACGAAAGCCAGCCGTACCCAGCAGCTTACGAAGGAGGAGGAGGAGGAGAAGGAGTGGGGAAACAAATCCAGTTCACCAGATTAGCTTCCGCCGCTCATGTGGAGGAGTGGGGAATCAAACCCAGTTCTCCAGATCAGACTCCACCGCTCCAAACCACCGCTCTTAACCACTACCCCATTCTGGCTCTCAGTTAGAGAAGTAAAAAGCTGCAATCCCATGCATGTGGTTCTTTGGGTGGTGGAAAGGGCTGTCAAGTCACAGCTGACTTACGGCGACCCATCATGGGAGTTTTCAAGGCCAGAGATGTTCAGAGGTGGTTTGCCACAGCCTGCCTTCGTGAAGCAGCCCTGGACTTCCTACTTGCCATGAAAATGTTAGGCTAGTCCTGCCAATGAGATGCCACATTGAAGAAGATATTCGTTAGGCAGATGCTTGCTGCTTTGTTCTGAATCTGCAGGAGCACATAGCCCTCTAGAGCATAAGGTCTGCGGGCCGGCTCCGACTCCTTGAGAGCTCTTATCTAGCCTGTGATCCAGCCGAGACAGCCACCACCACCCCACTCTCAGTCAGGGCTGGCGAAGCATGGCCTGGCCTGACCAAGTGAGATTTATATTATATCCGGCCTTGTAACAATTGAGTTTGACACCCCTGCTCTAGAGGCTTAAGATGGAGCAGAAAGCACTTCAGCAAACTTGTTAAGCACTTCAGCAAACTTTCCGCAAGCTACTGCTCTGCCATGCTTGGCTTCATCTGGGCCCTGAACTGGTTGTAACTTAGTTCAGTGAACTGCGAAGGAAAGAGTTCAGTGAAGATCACAGTTAGACACAAGATATCATGTGGTTAAACAAACCATAGTTTGGTCATTGTGGGAGATGACCCTCCTTGGGCTTGCATGCTCCCTTCTCCCCTCACACGCAGCTCAGATATGGAAGACTTTCTGATTCTCAAGAAGTGGAAGCTTGTTCTGATTGCAATTTAGGCACAATCATAAACTGTGGTTTGTTCCTTTGCCTACAAGCCTTGGTACAAAACCGCTGTTTGGTTTTCATAAACTGCAGTTACCTTTCCTTTTATCCCTTAGAAGCTCCTTGATCAATTGATCTTGAGCAGCATATATCTAGTGTTGGAGGGATATAAGGACTGAAACAAATCTTGCCACTGACAATGTAGCCTTGGGGTCCCTATCGCTTAGTAAAAAAGGCATTATGTCAGTCACAGAGGCATTGGATAACTCCAGTTACTGCACCCTGAAGATGTTGAGAAGATGCTTAAATCGATGTAAACTACTCCCTTTATGCCTGACTCCAGTCTGTCTTGGCTGATACTTAGCTGAGAGGAAGAATGACCATTGGGGTCTGGAAAGCAATCAGTGTTTCATTAAGTGAAGGAGTGATCCCCAGGGCCCTTAAAAAATACAATCTGAACCCTCAAAATATTGTGCACCAGGGTAACCTTCTGGAATGCCCGTCCTGCTTAGGAGATGGGGCTGCTTGTACTGTAGTGGTTCCACACTTACCCAGACAAGCAAATCCAGAAGATTGGGTTGAGAAACAAGTGCTCAGCAATTATGTTGTTTTGGGTCTGTCCCCCCCAACTCCCATCTTGGCTCCTGAGCTTTTTAACATCCACGTAAAACTGCTGTGTGTCATTCAGAGTGCTACCCTAAGCAACCGGAAGGGAAGGGAATCACCCATCTCTCAAGATACCCTCCCTCACAGAGTGAGAAGTGAAATCCCACATGCTGATGAATTGAAGCTCAATCTATACAAGACTAGATGTACCATTACTAGGTGGTACAGTAAGTTGATTATAAATCTGGTAGCCTGCCTATCCTGGATGGTGTTGCAGTCATTAATTACGTTTACAATTTGGGGATGCTCAGTTCTGTTTATGCATACCCTTTTGTCAACTCCGGGAAGAACGTCAGCTGGGAGCTCTCCTTAAAAAAATCTCTTGCTGAAGGCTTAGTAACGGCCAATTTTGATTACGGCAGTGTTTTCGGAGGGCTGCCTCTGACAAACGCTCAGATACTACAGTTGGTTCAGAAGCCAACAATTATGTTAACTACTGCTTGCCTAAATGATCAATGCTTGCCAATATTAAAGGATCTTCAGTGGTTTCAAAGCTCTACTTAAAATGCTGCTTCTAACCTATGGAGCCCTTAACAGCTTGGTATAGGGATATCTTGCTGGGGGTAAGCTGGGGGTAAAGGGAAGATGACTGGGGAAGGTGCTGGCAAACCACCCCGCAAACGAAGTCTAACTTGGAAACGTCGGGATGTGACATCACCCCATGGGTCAGGAATGACCTGGTGCTTGCACAGGGGACCTTTACCTTATAGGGATATCTAAAGAACTGTCTTCTTCTATGTAGGTTGATGTCATCATCAGTAACCCTGCTCTAAATACAGATAAAGGTAATCCCCTGTGCAAGCACCGGGTCATTAGTGACCCATGGGGTGACTTCACTTCCTGACGTTCACTAGCCAGACTATGTGTATGGGGTGGTTTGCCAGTGTCTTCAGTCATCTACACTTTACCCCCAGCAAGCTGAGTACTCATTTTAACGACCTCAGAAGGATGGAAGGCTGAGTCAACCTTGAGCCTGAAACCAACTTCTGTCAGGATTGAACTCAGGTCGTCAGCAGAGAAGAAAAGAGTTGGTTTTTTTATGCTGACTTTCTCTACCACTTAAGGGAGACTCAAACCGCTTACAATCACCTTCCCTTCCCCTCCCCACAACAGACACCCTGTGAGGTGAGGCTGAGAGAGTGTGACTAGCCCAAGGTCACCCAGTTGGCTTCGTGTGTAGGAGTGGGGAAACAAATCCAGTTCACCAGATTAGCATCCGCAGGTCATGTGGAGGAGTGGGGAATCAAACCCGGTTCTCCAGATCAGACTCCACCGCTCCAAACCACTGCTCTTAACCACTATACCACGTTGGCTTTGACTCTGCAGTATTGCAGCTTACCACTCTGCGGCCTGGGGCTCTCTGCTCTAGATACAGATTGAGTATCCCTTATCCGCACTGCTTGGGACCAGAAGTGGTCCGTATTTCGGATCTTTCCGTATTTGGGAATATTTTTGAATTTTTGCACATGCATAGTGAGATATCTTGGGGATGGGACCCAAGTCTAAACACAAAATTCATTTATGTTTTATATATACTTAATACACATAGTCTGAATGTAATTTTAAACAATATTTTTAATAATTCTGTGTCCAGCGAACCATCAATGCATTGCTGAGGGGCCTGTGAGTAACGGCTTCATGCCGGCTCAAAAGGTCCGGTTTATGGATCAGTTCGGATATCAGATGTCCGGATGTGGGATACTCAACCTGTACCAAGTCTGGTGGTGTTATCCAAGCTTCCTCCGTTGTGGTCTCTTGCCTATGCACCAATCCACCAGGAAAGCATCTTTCTAGGCATCTTCGGTGACAGACTGTAGATACCAGGTCAGCACAAAGCCCTTCGGCAAATTGCAGTCTGGCCTATAAACTACTGCTTTATAGTGCTTGCAACTGTTTGTGGTTTGGTTATATTATCGATGCGGTAGGGATTTGGTGCTTCTTATGTACATGGACTATTGTTAATGTTTTAAAATGAATTTTAAGTAAATAAAATAGAAAGTGCCCTTAAGAATGCAGAGAGAGAAGAAATTTAGAAATTACCCAGTGGTTGCTCATACACCCCCTTGGCAACTTCCTATGCTAATTACTATTGGGGCGGGGCGGGGGGAGAAGGCGGACTAGATGGACCTCTGGGACCACTCCAGCATGGTGTAGTGGTTAAGAGTGGTGGTTTGGAGTGGTGGACTCTGATCTGGAGAACCGGGTTTGACTCACCACTCCTCCACATGAGCAGCGGACACTAATCTGGAGGACCGGGCTTGATTCCCCACTCCTCCACATGAGCAGCGGACACTAATCTGGAGAACCGGGTCTGATTCCCCACTCCTCCACATGAGCGGCACACACTAATCTGGTGAACTAGATTTGTTTCCCCTCTCCTCCACAGGAAGCCAGCTGGGTGACGGGCTAGTCACAGCTCTCTCAGCCCCACCTGCCTTACAAAGTGTCTGTTGTGGGGAGGGGAAGGTGATTGTAAGCTGGTTTGATTCTTCCTTAAGTGGTAGAGAAAGTCGGCATATAAAAAACCAACTCCTCTTCTATGCTACCTACTATGGGGTGGGGAGAAGCCAGACTAGATGGACCTCTGGCACAACTCCATACAGCAGATGTGCTGTTTTTATTCCCAGCAAGCTCCGAGGGCAATCTCTAATAGGAATGTAATCCTGACTGGAAGTACTGCGCACGTAACCAAGCATCAAGAACAATGCGGTGATGCACTTGGACGAGTTGCAATTCTGAAAGAAACATTAGTGTGGTGGCAGTACAGAGAGTGCGAAGGAGCTGATACTGTTAAGTCATAGTCAGCGCATTAAGCTCACAGCCATGAAAGGCCAGTTCTCCCTCATCAATGCAGTCTTCTTCATGAATCCTCCTGAAGGCTGAAAGTAAAAGCCATACATACATACTAGCCTGAACTAATTTCTCGCGTGCACTGGATGGCAGCATTCACGCCAGCGCTCCAAAATCGCTTTTGTCAGTCCTGAGTTAAAGACTGGTTATTACTAGGGCTGCCAACCTCCAGGCGGTGGCTGGAGATCTCCCACTATTACAACTGATATCCAGGCAACAGGGATCAGTCCCCCTGAAGAAAATGGATGCTTTGGCAATTGGACTCTATGGCATTGAAGTCCCTCCCCTCTTCAACCCTGCCCTCCTCATGCTCCACCCCCAAAATATCCAGGTATTTTCCAACCTGGAGCTGGCAACCCTAGTTATTACTAGTGCCGTTGTCCAACTAAACAGGTTATATAAATTTATATATGTTTGATATTTAAGCAATGAAACCAGCATACATTTATTTGTACATGAATAAAGTAACTGTCCTTTTAAAAAAGTATTTAAGAAGATACATGTGCATATGGCAGTGGACAGCATTTTGAAAGAGGCATTCCTTCCTGAGCATGGGGGGAAAGGCAATATCTGTACTACAAATAATTAACTTGGAAAAAAATTGCTCCTCAATTAATTGCAATGGTAATCCATTAATCTACAGCTGCAGCCCAAGTTAACAGTTATTAATATTCAGCTACTACTTTGACAAAACGAATCATGCAACAGACCTTTTGCTGGTTTTTCAAATTGATTCAACTGTCATATTTATGCGAAAGGCGCCAGCAGCAGCATTCAACACATCAGAGAATACACAGATAATCCACTAAACACATCACTTTGGTTGCCCTTCAAGCAATCAAGAGGCAGTTCCTACGCCTGGCTGGCAGCAGATGCAGACCGCCCCTGTCTGCCAGGCGACAGAATTTTGCCCACATCCTTCAGTTTGGTCCTGTTGCTAAAACACTGACCACAGCAATGAAAAAAACAGGCTATCAGTTCTGGTCCAGTATGCATTCACTGTCATTTTTTTTAATCAACTATGCTTTTGCCACAACATTTGGCATATTTACACACACAATGAAATAGTCAACATATCTGCTATAATATTACATGTGTTTGAAATGGTTTCCTATACAACTGGAGAACAAGTAACGAGATAAGTTCCTTCCATGACCAACAGCTAGATGGGTGTTAAAAAGTGAGTATCTGCAGTGGTAAGGGATGACAAAAATCTACCCTTCCTTCATGTGAGCAAAAGGAAGACTTTGGATCCAACCCAATTTAAATAAGAGCAAAACGAGCCTGCTGTGGGTGGGTGTGCGCTATCTCTCAAATTCTGCCAGTCTTTCAACATCAACAATAGCCTATCCTAAATGAAACAGAGTCATTAATGCTTACAAACAGCTTGAGTTGGGAAATACTGTTCTTTCAATAAAATTGGGAGCCAGCGTGGTGTAGTGGTTAAGAGTGGTGGTTAGGAGCGGTGGACTCTGATCTGGAGAACCGGGTTTGATTCCCCTACTCCTCCACATGAGAGGCAGACGCTAACCTGGAGAACCGGGTTGGTTTCCCCACTCCTACACATGAAGCCAGCTGGGTGACCTTGGGCTAGTCACAGCTCTCTCAGCCCCAACCACCTCACAAAGTGTCTGTTGTAGGGAAGGGAAGGTGATTGTAAGCTGGTTTGATTCTCCCTTAAGTGGAAGAGAAAGTAGGCATATACAAACCAACTCTTCTTCTTTTCAAGGCAAGAGACTAACAGAGGTGGTTTGCCATTGCCTTCCCTCCACACAACAACTCTGGCATTCCCTGGTGGTCTCCCATTCAATTACTAACCAGGGCTGGCCCTGCTTAGCTTCTGAGATCTAAGGAAATCAGGCTAGCCTGGACCATCCAGGTCAGGGCAATCCTGGTTAGCGCTAGTTATTTTTTGCCTGATTCAGATATCACAGAAAGGGACATGACGAAATAAAAGGGAGCACATGAAGCTACAGTAGGGTCCCAATCATCCAAACCATAAATCAGAACTACCAAAACATTAAACAGACACAAAGGGCGAAAACGCATGGTCGCTTTATCCTCCTTTAATCCTGTTTCAGCCAGGATCGAACGCATGTGTTTCGCCTAATGTGCGTTCGATCCTGGCTAAAACAGGGATTAAAGGAGGATAAAGCGACCATACGTTGTTGCCCAAAAAACATGTTTACAAGCTAATAACTACAACAATAACACATATTTTCAGTCAGTAATCATTAATAATCTCCAAGAACAAAATTTGACAATGCTTCAGGGAAATGATTAGCCTCCTGCTATGTACCTACTTTATAAAGATTATTTTAATACTACAATTCCATAAATACTATTTATTAGAATTAATGGCAAATTCCAAAAAAGAGGTAAAATTATTCTATGATTAGTTGAATTGGTTACTCAAAGTACTTCAAGGGAATCAAAAAGGTGATTTTTTTATTAGACAGTTACAGCCACTTCTCATCAAGGAATTCTTGGGTTTAAATAATTTTTTTTACTTAAGATTGGATAGCAAAAAGACACTGAAATCTGAAGCATGCTGAATCTAACAAAGAGTTAACGCTCCAAAACATATCTTAATGGAAAGTTTCTCAAATCAATATAGAATGAACTGCGTAACGTCAATTCAAAAAATACTGTCCGAGTATACACTTTAAATAATCACACATTATGTGCTGCCAGAATGCAAACATAATGGACAATTGCAGTACTGAACAAAGAAAAACTAATGGGCTGCTTCACATACAACTTCCTATGTGAGTGTTACTCCTGTGGGTAGGTGCACAGTCTCCCATTGTATTCGGTCACTTGCCACAAGCACTCTGTTTTGACCTATGTACTGCAGGTACTCGGCATACATTAAGAATGCAAAGGTAAGCGCATAAATCAAATATGACGGTATACACATGGGCTACACCGTTTCCTGCAGTGCGATCTATTACCAACTCCGCCTTTTGAGAAGCCATAAACAGAGACCACCGATTTGAATACAGACAAAGGAACCAAGTACCCAGCGGACATTTTAAAAGGCGCAGAAATATCTTTGACAACACCAAGAAACAACACTCCTGCCATTACCTGACAGGAGATTTAAAAGGTAATACACATATGAACAAAAGTGATGAGAAAAGGGATGGCCAGAGAAACCCTCAACTTACTGTAAAGCTTACCAAATGAGGGGGGAAATCTGTAGCGATTTCTGGCAGCTGAAACCCACAGGGGCGGCGCAGGTGGAGCACCAGGGAATCTGCCATACGGCTGAGCGGTGGGTAACACATTAAAACATGCGGGGGGGAACTGGAGGCTCCATTATGCTTATGCAAGAGCAATAGAAGTTATGAGGAGTTTGATATTGAAGGATATCAAAAGTGTGTTATTAAAACTTTTGTTTAAGTTTAATATAGAAACAGACAACGAATATAGTATACTTTAGAATCTATCGGGATACAAGGGATACCCACACCCAGGGCAGACATGCATACTTTTGTCAATATAACTGAACAGTAGATAAGATTTGTGAAGCATCACTGTAACCCCCATCCCCCCCTATCCTTTTTTATGTTTATCCTTTTATTTTTTTCAAAATAAAAATTTATTTTAAAAAAACATGCGGGGGGGGGGGGGAACCATGAGAAGCAGGAACTGTAAGAAAAATACAAGTAATTACTGTCAACCAAAGGGACTCAAGCAAGAAAGTAAGGACTTTTATGCAGGGACGTTTCCCTGCAGTCAACTGCTTCGAGGCTTCCTTTTAATTATGCATGCCTTTTCCGCCCGTCAGAGGTTGCCTCCTTCTCCGTACGTTTTGCCCATGTTTTCCGGATGCTGTTTTAACCAGAATCTGGAAAACGCGGGCAAAATGCACTGGGAGAGTGAGGCAACCTCTGACGGGCAGGAAAGGCATGCATAATCAAAAGGAAGCCCCGAAGCAGTTGGCTGGGGTGACTACGGGGAAAAGTCCCTGCATAAAAAGCCTAAGAAAACAAACGTGCCTAGCATCTGACAGGAGATGCTACTGATCCAGTGATGCAAACTGGATTGCCACTAAAAATACTGGCTTGTTTAAGCCTGATCTCACAAAAGGCCCAGATCCAACCAGTTTTGTATCCATCACCAGGCTCCAAGACCAAGAACTCACAAAAGTATTAGATCGGAGCCGGTACAAAAGAGTAGGAGGAGGAAGATGAAGAGGAAGAAGAGTTGATTTTTATATGCCAACTTTCTCTACCACTTAAGGAAGAATCAAACTGGCTTAAGATCACCTTTCCTTCCCCTTCCCACAAACAGACACCCTGTGAGGTAGGTGAGGCTGAGAGAGCTGTGACTGGCCCAAGGTCACCCAGCTGGCTTCGTGTGTAGGAGTGGGGAAACAAATCCAGTTCACCAGATTAGCATCTGCCGCTCCTGTGGAGGAGTGGGGAATCAAACCCAATTCTCCAGATCAGAGTCCACTGTTCCAAATCACCGCTCTAATCACTACATCACGCTGGCTCTCCAAGGAATCAAGACAAAGATCTAACGAAGCAGCCTAAATTTCAAGGCAGCAGACCAAGCAAGAACTACCAGCTGTTTTGTGCCAGCTTCTCAGCAGGGGAGATGATGAAGCCACACATCTGGACACTCCATACCACGTACAAAAGATGACTGAATGGGTTCAACATTAAATTCAAGTGCTTGAATCCATATAGGTACGACATGCGACGGCTATGTCATGATTTTTACCCTATAAACCTGCCGAAGGACTATGTTCCCCATCATATGCACAATAAAATCTCTGAATTGTAATACTTTTCAGGATCAGTTGGCAGTAAGGTTGCTAAAATAGGGAAAGCATGGAATAACTTAAGCGAGTATACTTCTTTCAAATAATGACAATCAAAGATGCCACAGAAATGGGGGGCACAAATTTTGACACAGAAAAAAATTATATTTGATTTTATTACTTGGGAAGTATTTTTAGAAATTTAAAATAATCACCACTGTAAGCATTTTTAATCTATATCACGCATTGTCTATTCAATTTTTATTATTCGGGAAGTATTTTCAGAAATTTACAACAGTAATCACCATTGTAAGCTTTTGAAATCTATTCTTATCAAGTATTGTATAGGATATCTTCTGATTTGTTAACATACATTATTATGATAATCACCATTTAATGTGAATGGCTTACTGTCACTATTTACTGCTCATAATTGTTGCTGTCATCATATATTATTGTTTACTATATCGCATGTATATCTTTGATGTAATTGTAATTGTTTATGATATGGCTTTTATTTTATTTTTTTTCTGTTCTGTTTATATTTATACAAAATAAAAAATTACAACTTGATTTCCGATAGTTGACACGGAGAATAAAATTCACAAAAAGACTTTTTTTTTTTAAAGCACAGCGAATGCCCACTGCTGAAAAAGAAAGCAAAACAGATTCATCAGCGTATAACAGTAAAGCAGGGGTGGGGAATGTCAGGCCCGGGGGCCGTTTAAGGCCAGCGAAATCATTTGGTCTGGCCCTTCGTGGGTCCTGGCAGATCTCTAGATCAGAAGGATCTAAGACTGGTAATCTGCCCCCTCCTGCGGACAGGAATAGCCTCTATTCAAGGCAGATGTGAGTTTGTTTTGCGAGAAAAGGAACCTTCTTTCCCCCCTGCACAAGAGTCCTTAGCTATGGAGCTGCTAGGACCGCCCAAGAAACTGTGTTAACCCTTTCCACCTGGGCCGTGGAGAAACGTATTCCCTCTGTACTACAAGAGGGCTGGGGCGGAAGTGGCAACAATGGAGGGGTTAAAGGGGGCAGGGCCAGAATGCTTGGGGGGGGGGGAGTTCCTAGCCAGTGTGTCCTCATTTTATCCCTGCAAGCGGAGGTAGCAGGAACCAGCTGTAGAATCTGGCCCTGACCATGCAGAGCAGGAGCAACTCCGGCATGTGGCTGGATGGCTACGCACAGCTGGTGCAACAGACCATCCTGTGCAACCAGGTGGGCGAGTGCACCACCGGTTGGATGCCTGCCTGCTTGAACGCACCGGGGGG
Organism: Euleptes europaea; assembly: GCF_029931775.1. NCBI lineage: Eukaryota > Metazoa > Chordata > Lepidosauria > Squamata > Sphaerodactylidae > Euleptes > Euleptes europaea. Next base: position 11,422,427 of record NC_079321.1, on the reverse strand, counting down.
GGTGTCATCTGGGGCAGCTACCTGCTTGGGGCTTGGTTGGCTAATTTTTAAGTTGATAATTTTGTATGGCCCGCGAATGATGTTATAAATATCCAAATGGCCCTTTGCGGAAAAAAGGTTCCTCACCCCTGCAGTAAAGGGACGTAATGATTGACCTGTTTAGGGGAATGAAGAATATTTTGGAGGGAGAACACATAAATAAAGATTTGAAAGCTAGGAAGCTGGTACACAATGCTGGCATACTCCTCGAGCAACTAGCTGAATCGGAAAGCCCCAAGGACTATTCAAATTGGAAGAAGCGTGTGCAATTGTTTAATTAAACTGAGCAATCCAAGCAGTATTGAAGTAGCTTTCAATTTCGTCCCATATACACATTCATGAGGGGGAGGATCAAAAAGCAAAGCAGCCAGGTCACTGGTTCACAGGCTTAGAAGTGGCTTTCCTCATATCCACTGTGGGAGCTGCAGCAGTACAAATTAAAGAGAGAACACCCTTCCTCCCTCACCGGCAGCTGGGTGCCAGAATCCCTTGAAACACAACAGATCACCTCTTCCCGGGTTAGCCAGCCCAGCCACGGAGAGGTGTGACTACAACCAGTGCGGCTACTTTCTGAGATGAAGCAGGTAGCAAGCGCAGCTCAGTTCATGCTGTCGTGGTGCCACATCTCTGGAATATCTTCTGCCCAGCTGTTCATCTGACACCTATGCTGCTGCAATTCAGGCACTAGAAGAAGACCATTTTATCCTCTTTGGTGGGGTTCCCCAATGTGGTGCCAGTAGGCGCCATGGCACCCAACAAGACCTTTTCTGGCACCTACCAAGTGTTTTTAGGAGGTGGGCGGAGCTAGGTGGGGCTGCATATTAGAAGAGTTGGTTTTTATACCCTGCTTTTCTCTACCTGTAAGGAGTCTCAAAGCAGCTTACAATCGTCTGCCCTTCCTCTCCCCTCAACAGGCATCTTGTTAGGTGGGTGGAGCTGAGAGTTTGGAGAGAACTGTGACTAGCCCAAGATTACCCAGCAGGCTTCATCCCAAGTACTAACCTGGCTGACCTTGCTTAGCTGCCAAACTCTGGCGAGATCAGACTAGTCAAGACTATTCAAGCTGCTATTCTTGATTTAGGATCCTACGAAGATTTTTTACTTTCATGCCTTAGAGCAGAGAGCCATAGAACAACGTGAGCTTAGTCACAGGGGAAATATTTGGCTCAGAAAATAGGAGAATCATCATCTTTTTCTTTCATGTCCACGTGACGCAAAATTTATGGCAACACGTTGCACTCTAGGAAGAACTTAGCATGAAGACAACTTGGAGATAAAAGCAGAAAAGAATTTTTAAAATATACATATAGCGTATGTGGGTAGTAGCCTGACAAAATAAAATTAGCCAGCCAAACTTAGTTTCAAGATCTTAAATACTTGGTCTTCATTTGCAAAGTTTTCTCCCTCAAGTTATAGCAATAATATGAATGAATAAATAAGTCCAAGTCTGGATTTGGGCTATTAGGATTGTTTTTAACTTTATTAGAGTGGTACCGCTCAAGGCCATTGGGTCGAATGAGTAGTTTCATTTAAGTATTTAATACTTGGTCTTAATGAAAAGAGAAATTCACTTGAAATATTTTCAACAAATGTATTTGAATCACAGAGATCTACAGATTAATATGAAATATCGCTTATCAATTATAAAAATTAGTTACAATTATCGCTTCGGCCCTTAGCACCATGCTAACAATCTTCCCAAAATGTACGAATTTAAAATATTTAGGATCTGCCTCCCCTACCATTTCAGGTAGCTCACAAATTTGTTAACAGAGATCAATAAAAACCCCTCTAGAAAAGCAATTTTAAGAACAATGCAGTACAAAACTTGTCGTTAAAAACAAAAAGTGAGATTTTAGGTACATCTAGAACTTCAGGGGCTGCCATAAAGGTCAGCAAGTCCTGTATGGAATCAACCACACCCAAACATACCTAACATTTGGCCTGCAACCTGTTTTGCACCCAAAGGGTGAAAAGCAAGCTCGCTCAACTGCACTTGGCAGACAGGTTTTACCTAAAGCGTATTACTGAGAAATCGTTATCTTCAACTGCAAAAAGCAGTGATTTAAAGGCTGAAATTTAATGTTGTATCTTCACTTCCCATCTTTCAGCATTAAAACTAATTTCTGAGATTCTTAGGAATCTCACAAGGGCCCTGAGGATGGCCAAGAGTACCTTCTTTCATAATATACCCTAGCCTAAAATAAACCCTGAGAGTGCAGCTTCATCTTCAGGGTTGCTGGGTGGAAGTCTTCTTTCACGGGGGGGCCCTTCTTTTAAAAACAAACTCAAAATTTAGGGCTACCAGAGAGTACTTCCCAAGCATGCCCTGTGAATGCAAAACTCAGTTACCGAACTTCCTTCTCAGCAACAGCGTAGGCCTTGTGCCACTGATCTTACAGATACCGTCAGTTATACTTGTCCTTCATCAATATTTGTATAAATTATTCATATGAATGATACCATTAACACTATAATATAATAGAAAAGGGCAAAAGTCCAGTAGCACCTTAAAGACTAACAAAAATATTTTCTGGTAGGGTATGAGCTTTGGTATCTGAAGAAGTGAGCTGTGGCTCACGAAAGCTCATACCCTACCAGAAAATATTTGTGTTAGTCTTTAAGGTGCTACTGGACTCTTGCCCTTTTCTACTACTGCAGACAGACTAACACGGCTACCCACTGTATAATATAATAATATTTATAGTATAAATAAATATTTATAAATTATAATACATAGTCCTAAAAGGGGGTAAAAATATTTTAAGTTAATATAGTCCACATTCCACAGGGCTCCTGCAAAATTAATAAAATCCTGCAGATGACCACAGGTAAGCAAGTTCTCATGCGCAACGTGAGAGCATCTCCCACTATCCAATTCATTCTTGAAGAAATAGCTAGACCACATAATCTACTTGATACAACTTCATAACCACAGTCAGAGACTACTCTGATGGTACAGTGGAAGGAAGAATCAAAAACTAATCCTGACCAACAGAAACTGCTGCTGAGATACCAAGCTAAGTCACCCACGCCATTCTTTTTCATGGCCCATGTGGTTTGTGAGACCATAAACAAAGGAGGGGAAGGAGGAGGAGGAGGAGACGAAGAGTTGGTTTTTATATGCTGACTTTCTCTACCACCTAAGGAAGACTCAAACTGGCTTACAATCACCTTTCCTTCCCCTCCCCACAACAGACACCCTGTGAGGGAGGTGGGCTGTGACTAGCCCAAGGTCACCCAGCAGGATTCATGTGGAGGAGTGGGGAAACCAACCCGGTTAACCAGGTTAGAGTCTGCCGCTCATGTGGAGGCGTGAGGAATCAAACCCAATTCTCCAGATTAGATTCCAAACCACCGCTCTTAACCACTACACCACACTGGCTCTCCACAGGAGCAACACAGTGTGATGAGCGAATGAGAACTCCTTAAGAAACTGGAGGTTGGGCCGCTTCTCTGCATCTTGTGAGTTCTTTGGGGTAAGGGGGGGGAAACACCCAGCCATGGGCCCTCGCCAGCTTGTTACGTTCTCTCCAGTATTAAAGGAGCATGCCTATTAAGTGCTTTGGAACACAGGCAGGACAATAGTGCTGCAGTGGTCTTGTTTGGGGGCTTCCTAGAGGCACCTGGTTGGCCACTGTGTGAACAGACGGCTGGACTTAATGGGCCTGGGTGGCTTTCCACCCTCCAAATGGCTTTCCACCCTCCAAATGACCTGAGAGGCCATGGCAGTGTCTGCAGGGGCCACAGTGGTTTCAGTAATTTCTGGTCTCCAAGCGAAATGAGAAACAGTACTGGTTTAAACTTAGCACTTAAACATTACACAACACCGACAGTAAAGAACTGGAGGGGGGGAGGGAGGTACTTGCCTTAACAAAGTTGTCAGGAAACATGCCCCGTTTCCCGTTTAGCTCTCCTTCCAACCATCCTTCTTCTTCTAGTTTTTTCACATTCCTCAGGATTTCACCCACTCGGATGGTTAGCTCATCGTCATGCACTGCATCATAATCATACTCCACAATATACTCGACTAGGACAAGAGGGAGAACGGAGAATTAGGTCAGTACATAATCCAGGCGTGCAGAAACATGAAACCTATACTTTCGTGTGTGTGTTTTTTTAATGCAAAGTATAAATAGAAAACGATCAAGGGTATTGTGGACTAAGGCTGCAATTTTAAGCTTACTTTTCTCGCTAGCGCCTGACTGCAATTTACTTTCCCAACATGCTTAAGGATCAGACTGCAAATATATATATTTTTTGCTGTTCCTGTTTTTCCAGCATGGCTAAACATGAGCACAACACCCTTGCTTTTTATATGCCGGCTTTCTCTACCACTTAAGGGAGAGTCAAACCGGCTTACAATCACCTTCCCTTCCCCTCCCCACAGAGGTAGGTGGGGCTGAGAGCACTCTAAAAGAACTGTGACTAGCCCAATGTCATCCAGCTGGCCTTATGTGGAGGAGTGGGGAAACCAACCCAGTTCACCAGATTAGCCTCCACTGCTCATGTAGAGGAGCGGGGAATCAAACCCGGTTCTCCAGATTAGAGTCCATCGCTCCAAACCACCGCTCTTTTGATTGTATAATTGTGTTGAATAAGCATGGCAATGTAATCTGTTTGATTTGCTTTTCATTTTTTTGTCCTTTTCAATGGTATTGCTGAACCCTTCATTCCCCTTTTCCCCCTTGTATTCCCCCTAGATGGAAAAAAATACAAAATAAAAAAGTTCCCCAAGTTAGAAAGGCAAATTTGGCCTCTATAGCCTGTTGCGAGGATCCAACAGTCTCAGCATATCATCTTCCTTCTCCAGAGGATGCAAGTGATCTGAAAACATCTTTCCTTTGCCACATGCATGCTATTCTTTGCCTCAGAGCCTAGAAAGTTTCCCAAGTACACCTCTAAGCTCACTTAACCACAATGCTGCTCAACTGAATTGTTTCTTTCTTCTCCCAGTAGCAGTCAAGTAAGGGGGCAGGCGTTCACAGTACAGAACAGAAATCCAGGCAGGCGATTTATTGTTTGTGGAGGGGCCATGGCTCAGCAGTACAGCATCTGTTTGGCATGCAGAAGGTCCCAGGTTCAATCCCCGGCATCTCCAGTTAAAAAGATCAGGTAGCAGGTGAAATGAAAGACCTCTCTGCCTGAGACCCTGGAGATCCACTGCAAGTCAAAGTAGACAGTACAGACTTGGAAGGACGAAGGGTCTGATTCAGTATGAGGCAGCTTTACACGTCCACAGATATGTTCTCTCACTTGTCAAATACACTGCTGCTGATGTTCCATTTTTCACCCTACATGAGCAGGCACACCACAGAAAAATAAGGACTTCTTATCAATTAAGATGCCGTCACAGACACAACTATTCAATTACGCAGAGGGCAAAAGCACTAGTTAAAGATATTGCTTGTTATCCAAACTGCCAAGCATTTAAGTTGGTTGCGGCATGACGGCACTTTACACGCGCGCACACACACACAAGAACACACTCACCCTCTTCAAAAAGTACCACGTCTCTCCAACCAACATGCACTATACTTCACGCTCCATTAATTCTGCTCCATTCAGTTTCCGCCCATTGCTCCCATATGTCATATGAAATTAACTACAGCATACTGAGCTGAGGCAAAAATATCCCAACAAAAAATCCACACAAATACAAGCGTCTCCAGCCGTTTCCGTACAGGTTACCTGCCCCAGGTTCAATGCTTTGAAGAAAGGTTCTCCCCCCAGTTCCTCACAGCATTGTGATGCTACTGTGCACCTCCTCAGGCTACATAAGAACATAAGAAAGGCCATGCTGAATCAGACCAAGGCCCATCAAGTCCAGCAGTCTGTTCACACAGAGGCCAACCAGGTGCCTCTAGGAAGCCCACAAACAAGACGGCTGTAGCAGCACCATCCTGCCTGTGTTCCACAGCACCTAATAGAATAGGCATGCTCCTCTGATCCTTGAGAGAATAGGTATGCATCATGACTAGTATCCATTTTGACTAGTAGCCATGGATAGCCCTCTCCTCCATGAACACATCCACTCCCCTCTGAAAGCTTTCCAAGTTGGCAGCCGTAACCACATCCTGGGGCAAGGAGTTCCACAATTTAACTGTGTGCTGTGTGAAGAAATACTTCCTTTTACCTGTTTTGAATCTGTCACCCTCCAGCTTCAGCAGATGACCCCGCATTCTAGTACTATGAGAGAGGGAGAAAAGCTTCTCCCTCCTGCCCAGGTTTCCCCATCATTGCTCCAACCTTCCCTGAACCTGTTTTGTGAAGTTTTGGGAAAGATCGCAGTACTGTGTGGGTGGGAAAAGTCAGATCTTCCTATCCGCATGGCAGCCATTCTCCCTAATCCTGTCTCTGAAGCAGCCAGTGAAGCTGATATATATATTAGAATATTGTTATATAGCTATAACGTTCTACCAATATGTTTACCAGGATCTGTGAAATCCCAGCTTTCATTTCCTAAAAAAAAAGATAAGTCTCCACCCCCTTCCTCTCCACCCACTGCAGATATATAAGTGGAAAGAAATTATCCATTCATTCTGAAACAAAAACAGACAGCCTGGAGTACGTTCTTGACACCTGAATGCAGCCAGGAGTCTCCCTTGTGTCCCAAACAGTAAGCTTTCTATCGCCAAAGTATCCTTTATGATTAGGCTTGCCAATTGCCTGGCACTGGCAGGCAACTGCCCACCAATCCACCGGTCTGCCTGCCGACCCTCAGCTGGTCAGCAGGTGGAAGAGGGCCAGCTGAAGGGGGGGAGAGTAATCATCCGGATGTGATGCGGATGCCCTTCCCCTCCCCACAACAGACACCCTGTGAGGTAGGTGGGGCTGAGAGAGCTCTAAGAGAGCTGTAACTTGCCCAAGGTCACGCAGCTGGCTCATTGTGGAGGAGTGGGGAAACCAACCCAGTTCACCAGATTAGAGTTCACTGATCCAAACTGCCACTCTTAATCACTACACCAAGCTGGCTCCTGACAGTTGCTGAGGAAACCTGGCAACCTTATTTATTAACACACTCAATGTGGCACACTACAAAACAACTTTTTAAAGGATTTGGCTAATTTTATCCATCTTTAAGAGAATTAGGACTGATCAGAGCAGCAGCAGAAAACAGCGCAGAAGCACATGAGGACTGCATCCACACACCACACTGCAATCGAGTCTGCTGCCCCGCTAACCTCCCTTTCCCTCCATTGCATGGCACCGCAACTCAGCTGTGACAAAAAGCCCATTAAAGGGCTACAAAGGGAGAAAATGCGAAGCTTAGCTCTGTTACTTCGAAAGGAGAGCTTAACTCTGCACACACACCCAGATCAGCTGTGGGCAGAATCCACATGGATGCTTCGCGCACAGCTGCTCGGCCGTTCCCCTATTACTCGGATTCATGGAGGTTTTGCTTTAATCCGGCTCCCTGGGGGAAAATACAGGAGCCATGTAAATTGTGTATAGATTGGGCATGACATCATATGAATGCTCCCAAATACAGCAGGGATTTCCCATTGTCCACGTGAGGGGGGTGGAATTCCTGTGGCAAATTTACCGTGCATTAGAATGTCTGAAACCAGTTTGACAGTGGCTGTTTACAATCCTGAGCACACTTCCTCGGGAGTAAGAATCAGCACACATAGTATCAGGCTGCAAGTCCATAAAGTAGCTTTAGCAGTTAGCTATTTCACTGTTTAGCAGTTAGGCAGTTCACAGCTCTTTAGGTAAAGGTAAAAGTAAAGGTCCCCTGTACAAGCACCAGGTCATTCCTGACCCATGGGGTGACGTTACATTCCGACGTTTCCTAGGCAGACTTTGTTTTTACGGAGTGGTTTGCCAGTGCCTTCCCCAGTCATCTTCCCTTTCCCCCCAGCAAGCTGGGTACTCATTTGACCGACCTCAGAATGATGGAAGGCTGAGTCAACCTTGAGCCGGCTACCTGAAACCAACTTCCGTTGCGATCGAACTCAGGTCGTGAGCAGAGCTTTTGACTGCAGTACTGCAGCTTACCACTCTGCGCCACGGGGCTCTTACCACAGCTCTTTAGCAGCTAGCTATTTCACAGATCTTTAGCAGCTAGCTATTTCACAGATCTTTAGCAGCTACCTATTTCACAGCTATTTATTGGTTAGCTATTTCACAGCTATTTTATAGCCCAGGGCTGGGCATCTCCTGGCATGTGTGCCAACAGCGAGATACTAGGCCATTTTGTTTGGTGCCCAAGATAGTGGCAGTACTGCTGGGGCAAGCAGTGTGGGAGAACACAACAGGTACGGTTTACGACCATCACTGCCTCCCCCCCCTGCGCAGACACCAGCTGAGTCCAAGGCAAATCCCAGAGATTGCTTGCAGTGCTTCTGGGGCGAGGCTTGCTCCGAGAACAATTTGCGGCACTTCTGAGCAATTTTGCCCAGCAGTGCACCAAAGTCTTCGCAGGTAGACGATGCATTTTTTCCCACCCTTGCAAAGTAGAAACAGTCGCCTATCTCTACTTTGCAACTCTGTCCTGCTGAACTACCAGATCCAGGCTGCAAGCTTTTGGAGATTTTTTAAAAAACTGTATTAGATAATCTGGAGTTAGCATGGGCTATTTTTGAGCGTCTGCCACTTTTCCTCTTCTCAGACTATAAACTGCTTGATATATTGTCACCCACACCACTGTAAGAATTTTCTGCTTATACCAGCATTTCCTGTTTCACTGCCAGGCAGTCTTTTTTTTTTTTTTTTTAAAGGAACCAAAAAAAGTTGATTTCTGGCTAGACAGCTCAAAGCCACTTAGTTTTCAATCACTGAAAGAGGCAATGGGACAAGAATCTAGCAAACAAAACACAATGCCAGATATTATGCATATAAAGTCCCCTCTTTACACAGAGTTACTTCCTAAAGTTCTTTTTTTGACAGAGATGACTTATTTTAATCGCCCAACAAGTTCGTATTTCCAAAACTATGCTCTGACTCAAACGCCAAATATAAAAATCATAAATATGAAAGTATCTAAAAGTTTTGAAATCCCAACAATTCCATATGGTTAAGGTCTTGAAGGTCTGGAACACAATACAATCAGAGCACAATCCCAAAGGGGGGTGTAGATCTGAAGCAGGCGAGAACGGCGGAAGAAGAAGAGTTGGTTTTTATATGCCAACTTTCTCTACCACTTAAGACAGAATCAAACCGGCTTACAATCACCTTTCCTTCCCCTCCCCACAACAGATGCCCTGTGAGGTAGGTGGGCCTGAGAGAGCTCTAAGAGAGCTGTGACTAGCCCAAGGTCACCCAGCTGGCTTCATGTGGAGTGGGGAAACCAACCCGGTTCACCAAATTAACCTCCGCCGCTCATGTGGAGGAGTGGGGAATCAAACCCGGTTCTCCAGATCAGAGCCCACCTCTCCAAACCACCGCTCTTAACCACTACACCACCCTGGCTCTGAACTTTTTTATATATTTTTTTTTTATTTTAATGAGAGGATAAACCACCCTGGCTCTGAACTGTCGACAGTCAAAGCTCCCTTCGTCTTGTTGGTCTCTAAGGTGCTACTGGACTCGGATCTAGGTGATCTACTGCAGACACTAAAATGGCTACCCTCTGAAAGGGAGCTCAGTAACAGACGTCGTCAGGTTCAATTTGAGTTTTCCATCATTGTCGTTGTACATGTCCCCAATCTGTGGATAAAGTAAGATTCCTGTTTCCAAGAATCTCAGGGGGCAATGGAATTGACCCTTATCTGGAGCTCTTCATTCCAGGCTCCCATCACAGCCTCAGCAGAGCCCTTGCTTGGGATCCTGAAATCCCCCCCCCCCAAGACATTTTTCTTCACATCCTGCCAACCTGGAGAAATTTTCAGTGCCTCCCCCTCCCCCAACTCATGGCCAAGGGAAGGAGATCACTTCTATCTAATGTGGAGGCAGGCAATGGCAAACCACCTCCGAATATCTCTTGCCTTGAAAACCCCACTAGGGGTTGCCATTAGTCAGTTGTGACTTGACAGCTGACAGGAGGGGGAGGAGAGCGGCGGGGAAGAGCCCGGCCACCCTGGCTGGCTGGCGACCGGCCTTCTAAGGGCCCCTGCTCTCTTCCCCACCTGTATTTTTCCCTACGCCCACATGTATAAGACGACCCGATTTCTTAATTTTGAATTCAAAAAAATAGGGGTCGTCTTATACATGGGGGCGTCTTATAGACGGAAAAACACAGTAATCCCACCCACCCCAGATCCACAGAGAAGTAGATGGTAGGTGCATGCAACCTTTCCATCCAATGACACCTAGCTAGAAGAACAACCGCCTTTACCCTCAAGGTAGGGCAGGCCATAAGCAGGGAAGAGATGGATATCTCTGTCTATCTCCATAGCTGGGAACAAACTCGGGGAGGAGGAGGAGAAAAAGGAGAAGAGTTGGTTTTTATATGCCGACTTTCTCTAGCACTTAAGGAACAGCCAAACTGGCTTGCAATCACCTTCCCTTCCCCTCCCCACAACAGACACCCTGTGAGGTAGGTGGGGGTGAGAGAGCTCTAAGAGAGCTGTGACTAGCCCAAGGTCACCCAGCTGGCTTCATGTGGAGGAGTGGGGAAACAAATCCAGCTCACCAGATTAGAGTCCACCGCTCCAAACCACCGCTCTTAACCACTAAACTATGCAGCAACCATCTCAAAATCTCCCAAACCCTTTAGAGAAGCAGTCCCAGGGCACAGAAATCCCCCATCCCTCCTCAAGACTTCAAGCAAGGAGGGGGGAGAAAGAACAGGTTTTCATGAAAGTGAAAGGAAAAGAAGCTACTTTGCCCCACCTTTCCACCCTTAAGAAGTCTCCTCCACCCTTTTATGGAGCAATAAAAGGTTCAGCAGAGATGGAAAGGGCGGTTAAGCCTCAAGCCCATGTCACTGAAGGAAGGTTTAGGCAACCATCCCTCTTCACGAGGGCATGTTGAATGCCTGGAGGGAGGAAAAGGGAGGAAACTTCCTTGTTATTTTCACCTCTCGTAAACCCCCCCCTTAAGCCCAGAACAGAATGCCACACAATGCTCCATTACGCCAATCCCATTAAAGGCCTGAGCAAGAGCATTCCCAGTTGGGGCTAGGGGATAATCTGAAACACCTTATTGGGGGTCACCACTTGTTATGGATGGGGTCACATTCTCCCTGAACAAATTAGCAACCCAGGAGTACTTCTGACCCCCACTTTGGTCAAGGTAATGTGATAGCCAGGACTGCTTTTCATCAGCTATTCCAGATATGCCAGCCTAGGCCTGCTGTGGAAAACCCCTAGAAATCATCCACCATGTATTCGTGACCTCTAATTCTACTTGTACTGCTTTTCTATAGTACAGATATGCTTCTAGCAGTAAAAGAGAGCAAGAGTCCAGCAGCACCTTAAAGACTAACAAAATTTCACTGCCAAAAAATTTGTTAGTGGCTCATGAAATTTTGTTAGTCTTTAAGGTGCTACTGGACTCTTGCTCTCCTCTACTGCTATTGAAAGACTAACACAGCTACCCCATCAAGATATGCTCCTAATATTGCTCCTGATAGTGAGATCTGTGATGGTGTTTGTATAAAGTGACGTCAAGTCCCAGGCGATTTATGGCGACCCCCTCATGGGGCAAGAGACTAACAGGAGTGGTTTGCCATTGCCTGCCTCTGTGTAGCGACCCTAGATTTCACTGGTGGTCTCCCACTCAAGTATTAACCAGGGCTGAACTTGCTTAGCTTCTAAGATCTGACAAAACCAGGCTTTCCTGAGCCATCAAGGTCAGGTCTAGTAAGATCAGTAATTTCCAAGAAAGATTCAGTTTAGCAAAATTAGTACTATTTTTTTTTTACAACAGGAAAGCATTGGTGGGGGAAAGTACCAACAAGTCACAGTAAAGCACTAAGTTAAAAAAACACACCCTATTCTTTAAGTCTTCTACGGTTGTCTAAAGTGTTCGAACTGTATATTTGCTTTAAGCCTCTGAGAAAATGAGTAAAGTTATGAACTAGAACTGCTGTATGTCCCTTCCCTATAATTTAGCTTATTTCAGCAATAACCACCAGTAAGAAGCCAACTGCCAGTCTGCAACTGTTTACAGTACAGCCACATGGCACTTTTCTCAGCTTTTTATTACTAAAGCATGAAAGGGAAAACTACTCATCTATGCTGGCACAGAGAAATTGATTTGTTTTAGAAAAGGTTGCTAGTTTAGTAGCCCATTCATACCTGTACCACACTGTGAACAGCGACTGGTGACGCTTTTCTAAAGAAACAATACAATTATACCTCATTCAAGATTTTAAAAAGCAAGGCTTAACATCTAAAATATTTATGTAGAACAAGGTCCCTTTCGACGGTTCTATTTTTGTCCTCGCTGTCTAGACTTGCAAGCTCTTTATGGGACGCTGCATGAAAACACCCAATGGAGACCCAAAGCCGCTTACAAAAATCCAGTGCAATTTCAACAATGTTAAGTAAAATGCAATATAGAAATAAACAAAGCATCCTGGGCTGGTGCCTGCCATCAAGGCCAGAGAACGGATGGCAAGCCAAAGGTGAAGAGGCCTTAGGCTTTTCCCCTTCGGCTTACACCCTGGGGGTTACTGCACTTTGTATTCCCAGTGATGTATTAAGAGTTTGAAAATGTTGTAAAAAACATCGCTTTAAAAGGGTTTTTGGATACCACAGCTTATAAATGGTTGGAAGACGTCTTCACAGCTAAAGGGGCAAAACAAAGCGCGAACAGTATTTTTTATAACGTTTTCAAACTCTTAATACATTGCTGGGAATACAAGTGCGGTAACCCCCTCTGACTTTAAAAACCTGGAGCAGTAGAAAAAGAGGGGCAGACAAAGACAAAGTGCACTTTCTTACATCTTGAATAATGCATTTGCAATCCACTTTCAAAGCACTTTGCAGTTGCATTTGACTATGGCCATTTATGCAGGGTCAATTTTGATGTTCGCTCAAAGCTCTTTTTTTTTAATGCGACCTTTAAAATGCTTATTCACGGTCCCGACGCAAAATTCCACCACCATCCCACTCACCTGCTCCGTTGTTCCTTCCATTAGGAACCGCCGTTTGCATAGCTAAAGCACGGCTGTGATTTTGCATGCTTCCTTGAGGGGATTCTTCAAGGCAGGGGTAGAGCAAACACAAAAGGTCGCGTTAAAGGGGCTCTGTATGCGCTGGCTTCGCAGTCACTTCCGCAATGACAGTTCAGCGTGAAAAACCAAAAAAAAATATGCGGGGCAATTCAGCCCGGAACGCGCTGTTAATTACCAAGCATAAATGGCCTATGTGAAACAGCAAAATCCACTTGAAAACGAATCATTAAAGTGCATTGAAAGCAGACTGAAGGTGCATTATTCAGGTTGTGTGAAAGTGCCCAGAGGCTCTCAGCTGAATCTCAGAAGTTGGCAGGCATCTTCCCACAATTCCCCCTCCCTGCTGAAACCACTCACGGGCACACCCTGGCTTTGAATACCTGGCAGCAGCTAGCCATTCCTGCTACATTTTTACGATCTGAACGATTAGCGCTGCAAAAGTAGGTAACAATCTGTACAGTGCTTTTCATTAGGCAAAAAACGCTTCCTGGTGACCTTATCTATGCAATCTCGGTGTCCCTGTAAACAAAACTAGGCCTGGCTCACCAAAAAAAAAAAAAAAAAAACTACCTCCAAGACTCACAGTCAAAAGGAAAGATCTGGAAGTGGGCTCTCTCGCTTTCAAACCAACAAAAACTCACAATGCATCTCATCCGTAACATTGAAACCTAAAATAAAAAAGCAGCTGTATTTAAAAAAATAAATCACAGCCATCAGGTGTCCTGTACTCTGGTAGACAATGAATAAATGAATAAAGCCGGTGGGGGGAGAAATGTGTAATTCGTCAAAAATGTCAATTTACAGCCCTGGTTTTTTTTTCATACACATTTACCATATATTACCTATATGTCATTTAAGAGATCTTTAAAAAAAAAATTCCACAATCCAGCAAAATGGCAGTTTATACATGAGTTAAACCACTATAAACACGAGACATAAACATAAGACATAAACTGTTTAAATCTTCTATATCTTCCAATTCGAAACCTCTGCCAAAAAAACAGACAAGAGATTAATGACACTTTGTTCATTCCTCATTTCACAGATCTTGTAACATTAGTATTGTGTAATTTCTGCATCGCTTAATACGCCATGTTACGCTTTGTTTCAGCTTCGTTCCAAATTTTTTACTTGGTTTTAATTTTTGCAATCCTAATCCTATTACAGAGCCAGCGTGGTGTAGTGGTTAAGAGTGTTGGATTCTAATCTGGAGAATTGGGCTTGATTCCCCACTCCTCCACAAGAAGCCTGCTGGGTGACCTTGGGCTGGTCACAGTTCTCTCAGAACTCTCTCAGCCCATGCGGAGGCAGGCAATGGCAAACCACCTCCAAACATCTCTTGTCTTGAAAACCCTACGAGGTCACCGAAAATCAGCTGTGACTTGATGGCATACACACACACACATTCAATCCAATAAACAACTAGATTGTTTATTGGCTGTCCAATTTTATTGACTGCATTGATTTACACTGCATAATCCTGTCTTGAGTTTCAGGGGGAAAGCCAGATTATAAATAACATAACTAACTAAATGCATTTTACCCCCTCGACAAAGGAAAATCAGTGGTACTTTTATTTTCTTGTCTTCTTCGAGTTGGACAGCATTAAGAACGTGAGGTGGTACAGTGGTGGCGAAAAGTGCCATCAAATCATAGCTAACTTATGGTGACCACATATAGAGTTTTCAAGGCAAGAGATGTTCAGAGATGGTTTGCCATTGCCTGCCTCTGCATAGCAACCCTGGTCTTCCTTGGTGGTCTCCCATCCAGATACTAACTGAGCTGACCCTGCTTAGCTTCTGAGATCTAATAAGATTGGGCTAGCCTGGGCCATCCAGGTCCGGGCAAAATGTTAATAGGTATTTCTTTTTTTAAGGCAACAGTTGCTGCCAAGTTGCAACCGACTTATGCGACCCCTCATAGGGTTTTCAAGGCAAGAGATGAGCAGAGGTGGTTTGCTATTGCCTTCCTCAGCACAGCAGCCCTTATCTGCCTTGGTGGTCTCCTATCCAAATTACTGACCATGGCCAACCCTGCTTAGCTTCCAAGCTCTGACAAGCTCAGGCTAGATTTGTGACTAATGCTGCTTCCAGATGGTGGTGCAAAAAAGCCCCCGTGCCATAGTGGCAGCGGCTGCAAATGGCCGAGTAACAACATCCACACACCATATTCCTGTAATTCTTTATTTAATTAGATTTGTACCCCACCCTCATTCCCAGGCTGAAGCTGGGCCCAGGGCAGCTAACAGTGTACAGCCCATACAAAAGTCTATTAAATACAATAATACTTTGATGCCACCCCAACCCCTGCTCCTCTCTGTTGCAACCTTTTAAAGATGGCAGGCAGTGGTACACCATGCATCAGAATTTCTCCTTGAACTTGCAAAAACTTCAGCTCTGAAAACAACACGTTTGATCTACATCAAGAATGAGGAAAAAAGAGAAACCCCTCAACAAATCGGTTATAAACATAGCTGCAGTCAAAGGCATACAATCAGCACAGCGTCAATACAGGATGCTTTAGGCCTCTTTAAAGGTATGTCTTCATCAGGGGATTATGCCCCTATGGGAAATGCAATTGCACCCCCACCCCACCCCAAGAAAATAAGCATACAGAAAACAACCACTGAATTTCCAGGATCAGACAGCAACTTTGTTATTATTCAGTTCAAGATGAAAACCAGAAAACAAGTTTTGTATGTCAGTTGATGAGCTGATATTCATGAACTCAAAATTCTCTGCCTGACAAAAGGAACCGCTCAGACATTTATCTTCCCTGAAAATGATAGCAAAAGTTGGGTTGAAGAATTTGGGTGAGGCCACGGACGTTAGGAGTTCCCAAATGAAGAAGAGTTGGTTTTTATACCCTGATTTTCTCTACCTTTAAGCAATCTCAAACCGGCTTACAATCATCTTTCCTTCTCCTCCCCACAACAGGCACCTTGTGAGGCAGGTGGGGCTGAAAGAGTTCTGAGAGAACCATGACTAGCCCAAGGTCACCCAGCAGGCTTCTTGTGGAGGAGCGGGGAAACCAACCAGGTTCACCAGATTAGAGTCCACCGCTCATGTGGAGGAGTGGGGAATCAAACTGGGTTCTCTAGATTACAGTGATACCGAACTGCATGCACAGTTATCTTGCTTTGCAGATAATGATTTGCAGGAATGTCAATGGATACCAGCATGATACAACTGCCATATTGATAATAACAGGTTGCCTGGAAAAAAATGTTTTCTACCTTTTCAAATTAATTTTGCCTTCTTTTTGACACTGATCCAGGAAACACTACTAGTTCATGTAAGTTGGAAGCACTGTTTTGGATTAATATTTGTAGAGAATTGCCTAAGTTATAATGAAATTCTCAAGGATGCAGAACTATCACAATTTTTAAAACACAGGAAAATGGTATTTTAACTACATGGGGCATATTTCTTTATTGTATAGAAAAAGAAAACCAACAGTGTTCAAATAATATAAACTAAATACAAAATATTACATAACTAAGCTTATACTAGTCACGATACAATCACTCAAATGGAAAAGAATGAAATCCCTTCAAAAGCTGTTATATAATTAATCCATATCTAGGATTAAATATGCCCTCAGGCTTCCAAATAATATAAAATCTGAAAATTTGAGACTGGACTAAAGGACTGCAACATCTCATAAACCATATCATGGATGAAAGTTTCAAAAATTTCTGCAATTATATCATCCTTCCAATGAAAGAGCTTAATGACAGATCAAAAACTCTTTTAAAAATATATATATATATGTAAGGTATACCTTTAAAAAACCAAGTTCATTTTAAACCATTTTTCTTAGTTTTTTCAGTTGTATGGATTGGGAACCTTATGATTTCTTTGAAATATCTAAATAAGCTGGTGTCTTTAATAAAATCACCTGGAACAATCTGATAAACCTGTCTTAATTCTGGAAATGTTACTCAGGACTTGTCAGTACTGACAGATAAACACCAACGATATAAAAGTCCAGAAAACTTCAGATGAGGGAATACTTTTTTTCCAGTGTTTCTAATAGAAAAACTGGGAATTTGGGCAGGTTAATGGCATAAAGATAATGATATTGCCAAAATGTAATTTTTTAATACTGCCTCTGACAGTAGCGATTTCAAGCAAGGTTTTGAAGAAGTAGCAAAATTTACTAAAAGGTTTAGTTTGTAATATAATGACACCCAGGGTAAATCTAACAAAAATGGCTAAGAGGAAGGTTCTTAAAGTTAGCAATCAGGTATCATGAATGGTTTGCAGCTTTCCTTAATGGATGATTTGGGGTGGTTTTATCCAATTTTATTTATTTGTACTTGGATTTATCCTAATGTATGTTCTTCCTTTTTATATTCCAATAAAGGCTTGTGGTGTAGTGGTGTAGTGCTGTGTGGTAAGTGATAAGTGGAAGGAAATCCCTAGTATTAAAATGTACTATAATACTGCTATGGGTTACCAGATTGGTGGTAAATACCCCAGACCTTTCTAAAACAGCTATTGAGCAATATTTTATGAAGATGCCATTAGAAACAGCACTATGGATCAAGAAATCTGACAAGCACAGACTCTATGATGAATACAACTTTCAGCTTCAGGTGCTGAAATTTATAAATAGACAAATGATAAACAAAACCCCTTCCATTCCATGTGCTATAAAGTACTTATTTCCTTAAGTGTCACAGAACAACTTTGTGACCATCCCTATATGTAGATACTGCTTTCTTCAAAGCTGATGCTTTGGTTTAGTGTTGGAGCTTAGACACGGCTAATTCATCGTGTTAAAACTGTGTGACAAGTCAAAACACATTTAAGAAATTCAGTTGCGTGCCTAGAGATTCCCATACAAATTGTGGGACAAAAGGTTGAATTTTACTTTACAGTTTCTTGCTTTAGAGGAAAGAGAAAAGGAAATGCTCTTTTAGGCAAATCACTTTTATTGCACTGTTACAATGGCTGTGTCCTTGCTTGGCCAATCTTGAAGAGGAATAGTTTAGTGCACAGGCACCCCAGTATTCTTCACTTTCAAGTTAATATGAGATAACAAGGCAGGGGACACTTCATCAACAATTGCTCATTCACACTGGAAAGATCCCAAAAGTTATGCCCACCCTCAGATTTTATCCCAAAGAACATAATTTGGTAGGGTTGCTAGCAGACGAAATGAACCTCCTACTCCAGAAAAGCAAGTTCTTAAGGGGGGGGGGGGAGAGAGAGATAAACATACACAGAGAGTGCCAATTAAACTGCCATGTGTTCTCCCTTTAAAAGCCCCTTGCCGTGAGCCGGATGACCCAGGCTAGCCCAATCTTGTCTGCTCTCAGAAGCTAAGCAGGGTTTGACCCCGGTTAGTACTGGGATGGAAGACCACCGAGGAAGACTGAGGTTGCTACGCAAAAACTGGCAATGGCAAACCACCTCTGTTTGTCTCTTGCCTTGACAACCTTACAGCAGGGGTTCTCAACAAGGGGGGGAATTCTAGGGTTCCGGGGGGGCGGAATTGGGACCACTATTCAGCAAAGTGCATATTATTTGGAATGCACCTTTTGAGATAATTCACAGTGGGTAGCCGTGTTAGTCTGTCTGCAGTAGTAGAAAAGGGCAAGAGTCCAGTAGCACCTTAAAGACTAACAAAAATATATCTGAAGAAGGGAGCCGTGGCTCACGAAAGCTCATACCCTACCAGAAAATATTTTTGTTAGTCTTTAAGGTGCTACTGGACTCTTGCCCTTTTCTACTACTTTTGAGATAGACTATTTTGGGAAGGGGGGAATTATATTCTGAACAATGGTGAAAGGGGGGAATGGAGCAAAAAGGTTGAGAACCACTGCCTTACAGGTTCACCATAAAGTCGGCTGAGACTTGACAGCACTTTCCACCACCAGAAACCCCTCCATTAGACATATGCCCACTGATGCTCAATAAAAGTCACCGGCTTATTAGTCGATATACCCGCATGCCCAGCTTTTAAAAACCCAATTAGTTCTACAGTCACTGTCCAGTGTTAACACACCGTCTCATCACTGGAAACTGTTTACGGTTCTAAATGGATTAGATTTATCATCGTGGTGAATCAGAAATTCTGCAAATCAGAAATATGAAAATAATGTCTCATTCTACTACACTTCCTCTTAAAAAAATAGAACATGGAGTGCCAGGTTTCTCCAAGGATATTTAATCAAGTAAGAAATTCTGTAACAGAATTCAAGATGAGATTAAGTCAGGGCTAGAAATGAATGTTTTTGGAGGAGGGGAATTGCCCCTGTGCATATCTAAACCATTTCTGCACTATAGATTCTTCACTTTCAAGTAGTGTTAGAATCTCACCACTTAAAAGTGTATATGTTCTCTGTTGCTTGTTCCCATTTCAGAAGTCCATCTTGTGACCACACACATACACACTGACTAGGTTATTCAAGATCAATGATAAAGCATGGACATAAGTTGACTTTTACTATTTTCCTTAGCACCATTCTTAGAGAAGGAGGAGGAAGAAGAGTTGGTTTTTATATGCCGACTTTCTCTACCACTGAAGGAAGAATCAAACTGGCTTACAATTACCTTCCCTTCCCCACAACAGACACCCTGTGAGGTAGGTGGGGCTGAGAGTGTGTGACTAGCCAAAGGTCATCCAGCTGGCTTCATGTGTAGGAGCAGGGAAACCCATGGTAATACTGCACCTAGACAGCTCACCAAATGTTTAACAATGAAGACTGAACAGACCAAATAGAATTACCCAAACAGCCAGTGTGATGTAGGGGTTACAGTGTGGAATTAGGACCTGGGATACCTGGATTCAAATCCTCACCCTACCTCATAGCTCACTGGCTGACCTTGGGCCAACCACCACCTATCCTTCTTTACGTGGTTGGCCTGAGAAGAAAAAGGGGTGTGGGGAGACCACACAAGCAGCCCTAACGTATAGAAAGTTTGGGATAGGAATAATACTTATAAAAACCTCAAATGAGGTGAGATGCAAACAGAGCCTTAAACAGCATTAGAATCATGAATACTTTACATGTTTCTTTTATCATCATATTATGAAGAAGCCCAGATCACCATTCCAAAAGCACACAGATCTCTGCTAAATCTTTTGGGGGATTTTTGTTATTGAGTCATAGCTGACTTAAGGCAACCCCTTAGAGTTTTCAAGGAAAGAGACCTTCAGAGGTGGTTTGCCATTGCCTGCCTCCATGTAATAAGTCTGGTATTCCTTGAAGGTCTCCCACCCAAATACTAGCCAGGGTCAGGGCTGAGAGTGTGTGTGACCGGCCCATGGTCACCTAGTAAAGCTTCCATTGCGCGAGTGGGGATTTGAACTTGGGTTTCCCAGGTCCTAGTCTGACACTTTAACACTTTAACCGCTGTACCTCGCTGACTCTCAAATCTCATTTTACACCAGAATATTTTACTGCAGGTATAGCTTGCGAATAACCATGCTAATGCTCTAAAATTCTAAACTCATTCACAAAATGAATTATTCCTCAAAAACATCCACCAAACACTTTTGTTTCCAACTTTTAACAGATTAAAATGTCAGGATGTACCATTCTACAGGCTCTGATTCATTGGCAGCACATCTTAAAGCTGCAGAGATACATGGCAGCTAAGTTTGCAAGGCTTTTAAAGATTATTTTCTACATTCAAAATATAAAATACTAGTCAAGGTCTATGCCCCGCCCCAGACAAATGATTTAACAAAGGAGAGTTCCCGATTAATGGTTAGTTTCTTAATTCGATCAAATGTAATAAAGTTCACTTTTGAGAAAAGAATTCTTCAACTACATGTATTGAATTTAAAAGGCAGGGATATAATTTGACTCCTACCACTCTCCTGAATGCCATAATATTACACAGACAGCTATCCAGCTGTCTAAAGTCCACCATCTTTACCGAAAGCAGTATTAGCAGTCATTTATGAGCAGAATCCAAGCACAGGAGAAGTTAATATGCATAAAAGAAAAAAAGGAACAGCGTTCTTTTTAGCAGCGATTTAAGTGCAGGACACTGCCCACCACAGAACTGAAGCTTGTCTGACATGAATTTAACAATACTCTCTCTCCTAACACGCACAACAAAATTTCATTAAACAGTTAAAGCTCCCTTCTTCAAAAAATCAACTTTTACCCAACACCCTTCCATATACAGGGAGATAAGATCCCCCTAAAAAAGTTGTCTCGTTAATGCTAGCCAAGGGATTGTTTCCCTTGTATGAACACATGAACATGATCACATGAAGCTGCCTTGTACTGAATCAGACCCTTGGTCCATCAAAGTCAGTATTGTCTACTCAGACCGGCAGTGGCTCTCCGGGGTCTCACGCAAAGGTCTTTCACATCACCTACTTGCCTAGTCCCTTTAACTGGAGAAGCTAGGGATTGAACCTGGGACCTACTGCATGCCAAGCAAATGCTCTACCACTGCGCCACAGCCCCTCCCTCAGCCACAGACCCATTTTCTGGGCAGCGTTCCTGCTATGTCAGTAAATTATGGGGAGAGGGGGCTTTCTCACACTCACACCCTCCTTCCTCCCCTCATTCATCACAACCTAATGAATCGCTTCATGGTTCGCAGCAAGCCAAACTAAGAAATAATGGCTTACAGTCGTCCCGCAAAGCAGGTTTACAAGGCTCGGTTTGTTTGAAGGACAAGCATAAGGAATATATTCGCTGTCATGGCTAACTACCGTGTTTTCCCGAAAATAAGACACTGCCTTATATTTATTTTTCCTCAAGAAGACACACTATGGCTTATTTTCAGGGGATGTCTTATTTTTATTAAGTATGGTACAACAATCTACATTTATTCAAAGATAGTTAAGTCATCTTCTTAACTAAACCTGCTCGATGGGAAACGAACCCCGCCGCAGTAGACACCTGAGCTGACTCCGCCAAGCCGAATCTGCCCCGACTCTGGGGTAAGCGGCTTCGGGATCGCAGGCTACTTTCTCACAGACAGCCTGGAGAGTTTCCCCAGGTCCCCCTCTCCCATTTTACAGTCACACAGAACCGAACCTGCACGCATCTGGTCCCCCCCCTGAAACTTAATACTGAGAGACAGAAATGCCCCCGGTTCTCCCCCCACCCCATACACAATTCCCCCCTTTTAAACAGGGTGAAGGGAAGCATCTGCAGAAGGAGAAAAGAAGCCGTTTTTATCTGATGAGGCAGTCCTCGCTCTTCTTCCTTTGGATCTCACCCAAACCCCACTGGGTCAGGAAGGTGGAGAGGGAAGCTGCCTGATTCCTGCATTGTACTGATTTAAGGATCGCCGCCAAGATCTGGCTTTGTTCCATCGTTGGTGAATGCCCCGATCCTCCTCATAATCCCCACCTTCCCCCGACGATACGATTCTCTCCCGGAGGGCGGGCGGGCAAGGGGGGTCTTCCAGAGCCTCTGTCCAGCCGGTCATTCAACCCAGATGTGCCAAGAGCGGAGGTGATTTCCAAAGCCTCTTTTGTTTGGGGGGTGCGCAGGGAATCAAACCTCTCCCCACCCCCACCCCCGCCAAAGATCCTGAACGGTGAAGGGGCTGAGTCAGTGCAAGGCACGGCCCACAGACCCCGAGGTTCCCATCCCCCCAAAGCGCGAGCTGTTGGATTTCAACCTGGGGGCTGCGGTGACGGCGGCAGTGCGCAGCGTCGCCCGCCTCGAACAGCGCCTTACTGCTCCGCGCAGGTACGCTGCATATCACCATGTCTTATTTTCGGGGTATGGCTTATATTGCACAAATGCTTAGAAATCCTGCTATGGCTTATTTTATGGGTATGTCTTATTTTCGGGGAAACAGGGTAGGGCTTGCTGTAAGCCACAAACATAAAAAAGGCCATGTTGAATCAGACCAAGGTCCATTAAGTCCAGCAGTCTGTTCACACAGAGGCCAACCAGGTGCCTCTAGGAAGCCCACAAACAAGACGACTGCAGCAGCACCATCCTGCCTGCGTTCCACAGCACCTAATAGAATAGGCATGCTCCTCTGATCCTTGAGAGAATAGGTATGCATCATGACTAGTATCCATTTTTACTAGTAGCCATGAATACCTCTCCTCCGTGGACATGTCCACTCCCCTCTTAAAGCCTTCCATGTTGGCAGCCATCACCACATCCTGGGGCAGGGAGTTCCACAATTTAACCATGGTGTACTATGTAGAGGAGGCAGGGCACAAGCTCAAGGATCTTCCAGACTTATTTACATATGCTAAACCATAGCTGGAAATGACATCTGCAGCCTAGGTCTGAACCAAATCCTTTCTGAGCTATACAGCCCTGAATACACCATCCAAGTTCCAAAAGAACCATTCATCCATCTTAGCTCCGCCTATTCAAGGAGACTCCGGATGCATTTCATTAGATCTTGAAGCCGCTTCCGAAACTGAAGGAAGTTTCAAGGAAAATTTGTAATGCGGGTGACCTTCACTTCAAAGTAAAAACCTTCAAAAAGTGCCTTAAGCATACCTGAAATAGCTCTCTGGATCCCTGCCTTTGAAGAACCGGTACAATCATAATCTCATCCAAAGATCTGTCCCTTATGAGTTCTCCTAGGCTTCTTGGCAGAGACAGTACCTCATTAAAGTAGTACTTGATTTCCCACAACTGGACCAACATCAAAGGACATCCATCCTTCAAGCTACTCTGCTTCTTTCAAACAGCTCACTTAAAACCCTCTCAAGGAAATGCCTCTTCCACGCATCACCTTCCTCTGTTCTCTGTCCACTGTCAAACTTCAGGCTGCACACTCCTCTGGAGTTTCGTTCCGCCGACGCATTTAAAGCAGGGGTTCCCAACCTTGTTAAGCCTACATGGCGTAGTGGTTAAAAGCGGTGGTTTGGAGCAGTGGACTCTGATCTGGAGAACCGGGTTTGATTCCCCACTCTTCTACATGAGTGGCGGAGGCTACTCTGGTGAACTGGGTTTGTTTTCCCATTCCTCCACATGAAGCCAGCCGGGTGACCTTGGGATAGTCACTCTCTCTCAGCCCCACCTACCTCACAGGGTGTCTGTTGTGGGGAGAGGAAGGGAAGATGATTGTAAGCCGGTTGGATTCTTCCTTAAGTGGTAGAGAAAGTCGGCATATAAAAACCTCTTCTTCTTATAGGTACCGCGTAAAAAACGCTGCCACAATAAAAGGAGATCGGCTGCTTTCATTCGGGAAAACGCTGTTTGGTTTCAGTTCCTAAAGGAAGGGGAAGGTTTGCTTTCCAATTAGTCCTGGAGGAGCTGCCACACCCAGAGACGGAAGTGAGTCCACGGTTAACGTCAAGCAGAAGATGCATGGCTTCGTTGCACCAATCTGGAATAAGTTCAGTGCTTTGCTAGCTAGTATGGAGGAACCATTTATTTGCCCTGTTTCACTCAAGACCCTTTGGAGTTTATCCCCAAGACCCAAGAAGTAAGTTGGTATCAGGAAATACAACTGCAGATGGTACAGCAACCATGTACAGTGCACTGGGGAAGCACTGGCTTCTAGTGACACTAGTTAAATTGTGGAACTCCCTGCCCTAGGATGTGGTGATGGCTGCCAACTTGGAAGGCTGTAAGAGGGGAATGGACATGTCCATGGAGGAGAGGGGTATTCATGGCTACTGGTCAAAATGGCTACTAGTCATGACGCATTCCTATTCTCTCCAGGATCAGAGGAGCATGCCTATTCTATTAGGTGCTGTGAAACACAGGCAGGATGGTGCTGCTGCAGTTGTCTTGTTTATGGGCTTCCTAGAGGCATCTGGCTGGCCCCTGGGTGAACAGATTGCTAGACTTGATGGACCTTGGTCTGATCCAGCATGGCTTTTCTGATGTAGTGATGGCACTGTGTATAAATCATAATGTAAAGTATGTGAAAGACAAAGATAATTGGTTAGGAAAGCTGTATTCCAATAAAAATGACTATTGTAACTCTCCCTGCTTACTGGAGTGTCTACCTGCTGAGATCATTACTAGAATCATAGAGTTGGAAGGGTCCAACAGGATCATCTAGTCCAACCCCCTGCACAATGCAGGAAAATTCACAATTACCTTCCCCCACACCCCTAGTAACCCCTACTCCACCCCCAGAAGATGGCAAAAAACAAACAAAAAACCCTCCAGGATCCCTGGCCAATCTGGCCTGGAGGAAAAATTACTTCCTGACCCCCAAGTGGCGATCAGCACTACCCTCGGCATGCAAGAAAGGGCCATGAGAGTCAAACACTGATGCAAAACTTCTTGCCCTCTCATGCTATAAGATATAACATGGGAAACAGAAAGTTAGCAACAGAAGGTGAAATACGTTCAAATACATTTAAATATACATCTAGCTAGAATGATGTAAACAAAGCAATTTAATTTACCAGGACTAACATCTCTGCTCAAGTCAATAAATGTATTACTTTCATTGCCCTGTACAATTTACTGTAGGATCTGCCCTGCTACTGATTTTATGTAAATTAAAACTTCCAAAGCTGGTAATGCTTATGGTAATGTTTAAGTTAATGCCCACAATGACAGCCGAAACACCCTCTCCATCAATGTTTTCCTTTTCTACTGAGTTTTCCTTACTAAACTGAAGATTTTGCAATAACGAGAGCACCTCAAGGACATTGTTTTCTTAAAATTTGCACAAGACTGGATGTATCTGTCACGAACAAAACTGAGGATGTGTTGAACGAATATTGTAAACAGTACATATTTATAGGGTATTAGAACCCTCATATGACTAAAAGCATGCATATAGTGGAATATACTTTCACACACAACACAGTCTGCCCTCTCCAAACTGAAAGAAGAAGAGTTGGTTTTTATATGCCGACTTTCTCTACCATTTAAGGAGGAATCAAACCGGCTTGCAATCACCTTCCCTTCCCCTCCCCACAACAGACACCCTGTGAGGTAGGTGGGGTCGAGAGAGCTCTAAGAGAGCTGTGACTAGCCCAAGGTCACCCAGCTGGCTTCATGTGTAGGAGTGGGGAAACAAATCCAGTTCGCCAGATTAACCTCCACCGCTCATGTGGAGGAGCGGAGAATCAAACCCAGTTCTCCAGATTAGAGTCCACCGCTCCAAACCACTGCTCCAAACCACTACACCACTACAGCCTCTGCACTGTAACAGTGATCAGATGAATAGTTTTGTCTGGGTGTCCTGCCCTTACGGATTGGGTCCTGTAGGCATAAAAATAATAAGGCGTGGAATAAAATTCTGACATCCAGCACTCACACGTTTTCTACTTAACAGATGGTCAGTACCTGTCAATTGAGGTTACCCTGATCATCAGAACAGACTCTCTCCCAGTTCCTCCATCCAACTGGTGATCTGCACTGCCCCAGCCATCTGCACTGACCCACCTCCCGTATTCTCGCCCAGGTGTGACCCATTATGATCTGCAAGAATCTCTGGATCACAACCGCTGTGTCTCTGAAGCCTTTGCCATTAAACAAGCATGACGCAAGCAACCAACATTCTTGGAGTGATAGCCAACAAAGGAATTTTGTATTCTGTGAACACACTTCCTGAACAGAGGGAAACAGTATTTTTTGCAGACAAACACGGCTTCGACCGCAACGAAAAAGTACTGCAAGTACTTTTCATTTTTAATAAGCAGTTACAAACATAGCAATTCCCTTGCTGCACTACACAGGCATCCATAACCTGGCGCTATACTGAAGGCTTCATTCCAGTGACTTAAAAACACTCTGGTGTGGAATAAATTCCTCAGGCAGTCGCGTGTTCTTACTAATTTAAAATATTAATATAAGTATTGTTAAAGCAGAAGACACTAAACTAGATCAGGGAAAGGCAATTTCTGTTGCAGGAACCAAACACTGGAAATACCACACCATTTTGTTCAGGATGTAGGGCCAGTTCTCCAAACAAACAATCACAAAATCACACTAGGTTGTGAGAGAGGGGGGCTCAAACAGAGCCCCCCAACACCCCCCCCGCATTGGCAGCACCTCTGGGGGCCAGCAGCAGAGGAGGCGAGGGGCATGTCTTATGCCTCTAGGTCTGAGCAGTACTGGCTCCCCATATGTGCGACCCTTCCCCATTGTCTCCCCCCACTTCTGTTTGGTAGCATACCAAAACTCTCCGCAGTGAACCAGATTAAAAAAGGATGCTGATTCCCCAACGATTTCCACCGAAAAGCAGCCAAGGAAAACCCCAGCTAAAATTAGAGCAACTGCTAATTAACAACCCAAACAGGATTGACTCCGCCATCCGGCGCTTCCGCCAATTATCGCATTGTCAGGACTTGTTGTGTGGCAACAAAATGAGGCCCCGGCATTGTTTTTCGAACATAATATCCGCCTTCTCCTTGAAAAGGTCTCCTGCCCTCCCTCGTCCCCAGCCACTCCACACACAGCCTAGTATCCGCAGCATTTGGGTGCCCCGGTTTTACTCCTCCGTCCCAACCTTGTGTAGTCCAAGGTGCAACTCCTGTCTCCCAGCGCCAACTCTGTACCCGTCTCTGGGAAGGAAAATTTCTCGCTGGCTTCCCAAACCAGACAGTTGATGGCTCAGCAGGAGAACCAAGGAGCCAAGACATGTAGCTCCACTGCTTAATTTAACACTAGCAGGCACACTGGAGCTTCCGTCCCTGCGCCTACACGACCCTCAGCGCAACCCTGAGCAGAGTTACTCCAAGTCTAAGGCAATTGGTTTAGACTGGAGTAACTCTGCATAGGATTGTATTGTTTGTGGATACTCTGGAGGCAGAAAAAGCGTTCTTCTCCCTCCACTGCTGCAAAGAAAAGCACAAGATTGCTCAGAAACCGGGTCACACTGAAGCCCAAAACCACAACAGCATCCCTGCCCAGCAGATGCGGGATAAAGGGGGGAGGACCCCTCCAGGGCAGGAGAAGGAGGGCTTCATTCCTCCGCACCCTGACCTGGGAGTTAGCCTCAGCCTAGCAGGATTTGCTCCCATGCAGCCTTGCCTGGGATCGGTGCAGGAAGAAAAGTAGGGAGGAGAAGGAAGCCGCCTTGGGCAGAGCTACTCCGGCCTGAACCTGCTGGGATGGTTTAGACGAGACTGGATGCTGCACTGGGATTGGGGCCGGGGGAGGCTGTGGAACGGGCACTTTCACACAGCCCAAATAATGCACTTTCAATCCACTTTCAGTGCACCTTAACGATCGTTCGCAAGCAGATTTTGCCAGTTCACACAGTAAAGTCCACCTTCAAAGTGCACTGAAAGTGGATTGAAAGTGCATTTATTTGGGCTGTGTGAAAGTGCATTATTTGGGCTGTGTGAAAATGCCCTGAAGTCTCATGCTGCCAGTCCGTAGTGAGGCAAGGCGAAAGAGAACAAGAGGCGCACTTAAAAGGCTGGCCACCTTTTGGGGGGCCTTTTTACACATGCCAAATGACGCTGATGTGCTCTGGGTAGCAGCTGCTCCGAATAAATAACTGTTTTCTCGCAAATTAGGTCTTGAGTCTTCTTCTTCTCTACGAACCATTTTACCACATCAATGCACTTCCCATCCCCTTCCAACGCACTTTAACAATCGTTTGGGAGTGGGTTTCCCTCTTTCACACAGTAAAAACCCAGCTGCAAAGTGGATTTTATATCATGCTGAACAGTGCACTTTCTATTCCCTTTCAACACACTTTAACTATCATTTGCGGGTGGGTTTTGCCCTTCCACACAGCAAAAAAAAAAAAAACACCCAGCTGCAAAGTGCAGTGAAAGTGGATTTTGCATCATGCCAAATAATACACTTTAAATCCCCTTTGGACACACTTTGGGCAAAAATGCCCGGTTGCTTTAGCCTCCTTTCTTCCCTGTTCCAGCCAGGATTCGTGCGTTCGATCCTGGCTGAATCCTGGCTGGAACAGGGAAGAAAGGAGGCTAAAGCGACCGGGCGTTTTCGCCCTTTAACAATCACTTGCGAGTGGGCTTTGCCCTTCCACACAGTAAAAAAAAAAAAAACAGCTGCAAAGTGCAGTGAAAGTGGATTTTGCATCATGCCAAATAATGCACTTTCAGTCCCCTTTGGACACACTTTAACAATCGCTTGCGGGTGGGCTTTGCCCTTCCACACAGTAAAAAAAACCCAGCTGCAAAGTAGTAGAAAAGAGCAAGAGTCCAGTAGCACCTTAAAGACGAACAAAAATATTTTCTGGCAGGGTGTGAGCTTTCGTGAGCCACAGCTTACTTTTTCAGATACTAGAAAAGAGCAAGAGTCCTGTAGGACCTTAAGGACTAAGAAGAATATTTTCTGGCAGGGTGTGAGTTTTCGTGAGCCACAGCTCACTTCTTCAGATACTAGAAAAGAGCAAGAGTCCTGTAGGACCTTAAGGACTAAGAAGAATATTTTCTGGCAGGGTATGAGCTTTCGTGAGCCACAGCTCACTTCTTCAGATACCAAAGCTCCTACCCTACCAGGAAATATTTTTGTTCGTCTTTAAGGTGCTACTGGACTCTTGCTCTTTTCCAGTATCTGAAGAAGTGAGCTGTGGCTCACGAAAGCTCATTCCCTGGCAGAAAATATTTTTGTTCATCTTTCGGGTGCTACTGGACTCTTGCCCTTTTCTACAACAGAAAATATTCTTGTTAGTCTTTAAGGTGCTACTGGACTCTTGCTCGAAAGCTCCTACCCAGCCAGAAAATATTTTTGTCAGTCTTTCAGGTGCTACTGGACTCTGGCCCTTTTCTACCACTGCAGACAGACGAACGCGGCCGCCCACCGTGCACCAGCTGCAAAGCGCATTCAAAGCGCATCACCCGGCACGTGTGAAGAAGCCCCGACACCCTTTCCACCTGGGCTCCCGTGTGAAGCGGGCCCGATTGATGCTTGGAGAGAGTCGCAAGCGGGCCCCGCGGAGAGCCCCACCGCCCGCCCTCCAGAGATGCCCACCAGCCCCATGCTATTTGGGGTCGGGGGGGGGTGTCTCTGTGCCCGTCCCACCGCCCCAACCCCAGCCTCCCCCTTACCCATGCTGCGCCGGCCCGGCGGGGAGCCGCGCCGCCTCGCCCCTCTCCGCCGCCTCGTCCCTCTCGCCTCAGGCCGGACGCGGCGGCCCGTCCATGGGCGGGAATGGCGGCGGGCGAGGAGGCTCCTTCCAGCGGCCGCTTCCAAGGGGCGGCGTTTCCCTGCCCGCCCCGCCGCCCCTTCAGCGCCGGCTCGGGCTCCCTGCCCGCCGGAACGAGGCGGGGCCGAGGCCTGCCAAATCCCGCGAGGCCTCGGCGCTCGCCCCGCGCCAGGTGCCGCCGGCCAGCCGCCCCGCGCCGGGCCGGGCCGTTGCCAGGGGCGGCCTGCGCCCGCCTGAGGGGAGCGGCCGCGGGATGGCAGTTGGGGCCGGGCCGGCGCCTCAGCGCGGGAGGGGGGGAGGCCTGGCCACGGCGGCCGGATCAACGAGGGCGCGACCCGTCCAAAGGCCTTTTGAAGGGCGCTTTCACACAGCCCAAATAATGCGCTTTCAGTCCACTTTGAAGGTGGGTGTCAGGCCATTTATGCGCGGGAGGGTTTGCTGCTTTCTAGAGGTGCGTTTTCTCCAAATAATGCGCTTTCAATCCACTTTGAAGGTGGATTTGAGGCCATTTATGCGCGGGAGGGTTTGCTACTTTCTAGATGTGCGTTTTCCCCAAATAATGCGCTTTCAATCCACTTTGAAGGTGGATTTGAGGCCATTTATGCGCGGGAGGGTTTGCTGCTTTCTAGAGGTGCGTTTTCCCCAAATAATGCGCTTTCAATCCACTTTGCAGGTGGGTTTCAGGCCGTTTATGCGTGGGAGGGCTTGCCTTGGGTTTGCTGCTTTCCAGAGGTGCGTTTTCCCCAAATAATGCGCTTTCAATCCACTTTGAAGGTGGGTTTGAGCCCATTTATGCCTGGGAGGGTTTGCCTTGGGTTTGCTGCTTTCCAGAGGTGCATTTTCTCCAAGTAATGCGCTTTCAATCCACTTTGCAGGTGGGTTTCAGGCCGTTTATGCGTGGGAGGGTTTGCCTTGGGTTTGCTGATTTCTAGAGGTGCGTTTTCCCCAAATAATGTGCTTTCAACCCACTTTGAAGGTGGGTTTCAGGCCATTTATGCGTGGGAGGGTTTGCTGCTTTCTAGAGGTGCGTTTTCTCCAAATAATGCGCTT
The DNA here is from genome assembly GCF_029931775.1 of Euleptes europaea. Taxonomy (NCBI): domain Eukaryota; kingdom Metazoa; phylum Chordata; class Lepidosauria; order Squamata; family Sphaerodactylidae; genus Euleptes; species Euleptes europaea. The sequence continues at coordinate 11,391,266 of NC_079321.1, read as the reverse complement.
TCAATCCACTTTGAAGGTGGGTTTCAGGCCATTTATGCGTGGGAGGGTTTGCCTTGGGTTTGCTGCTTTCTAGAGGTGCGTTTTCCCCAAGTAATGCGCTTTCAATCCACTTTGCAGGTGGGTTTCAGGCCATTTATGCGTGGGAGGGTTTGCCTTGGGTTTGCTGCTTTCTAGATTTGCATCCCCCCCCCATCCCCCATCCCCCATCCTAGTGCTCAAAACTCTGCATGGGGGCTTACTTTTGCGTTTGGGGAATTTGGATAGGGGAAATTTGCACTGACAGAGCAAGAAATCCCAGGCAAAGCCTCCCATGCATAAATGGCCTTACTGTGTGAACTGGCAAAATCCACTTGAAAACGATCGTTAAGGTGCACTGACAGTGGATTGAAAGTGCATTATTTGTAAGGTTGCCAACCTCCAGGTACTAGCAGGAGATCTGCTATTTCAACTGATCTCCAACCAACAGAGATCAGCTCACTTGGAGGAAATGGCCACTTTGGCAATTGGGCTCGATGGCATTCTCAGGCTCCACCCCAAAAACCTCCCACTGGTGGCGAAGTAACCCTAATTATTTGGGCTGTGTGAAAGTGCCCTGTACAATTTTCAGGGTGTAAACTTTCGAGAGTTCTGTGGTCTGCAGGGCTGTTTCGCTAGGAAAGAAGGCAATTAAGGGGAGACGTGGTCTATACAATTATGCATTGTATGAAGAGAGTGGACAAGGAGAAGTTTTTCTCCATCATACTAGAAAACTGTGTCATCTGCTGAAGCTGGAGGGTGAGAGATTCAAAGCAGAGGAAAGGAAGTTATTTCTTCACACAACACATAGTTAAATGGTGGAACTCCCTGCCCCAGGATGTGGGAATGGATGCCAATTTGGAAGGCTTTAAGAGGGGAGTGGCTGAGGCTCAGTGGTAAAGCATCTGCTTGGCATTTAGAAGGTCCCAGGTTCAATCCCTGGAATCTCCAGTTAAAGGGGCTAGGCAAGTAGGTGATGTGGAAGACCCCTGCCTGAGACCCTGGAGAGCCGCTGCTGGTCTGAGTAGACAATACTGACTTTGATGAACCAAGGGTCTGATTCAGTAGAACGCAGCTTCATGGAGGAGAGGGCTATCTCATGGCTACTAGTCAAAATGGATACTAGTCATGATGCATACCTACTCTTTCCAGGATCAGAGGGGCATGCCTATGATATTAAGTGCTGTGGAAAACAGGCAGGATAATGCTGCGGCAGTTGTCTTGTTTGTGGGCTTCCCTGGCTGGCCACTGTGTGAACACACTTCTGGACTTGAGGAGTCTTGGTCTGATCCAGCATGGCTTTTCGTATGTTCTCATGAGAGTCAAAGTTCACTCAGAGAGCTCTGACTCTCGAAAGCTCATACCATCAGATTACTTGCCTCCGTTTCCTTCCTTTTCCCCACTTCTCTTTCCTGTTTCCCTCCTTCCCTCCCCTTTCCCCTCCCTTTGCTTCCCCTTTTTCCCTTTTCTTCCCTTTCCCCATTGCTGGGTCTGACATGATCCTATCTTGAACCCCTCCTTTCCCCACATGTCCTGATTATCAGTGATCCATTGCCCCCCTTCCTGAGATATAATATGGGCATGATATTGTAACAACCCAACCATACCAGCATTGTTCCCTACATAGGGCATTGGGCGCCAAACCTAGAATCATGGATTTACAGCATGCTATGGTTTTACTAGGAGCCTTGTGGCAGTCAAAAGCTCTGCTCACGACCTGAGTTCGATCTCTACGGAAGTCGGTTTTAGGTAGCCCACTCAAGGTTGACTCAACCTTCCATCCTTCCAAGATCGGTAACATGCCCTCTTGGCAGTCTGACAAAGCGGCCTGTCTCACACACAGTCTGGGTCGTTCAACTTCTGTTTATTGAACAAGGAAGAACAGTCCTGATGGTACTCCGGAGCCATGGCTTTGTGAGTGTTGCGTCACCAAAAATGAACTAACAAAAAGGCTGACAAGGCTTTGAACACATGAAGCTGCCTTAAACTAAATCAGACTCTTGGTCCATCAAAGTCGGTATTGTCTACTCAGGCTGGCAGCGGCTCTCCAGGATCTCAGGCACAAGTCTTTCACATCATCTACTTGCCTGGTTCCTTTAACTGTAGATGCTGGGAATTGATGCTCTACCACTGAGCCATGGCCCCTCCACGAAGGAGGATTGTACACATGAAGCTACCTTATACTGAATCTGACCCTTGGTCCATCAAAGTCAGTATTGTCTACTCGGGCTGGCAGCGGCTCTCCAGGGTCTCAGGTAGAGGTCTTTCACATCACCTACTTGCCTGGTCCCTTTAACTGGAGATGCCGGGGATTGAACCTGGGACCTTCTGCATGCCAAGCAGATGCTCTACAAACTAAGCCACTGCCCCTCCCCTATGCTCTGTCATAAACTGGTGGAGCCCACTTTGTAAATTGATACTGCAATAAAATCTTGCTCATCTTTCAGGCTCTGCTTTGTTTTTGTGGATGCAGTAGAGGAGGAATTGCTTTCCCCCTCAGGTTTCTCAACAAATATGAACTCTGAAAGCTGGGGGCGCCTTGAAGAGAAACGAAATTTTATGCCAGGCTCATCTTAGGCGGGCAGATTCATAGATATATGACTCAGCTCTCTGAATTATAAACACAGCATCTGTTCCTGTTTTTACAAACCCTTTCTGCCTTCGTGGTGTAAGTCAGACCCAAAGTATTTTATTGCCATGTGGTCTGCCGAGCTGAGGTGGTGGACCACAAAAGAGGCTGGCAAGAATGCCAGTCTAACTCTGTATTACAACCAGACCTTCAGCCCTCCTGTTGTTATCCAGGAGTACCACAGATTCCTACTATGTAGGCCATGTAGCACTTATGCCACAGTATGGCCAACCCTCTTAATTTCAATGGGATTTTCAAGCAACAACTAAGACTGTCAACGTTATTAAGTTAATTATAGCAATCACATCATTCAAACCATGATCTCATTGAAGTTTGGCCCTTCGTCCAATCAATTTGGTTTTCCATTTAAAAAAAAAAAGTCTTGGAAGTGACTTTAAAAGAGTATCATCATACAGATCACAAAGGTGTCCCTGCTCCCTCCTTTCTTCGTCAACTCTTGAAGAAAGAGCATAAAGATGGCTTTTTCATGCTCATCACCAAAGCTAAGCTGAAAGTACTTCTGCCAATAAGAACCACTTAGTGAATATAACAAGGTTATGTATGTACGTGCTGTCAAGTTGCAACCAATTTACAGCGACCCCAGCAAGGGACTTTCAAGGCAAGTGAGGAGCAGAGGTGGCTGGCCGTCGCCTTCCTCTGCAGAGTCTTCCTTGGTGGTCCCTGATCCAAGTACAGCCCTACTTCACTTCCAAGATCTGGTGAGATTGGGCTATACCATACCATTCCACATCCCCCCTAACAAAGTTAGCTGCCCCCAAATACTCTAATCCAGGTCCAAGAAGTCCAAAAGATTACCATCTCTAAACACATCTGTCATCTAAAAAGAACTTTGCTCCAAGGAACATGTAGCCCCACCGCTATAAAGTTAAGACAGCAATAGTTAAAAATGTTGGCTTTTCAACTGAAAAATAGGTTCCTGCTTATGCACCAGTGTGAAAAAGTCAATTCTGTCTTCCAAGACAAACAGCAAACAGCCCACTCCCTCTACTGGCCTGACATAAAAATAACTCACTTTGCAAAGACCAAGAGGACAAATTGATTTCCAGCAAACATAACAGAAATAAATATTATGGGGCACTGGAGGTGGTATTTTAAAATAAAAATTGGTATCTCAGAGAGCTAATGCTGTGTAGTTGTTAAGAGTCATACTAGAATCTGAGGACCTGGGTTTAAATCCTCATTCTGCTATGAAGCACGCTGAGTGATCTTGACTCAGCCTCTCTCCTCCCTGCCTAGCCTACCTCATAGGGGCTTGGATCCAGCTGTGTGCAAACAGAAACATAAACTGATATATCTATATCTATAAATCTATATATTTTAAATTTATTTACAGTCAAAGACCAGCAGAATCAGACACAATACCCAAAAATGTGTTAAAACTGTCTAGTATTATTAATAAAATAATTTCCAGACCTTAATGCATAGGCTACTAGGTACTACTCCAACATTACTGGCATAGTCATATCTATATACATACATAGATATATATACACATACATACACACATACTTGGTGTTAATAAAGATTACATTTAAATACACATAGAAAATACACATAGAACTCTATACAGGGAGTGCAGTTAATTAAAAGATAAATTTAACAATAATACCTTAGGCCATCTTCTGCCTTATTAGACATGCCAATGTGCAAAATCTTGCCACCTTAAGGGTAGTTTCATTAACACAGTTGGCAAGAAAAAGGGCAACTGATATTTATATAAACTTCCATATTAGGAGCCCCGTGGCGCAGAGTGGTAAGCTGCAGTACTGCAGCCAAAAGCTCTGCTCACGACCTGAGTTCGATCCCGACAGAAGTTGGTTGCAGGTGGCCGGCTCAAGGTTGACTCAGCCTTCCATCCTTCCGAGGTCAGTAAAATGAGGACCCAGCTTGCTGGGGGCAAAGGGAAGACTACTGGGGAAGGCACTGGCAAACCACCCCATAAACACAGTCTGCCTAGTAAATGTTGTGATGTGACGTCACCCCATGGGTCAGAAATGACCCGGTGCTTGCACAGGGGACTACCTTTGTCTGTGTGTCTGTCTGTCTTAGTTCTCTTTCTATAAGAGTTCTAGCACAAGTGGAAATTTTGTACTAAATCCAACCCAGCTTTGTTATGAAGATAAAACGAAGAAGGGCGAACAATATATGCCACTCTGAGCTTCTTGAAAGATGGATAATGTACTAATAGTGCAACCCTGAACAGAATTACACCCTTCTAAGTTTATTGAAGTCAGTGGGTTTAGAAAACGTGTAACTCTGCTTAGGATATAGCACTGTAAGACAAATCGTTCCCTGAACATGCTGTGTTACCCTAAGCAGGCAGTCTCCACTTAAGTATATCAGGAAAGTGTTCTTAGGATTGTGCTGTTGGCTTGAACTCGGCCATCTTTGCTGACATGAAAATAAAGGAATGCCAGCAATCCAGTTCACCGCACTGAGCATTCTTCTGCCGTATGATGGGTAATTTTCCTGGCAGAGTTACTGTCTTTCAGGGTAACATAGCATTATCTCACAGCAGTAGATGATTCATTGCTAAGACGGGTTAGTGAAAACACTTCTGATACAGTTTGATTTTTTTGGCCTTGACCAATTTTCACCCAAATGCGAACTTTCTTTTTAAAAGAAAACACTTCGAAACACCTGGATGGTGGTTTCATCTGAAGTGTGCTTTATATCACTTGATATAAACACTATGGAGATTTGGACATGTAAACACTGTGCAGACTTGAACATAAGGTATACATCAAGTGATACAAAACACTTCAGATGAAACCAAAGATAAGCCCCTTTTAAGTCCATTGACTTCCATGGGAAAGAGTTGGTGTGCCGCGCCGTATGGTTTGTAAGCAAATGCATGGTTTCCGCATCTTTTAACAGGAAAGGATAACCACAACCGAATGCTACCAAAGTTCTCTGTCACAGAGGAATAATAACTGAGCAATTTCAAATGAAAGAATTTTGAAAAAAAAGTTTTCCATATTCCAGTTCCTAAAACCTGCAAGTCTAATTTGTATGCAAGTTGTGTGCTGGTTGTACAATTTAAGCACGTTCGTTGTGGCCTCGGACACCAGTTCCTTTGTGTCTGTTCCTGGCAGCCAGCGTTAAAAAAAAAAGGGTAAGAAACAGAGGAATTATTTTTTAACCAGTCTGTTAGCACATGCCAAGAGTGATTTCTTCCAGGACAATAGCAAAAATTGGCAAGAAGGCTTCCCTCATTCTCCTGAACCATGGAAAAAAGAAGAACAAGTCCCTCCCCAAACCCTCCCCAGGCGCCACCCCCAAAATCTCCAGGTCTTTCCCAACCCAAAGCAGCCAACCCTAACCCCAACACTTCATGGGACTACTTGAATTTTATTGCGTCTTCTGGAAAGCCCCCAAAGCAGAATTTTAATAAATGAATATAGATTGTTTTGGTGGGTTGCTGTTTGAGAGGTTCAGAATTGTTTGCAATTAGGGTTGCCAGCTCTGGGTTGGGAAACACATGGAGATTTTTGGGGTAGAGCCTGGGGAGGGCAGGGTTTGGGGAGAGGCTTCAGCAGGATATAATGCTACAGAGTCCATGCTCCAAAGCAGCCATTTTTTCTAGGGTAATGGATCTTGGTCATTTGGAGATCAATTGTAATAGCAGGATATCTCCAGGTGCCACCTGGAGGTTGGCAACACTATTTGCAATGCATCTTAAGGATTTTAATTGTTTTGTGCTGTCCCTGTTGTCGGCACATGCTTGTGTAAGCTGCTTTGAGACCCCGGCAAGGGAAGGAGAGGTGGGCAATAAATATTTAAATAAATAAATAACGCCATTACTCGCTGGATAAGGCAGCTCATCCTCACCAAAATGACTCGTAGTGCAGTCCTAAGCAGAGTTATACCGTTCTGGGCCCACTGACTGCAGAAGTCTTGGAGGGGCTAACTCTGCTTACAATTGCACTATAAGACTTTCAAAAGAAGCAATTACTGCCCTCTGAAGAAAAGTTAGGAGAAGCGTAAAGCTCACAGCTGTGTTAAAGAAAGCTAATTCTTTCTCATCGATATGACAAAGCTACAGGTGTAGTGCTGCCAATCTCCAGGTGGGGCCTTCAGATCACCCAGAATTACAACGCATCTCCAGACTACAGACTAGGGTTGTCAACCTCCAGGTACTAGCTGGAGTCTCCTGCTATTACAACTGATCTCCGGCCGACAGAGATCAGTTCACCTGGAGAAAATGGCCGCTTTGGCAATTGGATTTTATGGCATTGAAGTTCTTCCGCTCCTCAAACCCCGCCCTCCTCAGGTTCCGCCTCAAAAACCTCCCATCAGTGGTGAAGAGGGACCTAGAATCCCTACTACAGACTGCAGTTCCCCTGGAGAAAATGGCTGCTTTGGAGGGTGGACTCTATGGCATTGTACCCCACTAAAGTCCCTGTCTTCCCCAGGCTCCAACCCCAAATCTCCACATATTTCCCAAGCTAGATGTGGCAACCCTACACAGCATGGTGTAGTGGTTAATAGCAGTGGACTCTAATCTGGAGAACCGGGTTCAATTCCCTACTCCTCCACATGAAGCCTACTGGGTGACCTCGGGCTACGACTGGAGAAAAAGGGGAACAAAGACCTTGGGCTAGACACAGTTCTCTCCGATCTCTGTCAGCCCCATCTACCTCACAAGGTGTCTGTTGTCAGGAGAGGAAGGGAAGGCGATTGTAAACCACTTTGAGACTCCTCAAAGGTAGAGAAAATCGGGGTATAAAAACCAACTCTTCTTCCTTTTCTTCCCTTCTGGCTTTACCCCAGATCTCCAGGAATTGTCCAGCCTGGGGTAGGCAACCGTATGCAGCTGAGATTCCATTCCTTTCTCCAAAAGTCCCATTTCAGACTTCTAGAGGTGCCAGCCCCTCCATCCAAAGCACTGCAATATTTATTTTAGGGAGAAGGGTACAGAAAGGGAAACTTCACTCAACACCAAATTCTGCAGGTACATTCTCAAAGGGCTTGATCTCTACTTTTGGAGCCTAATCAGATTATTTGTCTTCAGTTTCACTGTCTGCTGCACTTATAACCTTCCTTTTGCAACCTGGTGTCCCCCCCCCCCCCATCACAGAGGTTATTTATAGATGGGTATACTAGCAGTTTTACTGCGCCCCAGCAGCTAGGCTTTATTGCACTGGAGTCATTTCTTTGCAGTCTGCCCATAACGTTGCACTCTGCTGATTTCATGATGTCCGTAAAGATGAAATGGAAAGGCAGCCACATTAAATAATCATGTCTGTCTGCATTTGGAAAGTTACTCAGAAGCCCCTCATTAGGAATAAATAATAAACGTCACTGCTTCCAAATATTTCGCTGCTCGTTTTGCCAATCTCAGCTTTCTCCGCTGAGCATATTCCACTTTAGGGTTGCCGGCTCTATGTTGGGAAACTCCTGGAGATTTGGGGATGGAGCCTGGGGAGGACAAGGACCTAAATGGGGTAGAATGCCATAGAGTCCAACCTCTGAAGCATCCCTTTTTCTCCAGGGGAACTGATCTCTGTAGTCTGGAGATGAGCTGTAATTCCCCAGGCCCCACCTGGAGGCTGGCATGCCTACATAAGAACATAAGAAAGGCCCTGCTGGATCAGACCAAGGCCCATCATGTCCAGTAGTCTGTTCACAAAGGTGGCCAACTTGCTGCCTCTAGGAAGCCCACAAACAAGATGACTGCAGCAGCATTTTCCTGCCTGTGTTCCACAGCACCCAATATAATATACATGCTCCTCTGATCCTGGAGAGAAGAGGTCTGCATCATGACTAGTATTCATTTTGACTAGTAGCCATGAATACTCCTCTCCTCCATGAACACGTCCACTCCCCTCTTAAAGCCTTCCAAGTTGGCAGCCATCACCACATCCTGGGGCAGGGAGTTCCACAATTTAACTATGCATTGTGTGAAGAAATATTTCCTTTTATCTGTTTTGAATCTCTCACCCTCCGGCTTCAGCAGATGACCCCGTGTTCTAGTATTATGAGAGGGAGAAAAGCTTCTCCGGGTCCTCTCTCTCCACACCATGCATAATTTTATAGACCTCTATCATGTCTCCCCTTAACTGCCTTCTTTCCAAGCTAAACAGCCCTAAGTGTTTTAACCACTCCTCATAGGGCAGTTGCTGTAGCCCCCTGACCATTTTGGTTGCTCTTTTCTGCACCTTCTCAGAAGCTCTGCAATATCCTTTTTTAGGTGTGGTGAGCAGAACGGACTCATCTCATCTATACCTTTGAGAACCGGGCACATGGTGTTCTAGTTTTGTCGTCTCTCAGCTTGGAAGTGACTCACTTCAACCTCGAGCTACTGATCTCTGAACTAACACTTCTGCACATGGAAAAGGAAAGGAAAAATCCACACACACACCTGGTCATTACAACAACAGCAATACAGAAGAGGTTTCATTAATCTGGGGTCCATGTCTTCCATAGATATACACAAAACTTCCTGAAGGGTTGAATAGCTGAGAAACATTGCCTAACTTGGCTTAAAACTAATGCCATGGTGCAGGGTGTGTGTGATTCCACTGCTTGGAAAGAAGGAAGTGGGGAATCTGAAAATTCCACCAAGAAACAAAAAGAAAAGGGTATGGGCAGAGACCCAGCATGGTGTAATGGTTAAGAGCAGTGGATTCTAATCTGGAGAATGGGGTTCGATCCCCCACTCCTCCACTTGAAGTCTGCTGGGGGACCTTCGGCCAGTCTCTCTGAACTCTTTCACCCCACGCGAAGGCAGGCAATGGCAAACTACCTTTGAACGTCTCTCTCTTGCCTTGAAAACCCTTTGGGGTCGCCACAAATCAGCTGTGACTTGACAGCACTTTCCACCACCACCATGGGCAGGGAATGAGGAGGAGAAGGCAACAAAGGAAGGATGGTATACAACTGACTTCCCTCCTTAAGCCACCTCCTAACATGATGGTGGTAGAAGAGGGCCCGCCTGATGAAGGCAACAATGGCAGAGATGCTTTGACCTCTTGGCAGATATGTCCTCCGTAGAGAGATGCTATTCCAAAACAAGGAGCAGGCAGTACCTTTAATTTGTGGTCCATGGAAGGTCAGCTAATGCGCACCTCCAGATAACATACTAAGAGATGTTATATTCAAATGAAAAGCTGGAATGCTATTTGAAACGCCATGGCTAACAGCGTAGCAGCAATCCTTGTCAGTTTCAATCTTGGAATGCGACTGAAGAAAGTGACCTTGAAACAGGATGCACTGGGAGACCTATCTTGCTATATATATGATTGGCATTGAAATTGATTTGAGAACTATGCTCTTATCCTGAGGATGAAACTTGGACTGTTGCTTTAAAAAGACTGTAGAATTCCGCTGCAGAACATCATATTCTGTATTGACTGTATATAATTGTAGTGTGTAGTTTCGCTGGCTGATATTGTATTTTTGTAATTTTGATAGTATCAAATCACGTTGTATTGCACATTAAATTGTAACCTGTAGTATTGTATGCATATGGTACTTTGGCCATAGTTGCTGTTTTTTTCCAGATAGTCTATACAGCACGATTGCAATAACCTCCAGGTACTAGCTGGAGATCTCCTGCTAAAACAACTGCCCTCCAGCTGATAGAGATCAGTTCACCTGAAGAAAATGGCCGCTTTGGCAATTGGACTCTATGGCATTGAAGTCCCTCCCCTCCCCAAACCCCGCCCTCCTCAGGTTCCGCCCCAAAAATCTCCAGGTATTTCCCAACCCTGAGCTAGCAACCCTACTCCCTCATGAGGTTTTCAAGGCAAGAGAGGTTCCGAGGTGGTTTGCAGCTGCCTGCCTCCGCATAGCAACCCTGGACTTCCCATCCATGCATGAACCAGGGCCAGCCCTGCTTAGCTTCTGAGAGGTGATGAGATCAGGCTAGCCTGGGCAACCCAGGTCAGGGCCCAAAACCATTTATGGTGTGTGAGTTAAGTGCCGTCAAGTCACTTCGATCCCATAGAGTCCAATGGTCAAAGCGGCCATTTTCTCCAGGTGAACTGATCTCTATCGGCTGGAGACCAGTTATAATAGTGGGAGATCTCCAGCTAGTACCTGGAGGTTGAGCAATCAAAATAAACACCTCTGCACTAATACCAACAGGTAAGGAAGGAAGTGCAGGAAAATCTGGCAATAACAACTGACAATACTAGAACTGTGACAAAGTGTATTAAGTGCACACATAAACAACGAAAAGGACTAACACTACTATATACAAAACTATTTCAATAGTTCAAAAGGTACACTTGTTCATAAATACTATTTCTATAGTCCATAAGGTACAAAAGTACTGTGGAATAAGGGCAAAAGAGGTTTCTTCATGTAGCAGTTGATAGGAAGACGATCGTTTCTATTTTCTTCTTCAGTTCCATTCAATTGAGTTACTTGCATTATCTCATTGGGAACAGTCAAATTGGTCGAATCGTCTGTACAGTTATGGATTTGGAACGATGTATCCTGTATTGGAACCCTACTACTCAAATTCCACATAGTTGTGTTTTCATCCTCATGAGAGATTGAAATGAATTTTGGATGTTCATATGTGCATATATTGAAAACCTCAATTGAATGGAACTGAAGAAGAAAATAAAAACGATCGTCTTCCTATCAACTGCTACATGAAGAAATCTCTTTTGCCCTTATTCCACAGTACTTTTGTACCTTATGGACTGTAGAAATAGTATTTATGAACAAGTGTACCTTTTGGACTACTGAAATAGTTTTGTATATAGTAGTGTTAGTCCTTTTCGTTGTTTATGTGTGCACTTAATACACTTTGTCACAGTTCTAGTATTGTCAGTACCTGGAGGTTGGCAACTCTATAAACAAACAAATAGTAACGGAAGATTGTTTTTCTTCCATTCTTTCTTTAAACAGCCATCTTAGTGCACAAATTTTTAAAGAGAGAAGCAAAAGAGAACAGTGGGGGGATCTGTGTACGGTTCCATTCATGGATTAATGACATGTACTGTGTGTTCCTCTTGCACATTGGCACATTTTTCTCTTCTGGTTTTGTTTGCTGAAGAACAACATTCCTTAAATAGCATTTTGTTACATTTAAAAAAAATCAGCCACTAGGTGCCACTGTGCTTCTACACTAACCTCAAGAGGGAGAGAAGGAAATTTGTTTTTGCCTGTTTTCTCTACCAATAAAAACCTTCTGGGAAAGTTAGTTGCCTGTGCCGCACCAGATCGGCCAGCTCTTTATCTTCCAGAGCCAGGGTGATGTAGAGGTTAAGAGCGGTGGTTAGGAGTAGTGCCCTCTAATCTGGAGTATTGGGTTGGTTTCCCCACTCCTCCATAGGAAGGCAGTTGGGCCAGTCACAGTTCTCTTAGAACTCTCTCAGCCCCACCTACCTCACAGGGTGTCTGTTGTGGGGAGGGGAAAGAAAGGTGATTGTAAACCAGTTTGATTCTCCCTTAAGTGGTAGAGAAAGTCGGGATATAAAAACCAACTCTTCTTCTTCTGAGAAGCCTGAGGAGGGGAGGGTTCTTCAATGCCATGGAGTCCAATTGCCAAAGAGGCCATTTTCTCCAGGTGAACTGATCTCTGTCAACTGGAGATCCATTGTAATAGCAGGAGATCTCCAGCTAGTACCTGGAGGTTGTTTGTTTTGTTTATGAAAGACTCACCAAAAACTAAGGAAATTGAAACTGAAGAAGACAGTCATGGGCTCTACAGACTTTAGAAAGTGCAGCGAATTAGAATAACTATTAAAAATTCAAAATGTGACTAAGTGTACAAAAATACAATACAAACACATGGATAACAATATGACAATGTAACAACAAAGTTATTCTATCGATAGTTCATAGAACTCAACATCCAATGCTACCTGGAGGTTGGCAACCCTATTCCTCCACATGATCTGCAGATGGAAGGGTCCGGGGGGGGGGGTAGAAAGTGCCATCAAGTTGCAGCCAACTTAAGGTGACCCCTCATGGCGTTTTCAAGGCAAGAGACAAGGCAGAGGTGGGTTGCCATTGCCTTCCTCTGCATGGTAACCCTGGACTTCCTTGGTGGTCCCCCATCCAAGCATTAACCAGGACTGACCCTGCTTAGCTTCTGAGTTCTGACTAGCCTGGGCTATCCAGGTCAAGGCCAGGATATATAACTGTCTCTCAGCCTAATCTACCTCGCAGGGTTGTTGTGAAGGCAAATCCAGGAAGGGAGTCCCATGAACGGTGCCCTGGGCTTCTGGAAGAAAGGGCGGGATAAAAATGTAATAGACTGATGGTGCCGAGTTGTTTTTTGTTGCCCCAGAAGGTCGGACCAGAGCCAACGGGTTGAAATTAAATCAAAAGAGTTTCCATCTAGACATTAGGAAGAATTTTCTAACAGTCAGAGTGGTTCCTCAGTGGAACAGGCTTCCTCTGGAGGTGGTGAGCTCTCCTTCCCTGGAGGTTTTTAAGAAGAGGTTAGATGGCCATCTGTCAGCAATGCTGATTCTGTGACCTTGGGCAGATGATGAGAGGGAGGGCATCTTGGCCATCTTCTGGTCACTGTGAGTGTGTGGGGGGGGGGAGGTAGTTATTAATTTCCTGCATTGTGCAGGGGGTTGGACTTGATGACCCTGGTGGTCCCTTCCAACTCTATGATTCTATGACAGACTTGCAGCCTGAGGAACGAGCTAAAGCGACACAATGAAAACAGATAGAAAGAGTAAGCACAGAAACGTGGCGTTCTGTCTGGCGTGTGTCATCCGCTAGTCAGTTAAGTCTTCGTTTTATTACATAAAACGTCTTGGCTGGGAGCAGCACATTAAATCATACAACAATAGCTGCGTCCCAGAATGAGCAATGTACTCCTGATCGCTGATTTAGTTCATGTTCTGCTGCCAGTTTTCTAGCAACGGCAGGGAATGAAAAGGACAGTATAGTGTAGTAACTCCACCGCACCTACTACCAAAACAGAACAGAACTTTATTAGAACATAGGCCATTAAAAGATAATTATTTAAAAACATGGTTGATAATACAACAAGACTTAAACAGATGGACTAAATTTATCGTGGATGGGGAAAATTGCAATCATAAAGATGAATTTACTACCAAGGATGATTTTTTCTTTTTCAAATGCTTCCAATTCGAATTGAAGATAAAATTTTGAAAGAATGACAGAGACAAATCAATACATTTGTCTGGGCAGGAAAGAAACCCAGAATTAATTTTAGAATTATCCAAGATGAAAAGAAAAAGAGGTGGACTTGCTTTACCAAATATCAAACTTTATTACTATGCGGCAGGATTGTCGTGGATAGAGGGATGGATAAAGAAACCAAATGATTTACAGCTCAATATTGAAAAGGGCACCTGGACTAAGGGATTTCATTATCATTTATGGAAAGCCAAGAACTCAGAAATTTTTGGAGAGAAACATGTTATTAAAGATGGACTGATGAAGATATGGTTAAGAAATAAAAATAGATTGTCCCACACCGCCACGGATAATGTCTCCTACAGATACATATTTAACTAAGGGAGAGAAGAAAAAGGTAGATATGATAAAATATCAAGATATGCTGAATGTACAAGAAGAAATAAAAGCGTGGAATGAGATTAAGGTGACCAGAAATATTGACTGGCTGACTTACAAACAAATGATTACGAAAATGCGACAAGATTGCCTGTCACAGGGTAAGATAAGAAAGAATACAGAATTTGAAGACTTAATCAGTAAAGAAACAGATCATATTTTGGGGGAAATCTATAAACTTTTACTTAAAAATGAAACAGAGCAAGAACAAGTTAAGATATGCATGATAAAATGGATGGAAAATTTCAAAAAAGAGATACCTCTACAGCAATGGGAAAGACTTTGGACAAAGTCGATTAAATTTACGGCTAGCAATAATCTACGTGAAAATTGGTATAAAAATTTTTTTAGATGGTATATCACACCAATGGACATGAAAAAAATGAACGAGTTTTATGATAACCGGTGCTCGAAATGTAAGGATAAAGATGGAACATATTTCCATTTGTGGTGGACATGTAAGAAAGTTAAGAAATCTTGGATACAAATTTATCAAGAAATGCAGAAAGTTCTAAAAATTAAATTTTTGTTGAATCTGGAAACTATGTTATTAGGAACTGAACCTGTTAACTTGGACAGAAATTTTGGAGAATTGTTTGGATATATGACAACAGCGGCTAGATTAGTACTGGCAACATTTTGGAAACAAGGAGATACTCCAGATTTGGACAATTGGCAACAAAAAATGAATGAATTTGTGGTGATGGCTAGACTGACCAGTTTGTTAAAAGAGAAGAGAAGATGACTGAAGAATTTCAACGGAAATGGGAATGTTATTTTGACTATGTTAAACAAGAAAGATAAGAGTATCAGATATAATAATCCATGTAAATTGGTATTTAGGATAAAATGAATGTATCATGAAGGTGCCCTGACCTGGATGGCCCAGGCTAGCTTGGTCTCAGCTAAGCAGGGTCAGCCCTGGTTAGTATTTGGATGGGAGACCACCAAGGAAGTCCAGGGCTGCTGTGCAGAGGAAGGCACTGGCAAACTACCTCTGTTAGTCTCTTGCCATGAAAACCCCAAAAGGGGTCGCCATAAGTCAGCTGCGACTTGAAGGCACTTTACACACATGAAAGTAGATTATAACGAGAATGTATAAGATATTTTTCTGTAAGATGAAAAACTCCCCGAAGAAGTACAATTCGGCTGTGTGAATGTATGTATATCTGTTTGTTTTGAAAATTTTAATAAAAATTAAAAAAAATAGAACATAGACCATAACCAGTAGAGTTGCCAACCTCCAGGTACTAGCTGGAGACCTCCTGCTATTACAACTGATCTCCAGCTGATAGAGATCAGTTCCCCTGGAGAAAATAGCCACTTTGGCAATTGGACTCTATAGCATCGAAGTTTCTCCCCAAACCCCGCCCTCCGCAGGCTTTGCCCCAAAAACCTCCCGCCGATGGCAAAGAGGGACCTGGCAACCCTAATAACCAGCCACAGCTGGCAACTGACATAATAAGTGAAAAGAAAACGAAAGCAAAGGCCTTTCCCTTGTTTTATGTATGTATTTATTTATTTCATTTATACCTTGCCTTTCTCCCCAATGGGGACCCAAAGCAGCTTATGTAATTAGGGTTGCCAGGTGGCTTGGAATGGCGGGCAAAGTCCATCAGCTGGCTCACTCTCGGTCTTTTGAATGGTGACCTGCCAAGCCTACATTTGGGCAATACATGAACTGGACTTACTGCATGATATTGACGGACACCACCGTGGATGTCCTTTTATTGTAGTTCTATGAACTGTGAAAATTACCATTTGTTCTAGTATATAGTTTGTATTTCGTAGGGGGTATAATGTTTAATTTTGCACTTTGGTGATTGTATGATAGTTATGATTTAATACATTATATGACCATTTTCTGAATTGTTGAGTTGTCATACTGTTCATTCCTGCAACTAACTTTACAGTATTGGTGATTTTCTTTGTAACCACCTGGAGGTTGACAACCCTATCTCCAGGGGAACTGATCTGTATTGGCTGGAGATCAGTTGTAGTAGTGGGAGATCTCCAGCCACCACCTGGAGGTTGGCAATCCTATCTCCAGGGGAACTGATCTCTATCAGCTGGAGATCAGTTGTAATAACAGATCTCCAGCTAGTACCTGGAGGTTGGCAACCCTACTCAAAACTCTATGGTTAAAGTAGGATTAACAGACTAGTATAACTACGGAGCGAAATTTTACTTCAACCCACCAGATACGTCTTCTTGTTAGATCTCCAAAATTATATCACAAGCAAAAGTGATTGGGGCAGAAACCTTAACTCACAGAAGCAAGTCATATTGTCCCATTTACCTGATAATTTCAACATGAGAAAGCAGGAGCTTGGAATGAAACAAGTCTAGCCTTTCTAACATCCTTTGAAGCAGAGGGTCACACAGGGACAGGCGCGTCTTTGTGCTTCCAGTTGCCGCATTAGAACCGTGACCTAGTTTTCTTTCTGATTCTGCATTGCTGGGGGAAAACATGAGACCGCTTGTGGCCGTTTCCAAACTCTGCCTTGCGGTTTGCAGGAACTAAAGACTTACCTACACACAGCCAAATGAAGCAAATGACATGTAAAATAACCCAGATTTCCTCAATCTTGTCCCATTCTGAGTTTTAATCAAGGCTGACCCTGCTTAACAAAGGCCGATCTGATGATGACGATGATGATGAGTTGGTTTTTATATGCTGACTTTCTCTACCACTTAAGAATCAAACTGAATACAATCACCTTCCCTTCTCCTCCCCACAACAGACAGCATGTGAGGTAGGTGGGGCTGAGAGAGCTCTAAGAGAACTGTGACTAGCCCAAGGTCACCCAGCTGACTTCATGTGTAGGAGTGGGGAAACAAATCCAGTTCACCGATTAGCCTCTGCTGCTCATGGGTACGAGTGGAGAATCAAACCCATTTCTCCAGGTCAGAGTCCACCACTCCAAACCACTGCTCTTAACCGCTACACCACACTGGATCTCTCAAGCATCCTGACTGCAGTCCAAATGTCTTCCCTGTGGCTTCTGTTTCCAAAGCTTAGAGAGACTGGAGAGCCAGTTACAGACTTCCAAGATCTCATCCAGCTGAGCATCAGTTTTACATTTCAAGATTGTATACCTGCTGGGCCTCTCTTGGGGAAGAAATGAGAAATGTACTGCATTATTGGCCTTCCCAAACACTGTATTCTGCTTTTTCTTAATCATAATGATAAGATGTGTGTCTTATTGTCACTCTTTGTAGGTGTTGGTAGACAAACATTTCCTTTGTGGACAGAGTTTCCTTTCTTCCATTTATCTGAGGTCGTTTATGCATGCGTACTTTCACTCACGTTCACCCCCGGTCTGTCTCGGTTGTTCCTTGGAGTTATGCATGAGTTTTCCCTCCATTAGAGATGGCCACACTGCCAGCCCTCACAAATCCTGGACCTTCCCGTTCCTCTGTTAACTCGATTCTTCCTTCTCCCCTGAGCTCAGCTCAGGTGAAATCTCCTCGCGTAAGGCAAAGCCCTGGACACACAAGCTTGGTTTCTCTCACAGCCAATCACAAAGCAGCGTGTAAAGAGGCGGGGATTCAAATGCTTCCTGGGAGCTCTTTCTGAGCAGAAGAAAGGCTTTTTAAAACTAAGGCTTGGATTCCACCCCCCCTTTCAGATTGCTCTGTTTTTTGTTCTTAAAATGCTTTTTTATGCAGCAATTGGTTTTTTTTGGGGGGGGGGATTTTCTGTCACAGTAAGCGCTACAAAATAAGCCAATTACAAAGCAGCATTTAAAGGGGCAGGGACTTGGTTTGAGCTTGGAGACTGCTGGAGCATAGATTCCCAACAGGAAAGTGTGGGTCCAGCGAGCAACGAACCTCAGGTAAAACTCCCCTGCACCACCAAGGAGACCCAGGGCTGCTAGTAGGGTTGCCAGGTGCTCCCTGGCCACTGGCGGGGGATGGGGGATATGGTTTCCAGATCCAGGTTGGGAAAGTCCTGGATATTTGGGGATGGAGCTTGGGGAAGACAAGGACCTCAGTGGGGTACAATTCCATGGAGTCCACCCTCCAAAGCTCCATTTTCTCTGTAGCCTGGAGATGAGCCACAATTCTGGGAGATCCCCAGGTCCCACCTGGACGTTGGCATCCCTAGTTGCTATGCGGAGGCAGGCAATGGCAAACCACCTCAGAATGTCTCTTGCCTTGAAAACCCTATGGAATCGCCATAGGTCGGCTGCAACGTAATGGCGAGAGAGAGAATGCAAGCGCAAATGAGAAGCATACAATAGGCTTGGATAGCTATTTCCGTAGCCAGCGTGGTGTGGTGGTTAAGATCGGTGGTTTGGAGCAGTGGACTCTGATCTGGAGAACTGGGTTTGATTCCCCACTCCTCCACATGAGCGGCGGAGGCTAATCTGGTGAACTGGATTTGTTTCCCCACTCCTCCACATGAAGCCAGCTGGGTGACCTTGGGCTAGTCACAGCTCTCTTAGAGCTCTCTCAGCCCCACCTACCTGACAGGGTGTCTGTTGTGGGGAGGGGAAGGTGATTGTAAGCCGGTTTGATTCTGCCTTAAGTGGTAGAGAAACTTGGCATATAAAAACCAACTCTTCTTCTTCTTCATTCCTGTTCTCCGGATCCATTCTTGGACGGAAGCCATATTGAAGCAACATTTATGTTTAATTGATGAGAATGTGGTTGCCTATCGTGACATGCCCTGCCGATGCATGAATAAATAATGGTGCAACATCTATAAAAGTCACCTTTAATGTGAAGGATTTCTGCAACAATCATATTTATCTCCGGGGAGAATGTGCTTTTCCCCGCTCAAAGAAGAATCAATCTTTTGTGAGCGTCAATGAAACGGAGGAGCTTGAAGTTGGGTGGTGGTGGTGCATTCTTTCCCCATTCTTCCCGCTTCCCGGCTGATCTCTTTTTGATAACAGCCTGACCTTGAAAGGAAGTGGTACTGGGGGATTTTTTTTTAATCCTCAATTAAAATTCAGCCCTCATCATTAAAACATGTATCGTTAATTAGGGAGACTTCAATCCGAAGCTAGACGACAAAAGACTTTTTCCACAGGGCGTGTCTCTGACTGGGATGGCTCTGAGCCAGGCCTTTTAAAGACTGAAACTTCTGCTTCGAGTAGGGTTGCCAGGTCCCTCTTTGCAACCGGCAGGAGGTTTTTAGGGTGGAGCCTGAGGAAGGCGGGGTTGGGGAGGGGACTTCAATGCCATAGAGTCCAATTGCCCAAGCGGCCATTTTCTCCAGGGGAACTGATCTCTGTCACCTGGAGATCAGTTGTAATAACAGATCTCCAGCTAGTACCTGGAGGTTAAGCAAAACAAAGGCATCACTGTGCCTATACCTTGCAGGTTTGGAAATCAGCACAGCCAAGGTACAAAATTACAAAATTATTATTAGTGATTAGGACAAGTTACAAAAAGTGCAACACAACAACATATACTATCCTACTACTATAATACATATATACAAGGTCTTCTTAATGTCAGTCATACAAGGTGTACAAATATTCTTAACGCAAATCATGCAAGTGTGCAGTTATTCTTATGGTATGGTTAAAAAGCCCAGTTCAAGTAGGATATCCAAAGAATGGTATAATCCAAAAGAATGAGATGGGGGACAGCCGTTTCAAGATGCTTTCTTCAGCCCCGTGTTCAATCAAAATCCTTACAAAGTCCAAATCACGGTAATTTTTCTTCAATATTCAATCCGACATTGCTTCAAGTCGGTTGGCAACCCTAGTTTCAAGCATTTGGCATTTCTAATCTGGGGCAAGCACAGACCTGTATTTTAGGAAACCGGGCAAGGGGGGAGATGTTCCAAGCACGGGTTAATTACTGATTCCAGTTGTGTGCCCTCTTAAGTGGTAAAAAAAATGTTTCTAGAAGAGTTCAAATATCTTTATTTCTTTCATTTCTACCCTGCCTTTCCCCCCAAAGGGGACCAAAAGCAGCTTGCATCGTTCTCCTTCTTTTCCATTTAATCCTCACAACAACCCTGTGACTAAGCTTGCCAACCTCCAGGTGGTGGCTGGAGATCTCCCGCCATGACAACATTTTCTCCAGCTGATATAGATCAGTTCACCTGGAGAAAAGGGCCGCTTTGGCTATTGGACTCTATGGCATTGAATTCCCTCCCCTCTCCATACCCCGGCCTCCTCAGGCTCCTCCCCCAAAATCTCCAGGCATTTCCCAACCTGGAGCTGGCAACCCTACCTGTGAGGTAGGTTAGGCTGAGAACATGTGACTGGCCCAAGATCACCCAGCGAGCTTCCATGGCAAATAGGGTGTTCAGGTCCCTCTTCGCCATCAGTGGGGGTTTTTTTGGGCAGAGCCCGAGGAGGGCGGGGTTTGGGGAGGGGAAGGACTTCAATGCCATACAGTCCAATTGCCAAAGCAGCCATTTTCTCCAGGGGAACTGATCTCCGTTGGCTGGAGATCAGTTGTAATAGCAGGAGATCTTCTGCTATTACCTGGAGGTTGGTAACCCTAATGGCAAAGTGGGGATTCGAACCTGGGCCTCCCAGGTCCTATACATGAACACATGAAGCTGCCTTATACTGAATCAGACCCTGGGTCCATCAAGGTCAATATTGTCTGCTCAGACCGGCAGCTGCTCTCCAGGGTCTCAGGCAGAGGTCTTTCACATCACCTACCTGCCTAGTCCCTTTAACTGGAGATGCCGGGGATTGAACCTGGGACCTTCTGCATGCCAAGCAGAGGCTCCACCACTGATCCACAGCCCCTACCCTAAGCCCGACACTACACCATGCTGGCTCTCCCAGCCAATTTCTTACTTCTGTAGTTCTACTATAAAAGGAAGGGTGGGAAAATAAAAAGGACCAGGCTTGAACCATAACATGAAATAGTTATTCCATATTGTTTCAGGGTGGTTTTTTTTTTTAATCTGAAAGTCTAATCATGAATTCCCTCAGCCGCACTAACACAGAATGCCTTGTAAAATGTTAATTCTAAAAGGCCTGGGGGTGAAAACTGGCACTGTTCCCATCTGGCTTTGGAGAGCCAGCTGCATTGATGCTATATACATCCTAAGCTCTCCTTCGAAAAGTGCCAGAACATCTATTTCGAATGCAAGCGGGTGGCTAAACTGGTCCTGGACTGTACCGTTGGACATAGGGCTGCCAATGCCCTGGAGATCTGCTGCTGTTACAATTGATCTCCAGCCAAGATCAGTTCCCCTGGAGAAAACGGCTGCTTTGGAGGGTGGATTCTATGGTATTGTAGCCTGCTGAGGTCCCGCCGCAAACCCTGCCCTGTCTGCCCCCACCCCCAAAATCTCCAAAACAGAGCTGGTAACCCTAACTGGTGAGAGGAGGCTGGGAAAACACAGACAGCCTGGCTGTCTACCTGCCTTCTCTTTTCTGTGCTATTTATATGGACAAAGATTCCCCCCCATGAATAGAGTTGCCAATCTCCAGGTACTAGCTGGAGATCTCCTGCTACTACAACTGATCTCCAGCCGACAGAGATCAGTTCACCTGGAGAAAAAGGCTGCTTTGGCAATTGGACTCTATGGCATTGAAGTCCCTCCCCCCCTAAACCACGCCCTCCTCAAGCTCCACCCCCAATATCTCCAGGTATTTTCCAACCTGGATGAATCTTTCTGTCTATGCCCTGGTTTACTTCCTGGATGATTACACCCTATGGTGCTTCCAACAGGAGGGCCGCTTGTTTTGAACACCGATTTACCTGTCTTGGTGGCCTATGAGTCTCTCAGTATACAGCCTGTATCATTGCCAAGTTGCTTACCCCATTAATTCCAGGTCGTAAAACCGGCTGTTAAGCAGTGCAAAATAAAGCGGCCCGAGATCCCAAGCTGTAATATTTATCTTTGGCTCACACAGTGACCCAGATGGAAGGCAAACATCAGCAGCTGAAGCGTGAGGTTTTCGCCCCTGGCGGAAGGGCAGTGATGCTTCCGCCCCAGAGACAGTTCCGCGCTCCGCTGGCCGTGTCAAACGGGAGGCTGAAGCTGCAGTTGCAAAGAGGTTTCTTTCTACTAGGGTTCATGATTAGGGTTGCCAGGCTCCAGGTACTAGCTGGAGATCTCCTGCTATTACAACTGATCTCCCGCCAGTAGAGATCAGTTCACCTGGAGAAAATGGCCGCTTTGGCAATTGGACTCTATGGCATTGAAGTCCCTCCCCGAACCCCGCCTTCCTCAAGCTCCACCCCCAAAACCTCCCGCTGGTAGCAAAGAGGGACCTGGCAACCCTATTCATGATGAAGCACTAAAAAACTGAGAGGGACTCGAAGGTACTCCCAGTCCGGGGAAACGAAAGATGGCTTCACTCCTGACGTTTCCTTATCCATGCATGGGAAAGAGGAAGGTGCCGGAAAACTGTGCTTCCTAATTATGATGCAAGTAACCATACAGCAATTTATGTATTTATTTAAAAAATTATCTATCCATTTTTTTATCCCGCCCTTGCATCAAAGAGCCCATGGTGGCAAATATGATTCTTCCTTTGTTGTAGCCCCATAACCACCCTCGGAGGTAGTTTAGGCTGAGAGAAAATGCCTGGTCTAAGAAGCGCCCAGTGAGTTTCATGGCACAGTGGGGATTTGACCCCATTCTGGCATAAAAAGAGCTTATGCGGTTGGGTGATGCACACTGTGGATTTTGGCACTAATAACTGAGATTTGTATTGGGAGCTGGGATGCAGAAATGATGTCAAGTTAAGAGGCAGCCTCAATAGAAACTGGCCTACATCTTGGAGAAGAGGAAACATCCCTATTGTTCTTGTTCTGAGATAGTGTGCCTCTTAGAATACAATCACTTTTTGTTGGGGGGCGTTTAGAGGGGAGGATCAGGGTTTCTAAAAGCCAGTACAGGCTCCCAGACCACTATTTTCTCTGGGTCACCGACCAGACAGACCTAACCCCAAAATCATATCAAAAACTTGACAGGATTTACCTGGCTACATGGGCCTCTAGAACGTTGTCTCTCTAACCCCTGCCCCTGGATAGTCTTGACCTGGATGGCCCAGGCTAGCCTGATCTCATGAGAGCCAGCATGGTGTAGTGGTTAAGAGTGGTGGACTCTGATCTGGAGAACCGGGTTTGATTCCCCACTCCTCCACATGAAGGGCGGAGGCTAATCTGGTGAACTGGATTTGTTTCCCCGCTCCTACACATGAAGCCAGCTGGGTGACTTTGGGCTACTCACAACTCTCTCAGCCTCACCTACCTCACAGGGTGTCTGTTGTGGGTAGGGGAAGGGAAGGTGATTGTAAGCTGGTTTGATTCTCCTTAAAAGGTAGAGAAAATCAGCATATAAAAAACAACTCTTCTTCATCAGACCTTTGAAGCTAAGCAGGGTCAGCCTTGATTAAAACTCAGATGGGAGAAGACCGAGGAAGTCCCAGGTCGCTGCGCAGAGGCAGGCAATGGCAAACCACCTCTGAACGTCTCTGCCTTGAAAACCTGATGGGGGTCACCAAAAGTCGGCTGCATTTGCAAAAAAAGAAGAAGCAACTTATATTCAGAGTGCAGACGTGACAAAAATATAGGTTTGCAGACTGATGTTCTAATCCAGATTGTCCAGTTGTGAGATAAAAATGGGAACTCAGGATGCTGAGGATTATCAGTTTGACAACCACTGTTCAGTTCCCACCCTCCGGCAAACTGACAACTGTCAAAGGAAGACTCACCTATTTAAAAAGAAATCTCCTCTGCTTTGAAGCAAAAGAGATCCCAGCATGTTTCCCCCCCCCCCCAGTTACCCAATGAAAGAAATCATAGACGATTCAGGAGATTACTTTTGTCATAAATCCATCACCTCTGCATAGATTTGTGTAAAGAATAAAACACTGCCCTGAAGGGAAAGGCACTCTGTTTTTAGACTTGTCAGTGTCCCGGGAGAGACACTCCCTGGCCCTGGGTGAGAGAAGCAATGGGTAAATAAATGCTTGTACTGAAAAGCATCATACAACACTTTAAATCCATTGTTGGATTAGTTGGGGAAACCATTAACCCCAATCCAATCCAGTTACTGTTCCTTCGACCATTGTCACCAACAGGAGCACGCAATCAGGTAAAACCAACCATTAACTCGTTGATTTAAAATGTAAGCGGTTGACTTAGATGGCATGGCTCTAGTTTCATTTCTCCAGAAGGAGACAATGGAAGCCAGGTTGTGAAACCTTTGCCCTCAAAGGGATTACTGTGATTCAAAGCATGTTTGCCTGAGAAACATGAACAGCCCAAGGGTAATGAAAGCTGGACATTAAAGAAAGCTGATAGGAAGAAAGTAGATTCCTTTGAAATGTGGTTTTGGAGGAGAGTGTTATGGATACCGTGGACCGCCAAAAAAACAAATCAGTGGGTTATAGATCAAATCAAGCCTGAACCCATCCTAGAAGCTAAAATGACTAAACTGAGGCTATGGTATTTTGAGAAGACTGGAGAAAACAATCATGCTAGGAAAAGTTGAGGGCAGCAGGGGGAAAGGAAGACCCAACAAGAGATGGGATTGACTCAATAAAGGAAGCCCCAGACCTCAATTTGCAAGAACTGAACAAGGCTGTCAAAGAGAGGACATTTTGGAGGACATGGATTCATAGGGTCGCCATGAGTTGGAACCGACTTGACGGCATTTAACACACTATGAAATGAACCCTTCTCTTTCTCTCGTCCCATTGAAAGGCTTTCGTTGTAAGGGCTTCTGTACCTTGCTTTGTGAATGCATCACCGGTTAGGCAGTGCCATGCCTAGTCTGATGGGATCTTTCTCCTCTTCTAACCAGAAACCCTACCCCAAAATCAAATTCGGTACTGTGTACCACGAAGGCTGAGCAACAACAATATAAAACGAATTAAACAAAAATAAATCAATTTCTTATGCAGGGCACTTAAAATACAATCCTAACAAACATAGGCCTTCAATTTAGCCTTCAGACTGAAAGCCACGGGACTGAGCAAGTCATCAGTATACAATATAGTATAGATGACTTTCTCAAAGTTGATGATATACAAACAAGACCACATTAAACCTGACTCAATGAGTATCTCAAAGTTGATAGTCCACAAAGAAAGCCATAGAAACAATACCACCAAACATGTTTCAGCCCTGTGCCCTATGGGCCTTCTTCAGTGGTCACAAATACATACTGGGGCTTGGAAATACCTGGAGATTTTGGGGGTGGAGCCTGATGAGGGCGGAATTTGTGGAGGGAGGGACTTTGTTGTGGTATAATGCCATGGAGTCCACCTACGGTTGCCAGCCTCCAAGTATTAGCTGGAGATCTCCTGCTATTATAACTAATCTCCATCTGATAGAGATCAGTTCCCCTGGAGAAAATGGCCCCTTTGGCCATTGGACTCTATGGCATTGAAGCCCCTCCCCGAACCCTGCCCTCCTCAGGCTCTGCCCCCAAAACCTCCCGCTGATGGTAAAGAGGAACCTGGCAACCTTAAGTCCACCCTCCAAAGCGGCCATTTTCTCCAGGTGAACTGATCTTTGTTGGCTGGAGGTTTTTAAGCAGCTCATTCTATAACCTTAGGCAGATCATAAGAGGGAGGGCCTGAAGTATGGGTCACTGGGTGTGGGGGACGGGGGCGGGGAGGTGGTTGTGAATTTCCTGCATTGTGTGGGGGTTGGGACGAGATGACCCTGGCGGTCCCTTCCAACTCTATGATTCTATGGCACTTAACAAACACAGTGGCAGACTAACATGGCTACCCATCGTGATCTATATACTGCCGTTTATATATCTAGCGTTTTGCAGCATATTAAAAATAAAAAAATTATTATTATATTAAAATATTATATTAAAATTATTTTAATAGATTATATTTTAATAGATCCTATTAACATATTATTATTATATATCTACCGTTTTGCAGCATATTAAAAATAAAAAAATATTATTATATTAAAATATTATATTAAAATTATTTTAATAGATTATATTTTAATAGATCCTATTAACATATTGTTATTATATATCTAGCGTTTTGCAGCATATTAAAAATAAAATATACTAAAGCTATTTTAATAGATTATATTTTAATAGATCCTATTAAAATATTGTTATTATATATCTAGCGTTTTGCAGCATATTAAAAATAAAATATTATTCTATTAAAATATTATATTAAAACCGTTTTAATAGATTATATTTTAATAGAGCATATTAAATATTATTATTATATATCTGGCGTTTCGCAGCCTATTAAAATAAAATATTATTATATTAAAATATTATATTAAAACTATTTTAACAGATTATATTTGAATAGATTATATCCAAATATTATTATTCTCTGTCTAGCGTTTGGCAGCCTATTAAAAATATTATTATATTAAAACGATTTTAATAGATTACATTTGAATAGATCATATCAAAATATTATCATTCTCTGTCTAGCGTTTGGCAGCCTATTAAAAATATTATTATATTAAAACGATTTTAAGAGATTACATTTGAATAGATCATATCAAAATATTATTATTCGCTATCTCGCGTTCTGCAGCGTCTTAAAAATAAGATGTTTTTAAAAAGCGTTGTGGAAAAGCCTCCTCCCCGCGCCGCGGTCGCGGGCTTCCCAAACGGGCTGCCGGGTTCCCCGGCGAGTCAGCCGACGACGACCGGCCAGACTCGCGGCCGGCAGGGGGCGCCGGGGGGCGGGCGCGGCGCCGGGGCGGGGCCCCGGTGATGCCACAAAGGCGGCCGCGGCGGCGGGCCCCGCCCCCGCCCGGCCCCACGTGCGCGCCGCCCGCCCTGCCCGGCCCCGTCCCCGGCCCCGCCCCGCCTGGCCATTCCGGAGCCGGCCGGCGAGAGCGAGCGAGCGAGCGAGCCGAGGCCGGGCAGCGATGGGCCGCCGGCCGCGCCGCTCCCTCCTCCTCCTCCTCCTCCGCCGCCGCCTGCAAGGCTGCCGCTGCGGGCCCCGAGGCTGCGCCGGCCGGACTCGCCGCCTCCTCCCTCCTCCTCCTCCGCCGTCCCCTGCCCGGCCATGGGGCAGCGGGGCTGCTAGATGAGGCGCGCCCCTCGCCGCCCCGCACGCAGCGCCCCCCGGCAGCCATGGGGGCCGCCGCCGCCTGCCCCAGCGAGGCCGCCTGGCTGGCCCGCCTCCTCCTGGTGAGTGGGGAGGGGGCCGGGGGTTGGGGGGCTCTCCGCCGCGCCGCCACCCCTCCGGCTGGGGTCGCCGCCCTCCAGGTCGTGGCAGATCTCCTGCTGTGACCACTGACCTCCAGCCCTCGAGATCAGGTCCCCCTGGAGAAAAAGGGCCCCATTGGACTCTATGGCGTTGAGGTCCCGCCCCTCCCCAAACCCCGCCCCCCCCCCAAAAAGCTCCCACCCATGGCAAAGAGGGACCTGGCAACCCTACCAGGAACTGGTGCCCAGGCTGCAAAGACACGTTCCCCTGGAGAAAACGGCTCCTTTGGGGAGGGGGGGTGGATACTACGGCGCTAGACCCCACAGAGGTCCCTCCCCTGTCCCAACCCAGCCCTCCCTCGGATCCACCCCCAGATCTCCAGGGATTTCCCCACCCTAAGTTGGCAACCCTGCCTCCAGCCCGGGGTGGCGGGGGTGGGCTGTGCCTGAGCATCCCCGGCGATGATGTCATGAATAACGATGACCTCATCTTTGGGACCAAGGCTATTCATGGCATCCTCCTTAGGCAAACATGGGTCAAGCTAGTGTGTGTGTGAATCTGGCAGGGGGCCGACCCCAGGTGAATCCTCCTTTTGTGGCGCTTCCCCAAGCAACCCACGGAGGGTTGT
Source organism: Euleptes europaea (assembly GCF_029931775.1). NCBI lineage: Eukaryota > Metazoa > Chordata > Lepidosauria > Squamata > Sphaerodactylidae > Euleptes > Euleptes europaea. The sequence goes on along the minus strand of NC_079321.1, from coordinate 11,363,347 downwards.
GGGCGTGTGGCTTCCTAAGATCTTTCAGCCTGCTTGTCTCTTCTCCTGCTCCTTGGTGACTAGCATCAGTTTCGAGGCGCCCGCTGTAAACCCTGGTCGGGGGCTGCCCCTCAGCCCCACTTCCCAGTGGGATGGGGAACAGAGACTCCTCTGCTTTGCTTGCACCCCCGCTGTAGTGGGCACTGAATCAGTAGGGTTGCCAACTTCCAGCTGGAGATCTCCTGCTATTACAACTGAGCTCCAGCCGATAGAGATCGGTTCACCTGGAGAAAAGGGCCACTTTGGACATTGGACTCTATGGGGTTGAAGTCCCTCCCCTCCCTAAACCCTGCTCTCCTCAGGCTCCACCCCAAAAACCTGCCGGTGGCGAAGAGGGACCTGGCAACCCTAGAGATCAGTCCGTCCCGGGGCTGGGGCCAATCGCCCTGTGCCCAGCCCAGCACCGAAGAGCACCCTCTGCCTTCAGCCGGGCTTCCTGCTTGCTGTTGCCATTGGGTTTCCCCAGAGGGGTTGGTGCGCATAGCGGTTCCTACTCTGGGCAAAGGGGGGGGGCGCTAGGGCTGCCCCCCAGTTCTTTAAGGGAAGGTTTAATCCTTCCACCGTTTATAGAAAATATTCACGTCCCTAGATTGACAGCGCTGTCCTAAACTGGCACCCTTTCAAGTCCATTGCAGTCTGCTTAGGATGGCACTGTAGGACTAGGCCTCTGGAGAAACAGGGGTTCGGTTTCGATCCGGAATGCCCGGCCCCCCCTTGCTTCAGCATCAAGGCACATCCCTAATCCTGAAGGCCCCTTAAAAATTTTACCCTTTTCTGCCAAGTGGAGGGGCCCAAAGGAAGGCCCGAACCTCCCTCAGTGGAGTTCAAGCAAGTGTGTAGAATTGGGAGGGGGGGCATTGTTTGGCCAGTTTAAAATATGACTGCCTGGTAGAAATCAGTTGCTGGCCAGGATTGGAGACCCTGTCCTTAAATATTGGACAGCCCCGGCACCGGGATTCCATCTGCAAACTCATCTGTGCCCCCCCCCTCCGTATACGGCTGGATGGAGCGCAGTGCAGTGATCCGTTCTTCAAGTCTGGCCATGTCGGGCTCCAAAAACCCAGCCGAAATTCCCTTGTTTGCAGCTGAGCTCTCTTCCTGTCCTGCGATTGCATCTCTGCACTGATTTGTAGATAACTTTGATTATATGCAGAAGACGGTAACAGACAAGAGAGAAAACGAGTCTGTTTCATCAGTTAGGTTGGGTCGTCTTTGGCAATTGAGCATCCCAGGGCTTGTCTGAACAGCAGGCAAAACCTGCTGCTGCCTTCCTTTATCCTTTGCATGTTGCTTTTTGCCGTGATTCAGCAATACGAGACAGAAGAAAAATGGGATACACTTTAGTACTTTTTGTGTGAAAGGGGCTGGGTTGCAGTTGTGTCCGTGTCCCTCCCACCTTTTAAAAACATCTGGCTACTTAAGCAGATGATGAGAGGGAACTCACCTTGGTCATCTTCTCGGCATGTAGTGGGGGTCACTGGGGGTGTGGGGGGAGGGTGGTTGTGCAGTTCCTGCATTGTGCAGGGGGTTGGACTAGATGACCTTGGTGGTCCCTTCCAACTCTGTGATTCTATGAGTCTACGTCAATACTCTGGAAACAAGAGCTAACACACTCTGGAGAACAGGAAAAAAATCGTTAACGTTTTGCGGAACGTTGTTGGCTGAGGAAAGAGGAGAGGAAATTACCTGTTTTTTCCCAGCCAAGGGAGAAATATATCAGGGTGGTATTGGGAAGCGGTTGATCCTGGCCGTCTTTGGGGTATTGCTTTTAAAAAAAAACGTGCTTTGGGAAAGTGCAAACCGTCATCCAGGTGCATGCATGTTTCATACACCAACCACAATTGATTTGTTTCTTTGCACGCGTGTTTTCTGTTACCTTTTCTAGGCAACTTGAAGATTATTTCAGGTACGGTCGTGGTGAATCAGAGGCAGGGTTAGTCTCTCTGTGTGACGTCCCTGAGGTCGCTTTGCACGCTTAAGGGCTGGCTGGGCTTTTGAACCCGGGTCTCCTTCCATCTAAGGCAGTGGTTCCCAAACGTTTCGGGCCACCACCCCCTTAGTTCCACAAACCCAAACCCAACACCCCCTACCCTATCCTATAAAAAGTATTATTCAAATTAGGGGGGTTGCATGACACACCAAAAAAGATAATAACAATAAAATTTCAAAACACCCAGAAGTTGCTTCCCCCCCCCCCCGGCTGAAAAATATGGGGTAAGATTTCCCCACCAGGAGCAAAAGCAAAGGTGTAGTTTTTTTCCAGCCAAGAAGCAGAAAGAGGGCAACCGAGATGAATAAGAGGTTGGAACGCCTTTCCTATGAAGAAAGGCTGAAGAGTCTGGGGCTTTTCCGTTTAGGAAAAAGATGGGAGGATGGGACGTGAGTGAGGTTTCTGGAATTATGCCTGGGGTAGAGAGAGTGAAAAGAGAGAACTTTTTCTCCCCCTCACAAAATACTAGAACTTGAGAGGCACTCAATGAAGTAGATGGGCAGCAAGACGGGCAAAAGGAAATACTTCATAAGAATATAAGAAAGGCCTTGCTGGATCAGACCAGGGCCCATCAAGTCCAGCAGTCTGTTCACACAATGGCCAACCAGGTGTCTCTAGGAAGCCCACAAACAAGACGACTGCAGCAACATTATTATTAGGTGTTCCACAGCACCTAATACAATAGGCGTGCTCCTCTGATCCTGGAGAGAATAGGTATGCATCATGACTAGTATCCATTTTTTCTAGTACTTTATGCATTTTTATGCATTATGCAGTGGCCTTGCTTGAAAAACGGAGTGTGGAGCTGAACCTTTAGATAGAAGGAGACCCATGTTCAAAAGCCCTAATGCATTTTTACTTCTTCACTCGAGTGAGCAAAATGTGGAATTAGTTACCAGAGGGTGTAGTGATGGCCACAAGCATAGATGACTTTAATAAGGGATTAGAGAGATGCATGGAGAATGGGTCAATCAGTGGCTGTTAGCCATGGGTGACTGAAGGGAACATCCGCATTCCGAAGCAGTCTACCCCTGACCACCAATGCCAGGAGGCAATATCAGAGGAATTCGCCTCTATGCCGTATTGTTGGCCTTCCATGGAATGAGGTATGCCTACACCAGGCCACCATCTCTCTGTCTAGTATATATTTATCCCACCCTTCTTCCTAGGAGCTTGGGACAGGTTTAAAGTTCTCCCTTCCCCATTTTACCCCTCACCACAAACCTGTGAGGTGGGTGCAGCTGAGAGTGTGTGACTGGCCCCAGGTCATTCGGCAAGCATTGTGGCAGCGTAGGGATTTGAACCAGGGCCTATTCCAACTGTAACCATTGGGCCACACTGGTAGACCGTATTGTACAAGATTGGGACCCAACTCCTTCCTCCCTTCTCCTGCTGAAATTTCCCCTCTCCCCTTTCTGGTCTGTTAACCGTGTGTATTTCAACCCTGAACTGGATAGCCCAGGGCAGCCTGATTTTGTCAGATTCCAGAAGCTAAGTAGGGTCAGCCCTGGTTAGTACTTGGATGGGAAACTACCAAGGAAGTCCAGGGTCTCTACGCAGAGGTGGACAATGTCAAACCATCTCTTGTCCTGTCCTGATGCCTCAGGCTAGACCCATCAGGTCTGATTTCAGAAGCTAATCTGGGTCAGCCCTGGTTAGTACTTGGGTGGGAGACCATCAAGGAAGTCCAGGGTCGCTACGCAGAGGTGGACAATGTCAAACCACCTCTGTTCATCTCTTGTCCTGTCCTGATGCCTCAGGCTAGACCCATCAGTCTGATTTCAGAAGCTAATCTGGGTCGGCCCTGGTTAGTACTTGGGTGGGAGACCATCAAGGAAGTCCAGGGTCGCTACGCAGAGGTAGGCAATGTCACACCACATCTGTTCATCTCTTGTCCTGTCCTGATGCCCCAGGCTAGACCCATCAGGTCTGATTTCAGAAGCTAATCTGGGTCGGCCCTGGTTAGTACTTGGGTGGGAGACCATCAAGGAAGTCCAGGGTCGCTACGCAGAGGTAGGCAATGTCACACCACATCTGTTCATCTCTTGTCCTGTCCTGATGCCCCAGGCGAGACCGATCATTTGTGATCTCAGAAGCTAAGCAGGGTCAGTGCTGGTTAGTACTTAGATGGGAGGCCACCAAGGAAGTCCAGGGTCGCTACGCAGAGGCAGGCAATGGCAAACTACCTCTGAACGTCTCTTGCCTTGAAAATCCTACAGGGTTACTTTAAATTGGCTGTGACTTGATGCCCCCCCCCCCAAATCAACCAGGTTTATCTCCCACCAGGGCTTTCACAGAAGCGTCAAGCCTTTGAAATCTTTGCACTTACCCTGGACACCATTTGGGAACGGAACAATCCCTAGTCCTTCAGTGGTTGCCGAGCTATAAGCAGTGGCTTTTTTTATGCCCTGGTGCCAGCAACATCACATCTGCGCCAACGAGCTGTCGAAATCGTGCCTCTTCTTTTTGTGGGGATCTGATGGTTTCAGACCTGTCGAAATGCCCCGATCGGCGCCCTGGATCCGAGCTGCCCTGTTGCTATGGCGCTGCCTGTTTGTGGTTTGCAGGGAGTTTGTTTTTCATTACAGAACTTGGAGGGCTTTCCGTTTCCTTTGCAGCGCTGAATTGCGGTCGGTTGCGGTGGCTCGGTACCATAGGCAGGGTTAATTTGAATGTTTTCTTTTTTTGCATCTCAACATCCTCAGGTGTCACCAGCAGAAAATAAAATAGTTTGCTCTTCTGAGTCACAGTCTACTTTTAGGCGTGGTGTGTCCGGGGTACAGTTACCTGGCTGAATGCTACCAGTTCTGTAAAAGCGAACCGCGCGCTTCTACAGACCTGCAGTCTCCCTCAACAGGATGTGATCCGCAAAGCGTGCAGGACACCCCCTTGGAGACAGCTGGCTTTCCAGTCACTGGTAGTGCCTGCTTAAACTTGGCAGCTCTGGAAGCGGAGCCGGTTTAATTTAACCGCTTTATTTTTAGATCCACCTCAAATCTTGGGTGTCAGAGCTCATATGCCAAACTTAATTTGGAAACTTAATGGAGCAGGCGCCTGTATTGGCCAAAGAGGTTACCTGCTGGTGCAGTGAAATGCATCTTTAAATCTTATTTCATTTATTTAATCCATTCGGACCCTGCCTTTCTCCCCAAGCAGCTTAAAGCGTTTTCTTCTGCTCGTTTTATCCTCACAACAACCCTGTGAGGTAGGTTAGGCTGAGAGATAGTGACTGCCCCACGGTCGCCCAGAAGGCTTCCATGGCACGAGTAGAGATTCGAACCCGGGTCTCCCATCTACTAGTCCGACACTCTAACCTCTATGCCATAGTGGCTCTGTAGTCTTGCATGAAGTGACCTGCAGATACATCCAAGGATCTAGAAGTGCTGCTTTAATTATGTGCAGGCTTCCCCTTTTTAAAAATGGGTGGTAGTTGACTGTAGGCAGACTAGAGAATCGTGGATCATGTTTTGCATCATATTCAATGATGCGGAGAGGAAAAATTCCCATGCAAAAAATCCCCCATATGTAAATATAGTCTGTTTATCTGTATTGTCAGGGCTGTCGTGCTTCATATCATTCATGTTAGATGGTTTAAATGTGGGGAGGGGCTGTGGCTCAGTGGTAGAGCCTCTGCTTGGCATGTAGAATGTCCCAGGTTCAGTCCCTGGCATGTTCCTTTTCCAGTTTCCAGCAAAGACTAATCTTGCAGAGGTTATGGTTTTAAAACAAATTCTTAAGTATCTTTGGGAAGAAAGTCAACATAATTCAGGAATAAACATTTTGAGGGGAAAGGAAACTCTTTACATATTCCTTGAAAAATATCTTAGAAATCATTTTCCAGTATTCTTCGGCTCTGCATCTCCACCACATCTGTATAAAGTTTGAGTCAGCAACTCCACAAATCTCACAATCACTTATAACACCTTGATTTTCCCCCCTTTGCTGTCAAGTCATAGCTGACTTATACCGACCCTGTAGGGTTTTCAAGGCAAGGGGCGTTCAGAGGTGATTTGCCATTGCCTGCCTCCGCGTAGCGACCCTGGACTTCCTTGCTGGTCTCCCATCCCAAAACTGACCAGGCTCAACTTCTGAGATCTGATGAAAGATCAGGCTAGCCTGGGCAATCCAGGTCAGCACAACCCCTTGATTAATTTTAGCTAATCTTTGAGGGGTTAGATGCCACTGATAAAAAACGTTTGGATCCCCTCTCGGTGTTTTGCCATCTGAGCCTGCCTTTCTCAGGACCTTTGGTCAGCACAGACCGGTACTAACCGCTCCGGGGCACACCTCTTTTGACAAATAACATCAAAGAAAGGTGCGCAATGTGCCTGCCACCACACCCAAGCCTTGTGTAATAGCAATTTAATTAGCTTCCTTTCCTGATTTCCATTCCGTAAAGTGAATTTGATTGCCTGAACAGGGTGTGCACAGGCCTATGGCCGTGGGAAGTGAGTCTCTTTCCAGGAGAACTGGTCACTTTCCCTGGCACGTGGCAAAGTAGTGGGGCCTTCGTGCATCAGGTGTGAACCGCTCACCACCAAGTCAGTTGTGAGTAAGAATGGCCTTCAGAAGAGTGGACAGGTTGGCTCGTACAAGCAGGCTAGGAAGCTTTTGTCTATTTTACTTGCAAGGTTGTCTTTATTATTTTTCTCTCGCCCTTCCTCTGGGACATTTTTTTCTTTTTCTCCCCCCCCCAACATTGCAGATACTAACAATAAACATAAAAAACCTATTGCATGAGATCATTCCCTTGTATTAGAGCTTATATAAAATTATCCTCCAATTATTAACTTTTTTGACTTCTCCATATCATCATTACATTTTCATATCTTTTAATATGCATTTACTGTTCTTGAACATTAGTAATTTTGACTTCTATTTCTTTGTCATTTTGACTTCTGTTTCTTAGCTATATAATTAAAAAGCATATACCATTTTTCATTAAATTCAGAAGCTGATCTGTTATGTTTTTCTGAAATCGGAACCAGTTCCTGAAAGATTAGTGGCATCCAATTCTGAAATTTCATTTCCCCCTTTGAAGACAGCTGCAGATTTGTGTGATTGAAACGACTCTCTCTACTTCTTGGCATATTACCTTGGTCAACTTGTCTCTCTTTCCAAACATAGACCCCTTCCTCCCCCCGCCCCAAGATGCAGAGAACTCCCAGGTTTGCAGAAAAATCCAAAAACTATTTTAAAAATTGGGGGTGGGTTAACCCCCGTCCCTGAAAGGATAGTGACGTCTGTGTATGCACAGATGTTTCCTGGGAGAAAATAACTTGGGTGGGATTTTGCGGTGCCGGGATGCTGCCCGACAATGGATGAGAGCGGGTTGGAAGCGTGAGGTCAATGTTTGGAAAAACTTCCCTTACAAAGCATTTCACTGATAATTCTGAAAGAGAAAATATCTCATAAACCATTTCCCCCACAATTCCATTTTTTCTTATGGATTACAAAAAAAAAGAGACATCGCAAAGGGGGACTCTGTGTTTTTTCTCCCTAATTTATCGTGGATGGTTTCAGGACTTTTACGTCTAGTACTGATACCACCCCTTTTCTGTGACTTCCTATCTATGACTTTTCTGACTTTTTTGATAAGCAGCGTGATCTGACTTCATCTTTTCCTTGCCGTTTGTTTCCGTAATCGGGACAAACTGATGTTCTGTAATGTTCTCTGTGTGTGTGTGTGTGTGTGTGCGTGCATATATATTTATATTTGCAAGATGAGGAATCTGCTATGAAACCCAGGTTCTGTGACTGACAAGTTCTTTCATCATCCGGATGTTGCTGTCAAAGAACCAAGTGATGCTTTGCAAGACTTAGCTAAAGTATACTAACAGCGCATGTGGAGGAGTGGGGAATCAAACCCGGTTCTCCAGATCAGAGTCTACCACTCCAAACCACCTCTCTTAACCACTGTACCACGCTGGCTCCTTTTAGTAGGGCTTACCTACTCTGCCTTTTAGTAGGGCTTACCTAGTCTGCACTCTAAACTGCAGAGTAATTAAGATGGGGAATATGGCGGAGTTCATTGTACTGTGCAGAATTGCACATCTTCCTCTCCTGTGCCCGAGGGAGGACTCTAGAGCTCGCTTGGAGAACCTGGCTTTAATTGGGATCCTCAAAATATGTTTAGGAGAGCGCTTGGGTTGCTGATCTGAAGCCAAAGTGGGGAGGGGAAGGATTTTCAAGCAAGAAGGAAGATGGGCTGGAGCCTGTGGGATCATGCAATCCACAGCCCACCCGTGGCCTGTAGCCCCTGTGGATTGCACATCTAGTTGTCACAGCCGAGTTTAACTGCAACGAATATCCCCAGGGCGAAGTAATCTGTCTGGGAGATTTATGAGCGCTTTTTATCGAGGGCTTAATTCAGATGTAAACACTGTGGGTTATAATTAGTGTGTTTAGTAAACTGTTAATCTAGGGTGGAACGCCGCGGCCAGAACAGTGTTTTCGATAGGTGACGACTGACACCTTTAATTCTTGAGCTTGCATTCCTGTGGTTCAGGGGATAGATCCCTGGGTTGCCCGGTCTATCCAGTTAACAAGACGGCCTAAGGAGAGCCAGCGTGGTGTAGTGGTTAAGAGCGGTGGTTTGGAGTGGTGGAATCTAATCTGGAGAACTGGGTTTGATTCCCCCCACTCCTCCACAGGAGCGGCGGAGGCTAATCTGGTGAACTGGATTGGTTTCCCTGCTCCTCTACACGATGCCAGCTGGGGACCTTGGGCTAGTCACACTCTCTCAGCCCCACCTGCCTTACAGGGTGCCTGTTGTGGGGAGGGGAAGGGAAGGTGATTGTAAGCCGGTTTGATTCTTCCTTAAGTGGTAGAGAAAGTCGGCATATAAAAACCAGCTGTTCTTCATCTCCTCCTCCTCAAGGCGTGGTTTCTCCCTCTTACCTAACATATCACAACTCATTCGCCGCTTTGAGGACGAACATTGGGGTGATGGTCTCTTAAACAACCAGTCTCTTGGGGTCCATAAGAAGGTAACGGCAGCATTAAATGCTTTGGGACCTCTGTGGATCCTCACGAGGGGAAACTGTGCTGGTGCTGGTGGGTGTTGTTTTGAGGAGCTTAATGTTCTCAGTTTCATGTTCTCCTTCCCTTTCAGAGACCACAACAAGCATTGTGCTGGGCTTTTCTAAGCCACAGGGGCGTGAAACTGTATTTTTTGAGCCGGCCAAAGTTTTCTTTTCTTTTTTTTAATATGCTTCAATCATTTGAACGGGAGGCACGCAACTCTCTGCAGAGTCTGCAATATTAGAGTTCTGGCATTATTGGTAGAACTTAAACAATGTGTTCATTATCTAGTAGCTGAGAGCCGGCCCCTCGGAAGAGAGGCAAATTGGCACGCTGCGAACACCAGGGTAGGGGAGCTTGATTTGCAGGAATTATAGTTTTGGGAGGGGAAAAAATCTGAGTTAACAGCAATATTGGCTCAGGAGCTCACATCAACAAATAAATGAATGAATAAACTCATTCCGTGGAGTTGGGGCTGGTTGGTTTGTCAAAGCATAGCTAGGAGCAGGTGAAGAGGGGAAGCCGCAGCTAGCTATGGCTTGCCTCTCCCATCTCGAGAATAGAGGATAAAACTGCTGCTATCACACTGCCCTTGTACGAATCTATGGTGAGACCACACTTGTGCAGTTCTGGTCACCACACCTGAAAAAGGATATTGCAGAGCTTGAGAAGGTGCAGAAAAGAGCAACCAAAATGATCAGGGGACTAGAGCAACTGCCCTATGAGGAGCGGCTAAAACGCTTAGGGCTGTTTAGCTTGGAAAGAAGGCGGTTAAGGGGAGACATGATAGAGGTCTGTAACATTATGCATGGTATAGAGGCAGTGGACAGGGAGAAGCTTTTCTCCCTCTCAATACCAGAACGCAGGGTTATCTGCTGAAGTTGGAGGGTGAGAGAGTCATAACTGATAAAAGGAAGTATTTCTTCACACAACACATAGTTAAATTGTGGAACTCCCTGCCCCAGGATGTGGTGATGGCTGCCAACTTGGAAGGCTTTAAGAGGGGAATGGGCATGTTCATGGAGGAGAGGGCCATCCATGGCTACTAGTCAAAATGGATACTGATTCATACCTATTCTCTCCAGGATCAGAGGAGCACGCCTATTATATTAGGTGCTGTGGAGCACAGGCAGGACAATGCTGCTGCCATCGTCTTGTCTGTGGGCTTCCTGGAGGCACCTGGTTGGCCCCTGTGTGAACAGACTGCTGGACTTGATGGGCCTTGGTCCAGCACGGCCTTTCTTATGTTCTTATGTACTTAAAGCATAGCCAGGAGCAGATGAAGAGGGGAAGCTGTAGCTTGCTATGGCTTGCCTCCTTCCATCTAGTTTTTTTTCTTTTACCCTGTTGCTGTGCCGTGGGTGGGGTGGGCAGGAAGGGACTGGGAAACCTAAACAGGTGGAAGGGGAGGCATGCCAATCTGGCAAGGGGACAGGGAAGGGGGTTGAATGAGGCAGGGGGAACAAGTGGGGAGAGGCAGTCTGAAGCCAGAGGTGGTGGGGGAGCCTCAGGTGATGTCTAGGAGCAGGGAAACTGGATTTCCCTTCCCCTGTGAGACCTTGCAGGTCCCCTCTTGCATATGTAGGGCTACCTACCTCCAGGAGAGACCTGGAGATCTCCCAGAATTACAGTCAATTTCCAGAGGACAGAGATATGTTCCCCTGGAGAAGACGGCTGCTTCGGAGGGTGAACTCGATGGCATGACACCCTGTTGCAGTCCCTCCCCTCCCCAAGGCTTCCTGCAAATCTCCAGGAATTTCCCAACTGAGAGCTGGCAATCCTACGCATATTCATATGAATAGAACTACATACTGTCAGCTTGAAAAATGACCCCCTAATCTTGGCCGGTTTCCTTCCTTTTCTCCCCCCCTCCACCCCCTTTTTTTTTTGCTTCCTCCAATTATGTTGCATTTAGGAGATATTTTCCCCTTGGATGATTTTTGTTTCAGCGTTGAAATGAGAAAATCCTTGCCTTTCCCCCCTCTCCTTTTGAATTCAGCATGCAATACGTCTGTATCGACCTCCATTGTGACTCTTAAGTGGATTTCTTAAATGCAATTTCCCCCTTTTTTTCTGGGTGAACCTCAGCCTTCTAGAAATCTCTGTTAGAAGTTCCAAGAAACCGGGGAGAGTTTTGCCGGTGGAGGGGTGTGAACCCATTACAGCTTTCCAAAAGGCATTTTCCCCCCTTGATAAGTGGGCTGTCTCCATCTTGTCTTGGCTGACTAGCTTTATTAAGCATACATTGTGTGTTCGTGAGGGAGAATAAGGGATGGCGTACACTGTGTGTATGTGTCTGCGGTTCTGCGGCCAACATAAAATCTGTGGGACATCGAGACCAAAAGCATTTTCTTGCTCTGAAAGACGATTCTCCTCGTTCTCCTGTGAGTGGGCATTGAGAAGATGGAGTTTGGGCCATGATTATTTCTACCAGGATAGCCGCTTGAGAGCAACCTGAATGCTTCTCCTCCCGCAGAGGAAGTGTGAAGGAGTTGCTTCCTCCAATTATGTTGCATTTAGGAGAAATTTTCCCCTTGGATGATTTTTGTTTCAGCATTGAAATGAGAAAATCCTTGCCTTTCCCCCCTCTCCTCCATTTTTATTTATTGCGTCCTCCATTTTTATTTCTTTGCATGGTGGCAGACCTTTCCGGTTCCTGTTGAGTGGCCGGCCTGGTTTGCCTTTTTTTGAGACTGGTTCATAAACTCCGTTCTGAAAAAGGCCAGGCTGTGGTGTTCTTCATCATGGGATGGTTTTAGGAAGAAGGAATTAAAGGGCAAATGTCTAACTAAACCGATAAACACATAATGACAGAAAGGGAAGGAATACTAGTGTATATTCATTCATTCATTCATTCATTCATTCATTCATTTATTGCTCCAATTTAATACCCTGCTCTCCCTGGCCAAGACCGGCCCCTTTCTGCTTCCAAGGAGCTCAGGGAAGCATTATGTAGTTCTCCCGTTTTATTCTCGCAGCAACCCTGTGAAGTTGACAGAATGAGTGACTGGCTTGAGGTCACCAGGTGTGTTCCATAGGAAGCAGGGATCTGAACCCGAGTCTTCCCAGGCATAGTCCAACGCTTACAACTACACCTAGGGTTGCCAACTTCCACGTACTAGCTGAAGATCTCCCGCTGTTACAACTGATCTCCAGCCGATAGAGATCAATTCACCGGGAGAAAATGGCCACTTTGGCAACTGGACTCTATGGCATTGAGGTCCCTCCACAAACCCCGCCCTCCTCAGGCTCCGCCCCAAAAACCTCCCACCAGTGGTGAAGAGGGACCTGGCAACCCTATCTACATCACACCAGCTGTCTATGAGTATTGTTAATATAGAGCAGGGTAGATGTGGAATATATATTATAGGTATGCCAATAAAGGTTAATGAAATGAAATGAAAATGAATCTATATTATAGCAAGGGCTGTCAGGTCTCCTGTGGTGGGAGTCCTGGCAATCCGGTCCGGTGCCTCAAAAGTCGGCTTTGGGGAAATGGGGTGGCCATTATGATGGCACATGACATCACTTCCAGTTTTCAGCAGAATTGACATCATGGTGTTGGGGCATTGCTCTAGGATTTGCCAAGAACTCAGTGGTTTAACCATAGAATTCTAGAGGGTCACCTATGTCGTGATGGCATTTCTGTTTTTTTGGCAAACGTGATATCGCATGCTGATGTAATGCTGCTGGCCTGTAACTCCACTCCCCCCATCCCTGTACCCCATCCCTAGTTGAAACCTTTGAAATGCCACTTTTTGTTTGAATTCTGGAGCATAGAAAGGGCATTCTGGAGCATAGAAAGATTCTTTCCCCTTTCAGCTCTCTCTGAAATACCTCTCTTTTTGGCAATACCATTGAGCCTTGTCAATTGAGTCTTGTCAAACAGAAGACATAATTTTTTTATGTAGTGTGCTGTGGTATGGAAGCATAGTTTCTCTGTGCAGGAGGCATTGCATACAAAGGCATTGTTTTTCGGGGTTGATGTGTACCAGTTAGCTGTGCATAAGCGCATGAAATCCTGTTGGCTTTTTGCAGTGGCTTTTTATAAGCTGTTCTGAAGTGTGTTTTCTGCAAATTTTGTTTTTGTCAATTATGCAGCAGGGCAAATATAATCGTGCTAAAGCAACCATGGCAGCCAGCAACACTGCACCAAAATTGATGCAGTGCCGTTGGCCGCTCTGTGTGTTTTTTTCCCCCTCCCGCAGCATCATGTTGTGGGGATTCTTTTATAAAAATATATCTTCCTTGGCCGACTTCCCAGAATAGGTAGCAACTGAAGAGTGCAAGCATATATAATACAACAGAGCCACAGGAAGACCATACATCTCCCCGCCCCCGTCCCCGGTTAAGAGAAAATGAATCTGCTTTAGTCCTAACATTCATTTTGGGGGATTAATTTGTTCTGTCCCAGAGTAATAGCTGAGCCGCCGTGTCTTGCCTGTTAAATGTAACTTTGAGTTACTGCATTTTTTCGTCCCGGTTTTGTTGTGCTACTGAGTTGCTGAAAACTGTGCTGTAGAATTTATTCTTTTCTTCCCGGTAGAACTGCTTTTCTTTCTACCGCTCTCCTGATTCACTTGTTGGATAACTTCAGCTCCTTAACGCTTCTTGTATGCGTCCGATATGCAATTAATTATCGCAGCTCGCAAGGGGGAATAGCTTGGGTTACCTCTTCCCCGCTCCCCCTTTTTGCTATAGTAAATAGCCATTTTAACTTCACACTGGAGACAAACTCGTTTTTGTTGGGGCGTATGTTTTTGCAGGCTAGAATCGGTTTTGTCGAAGGCGTCCTGTCTAATCTGTCGGCGGGCTGTCCTTGCAGTGGTTGGGCCACAGGTTGCCCTCGCAACCATTCCCCTCTGTGTTTCTACCTGGCGCAACTTGCCAGGTGGTGACTCCCCACAGGACAGAAGTTTTGGAGCCTCGTCGCTTTAAGAATACCTCCCAGACTTTCACTCAGTGGTGTGTGTTCGCGCGCGCACTTGCGCTATAATGAATGAAAAGTAAATGGAAGATATATTGGGGGTGGCTAAAAAGAAGTTCGGAAACAAGGTCCTTGCGCCTCTAAGCAAAATTATTAAGGTGCTATAATTTAGCCATCGCTTGCTGATTTCCCCTGCCTTAAATTTGGCTGGACCAAACCCATGAGGCAGATTCTCCAGGTTGAATTCCATATTGATGAGGAGCAGTTTTGACAACTAGCATTGTCCAGGTGTAAAATGTTGAAAAATAATGCACATTACAACATTTCTTGGATGCATACCCCCTCCTCCAGTTTGTCAGTAATCGCTGAATTACCAGGAGAAGGAAAGGGAGTGGAGAAAATACACCTAAGGAGAAGGAGAGTTGGTTTTTTTATACCCGATTTTCTCTACCTTTAAGGAGTCTCAGACTGGCTTACAATCAACCTTCCCTTCCTCTCCTCATAACGGACACCTTGTGAGAGGGGTGCGGCTGAGAGAGTTCGGAGAGAGCTGTGACTAGCCCAAGGTCACCCAGCTGGCTTCATGTGTAGGAACGGGGAATCAAACGCGGTTCTTCAGATTAGAGTCCGCTGCTCTTAATCACTACACCGTGCTGGCTGTCATTACTACTACTACTACTACTACTACTAAGCCTCCCCCCCTACTGATGATGATGATGATGATGATGATGATGATGATGATGTTATTCTTCTATTCCACTGTCCCTGTCAGAGCCGGTCTCAGAGCAGCTAACAAAGCTGCTTCTATGTATGCCACACCTTAACTATCCAAAATGCAGATCACTAGTGAAAAGAATGAGCTTCAGAAGATCACAACTCCCCAAATCCCAGTTTTTCATTAGAAAACCCCTGTTTATCTCAATGGAAGGGCTGTGGGTCAGTGGTAGAGCCCCTGCTGGGCACGCAGAAGGTCCCTGGTTCAATCCCCGGCATCTCCAGTTAAAAGAACCAGGTAGTAAGTGATGGGAAAGACCTCCGCCTGAGACCCTGGAGAGCTGCTGCCAGTCTGAGTAGACAATACTGACTTTGATGGACCAAGGGTCTAATTCAGTATAAGGCAGCTCCATGTGTTCAGCCTTTTCCATCCTGTGCCATATGTACCTTTGAGCGGGTAGGTGGGAGAGTTGTATCTCTCGAATGGAACTGACTTTTAACTGCCGGCTGTCTGCATAAACAGTGGTTTGCTTCAATGTGCTTGACGTGTTTTATGTTTTGTTTTCCAGGGCTTCATGTTGCTCAGCACCACTGATGCTCAGTCAAAGCTGACCTCAGAGCAGAACGCCATCAGCCCTTCCTCCGGCACGTACAGCCACTTTGACCGGGCCACGAAGAGTGAACTGATTTGTGACAAATGTCCCGCAGGGACCTACGTGTCTAAACACTGTACCAACACAACCTTAAGGGAGTGTAGCGGCTGCCTCCGCGGGACTTTCACGAAGCACAAAAATGGGATTGAGAGATGCCACCCCTGCAAGAAGCCTTGCAAGCGGCCGACGGTCGAGAGAACGCCTTGCACGGCTTGGACCGACCGCGAATGCTCCTGCCCGCCCGGCCGCTTCCTCGCCAACGACACCTGTAACCTTTATTCCGAGTGCCCCGTCGGCTGGGGCCTGAAAAAGAAAGGGACTGACACGGAAGATGTCAGGTGCAAGCCGTGCCCTCCCGGCACGTTCTCTGATGTGCCTTCTAGCGTCCTGAGATGCAGAGCCTTCACGGACTGTTCCAAAAAGAGCATGGTGGTAACGAAGCCGGGGACAAGGGAGATGGACAATGTCTGTGGCCTTCCGCCCTCTCTCCTGAATGCTGCTGGGCTCTCCTCCCGTCCAGAAGAGGAGAAGGAGCGTCACGAAGCGGCTTCTACTACTTCTCTTCCCAAAGGTAGATACGAAGCGGGGCCAAGCGTTTGTCTCCGGGGTCGTTGAGCTTGTGTGGTGTGTCCAGGCAGTCGGTTGGGAGGGTCTCACCTGCTGCTCTGGAATGTCATAGGATCATAGCGTTGGAAGGGGCCATACAGGTTATCTAGTCCAATCCCCTGCTCAAGAAGAAGAATGGGTTTTTATACCCCGCTTTTCTCTACCTTCAAGGAGTCTCAAAGCAGATTACAATCGCCTTCCCTTCCTCTCCCCACAACAGGCACCTTGTGAAAACTGCAAAATTTGCTTACCATTTCGTGATATGTTGACTGATCCTAACAGAGGGTATTGCGTGACTTTTTGTGTTAGGCTTTTAATGGGTGAGTCGTTACCTGGGAAGAATGAATTACAATATTCTCTAGCTAGCTTTGAAATGGACATTATGTAGTAATGAGTTCATTAAGGCCTTTCCCAAGTCACCGATGTGAGGATTTAAAAATCCCTTTAATGGCTTTATCGTAAGAGAGTTATGTAGTTACTGGAAGACAGGTTCACTTTGTGTCAGCTGGGAACAAAGAGGGGTCTGGAGACCAAGTCCTATGAGGAAAGGTTGAAGGAGCTGGGTATGTTTAGCCTGGAGAGGAGAAGACTGAGAGGGGATATGAGAACCATCTTCAAGTATTTGAAGGGCTGTCATATAGAGGAGGGTGCCGAGTGGTTTTCTGTTGCCCCAGAAGGTCGGACCAGAACCAACGGGTTGAAATTAAATCAAAGAAGCTCTTTGTTGGAAATGTGGTATGGAAACAGGTACATTTATGCATGTCTGGTGGTTTTGTAAAAAAATAAGGAGGTTTTGGAGATTAGTTTTGAATGAAACTAATAATTTGATTAAATTAAAAATTAAGAGAGATCCCGCCTTTTTGTTTATTGGGTATTCCAAAAAAAGATTTAGATAAAGGTGACAGAGTCATATGTCAATATAGTTTTGCAGCAGCAAGAATTATAATTGCAAAAAAATGGAAGCAAACAAATAAACCTTCAATTAAAGAGTGGAGAGAAAAATTATGGATGTATATGCGGATGGCCAAAATTACAGTTTTTTTACATGGTAAAGATATGGAGGAATTTAAATGTACATGGGCAAAGGCCGCTGCATACTGGGATAAAGTGGCAAAAACGGATTTTAAAAGTATAGTTAACGAATTATAGTACAATGTGATTTTTAATATGATATAATAATAGAAATTTTTCTTTTTCTATTGCCATAACACTCCATCGGAAGTTCAATGGTGAAGGGCACTGCGGTGGGGTGGGGGGTGGGATTTGGATTCAGGGCACTATGGAGTTTATAAAGAGAATAGAATAATGTATTAGTAGATAATTAGTGCACTGTATATGTATTTTTATTTCTTTTCTTTGTGTAAGTGTATTTTATGTTTTTTTTATTTTCTGTGTTTTTATGTTTTATTATAAAAATAATAAAAAAAATTAAAAAAGAAAAGAAAAGAAATTACATCAAAGGACTTTCCATCTAGACATTTAGGAAGAATTTTCTAACAGAGAGGTTCCTCAGTAGAACAGGCTTCCTCGAGAGGTGGTAAGCTCTCCTTCCCTGGAGGTCTTTAAGCAGAGGCTAGATAGCCATCTGTCAGCAATGCTGATTCTGTGACCTTAGGCAGATGATGGGAGGGAGGGCATCTCGGCCGTCTTCTGGGCATGGAGTAGGGATCACTGGTGTGTGTGTGGGGGGGCAGGGGTAGGTAGTTGTGAATTTTCTGCATTGTGCAGGGGGTTGAATTAGATGACCCTGGTGGTCCCTTCCAACTCTATGATTCTACCTGCAGTCATAGGCCGTGAGTACATAAGTGAGGCAGCTCTTGGCATGTTCTTCTGCAGTGGTTCCTACAAAGCCTTCTGTGGTCTGTTGACAAGAGGCAGAGACCGGCTGGACAGGTTGATGCTGGCAGAGTTGAGATAAGGAGTTGTCCTAATCCTGCTGGTGTGGTTTAGCATGCAAATTCATTTCCGACACTGGACTAGATCCTGTAACTTTGTTCCCTGCACGCTTCTCTCTTAGCTCTGTGAAGATGGTCCTTGGCTGTGGGGCATATTCTTCTGACGCATTCACACTAGGGGTCTCCTTAAAAAATATATTGGCCAGAAGCAGAAATGCCTAGCACCAGAAGAAGCGGAGTCTGCAGCAGGGAATCACCTTCTCAGCACCCGGGGGAAAGTGCGGGCAGAGCAGAGATACGGGGTGCGAATTAGTGTTTTCATTAGCTATCAAGGTTTTTGCTCATACTTGGTCATATTGTAGAAAATTGTCCACGTATGAGTAAGCAGTTTAAGACTGTGCTTAATTTAAAGATTTTGTAGGGTTGCCGAACCAGATAATTTTCCCGTAGCTTTTCTTCTAAGTTTTGCTTTTCCAAACAAATGGAGAAGAAATTCTGTATCTGATGTTCTGGTCTTGCAAAAAAAAAAATTTTTTTTTAACAGTCACAAACTTACGGGAATTTTGTAAAATCTGCTCTTAAGATTGGCGATCTTGATTTATTTTTTTTAGAACACCATTTTCATTTTGGATTCTATAGCAGTAGATCGGGGTTCCCCAATATGGTGCCCATGTGTGTCGTGGTGCCACTAAGTGTTTTTTAGAAAGAGGGCAGGACCAGATGGGGTGTAGTTGTGTAGCGTAGTGGTGGTGTAGTGTTTGGTGGACTCCAATCTGAAGGACTGGGTTTGATTCCCCACTCCTCTACATGAGTGGCGGACTCTAATCTGGTGAACCGGGTTGGTTTCCCCACTCCTCCACATGAAGCCTGGACTAGTGTCCTTGGTCTAGTCACAGTTCTGTTAGAGCTCTCTCAGCCCCACCTACCTCACAGGGTGCCTGTTGTGATTTTAGCAATGTTTATGAAACTCCAGATGTTCCTCTCGCACCTTGTTATCTCTTATTCCCCACCAAAGCTGTGAAACGCTAGACACATCTAAACTTTGCTTCAGTCAGGCCTTTTTGCTATGCGCTTTTGGAGCCTAATGAAACCTTCATCCAGTATGAGGGTCTGGATCTTTATTTAGGGCTTGGGTGTCAGTGGGGAGGGAAAGGAAAGGTGATTGCAAGCCGGTTTGAGACTTCTTAAAAGTTAGAGAAAATCAGAGTGTAAAAACGTCTGACTGTACATCGGTAATTGAGCTTCCAAGGTACAGCAGCTGCTGTTTTTATGTGCATTTTATGTGGTTTCTTTTTCTAAATAATGTTATTATTATTATTTATTAGATTTATATCCTGCCCTATCCCAGCCGTGGGATATGTTGCATTATATGTAATGTTGCATTATAGGTTTGAGACTAATTGAAAGCCATTTTGGTCCGGATTACCTTGCTTAGTAACATGCAGGTTATAAGTTTGTTACCTCTTTTCTAACATTGTAAGTATGTGGATATGTTTATGTCTGTAATGTTGGAGTAGCACTTAGTAGCCATGTATTTAGATCAGGGATTTATCATTTTAGAGCAGGGAGTTATCATTTTATTGTAGTAATAATATGTGCTAGTTCTAACACTTTTTTAGGAGTATTATAACAGATTTTGCTGGTGTTTTACTGTAAATAAATAAACTGAATTGAATTCTAACATTGTGTGTGCGTTCTGCAGGTGTGGATTTTTCAGCTTCCAACTTCTCTGCCACTCACACGCCAAACCTGTACATTGACACGGTGGAGCTCACGGGGCCAAGTAATGAAACGTCAAAGAACGAGTCCGTAGTTGGGAACGCGACATCTCCGGAGCATCCACAGCCCATGAATCACCAGCAGATCCATTACCACAAGCACGCCACGTCCATCCTAAAACTGCAGCCAGCTCTGGAAATGAGTGGCAGTGTGAAATCCAGCATTCCTTACAAGCCCCCCAAAAGGGGACCTCCGCGTCAGGCCGCCCACAAGCACTTTGATATCAACGAACACTTGCCGTGGATGATTGTGCTGCTGCTGCTGCTCGTGCTGGTGGTGATCGTGGTCTGCAGCGTCCGGAAAAGTTCGCGGACTCTGAAGAAGGGACCCAGGCAGGATCCCAGCCTCATTGTGGAGAAGTCCGTGGTGAAGAAATCTTCTGTGCCGGCCCCGAGCAGGGAGAAGTGGATCTACAATTGCAATGGGCATGGTGAGTAACAGTGGCAGAAAGCCACGAATGAAATCTGGAGAACCCTGTGATGTTACTATACCCAGAGAGCAGCATGGTGCCCAGGTGCGCCATGGTACCTACCAACACCTTTCGTGGTGCTCACCTGGTGTTTTTAGAAAGTGGACAGGGCCAAGTCGGGTTTGTGCCCAGCAGGGCTTCTGATTGCATGTGCAGATTAAAAGGCATCCTGTTAAACAGCAAAGAAGACGAAGAAGAAGAAGAGTTGGTTTTTATATGCCAACTTTCTCTAGCCCTTAAGGAAGAATCAATCCGGGTTACAATCACCTTCCCTTCCCCTCCCCACAACAGACACCTTGTGAGGTAGGTGGGGCTGAGAGAGCTCTAAGAGAGCTGTGACTAGCCCAAGGTCACCCAGCTGGCTTCATGTGGAGGAGTGGGGAAACCAACCCAGTTCTCCAGATTAGCGTCTGCTGCTCATGTAGAGGAGTGGGGAATCAAACCTGGTTCTCCAAACCACCGCTCTTAACCACTACACCACGCTGGCTGTCATAGAGCTTACCATAAGAGTTGCACACAGCCTCACTCCCTGACATTTTGTGGTTAGCTCCGCCTCCAGGGGAAGCCATTTTGTCATTACATCCACCACCCTCTGTCAGAGTTTGAAAGGTGCCCGCAGGCTTAGAAAGGTTCGGGACCCCTGCCGTAGACACTGACGTGGGATTTATTACCATGTCTGACTTTACTGACGACTTGAGGGGGATGGAGGGAGAGCTTCCCCTCACTTCAAGAAGAGGATGGACAGCTATCTTATGGAACTGCTCTAGCTCTGGGACTTCCTGTATTGAACAGGAAACTGAACTAGATGGCCCTCTAGGATTCCTTCCAGCCCTGAAACTCTATGACAACAGATCTGTCTGCCTGAGCGAAGCTGTGTTAGACATTGGTACAATACAGTATACCATTTTGTATGTCCTGCTCTCGTTCTGTAGGAAGGGGACAGTTGTACTCATTGTCAGCTTTCTAGGCCTTTGTCCTCCTTGGATTGGTGGCATAATACTACACATGACTAGATCTGGTAGATTGGGTAAAAAAAAGAAACGCTTCTTTGTTTAAGGGCTGCTAAAATAAGATTCTCACTTTATGTAAGCAGCGTTTACGGCAGCACGCAAGTCTCTTCTTCCTGTTCTGTCAATCCTGTCCTTAAACAGATTAGCTCTGTGGTCTGAGGGAAGGGAACGTATAAACTCTGTGGGAGAAGGAGAAACCCTTAAGTTGCATATGTGTTGTTCGCAAACTGCTGGCTGCGGTTGTGAAGCTTCAGACGCAAAAAGTAGAAATCCCCGCTGGCAATGCAGCTTCAGAGCTAACCACTTTGCATAGATTTTAATTCAACGTTAGCCCTAG
The DNA here is from genome assembly GCF_029931775.1 of Euleptes europaea. Lineage (NCBI taxonomy): Eukaryota > Metazoa > Chordata > Lepidosauria > Squamata > Sphaerodactylidae > Euleptes > Euleptes europaea. Next base: position 11,341,905 of record NC_079321.1, on the reverse strand, counting down.
GAGTTCTCTGCAGCCTTGAGGCACTTTACGTTGCATCCTTAGTACAAAATTTAGAAGTGCAAATATATATATATATATATCCAATGACGAATGAGGTTACTGCATTCACTTCCCTTTGTTTTTGCAAGGTTGTTTGTAGGGGTACACTTGGTTGTTGCTTAGAGCAGCAAATATAAGCGAAGGAGCCACGCATGGACGCAGCTGTGGCTTGCAGCACTGGATCAGTTTATTGGTGAACCCATGCTCAGGCTGCCAAGTTTCTTTTCAGGGCAGACACCTCAGTACTCAAGTTTTCTTGGCCACCTTGAGCAGGATCCTTCTTCATGTCCTACACCACTTATTAATCCACCCCCCCTGGAGTCAGGGTATTGTGGTATCTGATGTGAGACGTTCCTGTGAGATTGGAGCCATCTATGGGCGGTGGGGGTTGAAAGTGCCGTGAAGACATAGCTGACATACGGTGACCCCTTTGGGCAGGGGTGTCGGACTCACTTGTTACAAGGGCCAGATACGACATAAATGTCACTTGGTCAGGTCAGGCCATGCCTCGCCAGCCCAGGTCAGGACTGGGGGTGGGTGGGCTGGCTCGCAGGGTGGATAAGAGCTCTCAAGGGGCCAAATCCGGCCCATGGGCCGTATGTTTGACACCCCTGCCTTAGGGTTTTCAAGGCAAAGGACATTCAGGGGTTGCTTGCCATTGCTTTCCTCTGCAGAGCGAGCCTGGTATTCCTTGGTAGGCTCCCATCCAAGTACTAACTAGGGCCGGACCTGCTTAGTTTCTGAGATCTGACAAGATTGGGGTAGCCTGGGCCATCCCAGATAGGGCAAGAAATGGACAGAGGTGATTTTGCCATTGCCTGCTGTGAAGAAATGGGACTTGGAGGTTTTAAAATGCTAGAAGGGAAGAAAGTTTCTGGAGGTTCCAGGAAGAACGTCTTTGACCCAGGTTGACCTAGTCAGTGGGTGGAGACAGAAAAGGATTAAAACTGCTGAGAGGGAGCAGAGAGCTCTCTTTTGGCTGGGACATTCAGGGAAGACAGAGATCATCTGAGGCCTGGAGGAGGCAGCCATTTTTGACAATGTGCTGGCCCCGGGTGCTGATGAAACCTTCCAGGTAATGGAATCTAGATAGAGACGTACAGTACCCTAAGCTTAAGAGCCTGTCCTATATTCCAACGTCTGATAGGGCATGTATAGAGAGGGACAGAGGAGTTGCGTTTCTCCCAGTTCTTTTGAATCCCTTGCTCAATCTGTTGCTGTGCTAGAAGTATCCCTGGAAATGTTTTACTTTTAATAAATACTTTTAAACTTTGAATGCTGACCATAGTTCTGTGTACCACATAGTCCTCCAACAGCTTGGAACATGCTATTGGAAAACAAGGGGAGGCCTAGGAGGGAGGGAGGCTGGCAGTTGGCAAGCAGCTATTTCTCCAGTGGCCACCCCAGGCCGTATCTTGTCTCTGTGGTGCACAGAAGTGGGGCAAGTGGGAGACACCGAGGCAAGACCTGAGGATTTGAGAGGGACGCTGGTGGGGGTATCCTGACCCCCACCCCAGTGGACAGGTGGTGGCAGCAATTACCCGAAAGGAGAAAAGGGCAACCCCTTCCAGGGGAGGTTGAGAATCCCTGGGAGAGGGCGGGAGTGGAATAGGGCCTGAGAATCTGAGCAGGCCCATTCCCCCACACCTGCCTCTGCGTAGCGACCCTGGGCTTCCTTGGTGGTCTCCCATCCCAGTACTAACCAGGACCAACCCTGCTTAGCTTCCAAGATCTGACGAGATCGGGCTAGCCTGGGACATCCAGGACCAGACAAGAGATGAGATTGGGCCATTCAAGAGCAAGGCTATTTACTGGGATGAATCTCTTAAGTAACTTTGGGGAAGGAGTATTCTAATAACATAGCTATATATAAATCAAGGCAGACTTTACACACACACACACACACAGACACACACATATCACTGACTCTCTTTCGTTTGCACGTATACCGTCTGTGAAGGAACTGACATGCTAGGCTAGGGCAAAAACCTGACGGCTCTGCTCTTCCTGAGCTGGGCCAATCTTGTCAACAGCCATGTGCCCCTTGAACACATAAAGCTGCCTTATACTGAATCGGACCCTTGGTCCATCAAAGTCCGTATTGTCTACTCAGACCGGCAGCGGCTCTCCAGGGTCTCTGGCAGAGGTCTTTCACATCACCTACTTGCCTGGTCCCTTTAACTGGAGATGACGGGGATTGATGCTCTACCACTGAGCCATAGCCCCTCCACAAAGGAGGACTGTACACATGAAGCTACCTTATACTGAATCTGACCCTTGGTCCATCAAAGTCAGTATTGTCTACTCGGACTGGCAGCGGCTCTCCAGGGTCTCTGGTAGAGGTCTTTCACATCACCTACTTGCCTGGTCCCTTTAACTGGAGATGCCGTGGATTGAACCTGGGACCTTCTGCATGCCAAGCAGATGCTCTACCACTGAGCCCCGGCCCCTCCTCTCTCTCCTCTTGCCTGCTGTTGGTGAGAATTGCCTTTGGTCAACCCTGCGGGGAGGTTTTTTGGAAACTGGAAGAGAGCTTGGCTTTTTTCTTTCAGGGCTCCAACGTGTGCTGCGGGTGGTTAATAGTTGGTGGGCAGTCTGCCCAGTGAAATTTTCTGAGATTTGCGAGGCTGAGCTGGTTAAATTCCTAGACAGCCATGCTCATAAAGGAATGCTGCCATTTAACCCAAGGGCACAGGAGGAAAAATTGGCCTTTGTTTTTGTGTAAAGAAGAGGAGCTTTGCCTAGAAGCCTTCGCAGCCGTTGAGACATCTGGTGGCTATAAAAAAGTAGGCTGTAGAGCAGAAATGCCCCGTGGCGCAGAGTGGTAAGCTGCAGTACTGCAGTCAAAAGCTCTGCTCACGACCTGAGTTCGATCCTGATGGAAGTTGGTTTCAGGTAGCCGGCTCAAGGTAGACTCAGCCTTCCATCCTTCTGAGGTTGGTAAAATGAGTACCCGGCTTGCTGGAGGTAAAGCGTAGACGACTGGGGAAGGCAATGGCAAACCACCCCATAAACGTAGTCTCCCTAGTTTGACTCTCCCTTAAGTGGCAGAGAAAGTCGGCGTATAAAAACCAACTCTTCTTTGTCTTCTTTCTTCTTCATCATCCTTCTTTTTCTTCCTCCACCTTTCTTCTTCTTCCTCCTTACTGTCATTGTGTTGCTCCTCAACTCGTTGTGTAGACAACATTCACAAAACTCTTGTTAAAGGCCTTAGCAAAAACAAAAAAAAGGTCCCTGCTATGAATATGGAAATGGCAGCTGAGCGCAGTCCTGCAAAGGCCGCCGTTGCTCCGGCGTCTCTTCTCCGGGCTCTGTGCAATCTGCAATGTGTCGGGTTCCAGTAATCAGCTGTCCTGCGGTGACTGAGCGAGAACTGGAAAATCCCAAAGGTGCTTTTTGTTTAGCCAATTAGTAATCGGGGCGATTGTTTTGTTCGGAAAGACGGCTGCTAATACATCCCATCACGCTGGGATTTGAGCTTATAATGCAAACTTTATTTTTAACCCTACCCAGAGCGCTGCTTGAAAAACCTGGTCCCTGAATGACAGAATAGTGTGTCTCAGTCACAGATGAACTGCCCTGAGAACTGCGGGCTCTTGTCTAGGGAGTATTTTTTTTTTCTCTTCTCCCCCCCCCTTGTCATCTGTTGGCTGTGCAGCATCCTTTGAGACACGTGAACAAATGAAGCTGCCTTATACTGAATCAGACCCGTGGTCCATCAAAGTCAGTATTGTCTACTCAGACCGGCAGCGGCTCTCCAGCGTCTCAGGCAGAGGTCTATTCACATCACTTACTTGCCTGGTCCCTTTAACTGGAGATGCCGGGGATTGAACCTGGGACCTTCTGCGTGCCAAAGCAGATGCTCTACCATTGAGCCACGGCCCCAACCTCCTTGAATGGGCGCTGTGACGTTTAGGCCAGAATAATTCTTAATTCCAGCACAAAACATTGCATTTACACTCAGTTGAAGAGCAGGATGTGGCACCGGAGTGGAGCCTTGTTTGCTTTTAAAAATATTTTAAACTCTCCTTACCTTAACTCTACATCGCCTCTTCTGCCACGGTGACTGACTTAGCTACGTGGTTTCCTGGTGGGAGCACAGAAGCGCCATTTGTTTACCTAAGAAAGCATCCTTTGAAAATGCCAGCAAAAGGCCGAATAGCTTGCAGGTTTCTTGAACCAAGATGGCCATTACCGTTCTATGTTTGCTTTTAAGTCCTGGGAATTAAATAATTGCATGGTTGTACCTTTACCTTGAGGAGCCCCGTGGTACAGAGTGTTAAGCTGCAGTACTGCAGTCAAAAGCTCTGCTCACGACCTGAGTTCAATCCTGAGTTTCAGGTAGCCGGCTCAGGGTTGACTCAGCCTTTCATCCTTCCGAGGTCGGTCAAATGAGTACCCAGCTTGCTGGGGGTAAAGGGAAGATGACTGGGGAAGGCACTGGCAAACCACCCCGTAAACAAAGTCTGCCTTGGAAACGTCGGGATGGGACGTCACCCCATGGGTCAGGAATGACCCGGTGCTTGCACAGGGGACCTTTACCTTTTTACCTTTAAGTCCTTCTTTGTCAAGTATATATATCAAATACATTTTTATCCCATCCTTCCTCTGAGGAACTCGGGGTGGGTGGGTGTATATGGTTCTCCCATGCCCATTTTAATCCTAGTAACAAGTAGGAGGAGTGGTAGAGGATCTGCTTGGCATGCAGAAGGTCCCAAGTTCAATCCCCAGCATCTTCAGTTAAAAGATCAGGTGGTAGATGATGTGAAAGGCCTGAGAAGAAGAGTTGGTTTTTATGTGCCGACTTTCTCTACCTTTTAAGGAGAATCAAACCGGCTTACAATCTCCTTCCCTTCCTCTCCCCACAACAGCCCCCTTGTGTGGTAGGTGGGGCTGAGAGAGTTCAGAGAGAACTGTGTCTAGCCCAGGGTCACCCAGCAGGCTTCATGTGTAGGAGTGGGAAAACCAACACGGTTCACCACACTAGAGTCCGCCGCTCATGTGGAGGAGTGGGGAATCAAACCCGGCTCTCCAGTTTACAGTCCGCCACTCTTAACCACTACCCCATGCTGGCTCTCTCTGGACCCTGGAGAGCAGCTGCCAGTCAGAGTAGACAATACTGACCTTGATGGACCAATGGTCTGACTCAAAATAAGGGAGTTTCAACTCTGTGAGGCCAAAAGAGCTGTTGGCCCATGGTAATCCAGTGAGCTTAATTTAATGTTATAGTTGGACTTTTGAACCTCTCTAGCTGTGGTCCAGTACCGTAACCCGATACACCATGTTAGCTCAGTGGTTTAGTGCATGATAGTTCCAATTAATAAGCCACCCCTTGCTGGAAAAGTTCAGCAGCACAGGAAGTGCGTGGCCAGAGGTGGGAAGCAGAGAACTTCAGCTGCCGTTTCTAAATAAGCTCGGGCACGGTCTGTTGTAACACCACAATATGCTTGGCATTATGGGGGTGACGGTGACTGGAATAACCTTGCGGTTCTGGCAGAAGGATTTGCAGCGATCCCAAAGTGGACGCGGTTGCAGTAATTAAGACCCAAAGTAAATTTCTCTTTGAGCGGAAGGTTCAATTGCTAATGGGCCTGAAGCTTTGTAAATATGATACCAGATGTCCTAATTGTATTAGTGTACGGTCTTCTAGGGCTCAGCAGACGAGATCTGGCCAGCCTGGGCCATCCAGGTCAGGGCTCAGCCTGATTTGTGCATGTATTATGTGGAGGTAGTTGGAGGGACTCCACCTCTTCAGTCTACAGGCGGATAATCGTGTTCCCAGTGTTACAGATGCCTTGAAAATAGCAAGCCAAGGAGATGAGCCGGATGTTTCTCTCTGCTGCACTGCATTTTTTGTCTGCATTGAGGCTAGGTTTTTAAAAAATTAAATGTGAAGGAACGTTTCATAACTGGAGACTGCAATCTAATGTGATGCAGTCCACCACCACCCCAATCTCTGCCAGGCCTCTAGAATCATAGAATCAAAGAGTTGGAAGGGACCACCAGGGACATCTAATCTAACCCCCTGCAAAATGCAAGAAATTCACAACTACCTCCCCACCACACCCCCAGTAACCCCTACTCCATGCTCAGAAGATGGCCAATATACCTTCCTTCTCATGATCTGCCTAAGGTCATAGAATCAGCATTGTTGACAGATGGCCATCTAACCTCTGCTTAAAAACCTCCAGGGAAGGAGAGCTCACAACCTCCCGAGGAAGCTTGTTCCTCTGAGGAACCGCTCTAACTGTTAGAAAATTCTTCCTAAGGTCTAGACGGAAACTCTTCTGATTTAATTTCAACCTGTTGGTTATGGTCCGACCTTCTGGGGCAACAGAAAACATCTCGGCACCCTCCTCTACATGACAGCCCTTCAAGTGCTTCAAAGTGGTTATCATGTCCCCTCTCAGTCTCCTCTTCAGGCTACGCATACCCAGCTCCTTCAACCTTTCCTCATAGGACTTGGTCTCCAGACCCCTCTCCATCTTGGTTGCCCTCCTCTGGACACGTTCCAGCTTGTCTACGTCTTATCTAGCTTTGCTACTTTACTTAGTCCTGAGACTGAAAAGTCAAAAATCACCCTAGGCTTCTCCTCAGAGCCTGAGGGTGCATCTGGCAGAGTCATGAAGAAACTCCAGTTGTTTGGTTCAAGTCCACCAGCGGCTTTTGTATTCTTGGTGTGCGTGGTGGCCAAGGAGACTGGCTCTTTCTCCACCCCCACCCCCGAATGTGCGGTTATTTATCCCTTGCAAGATTAAGCACGTCTGCCTGTAAAATTGTCTTGACTCAAACCTGGCTCTCCATAATTTTAGGGCAGGAAGGCATTGAGGGTAGAGCCAGAACCAGCCAAGGGATGGAGCCAGCGCTCCCTTAGGTGGGGTGATAAATTTCCCAAAAATATTTGATTGGCAAAAGAACTTTGAGAGGGATTTGCGCAGCTGGGGGAATCAAATTGGGGGGCTTCAGGAGGGGATTAGCTTTCCAGCTGTTGAAAACCATGAAGCACAGGACAGGGGGCGAAGGGAGGTAGATGCTACTTGCCCAGAGTAGAGAAATAAGCAAGATGAGCGTCCAGGACAGATCTTCAATGCGAAGAAGAATTGGTTTTTATATGCCGACTTTCTCTGCCACTTAAGGCAGAATCAAACCCACTTATAATCACCTTCCCTTCTCCTCCCCACAACAGACACCTTGTGAGGTAGGTGAGGCTGAGAGAGTGTGACTTGTCCAAGGATACCCAGCTGGCTTCGTGTGTAGGAGTGGGGAAACAAATCCAGTTCACCAGATTAGCCTCCGCCGCTCATGTGGAGGAGCGGGGAATTAAACCCGGTTCTGTAGATCAGAGTCCACCGCTCTTAACCACTACGCCACGAAGACGACAAGCTTGAAAGGGAGTATGTTGGGAAGCGAATGGTGAGACTCGGAAGGCTGGAGTGATGGATCAAGGGAAGGCTTCCTAAGGGTAGTTACAAGTGAAGCAAGGGTTGCCATAGTACTGAGGACGGTACAGGGGTAACGGCTGCTGAAAAGCTAGAAAGGCAAGCCCTGGGGACTGGCTAGACCAGGGCTCCCCAACCTTTTTGAGCCTGCGGACACCTTTGGAGTTGTGGCCTACCGTAGTGGCCGTGGCCACAGAATGGGTTCCACAAAACTACTGTTGCCGGAGGCAGAGCCGGCCACAAAATAGATGCTGCATCTTTTACCTTCAGTCTCACAGTGCAGATCTTTGTGCTGTGGTGGCAGCTGCTGCCCATGCAACATTTTTTAAAAAAATCCACTCAGCCTATCAAGTTTCCAGTGGCTTAACCTTGCTGGGCAAAAGCCCCACTTTCTAAAAAAACTGTTGGCGGGCACTGTGGTTTTCACGAGCACCACGTTGGGGACTCCTGGGCTAGACAGGAGCTGAATTGAAAGAAAAGGGTGTGTAGGTTGGGGAGGGAGGGGAGATGATCCAAAGCAAGCGCGAAGGAAGTGTGGAATTTATTTTAAATTTATTTTATTTACAAAATGTGTACCTCCCCTTTCTGTCCTCATTAGAGCCACCAAGGTGGGTAACAGATTAAAAAAATACATAATAAGGACACATCTAAAAAAATACATAAGGACACATCTTAAAAACCATTAACACCAAAAACACATGAGTCAGACAATTAAAATACACATATGGTGGGAGCATTTGGGTCAGAAAATTGAAAGTTCTTGTTTGTTGTGTCCTGTTTGCGGTAAGATCCACAATACTGAAAGGCACAGAAAATAAAGTGGGGATGAAAGAAATAGGTTGCAAGTAATGAAGCTGAGGGCAGCGGGAGAAGAGGAAGACCCAACAAGAGATGGATCGACTTAATAAAGGAAGCCCCAGGCCTCAGTCTGCAAGATCTGAGCAAGGCTGTCAAAGATAGGACATTTTGAAAGACCTTGATTCATAGGGTCACCATGAGTCGGAAGCAACTTGACGGCACTTAACACACACACCATGACACTGATAGGAAGAAAGTAGATTCCCTTGAAATGTGGTGTTGGAGGAGAGTGTTACGGATACCGTGGTCTGCCAAAGAAACAAATCAGTGGGTTCTAGATCAAATTAAGCCTGAACTGACCCTGGAAGCTAAAATGACTAAACTGAGGCTGTCATACTGTGGTCACATTATGAGAAGACAAGAGTCACTGGAAAAGACAATCATGCTAGGAAAAGTTGAAGGAAGCAGGAAAAGAGGAAGACCCAACAAGAGATGGATCAACTCTGTAAAGGAAGCCACAGCCCTCAATTTGCAAGACATGAGAAAGGCTGTTAAAGATAGGACTGTTTTAGAGGACATTGATTGATAGGGTCGCCATGAGTGGGAAGCGACTTGACAGCATTTAACACACACAATAAGCTGGAAGTTCAGTGCGGAAGAGATGAGTGTCCAGAGGGGTTGTGTGTGTGTGTGTGTGTGTGTGTGACAAATCTATGAGCCAATAACCGAGTCCTTTGAGACTCATAAAATACCATAGAGATTAGGAATATTAGCTGCACAAGGAAGAAGAAGACCGATTGAAGCTTGACCTGGAAATGTCTGCAGTGTTAATAGAGGTCAGAGAGGACTGGTGTTAGAAAGAGGCTTTTGGATTGTGGTGGAAGTAAATCTTGGATCCGGGTTTGGAACGCAGGCCAAGAAGCCGGTCAGAGGGCAGGCGTGAGGTCGTCTGTTGAGCGTCCAGCCGAAAACCCCCATTAAATAGAGACAGAGCGAATTGAGGAGACTGAACCTGGCGCAGAGTCTAACAAGCTAATTGCTTTATCCCATTAGCAGCCTCTAACAGCTTGTAAAAACTCCTGGAGCCGAGTCCCAGTGTGCACTGGTTCCACCTTGATGCTTTGCTGCCACAATTCACATTTTGGAGCAGCGCCTTACTATGGGCCACACGTAAATCTGTGTTCCCAGGAGCCTGCAATCCAGCTCCTGAAGATGAATATTCAACGTCTTATAGAGCACAGTCGCGGTGCTTGTGTGATGCCTTCCAACACAGAAAATCTCAGCTGCTCTTGCCGTGCAAGCCCATGAAGTAGGTCAGTGTTATCTTCAATGCAGAAGGGTGACTTCGGGTGACCCAGACGTCTCCTGGCTAAGGAGCATCGCAGATGGACACTAGATCAACTCACAATTATCCTTGGCTGAGCTTCTGTGCCTGAGGGGTTCTGCTCCATCCTTTTCAGTTTATGCATACAATCTTAAGATTTTGAAGAATATCCTGCTGCTCCCCCCACCCGAGGCTTATAACACGAAAACACACATGCACACACAAATAAAATAGTACACAACAAACAGGCGCAGCAAAACTAACCAGTGCATGTCAGGCCAGACTGGGATGTATCAGCTGGCTTGATGGCAGACGCAAGTTGTAAGCCATGAGCTAAGGGTCTAGAGCCCTTTGGCTCTCACCCTTCAGTTTTCCAAAAGGACTCACAAAAGGGCCATAGCCAAGCTTTATCAGGAGCCTGAGACAAGAAAGGCAGACAGCAGTCCTCAACAAAAAAATTTCACAGCTGCCAAAGGTGTCCCTCCTCTTACTCCTTCTTTTCCCCCCCCCGTGCAGATAAGAGGAGAAGTGTTAGAAGAATAGCACAAGGGTAGAACAAAGGAGCGAGTGAGCCGTAAACCAGGGGTGTCAAACCTAAGGCCCGCGGGCCAGATCCGGCCCCTTGAGAACTCTTATCCGGCCCACAAGGCAGCTGCCACCCCCCTTGATCTGGGCTGGCGAGGCATGGCCTGGCCCGACCAAGGGGCATATATGTCATATTGTAACATTTGAGTTCAACACCCTTTATAGAAACTAATCTGTGCAGATGATGTGGCTGTCGAAGATTGCAATGAATGTCATTGCAGAGTAAATGGTTAATGCTGGAGATTTCATTTAATCCAACCACCGAGGGGGTGGGGGTGGGCGGGGGGGGGGGGTTATCCTTACTCTAAATCTTCTCCGTGAAATCTCCTATCCTGAGTGTTGTTCCGTATCAGCTTCTGCCCAGTGTTTTGGTTGGTGGGCAGTTCAATTATTTACATTTAAAAGGTCTTTGTTCTTAACTAGAGAATACTCCGAAGGCGCAGTCGTCTTTTCTACCGCTGAAGCAAAAGCATTTCAGATCCTGTAAGCTGCCTGGATGAGAGAGTGCCTGGGAAATGAATGAAAATTATCGTTGAGATATTTGGAAAAGTGTGGATTGGAAATGGCATAGACAAGGACGGTTTGGCAGCTCTGTCCGTTTCCCCTGTCTTAGACTCCAGTCTAGACTGTTAAGACTTCTATACTTCACAGTTCACAAGCCAAATCCTGGGGATGAAATGGGTGCATTTCTGGAAGTGCTAAACATTAAGGCTGCTCAGCTTCAGAGGGCAGGGCACATGGAATCCTAGTGCTGTGGAGCACTGCTAGATTCCATGCCATCTCCCATGCTGTTCAACCTCTACCTGAAGCTGTGGCTGAGGTGTCATCAGTATGTGGATGATGCTTAGCGTTCAGCCCCACCTCCCTCACAGGGTGTCTGTTGTGGGGAAAGGAAGAGAAGGTGATTGTAAGCCGGTTGGATTCTTCCTTAAGTGGTAAAGTCGACATGTAAAACACCAACTCTACTTCTGCTCCTGCAAGCGAGTGCATGTGATCACAGCTGTGACTTTAACCTGTATCGTTCTTCTCCCCAACAGGGATTGACATTCTGAAGCTGGTTGCGGCCCAAGTGGGAAGCCAGTGGAAGGACATTTACCAGTTCCTGTGCAACGCCAGCGAACGAGAGATGGCCGCCTTCACTAACGGCTACTCGGCGGACCACGAAAGAGCCTACGCGGCGCTGCAGCACTGGACCATCCGAGGTCCCGAAGCCAGCCTCGCTCAGCTGATCAGTGCTCTCCGCCAGCACAGGCGCACCGATGTGGTGGAGAAGATAAGGGGCTTGATGGAAGATACGGCGCAGGTAAGGCCCAGTCACTGGCAACGCCTCCGTGCTTTTCCTAAGCTGCTCGACATGTTCAGTGTCACTCCGAGGTTTCTGTCTATAATGTCTTTCAGTAGGGGCCCCCAATGTGGTGTCCGTGGGTGCCATGGCACCCACCAGCACCCTTTCTGGCGCCCACCAAGAGCCAGCGTGGTGTAGTGGTTAAGAGCAGTGGTTTGGAGCAGTGGACTCTGGTCTGGAGAACCGGGTTTGATTCCCCACTCCTCCATATGAGCAGCAGAGGCTAATCTGGTGAACTGGATTGGTTTCCCCACTCCTACACACGAAGCCAGCAGGGTGACCTTGGGCCAGTCACACACTCTCAGCCCCACCTACCTCACAGGGTGTCTGTTGTGGGGAGGGGAAGGGAAGGTGATTGTAAGCCAGTTTGATTGTTCCCTAAGTGGTAGAGAAAATCAGCATATGAAAACCAGCTCTTCTTCTTTTAGAAAGTGAGTGGGGCTCCTGCCCAGTAGGGCTTCTGATTGGCCACTGGCCGTGCACAGTAAAATAACTTTGTTTTGGTGGCAGCTACCACTATAGTGTTGGTTTTTCCTCACTGCCCTTTCTCAGTGATTAAAAAAAAATTCTTGTTGTCCCCTGTACTTGGCCTTCCTTTGTGTGTGATTCCACTTCTCATGGCAGCCATTTTGTGGTTGGCTCCACCTCCCATGACAGCCATGTTGTGGTTGCGCCCACGACCGTGTGTCTGAATTCCAAATGTGCCCACAGGCTCAAAAAGGTTGGGGGACCCCCTGCTGTGGTGCCTACTGCAATTGCATCATTTGGTCTCCTGGAAAAGGCAGTGAAGCATTTCATTGTAGAAGAGGTTTTCCTCATTTAACCTTTGATAGGTTCCCACTTGCCTCTTTGTATGTGCTGTGGAATAGTTAATGGTTAAATTGTGGAACTCCCTGCCCCAGGATGTGGCGATGGCTGCCAACTTGGAAGGCTTGGAGTGGACATGTTCATGGAGGAGAGGGCTATTCATGTCTACTAGTCAAAATGGTTACTAGTCATGATGCATACCCATTCTCTCTCTGGGTTCAGAGGACATCTTCAGCAGCGGGTTTTGTCGCTCCTATGCTCAGGGAGGCAGGATCTAAAAAATTTTAACTAACTTCCTAGGACTGCCCTCTGACTTCCAGTTCTCCTCCTGCCTCAGAGGGAGTATCAGTTTAGATTGAGCTCTAGAGCAAAATCTTATTTTCTTTCCTATTCTTACCTACCATACTATTTTACCCTATCTACTTAACATCCCCTCCGACCCTGCACCTAATTCCCACAGCCTCCTTCTCTCTCGCTTCCCTCTGTCGAGTCCTCGTCAAACCTTAACCTCCTGTCCGTCCCCCCCTCCTCCGGGAGAAATGGCGGCCGGGGAAGAACAGCACGCTGAAGAGCTGCTATCGGGAGACGAGGAGCAGGTGGCTGGGCTTCTCTCCCCCAGACAGAGCGGCGCGGCCGCAGGGGAAGGCGAGGGGGAAAGCTGGCGAAAGCAGCCGGACGCAGGAGCGGCGGCCAGCAAAAAGAAGCAGCCTTCAGAGAGCGGGGAAAAATGGCGCGGAGAAAGCACGCTTGGAAAAGAGGGCCCCTGCGTCTCCCCGTTCGGCCCTTGAGGGTTACGAGGGGAGAGGAGGATGCCGATTCCTGTATTGCTGGCCCCAGTGGAGGCCCCGCTACAGGGACAAGTGGTGGTAGCGTACAGGCTCCTTTTTCTGTTTTGGCAGCGGGGAGGGCAGAAGAAAAGAATGTAACTGAATGGATGAGAAAAGCCCTCAGAGACGAATTTGCCCAACTCGGCGACCCTTCCCTCAGAGAGTGAGCGAGCTCAAGGGCGGTCCTCCCCTTCCACCACTAGGACTGGGCAGATTATCTCACAAAGGCCAAAGCCATGCCTGGCCTACCAAGGCGGCAAAGAATGCTTGGGATTACCTTTGATACTTTTTGCAGGACAATGATTCAGCTCAAACCCAACTCCTTTCTGACTATATATTACTCTTCCTACACTCTTGACACTGAGAGACACTGTCCTTCAGTGTTACTCCTCTGAAGATGCTGCCACAGCTGCGGGCGAAACGTCAGGAAAGAAAATACCAAGACCACGGTCACACAGCCCGGATAACCTACAAGAACCAATGAACTCTGACCATGAAAGCCTTCAACAATATTTTGAATGCTTGGGAAGTCCTCGAACTGGAAGTCAGAGGGCGGTCCTAGCACAGGGGCCAGGAAGTTGAAGTTAAAAAATTTTAGATCCTGCCTCCCTGAGCATAGGAGTGACAAAACCCGCTGCTGAAGATGTCCTCTTCTCCCAGAGAAGTAGGAACCCTCACAGGTAAGCCAAGGTTCCGTTCTCTCCAGGATCAGAGGAACATGCCTATTAGGTGCGGTGGAGCCCAGGCAGGACAATGCTGCTGCAGTTGTCTTGTTTGTGGGCTTCCTAGAGGCACCATGTTGGCCACTGTGTGAACAGACTGCTGGGCTCGATGGGCCTTGGTCTGATCCAGCACGGCCTTTCTTAAGTTCTTATATCAAGGTGAGACCACATTTCCTATTTTGGGAAGTAACAGTGGAGGTAGCAGAGCAGCTTGCTTGTGGCTTGCACTTCGGTCGACCCCTGGAAACGGGTTGGGGCCGCTGGCCCTGATCCTTCCCGGTATTTGTTGCAGATGTCAAGGTGGTGGGGGATCTCTCCAGATCAAAAGACTGGGTTGCTGGGAGAGGAGATGGCAACATCTGATCCATTTCTCCACTGCATGGAGAGAGGAGTCTTTCTCTCCTGCTGGTTTCCTGGTCTTTGGCTTAGCACCGTAATATTATAAAAACTGGAAAGGGGCTAGAATTACACCAGCAATCACCAGTTAAACTGAAATGTCTAATGCAAGGCCAGGTCATGCTTTCTTAATAATGACTGGCTGCTATGTATGGGAAGGCGAGTAGAAAAAGCAAGGCTTTTGGCATCAAGCTTCTCATAATCTACGCAGGCTGGGGATTGTGGGTTTCCAACCTCCAGGTGGGGCCTGGAGATCTCCTAAAATTACATCTGATCTCCAGCTGACACAGATAAGTTCCCCTGCAGGAAATGGCAGCTTGAGAGGGTAAGACTCTAAGGCATCTCATCTCTCCCTTTCCCTTCTAAAGTCTCACCCCCCCAGACTCCACCCCCACATCTTTAGGATTTCCCAACCTAGATTCAACAACCCTAGTTATAACACATTACTGGGTGTGGAAAGTGCCGTCAAGGCGCAGGTGACTTATGGTAACCCTGTGGGATTTTCAAGGTAGGAGATGAACAGAGGTGGTTTGCTGTTGCCTGCCTCTGCGAAGCAACCCTGGACTCTTCCTTGGTGGTCTCCCATCCAATTACTAACCAGGGCCGACTGTGTTCAGCTTCCGAGGTCTGACGAGATCATGGATCTGTGTGTGCACAACACAAAATGGGCAGCCAGGTCACAACTCAGAGTTAGGGGAGGGGCCGTGGCTCAGTGGTAGAGCCTCTGCATGGCATGCAGAAGGTCCCAGGTTCAATCCCCGGCATCTCCAGTTAAAGGGACTAGGCAAGTAGGTGATGTGAAAGACCTCTGCCGGAGACCCTGGAGAGCTGCTGCTAGTCTGAGTAGACAATACTGACTTTGATGGACCAAGGGTCTGATTCAGTGTAGGGCAGCTTCATGTTCATGAGCCTTGCTTCTAATTAATATGGTCTGGACAAACCTGATTAACATACTGTGTGATTCTCTGGTTCTAATGTTGTGAGCTTCTGTCGGCAGTTCTTTTTTTCCGGCGATATTGTGCAGAGCTTTTTTTTGTTCCTCTTCTTAGCGAATGCATTTTGAACACTCAACACTTCATGCAATAAGCTTCATATCCCCACGGTCTACAGTATGTGTTCGTTTTTGCAAATATGGCCATGCTCTGGTGGATTCTTCTTGCAACAGCAGCCTGCGGGCTTGATTTTCTTTCTTTCTCAGAAGTGGCTTTTCGAGGGTGCTGAATCCTCAGCTGTAACTTGAGCTAAGCCATCTGCACAACCAAGTGTGGTTTCTGGTTCCTAGTTTTAAATAATGAATTGCTTTGTCTTGGAACGCCAAGGCCCAGGAGTTCCTGTTCTAATTTAAGTAGTGAAGAGCGAAGCATTTTCCTTCCTTAATTACGCAATGTGCCGCTACCATCTGCCCTCTGGGAGGGGCCGTGGCTCAGTGGTAGAGCATCTACTTGGCATGCAGAAGGTCCCAGGTTCAATCCCCAGCATCTCCAGTTAAAGGGACCAGGCAAGTAGGTGATGTGAAAGACCTCTGCCTGAGACCCTGTAGAGCCGCTGCCGGTCTCAGTAGACAATACTGACTTTGATGGACCAATGGTCTGATTCAGTATAAGGCAGCTTCATGTGTTCATGTGAGGGACCGTGGCTCAGAGGTAGAGCATCTGCTTGGTGTGCAGAATGGCCCCAGGTTCAATTCCCAGCATCTCCAGGTTAAAAAGGACCAGGTAGTAGGTGATGTGAACGACCCCTGCCTGAGACCCTGGAGAGTCAGAGTAGACAATACTAACCGTGGCCTGATTTAGTGTAAGGCAGCTGTGTGCGTGCACACCTTGCTCTGTGCGTTCTTGCCCTGAGGATTTTGGCTAACAAGGTTTGTGCAGCATCAGTGTATCTAAAATCCAGGTGTCTTTGTCAGACTGCTTCTCCTCCTCCTCCTCCTCTGTTCTGACAGCGAGTAGCTATTCAAAATACATACTGTAGGATATCCGATAAGTCTATTGTCTGCTCTGGATTTGTCGTCACAGATCCATCAGTTATCAGCCCTGGAACTGTTGGAGGCATCGTGCGTTTATCGGGCCCTCATAGGTTGCTGCCTCGAACCAAAAATCATCAGGGACCTCCCTTGTCTCCGTGGCGATTCATCTATTTATTTTTTTGCTTATGAGCATCCGGGGCCCACGCTGTATCACAGCCAACCTCTTCTGAAAGTCAGCTGTGTTGCATAAGAGTCCTCCAGTGTTTTGCTTGCCTTAGCTGAACGCTCAGCAGATTTTCACAGCAGATTTTCCTCTGAAACTGGGAAGCAGTTGGTTGCCGTTCCTGTGTGAATGCTGCAACCAAAGAAAATCAAAGCACGCTTGCCTTTTAGTGCGGCTGGCCGGCTGTCCATGTCCTGGAAGCAGGAATATATAAAGGTTTTAATTGTTTAGTGGATAGAATTGCTTGTGTTTATTCCCCCCCCCCATTTGCCTTAGATGATAAGTTTGCCTTTCTGCCCCTTCAAGTATTCAGACAAAAATTCCATTTAAAATAAAATTCAATTTAGAACGTACCGATATTGACATGTCTGAACACTGGCAGAACATGCAAGCGTGTACATGTTTATAGAATTTAAAAGTACAAAATGCCTTAGTTTTCTACAAGCAAGATCCCAAATATACTGAATATTACAGCAAGAGAGCTGCAAAGTGATGCACTGTATGCTATCTTAGCACATTGGACTCCTTTCAAAAAAGGGAAAAAACCAGGAAGGTTTCTTTTTCAGTGTTTGCTGAAATTTCCATTTTTCCAATGGAAAAATGAGGGGGAAAGTCTTCTGACTTTTCATGCTAACATTTTGAGTGAATAACCCTTTTACTCATTTCTACCAAAAAATAATTTCATAGGAACTGCTTTAGGACTTTTTCCCGTTAGAAAAATTGAATGCATGTTTTCTAACCGAGTGGTTCCTCAGTGGAACAGGCTTCCTCGGGAGGTGGTAGGCTCTCCTTCCCTGGAGGTTTTTAAGAAGAGGTTAGATGACCACCTGTCATCAATGCTGATTCTATGACCTTAGGCAGATGATGAGAGGGAGGGCATCTTGGCCATCTTCTGGGCATGGAGTAGGGGTCACTGGGGGTGTGGGGAGGGAGTGAGTTGTGAATTTCCAGCATTGTGCAGGGGATTGGACTAGATGACCCTGGTGGTCCCTTCCAATTCTATGATCAGTGGGTGAAACTGAGGCTTAAGCAGGTCACTGGTTTCAAAGGGGGTAAAAATCCACAGCGCTTCCTAAAACTTCCCAATTTTTCCAATAAAAAAGTTGAGGGGAAAGAAATCATCAGGAAAAAATGGAAAACAGAAAAATAAAGGGGAAGGCCCTTCCCACACGTACCAGTATTCATATCTCTATAAGACAGAGGCTGCAAATGATACCTTCCCCTTTGCCTGAAGAGGAAACTAATGCATTGCAAAGCCTTTTAAAGAAATGCAGGATGGTTTCATAGTTCTGTTCCACTTGCCCCATAGCCTAGCTGTTCTAGCTGACTCAGTGCTGTGCTAAAATGGAAACATGCCATTTTTCTGCAGAACTTGCAGTTTCCTCATTGATCCTAGATTTGAAATGTGCATTTAGGAGGGCCCATCTTAAAGGGCTTTTACCCCTTGGGTTTGATAAGATTAGGGTTGCCATCCTCCGGGGGGAGTCTGGAGTTGTCCCAGAATTACAGCCGACCTCCAGACTACAGGGTTCTGTTCCCCTGGAGAAAACGGCAGCTTCGGAGGGTGGACTCTGTGGAATCACATCCCCACTAAGGTGGCTCCCACCTAAGGCTGCCAACCTCCAGGTGGTGATCCACCTGAAAAATGAATCCACAGTATTTAAATCCTCATGAATTTTTAAAAAAATCATCTATATATCTCGTGTAAATTTGAACGTGGTGATAATATGGATTAATTGCCTGATTGCAAATAGTATTGGTCTCAATAGCATCCATAACTAAATTGGCAATAGAAGGGGCAGCTGGACTTTGCATTGCAACTCCACATACCTGGAAATAAAACTGATCCTGAAAATGGAAATATTTTTTTTCAAAAATTAAATCAAGAATATCTAACAAGAGAAATGAAGGAGGCTGTAGTATATTTATGTTATCTAAGTGTGTTTGTATAATCTGCCTAGCTTCTTCATGAATTATATTTGTGTATAAAGCTGTAACATCCATAGTAACCAAAACTGAGTGTGCTGGAATGGGTGATCCCTCAATCCTTTTAATATAATCTTTAATGTAAAATGGTATTGAACTAACTAGTGGATTAAGAAAGCTATCTAAATATCAGATCAGATTTCTTTTTAGACACCATTATATATCATGGATCACAGAATCAAATAGGCATCAAAATTATACAACAATACAATACCTTTATTGGCATCTTCAAAAATTATATAAAACCCACTGACAGCAACCAAAGGCTGAAATTAAAAAGAAATAGACATCTGGACATAATGATAGAAGGAGCAAAAGCTACCTTTGAAAGCATAACCTTTGAAAGTTACCTTTGAAAGTTACCTTTGGAAGCTACCTTTGAAAGTTAAATTGGAGGATTGCCAGTCCAGGAAACTAGGTTGAGCAAATGGTAGTTTAGTTTATGAGAACTTGTCCACTAAAATGACCAGAGATTGCTGTTAACTGAATAGCCTTGTAAAAATAGCCCAGACTAGCCTGATCTCGTCAGAGCTGGGAAGCTAAGAAGGGCCGGCCACGGTTAGTTCTTGGATGGGAGACTGCCAAGGAAGTCCGGGATTGCCAGGCAGAGGAAGGCAGTGGCAAACCACCTCTGCTCATCTCTTGCCTTGAAAATCCCATTGTCCTTGTGGGCGCATGGGTAACTCCTATTTATATTAAGCAATAGGTGTAGTTTTCATGTGTAGAATAGTTGAATCAGCCAGGATTTTTTTTTTGCTGAAATCTATATGCTCTGATTAAGTGCACGTCAAACCTTTCTGGTTCATGCCGGTTCTAAATTGTACTTCTCATGAAATTTTGGTTAAGGCAGGATTAGCTTTCTGACCTACTTTTGCTGGGTCTCTAGCAAGTAGCAGCTGTGGAAAGGGTTTTAGGCACACAGTTGTATAAATCCTGATAAATGTGCAAAGCGACAGCTTGGAAACTTTTTTAAAAATGCACACTTTAAATAAAAACTGCCGTATCCAGGGCAGATGAGGGAGGGTGGCACTTTAAAAATTTTATTTATTTTATTCGATTTATACCTCGCCCATTCCTGGCAAAGTCGGGCTCAGGGCAGCTGCCAACATAAATAAATACACAACATAGGATTAAAACGTACAATTTAAAACCATAATTCTTAATCTAATAAACCAGATGGCATCCTGAACTACACGGCCACCTCAGGTAGGTGGGACGTTCCTCAATTGGTGAGGTTGGTCCAGGAGATGGTAATGGGAGACTGGCGATGGCGGGGGGACTTCCAGGTCCAAGGAAGAGAAGATAGACGAGGAGGGAATGGGAGAAGAAGAAGAAGAGTTGGTTTTTCTATGCCGACTTTCTCTACCACTTAAGGAAGAATCAAACTGATTTACAACTGCCTTCCCTTTCCCCTCCCTACAACAGACACCCTGTGAAGTAGGTGGGACTGAAAGAGCTTTAAGAGAGCTGTGACTAGCCCAAGGTCACCCAGCTGGCTTCATGTGTAGGAGCGGGGAAACAAATCCAGTTCACCAGATTAGCCTCCGCTGCTCATGTGGAGGAGTGGGGAATCAAACCCGGCTCCCCAGATCACTGCTCCAAACCACCACTTTTAACCACTACACCACGCTGGCTCTCAAGATGGTAATGGGAGACTAATGACAGCAGGGGGACTCACAGGTCCAAGGAAAAGAAGATAGATGAGGAGGGAATGGGAGAGGAAAAGAGGGGAAGAAGGAAAGAAGGGAAGGGAGAGGGGAAGGGGTCTCCAGACAAAACCATTGCTGTTCTCAACCATATGCCTGGTAGAACATCTCCATCCTACAGGTCCCACCAGGCACGGGTCTCCCTAGACAGAGTTTCACCAGGCTGGGGCCAGGGCTGAAGAGGCCCTGACCTTGGCCAAGGACAGCCGGACAGTTCTGGGGCCAGAAAAGGGCCCCCAGCCCGCCTTGACCCCTTCCCTAGCCTGACCCAACCCTGTCCCCAAAGGAGGGAGGGCCAGCCTGGCCAGACCCAGCAAGAGGTGCCCAGGCAGGCAGGGTAAAACGGAAGGGCCAGTCCCTTGCTTTGTCAACGGGTGAGCCAGGAGGGTCCATCCCTGGTGACAGGGAATCATCCTTGCCCATGCCGCAGCCTTTACCCTCCCCTCTCTTTGAGCTGGGGTCCCCCCCCCCACCAGCCATCGACCCACGGGACTCTTCCTGGTGGCCCAAGAGAGCTCACAGCACCACAGCATGGTGTAGTGGCTAAGAGTGGTGGTTTAGAGCAGTGGAGTCTGATCTGGAGAACCGGGTTTGGTTCCCCACTCCTCCACAAAAGTGGCGGAGGCTAATCTGGTGAACTGGATTTGTTTCCCCACTCCTCCACATGAAGCCAGCTGGGTGACCTTGGGCCAGTCACGCTCTCTCACCCCACCTACCTCACAGGGTGTCTGTTGTGGGGTGGGGAAGGGAAGGCGATTGTAAGCTGGTTTGATTCTGCTTTAAGTGGTAGAGAAAGTCGGCATATAAAAACCAACTCTTCTTCTTCTTCAGCATATTAACTATCGAAGGCCAATTACATTTTTTTAAAGTCTTGGTGGGATTTTGAATTCATTGATTTGAACACATGAAGCTGCCTTATACTGAATCAGATCCTTGGTCCATCCAAGCCAGTATTGTCTACTCAAACAATACTGTCTTTCCTACAGCCTCTACATCTGTCCATCTTCCACCTCCCTCTTCCCCGATTGTTGTGTTCTGCCCAAACAATCTGAATTACATTAACATTGGTGTAGCAAGAGGCCCCCCCCAAAAAAGAAGAAGAAGGTCTAATTATGTTTATCTGGTTTTTGTTTTGGCCGTGCTGTTCTTGGCGCTTCCTTAGTACAGGACAAAGAGAAACTCTGGCCAGTTTGACTCTTCCGCTGACTGCTGATCCCAAATTGGTCCTGTTAGTTTGTTAAGGTCTGGAACAGTTTGGGATTGTTAGGGAATCTTCTGGCCTTTGGCCTCAGGTTCCATCAGGCGCCCCAAATTCATGAGCCCAGAAAAACCCTTTATCCTTCTCTCCAAAGCAGCTCTTAGCATTGATAAATCTTTTGAGTTCTCCCCCCACCCACATAAGAAGGCTGCAGCTAAAAAAAAAGTCCTGATGCCACAGGATTAGATGCTGCCCAGATGTTGTTTGATGTGAGAGGCTGAATCGCTACACCGATTTCATGAGATTGGGCAGCCGGCGTGGATTTTCTCTCTGAACTTCAGACATGCAATACTCTTTGACCTCTTTGTACACAGGGATAAGAGGGAAAACTTTTAATTTAGATGCCGGGTGAAGGACGTGTTTTTTTAAAAAAGGTCTGGTTGAGGGTTAGCTGAGGCCTGAGTGCCTGAGGCAGAGTGTGGTGGTAGCAACTGCCCTACGAGGAGCTGTTAAAACGCTTAGGGCTATTTAGCTTGGAAAGAAGGCGGTTAAGGGGAGACATGATAGAGGTCTGTAAAATTATGCATGGTATGGAGAGAGTGGACAGGGAGATGCTTTTCTCCCGCTCTCATGATACCAGAACGCAGGGTCATCTGCTGAAGCTGGTAGGTGAGAGATTGAAAACAGGTAAAAGGAAGTATTTCTTCACACAACACGTAGTTAAATTGTGGAACTCCCTGCCCCAGGATGTGGCGATGGCTGCCAACTTGGAAGGCTTTAAGAGGGGAATGGGCATGTTCATGGAGGAGAGGGCCATCCATGGCTACTAGTCAAAATGGATACTGATGCATACCTATTCTCTCCAGGATCAGAGGAGCACGCCTATTGTATTAGGTGCTGTGGAACACAGGCAGGATAATGCTGCTGCAGTCGTCTTGCTTGTGGGCTTCCTAAAGGCACCTGGTTGGCCACTGTGTGTACTGACTGCTGGACTTGATGGACCTTGGTCTGATCCAGCATGGCCGTTCTTACGTTGCCAAATCCGAGTTGGGAAATATATATATTTAAGTGGGCGCTCCTTATTTTCTCCCTCTTTGCTCTGCATAATGAGTGCATTAACTGTCTGTACGTTGCTGTACTCTGCTTCCTGTGAATATACTGGGAGATATGCGGCCGCTTTTAAAAATATCCATCCGTAAAAATGTAACATGCAAATTGTGCCATGTTGGGTGTTCGCTGACGGGTACCCTGGAAACAGTCCTTTTTGGAAAGCGTTTTAGCTCTCTATTAAAATGTCTTGGCCATTATCCCGAGAGGCCAGAGAGGCCTGTGGGCACTTGCACACGAGAAGCACTGCCCGTTTCCACCACAGCTGCTTGTGTTTCATGGGGTGGGAGCACTACCCCAAATCCCTTGACGTCCAGAGGCAGCAGCTTTTCATGCGCGGGTGCAGGGTAAGCGGGGGCCCGGCAAACAGCAGCGTGAGCTTCAAGCCCCCCACACAGGCCCTGAGATCTAGCGACAGGGGAGCGCCTTCCTCGCAGCCTGCTTTAACTGGTTGCGAGTCTAGAGGATTGTCCGATTTGTGCAGCTGCTAGCATCCGATGCCTTCGGCCTCACAGACTCGGCCAAAGCAGAAATTCAATTATTTCCTGGGAAGCGGGCTGTAATTTTTCTTAGTCGCATGGAAGGATCTCGGCAGCGTTCGTGGGAGCCCATTGCTCAGAGCGACTGCAGCAAACAGCCCCTCCCTTCCGCTCTGTCCTCCTCTGACCTCCTCTGGTTTCCGCACCCTGCCGGTTTTTGTGTGTGGTTTTTTTTTGCTCAAAGATAAAGCCGCTCTCTGCCAGCTGAAGTCTAGTCAACCCTCTCCGTGTACAGAGGAGGAAGGCGCTTGGGGCGGGACACATTCTGCTAGAAGATGCAGGCGCTAGAAGATGCAGGCGCTGGAAGATGCAGGGGCTGGCTTACCTGCATGCATACTTCAAAACAGTTACGTTGGGAGGGGTGGATAGAGGAAAGGGGGAGCGTTTCCTCCACACCGTTTGCCTGATCTAGCTCTCCCCAGCTGCTTTCTGCCCCGTGTGGAGGAACGTGCAGACATCTTACTGCTATGTCCGATTCTCCCCTTCGTACTAAAGGAGAAGTCGAAGCTGCAGGATGGTTGTGGGGCTGATCGAGATCAGGACGCCCTAGGAGGGAAACCCCAGTGCCACTTCCCCAATTTGATTCAGGGTATTCTCCCCCCCCCCCTCATTTCTCATCCATTTGATTCAGAGTATTCTTTTTTTCTTTCTCTCTCTCCCCCCCCCCTTTTTCTGAGGCTATTAAACTGAGGCTATTGTATTTTGGTCACATTATGAGAAGACAAGAGTCACTGGAAAAGACTGTCATGCTAGGAAAAGTTGAGGGCAGCAGGAAAAGAGGAAGACCCAACAAGAGAAGGATTGACTCTATAAAGCAGTGGTGGCGAACCTATGGCACGCGTGTCAGAGGCGGCATGCAGAGCCCTCTTTGGGCAAACTCTAGAGAGTTGCAAATCGAAGGCAAAACCTCCCATGCGTTTTGACCATTTGGTCCCTCCCCTCTCCCGCCGGCCGCACTAAGACCCTGTGGGATCCGCCCGGGCCTGCCTCCCGCCTTCCTTTCCCCCCTGCTTCCCGGAGCCTCCCGAGCGGCCTCCGAGCGGCTCCGGAGCAGCAGCAGCAGGTGGCGGCGGGGCAGGCATGGAGCGGCGAAGCCAGGGGCTGCAATTGCTGCTTACCGCCCTGGCCGGCACGCAGTACGAGAAGTACAGCTTCCGCGGCTTCCTGGCGGCCGAGCTGCTGCAGCAACACATCTACGCGCTGGAGCAGTGCGAGGGCTGGAAGGAGAGCGTCCGCGCCCTGGAGGCCAGCCTGCGCCTCTACCGCCTGCTGCTCGACAGCAAGGCACACTGCCACCAGGAGTGCGCCGGCGGCGAGGCGCCGGGGTAGCCCTGGCTCAGGGAGCCGGCCTTTGGAGAGCCAGGCCCCGGTGCCGTGCCGGACGAGGGGCTGGCAGAGCTGGAGCTCTTTGGGCGTGTCCTGCGGCACACCTCCTGCCTACGGCGCTGCAAGCGCAGCCTACCCGTCTTCCAGCTCCACTACCCACCGGCCGAGACCCTGCGCGACTTCCAGCGACGCACCCCTTACCTGTACCTGCACTACGTGCTCTATAAGGTGAGGGGCAACCCCCGGAGACTGTCTGGCCGCACAATCCTGTGCAGAGCGACTCCGCTAACATGGGGTGAAGTGGGGATGTTAATGTATGAGTTTTTTTTTTCCTAAACTAAACCCACAGTATTCAGGTTAAATTGCCGTGTTGGCACTTTGCGATAAATAAGCGGGTTTTGGATTGCAGTTTGGGCACTCGGTCTATAAAAGGTTCGCCATCACTACTATAAAGGAAGCCACAGCCCTCAATCTGCAAGATCAGAGCAAGGCTGTCAAACATAGGACATTTTGGAGAACATTGATTTATAGGGCCGCCATGAGTTGGAAGCTTAACACACACACACATTTTTGTCATGAGAGTATTCTCATTTTTCCTCATCCTTTTTTTTTTTTTTTTTTGAGCTCTGATCTGGGATTTCTTCCCTGTTTTTCAGCGCCAGTAAATAGGGTGATCCTTCCCCACCCCCTTCCCAAACCCACCCACCCCCTTCAACACACACGGAAAGGTTCCAAACCAGACCAAAGAAAGGATACTCTGAGCATGCCCTCCCGACGAAAATAAGAAATCCTGGCTAATACAAAAAACACCCAAGGCAGAGTTTTTGTATTAGCCAGGATTTCTTATTTTCGTCGGGAGGGCATGCTCAGAGTATCCTTTCTTTGGTCTGGTTTGGAACCTTTCCGTGTGTGTTGAAGGGGGTGGGTGGGTTTGGGAAGGGGGTGGGGAAGGATCACCCTATTTACTGGCGCTGAAATCGTGTTAAGAGCCACTCAAGGCTCTCGATCCGAATCCCTCTTTTCCTCTTGAACGGTCAAAACAGCTCCCGCTGTGGATATTGTGTTGACCCAGAAATGAGCCAGCCGTCTCTGATGCAAACCAACTGCCACAGTGAGAGGCAATAATTGGCCGGTGGATGATTTAGTTTTAAAACTTTGAGCATTGTTTGCCCCCAGCGGTTGGCGTTTCTCTCTTCTTGGTATAATAAAACCAGCAGGTCTCCATTCACGCTCTCCGGTCGGAAATTCCTCTCTCCTTGCCAATTTCTCATAAGCCTAGGGCTTGCTAAAACGCTTAAAGCTGTTTATCTTGGAAAGAAGGCAGTTAAGGGGAGACATGATAGAGATTTATAAAATTATGCATGGTATGGAGAGAGTGGACAGGGAGAAGCTTTTCTCCCCCTCTCGTAATACAAGGACGCGGGGTCATCTGCTGAAGCTGGAGGGTGAGAGATTCACAACAGATAAAAGGAAGTTGGGCCCCTGTGTGAATAGACTGCTGGACTTGACGGACCTCGGTCTGATCCAGCAGGGCTTTTCATATGTTCATAAGTATTTCTTTAAACAGCGCACAGTTAAATTGTGGAACTCCCTGCCCCAGGATGTGGGGATGGCTGCCAGCTTGGAAGGCTTTAAGAGGGGAATGGGCATGTTCATGGAGGACATCCATGGCTACTAGTCAAAATGAATACTAGTCATGATGCTTACCTGTTCTCTCCAGGATCAGAGGAGCATGCCTATTATCTTAGGTGCTGTGGAAAACAGGCAGGATGGTGCTGCTGTGGTTGTCTTGTTTGGGGGCTTCCTAGAGGCACCTGGATGGCCACTGTGTGAACAGACTGCTGGACTTGATGGACCTTAGTTTGATCCAGCATGACCTTTCTTATGTTCTTACATTGCCAGCTCTGAGTTGGGAAATACCTGGAGGTTTTGGGGGGTGGATCCTGGGGAGGTCGGGGAAGGGGAGGGATGTCAGCCAGGTATGATGCCATAGACTCCATCCATCCATCTCGTGGTGATGTAGTAGAGGTCCTAAATTGCTGCCTGGCTGCTGTGGTTAAATGGCTAACAATGAACAAATTGAAACGAAATCCTGGAAAGACAGCACTAATGTCGGTTAGGAAAGTGGAAGTTTTGAAGGACATTATGCTCTCCACTTTCAGTGGAGTACAACAGACCCTTGCTGACTCAGTTAAAAGCCTTGGGGGTCATACTGGAGCCAGCCTTATTACTTGAGAAGCAAGTTAATGGCCTGAGCTAGCTGATGCAATAGTGGCAGTGAAGTAACATTTTGTGGCTGCTGGTCAATGTCACTTCATAGGTCTTACAGTGAGCTCTATAACATAGAATCATAGAGTTGGAAGGTACCACCAGGGTCATCTAGTCCAACCCCCTGCACAATGCAGGAAATTCACAACTACCTCCCCCTCACACCCCCAGTGACCCCTACTCCATGTCCAGAAGGTGGCCAAGATGCCCTCCCTCTCATCATCTGTTTAAGGTCATAGAATCAGCATTGCTGACAGATGGCCATCTAACCTCTTCTTAAAAAACCTCCAGGGAAGGAGAGGTTACCACCTCCTGAGGAAGCCTGTTCCACTGAGGAACTGCTCTAACTGTTAGAAAAATCTTCTTAATGTCAGTAGTAGAGCATCTGCTTGGCATGCAGCAGGTCCCAGGCTCAATCCCTGGCATCTCCAGTTCAAGGGACTAGGCAAGTAGGTGATGTGAAAGACCCCTGCCTGAGACCCTGCAGAGCCGCTGCCAGTCTGAGTAGACAATACTGACTTTGATGGACCAGGGGTCTGATTCTGTATAAGACAGGTTCATGTGTTCATTGACCTTTTGATCTGTCAGTACGAGTTCTCTGCCAGCACTGTTCTAGACATCTTCCATTACAGGGCATTTTGTACCTCCATTCCCTATGGGATGGTTTTAAAATTCTTTTCATGGTCCCACCTTCTCTCAGGTTGCTTGCCGCCACCGAATAGGCACTCTTTGTAGCAGCCTGCAAATTACACATAAATTTACTCTGATAGGTTGTGCAAAAGTGCACATGAAGTGAAAGCTGTTAAATGTGGTTAGGGGTGCCAGCTCCGGGTTGATAAATACCTGGATATTTTGGGGGTGGGGCCTAAGGAGGGTGGATTTTGTGGAAGGGAGGACTTCAATGTCATAGAGTCCAGTTGCCAAAGCGGCCATTTCCTGCAGATGAACTGATCTCTATCGGCTGGAGATCAGTTGTAATAGCAGGAGATCTCCAGCTAGCACCTGGAGGCTGGCAACCCTAACTGGGGTAGATCTAGTTTCCGTCATACAGTCTGAAAAGGAGCAAAACAGCATAGATCTCATTTGTCGAGTTAACAATCCATAACATTCTCAAAAAAACATGTTCTTGTCAACATGTCTTGGCCAAAGTATAGTACTGTTGTTGACCTTGATCAGCTGTTCCAGTTTTCACTGGTGTGACCAGTTCTTTCACTGATAGAAACCTGGAACAAAATAATAGATCGTTTAATTTTATTTGAGGCACTTTTATCCTACTTATGCCAGAAAGTTCTTGCCATGATTTGTTTTCCACACCAGCATTCCAACCAATTCAAAGGCGGTACAGTGTATGAAAGAAACCTACTGCCAAAGGGGTATTTGTGCGTCCCTCATAAAGGGAAACTGTTTTAGAAGAAGCTGAGAAGATGTCTTAGGTCGTTTTCTGTTCCCTTCTGAAACTTGGATGCCCTTTCCCATGGTGTTACCTTTGTCCGTACAAAGGGATTTCCTCTTTCTTTTTTGAACTTTGATTCACAGCCATTCAGCTATTCTAGAGAGAATACCTGCGAATGAATCCTGTGCTTGAATTTCTGAAACCAGGCGGGTGGCTAGCACCTCATCCTGGAGGCCGATTTTAGGGAATCTGTGTTCTGTACTGCTAATAATGTTGACCCCGTAATTAAGCCAATCTAAGTAAATTTTCCCTGTTTAAGGGTACCTTCTGTGTTTCAGCGTGTAGGACAAACTCCCTCTTAGGGGAGTTTGAGATAGAGCTTTATTTGGTAGAACTCCAGCAAAGAGAGAGACCATTAAATCCCCAAATGTCAGTTCCATGAAAGATTTGTGGGTACAGTTTAGATTCTAGGATAGGGGTGTCGAACTCATTTGTTACGCGGGCCGGATAACACATAAATGTCACTTGGTCGGGCCAGGCCATGTCTCGCAAGCCAAGATCAAGAGTGGGGGCTGGCTCGCCGGCCGGATAAGAGCTCTCAAGGGGCCAGATCCGGCCCTCGGGCCATATGCTCCGCCAAATTCAATTCACAATTTTCACAAAGCCGTATTCATATAAGTTCATTCAAGTGAAGGGTTTAAGAGGGGAGTGGACATGTTCATGGAGGAGAGGGGTATTCTTGGCTACTAGTAAAAATGGATGCTAGTCATGATCCATACCTATGCCCTCCAGGATCAGAGGAGCACACCTAAAATGTTAGGTGCTGTGGAGCACAGGCAGGATAATGCTACTGCAGTCGTCTTGTTTGTGTGCTTCCTGGAGGCACCTGGTTGGCCAATGTGTGAACAGACTGCTGGATTTGATGGGCCTTGATCTGCTCCAGTAGGGATTTTCTTATGTTCTTATTTTGCTGCTATTATTAGGATGCTGCTGCAGTCGTCTTGTTTGTGGGCTTCCTAAAGGCACCTGGTTGGCGACTGTGTGAACGGACTGCTGGACTTGATGGGCCTTGGTGTGATCCAGCATGGCTTTTCTTATGTTTGACCCCCCTGTTCTAGGATTTTTAGTGTTGGGGGTATTTACCTCTCCCCCTCATTGGTGTTCTCCAGACCTCCGGCATCAGCAGTTAGCTTGCTCTTCCCTCAATCTGATGTGGTCCAACCTCAGTTCACCCCAGAGCAGTCTAGCCCTCTGGCTGAAGTCTGCCATTCTAGCCCACAGTTGACATTTTTTTCCTCCCTTCCCAGTTTCGGTAATTGTGCCTTGCTGTTTTTCCCCTTCCCAGAGCGTGGAAGTAGTATAATGCACCGTTGAGTTCACTCGACTGAACTTATATGAATACGGGCTTTGTGGAAATTGTTAATTGAATTTGGCTGAGCATGTGTGTACAGTGTGTGTGTGTTTGTGTGTGTGTTCCCTCTGTTCTCAAGAGGCCTCTGTTTTTCTAAAAGCAAAGCACTGAGGGTGAGTCAGCAGCGCATCCCCGGCTGTACCAGAATTACCGTTGGCGTGCTGGCACTTTGCAGTTTGCTGACGTGCGCCATAAGACTGAGGAGTCTCTCTCTGCCTTGGTGAAACCAGCCAATCTTTCCAGTCTCCATAATCGCAGATTATCTCCCCCACCTCAGCTACCCATTTACTTTCTGCCTGCTTCTCTAACAAGATTAAAAATAGAATTTCCTTTAAAAAAAACCCCACCCATAGTTTAGCAGGTGGTTGCTGCAGAAGTACAAAGTTAAATGTTGAGGAACTGCAGCAGGTATCTTATTTCTGTGAGCTCCAGAACTTCTGAAGGAGACTGTTTACATGAACAAATGAATCTGCCTTGTACTGGTCCATCAAAGTCAGGATTGTCTACTCAGACCGGCAGCGGCTCTCCAGGGTCTCAGGCAGAAGTCTTTCACATCACCTACTTGCCCGGTCCCTCTAACTGGAGATGCCAGGGATTGAACCTGGGACCTTCTGCATGCCAAGCAGAGGCTGTACCACTGAACCACAGCCCCTTCCTATAAGAAGCTGCCTTATACTCAATCAGGCCCTTGGTCCATCAAAGTCAGGATTGTCTACTCAGACCGGCAGTGGCTCTCCAGGGTCTCAGGCAGAGGTCTTTCACATCACCTACTTGCCTAGTCCCTTTAACTGGAGATGCCAGGGACTGAACCTGTGATCTTCTGCATGCCAAGCTGATGCTCTACCACTGAGCCACAGCCCCTTCCTATAAGAAGCTGCCTTATACTCAATCAGACCCTTGGTCCATCAAAGTCAGGATTGTCTACTCAGACTGGCAGCGGCTCTCCAGGGACTCAGGCAGAGGTCTTTCACATCACCTACTTGCCTGGTCCCTTGAACTGGAGATGCCAGGGATTGAACCTGGGACCTTGTGCATGCCAAGCAGATGCTGTACCACTGAGCCACAGCCCCTCCCCGAAATGCAGAAATGCGGTCTGTGTTCATATTATGCAGGCTGGATTTTAGGCTACAATGTGCTTTTCCTCAAAGAAGCTGGGAGTAAGGATGAATCAGACTTGCTCTTGTCCAATCACATAATGGGAGGCCAAGAATGACTACCCTGAGGGCCCGTGTGGTATAGTGGTAGACTAGACCAAGAGTCCCCAATGTAGTGCCCACAGGTGCCAGGCTGCCTGCCTGCCGGCATCTTTCTTGGTGCCCACCAGGTGTTTTTAGAAAGTGGGTGAGGCCAGGAGGGACTCTTACCCGGCAGGGTTTTTGATGGGCCACAGAAGATCTGATTGGCGATGCAGATTAAAACAACATTGTTCCTGTGGCAGCTGCCATCACAGTGTGGTGTAGTAATTACGTGCGGAGGACTCTAATCTGGTGAACCGGGTTGGTTTCCCCACTCCTCCACATGAAGCCAGCTGGGTGACCTTGGGCTAGTCACAGCTCTCTCAGAACTCTCAACCCCACCTACCTCACAAGGTGTCTGTTGTAGGGAGAGGAAGGGAAGGAGATTGTAAGCTGGTTTGATTCCCCTGAAAAGGTAGAGAAAGTTGGCATATAAAAACCAAGTCCTCTTCTGTGTCAGAATCACATAGTTGCCCAGAGGCTCAAAAAGGTTGGGGACCCCTGGACTAAGCTCTAGGAGACCCAGGTTCGAATCCTCCCTTGTGCCATGGAAGCTGGCTGGGTCGCCTTGAGCCCGTCGCACAGTCTCCGCCTGACCTGCCTCACAAGGTTGATGGTTGCGAGGATAAAGTGGGGAAGGGGCAAACACTGTTGTAAACCACTTTCATCAGGGAGAAAAGTGGGATATAAATGATTGAATAAATTGTCCTGCCTAGAGCTCCCAAAACATCCACATGTGGGTGTTGCATTTCCATGGAGGATGCATGTGTAAAAGCCGGCCCACACTTGCTAGATTGCATGGCTGGTTCACTGACGTTATCTGAGATTCAGTTCTGCCGTTCACACTGAAGTGTGTTCGAATTTTAGGCAAGTATGTCATATTTAAGCATTACATGGATAATTAGGTGGTCGCAGGGTGGGACATGTTTACCAGATGAGCAGAGAGAGAAAGTGCCTTTTTTTTACACCCGCACCACATGATTAAGAGTATTTGCTGATCTTTCGTTCTTTCAGGGTGGAGGAATTTGCAAACGGGTGCGTTCTGTGACCTCATTAGAAATGGGTATGTGGTATTGTTGCCAACTCCAGGTTGGGAAATTCCTGGGACATTTGTGAGTGGAGCCTAGGGAGAAACAGGGTTTGGGAAGGAGTGGGACCGTAGTGCCATAGAGTCCACCCTCCAAAGCAGCCATTTTCTCCAGGGGACCTGACCTTTCGTCTGCAGAGCCGTTGTAATTCTGGGAGATCTCCAGGCCCTAACTGCTGGCAACTATAGTACGTGGAAGACACTCTGTTCACAGTGATAAGATCTGTACCATCCTTACACCATAGATCTCCATTCACTCTCCTGCGTGCATGTACACCTTCCAACATGACCATGTATATTGTATAAATATAATATCCTTATTTTATTTTTATGTTATTAAATTTATACCCCGCTCTTACCCCAGCCGAGGCTGGGCCCAGGGCGACTCACAGCATTTACAATGCATTACAGTAAAATATAAAATGATAAAAATATAATATATTCCAATAAATCATAATAAATATAATATGTATAAATATAATATGTATCAATATATGTGTAATACACTTGAAGGGGATTGGGCAGGGGGGAGCTTTGCTTTCATCTTCTGCTTGCATACGTAGGCACATGTGTGTGCTATATATCATATTGATGGAGGAGAGAGAAGAAACCACACATGTGCTAGTAATAGTCACATTCAAACGCAGCCCTGTTATTCATTCAGTGGTCTTTTGCTTGTGACCCTTTGCCCAAAAGCCCTCAATTAGATTCAGAGCCTTGACGGTCCTCTCTTGCATGAATCTCAACTTTACAGATGTCTGGGAAGGAGGGGAAGCGAAGTGGCTCCAGTTCTTGGATTCAGGCTTTCACATGAACACATGAAGCTGCCTTATAATGGATCAGTCCCTTGGTCCGTCATAGTCAATATTGTCTACTCAGACCGGCAGCGGCTCTGCAGGGTCTCAGGCAGAGGTCTTTCACATCACCTCCTTGCCTAGTCCCTTTAACTGGAGATGCCGGGGATTGAACCTGGGGCCTTCTGCATGCCAAGCAGAGGCTCTGCCACTGAGCCACGGCCCCTCCCCTGCCTTCCCCGACCCTTAGTTCTGTCTGCAGGTTTCTAAAACACAAGGGGCTTTAAAAAAAAATCATCCTCTGATCCTTTGAGTTATGCCTCATTTCAACAAGTTACTGATGCGTCAAAGCTGTTAATTGGTTTTAGGGTCTAACCAACATCCCCCAGTAATTCCTCACTGCTCATGCAACAAAATGTGGGCCTCTGGGTCCCGTATGGAGGGGCGTGGGGTTTCGTGGTGCAGCCGTATGTCTTCTCTGCTGCTTGTTGTGGCTGCAGGTGCCAGAGGGAGTAGAACAGTGATTAATACTCAAGTTTCCCTTACAGAGTCTGAACAAGGAAGAAATACTAGCGGAGTTGCATAATACATTTCCTTTCAAAGCTTTTTTTGTGTAAGGGAGACTAATTTTAAAATCCTATTAAGATTAGGTAAGCCCGTTGCCCAACGTGAAAGAGAACTGGCAAAAACCAGTTAGCAGCAATTATGAGTTAATGGATAATTACAAACATGTTTTGAGTGTCTTTTGTTAAAGAAAAAGGGTTAATGCTAAGATGCCTTCTAGCTCTAGTGCCTCATTGTGTCTCCAAGCAAGCCTGTTGCAAATCTGTGTACAAGTTTTATAGAAATATGCAGGAGAGTCTGCATTATATATTTGCATCTTCTGTATGAGAGGAGGCGTAGCAAGTTATACATTATTACAGGTAGGTCAGTAAAATGTATTGTGTGAGGACAAAGGCCATAACAAAACTAGCTGCCCAAACAATAATGAATATAACAATAAAAGAAAACACAGCAAGGTTAAAAACAGTTTTAAAATTATCAGGACCAGGGCAAAACTTAAATTGTGTGTGTGTGTGTATGTGTTAAGTGCCATCAAGTCGCTTCCGACTCATGGCGACCCTATGAATCAAAGTCCTCCAAAATATCCTATCTTTGACAGCCTTGCTCAGATCTTGCAAATTGAGGGCTGTGGCTTCCTTTATTGAGTCAATCCATCTCTTGTTGGGTCTTCCTCTTTTCCTGCTACCTTCAATTTTTCCTAGCATGACCGTCTTTTCCAGTGACTCTTATAATGTGACCAAAATACGATAGCCTCAGTTTAGTCATTTTAGCTTCTAGGGTCAGTTCAGGCTTGATTTGAAACTTAGAAACTGTGCATTGAATGTGACTAAGTAGTGTGGGGTAGAATGTCAAACGAGGACTGGAGAGGCCCAGGTTCGAATCCCTCTGCTGCCAGGAATATGTCGCTGGGTAATGGTGAGCTAGTCACTTTTTCTAGCCTTGGAAGAGAGGGAGGTAATTAGCTAACAAACATATTACCCAGATCATTCTAAAATTAGGTTGAAAATATTATCCTCCCCTTGTTATGCTGGTATAAATCTATAAGACATGAGTGTGAGTAGTTACCGCTGGCGAGGTTCTGCAATGATGTGTTCTTCCAAATGGTGTTTCTTAAAAAAACTGAGTTTTGGCCCACCCAAACCTGCAGCAGAGACCCATTAAAAGGTTTGGACAGCACAGGGTGTAGCTGTTTGATGCCACTTAATCATCAGTAATTAGCTAACATCTAT
The DNA here is from genome assembly GCF_029931775.1 of Euleptes europaea. Taxonomy (NCBI): domain Eukaryota; kingdom Metazoa; phylum Chordata; class Lepidosauria; order Squamata; family Sphaerodactylidae; genus Euleptes; species Euleptes europaea. Next base: position 11,307,591 of record NC_079321.1, on the reverse strand, counting down.
GTCACTAACCTATAGGTGTCCCTACCTTGCTGGCAGAGTCCTCTCAAGTAACAATGAGGGCTAGAATCTTAGCAAATAAAACCTGCAGTGAAGCTTTGTGGTGAACTGGTTTATATGTTGCTTTGGCTTTCTCTCTGTCTCAGCTGGCTTTTTCTACTAACACAAGGGTTTGACTTCACCAAGCAGTATTGGTCCCGTTCACACATTACAGTGAAGACGCATAGTTCCTGCATGTGCTTGCCTAACGTCTGTTTGTAAGAGAGAGCCAGTGTGTGTTTGCTTTAACCAGTGAAACAGGGGACTAGTATCTGGAATAATGTGGAGCTTATAGATCACACAGTCATTGAGCAGAACATGAGAATTAGTCAGCATACATATAAGGAAAAATCAAGGGTATACTGTACACAGACAGGTCCATAGCCCTGTTCACAAGTTACAGAGAACACACCACCAATAGTGTACACTTGTTTTTTGTATGTGCGTTGAGTACCTCTCATGTTACATTCAATGCATGTACAGCTGAAAATGTGATTGAAACCCCCCGTTTTTCCAGGTACTGGTGTCTGGTTTTGTTTGTAAAGTGAACACTTGTTGGTTCTTTCTTAAAAAACAGATGTACGTACATACAGGGTGTATAAGAGTGTTCACTATCACCTGTGAACAGGGATTGTATAACTGGAAAGACCAGAGTGGAAATCCCCACTCACAGAAACTGATCTGTGACTGTCCATAAGTTCTTTCTTCCCTTATTTCTGCCGGCTGATCACTTGCCCTGGAAGTTGTGCGTGCCGGAAAGTATGCTGGGGTACACATGAACACATGAAGCTGCCTTATAGTGAACCAGACCCTTGGTCCATCAAAGTCAGTATTGTCTAGTCAGACCAGCGGCCGCTCTCTGGGGTATCAGGCAGAGGTCTTTCACGTCACCTACCTGCCTAGTCCCTTTAACTGGAGATGCCAGGGATTGAACCTGGGACCTTACGCATGCCAAGCAAAGGCTCTACTACTGAACCACAGCCCCTCTCCCATGAAGCTTCCACTTGCTGGCAGCCCAAGCATCAACTTTAACAATGCCAGTTCCCTATCCGCTGTGTTTGTTGGTGTGACGCAAAAGTGTGTTTGCATGCCCTACGACTCCAGGAAAGCTTTCACTTTTTAAAACAACAAAGCTTCCAAATAAAATTGGCATTGGTCGCTTTTTGTCCGGGAGAAAGTGCCAAAATAAAAAGTCCTCTTTGTGACCAACGTCATGCGCCCCTCACTTACAGGCATTGCACAATTTTTAAAAGGGCTGTAAATCGTGCAATCCACGTCATTTCAACGGCAAACAGGTTGGGTTGCGTTACTGCCGGCCAGAAAGCATACATCAAAGCACATTACGATAAATGGGCCAAATTCTCGGGCGGATAGGTTCAGTCAGCGGGCCCGACCCCTAGCTTGGGCCCGGCGGCTGCCGCATGAGCGTGGAGCCCCATAACTGCCTCTGTATGTGGAGTGGAATACTGTTAGGAAGGCAACTCCCAAGGCTCTTGGATAGGAATAAGTGGATGATTGTTTCGGTAACTTTGTCTTTTTTGTAAATACCTAGTTACGTAAGACGGCAACCCAATAATGACCCAGGTTTCCGCATGTTAAAAAGGAGACAAATTATGTTGGGAGACAAACTGAATTTTGTTGCTGTGGGGTGGGATGGGGGGGTTGTGCGTAAACAGGCACTGCTGTGGCTGGTAAAAAGGGGTTCGGGCTGATGTTCTTCAGGGTTAACTATAGCTATGTGCCCGCTTTGACATGGCACAACCTTGCAGAGACCTTTTCAGTTTCTGGAACGCCTGATGCATCTCTTCAGCAGTGTGCAGCAGTGAGGAAATGTGAGTTGACACTCTTTGTTGTCAAAGAACCCAGCTCCTTCCCCCCCTCCCAAAAAAAGACGTAGAAAATTCTGCCTTCTCTTTGGGTTCATCTGAACCACAGTGGACCTGGTAAAAAAAAAAATATCCTGAAGGACTCCACCCTAAAGACATTATTTTCTTTGCTTTTTCCAACAGTGGCTTGGCATTGGGTTCCTTTCTTGTTAATCCTTAAAACCATGGTCCCCGACATGGCACCTGAGGGCACTATGCTGTTTGCCAGTGAGTTTCCTGGCACTCCCTTTGCTGCACTGACAAATCATCTATAATGCCTTTTTTCATTCACTCAAAGTCCCTTCCACCCTCAACATCATCTGTCACACGGCTTTGGAATTACAAGTAGGTCAGGCAAGTCACGGTTTGCAACCCATCTTGCCTCTTTTAAAACGAAGGAGGAGGAGGAGTTGGTTTTTATGTGCCAACTTTCGCTACCACTTAAGAGAGACTCAAACCTGCTTACAATCACCTTCCCTTCCCCTCCCTACAACAGACACCCTGTGAGATGGGCGGGGCTGAGAGAATGTGACTTGCCCAAGGTCACCCAGCTGGCTTCGTGTGGAGCAGCTGGGAAACAAATCCAGTTCACCAGATTGGCCTCCGCCACTCATGTGGAGGAGTGGGGAATCAAACCCGGTTCTCCAGATCAGACTCCACCGCTCCAAACCACCGCTCTTAACCACCACGCTGGCTCCCATAGGGAGAACCACGACCATTTCACTTACCTGGTCCTTTCTCTCACTCTCAGAGACACCACCAGACAGGGTGGTCCAGTCCCCTTTAACAATCACACCTCACTCAGACACTGCAGAGAGCTGTTGGGGTTGGGGGACCCTGCTTCATTCACTTGCTGCCACTATTTTTTCATATCCCGATATGTATTTATTGTGGGCTTGTGTGTACATGCTTCTTTCCCTGAGACCGTAAGCATCCAGTCCACAGAGTTGAACAGACAAGGAGTTCGCTTTTGTTTATGGGCTGAACATATTGGAGCGAATCAGGTACTTTAGAAACTAAAGTTTCTTTAGGTTGAACTTTTCTGTTCAGGATTCTTTCTTTCTTTTTTTGCAAGTGGGTTTTCTTCCCGTCTACTCTTTTGCCGTATGCTTTACTCAGCTAGTCTGGCTCTCTCTCAACCGAACTCACAGCTGTTTTCAGCCGCCCCTCGAACGTTTCATCAGCTCCCGTTGGGCACTTTTAGGGAGAGGCAGAACCTAACCTGTCCGTCACAGCATCTATTTCCCAATGCAAAGGGCTTTTCTCATCCTCATTGGAGCAGGGGGTGCTTCACAAGAACCCAGGTGACATCACTTTTCGGTCTGCAGGGAGCATCCTTCTGGAAATTGCATCCTGACATTGTTTTAAGGTAAAGGTCCCCTGTGCAAGCACCGGGTCATTCCTGACCCATGGGGTGACGTCACATCCCGACGTTGACTAGGCAGACTTTGTTTATGGGGTGGTTTGCCATTGCCTTCCCCAGTCCTCTTCCCTTTACCCCCAGCAAGCTGGGTACTCATTTTACCGACCTTCGAAGGCTGAGTCAACCTTGAGCCGGCTACCTGAAACCGACTTCCGTCGGGATCGAACTCAGGTCGTGAGCAGAGCTTGGACTGCAATACTGCAGCTTACCACTCTGCGCCACGGGGCTCCTGACATTGTTTTACCAGGTTGATAATTGCACACATTTTATATGGGAGACATATACAGCCCAGCATAACAACTTGAGAAAATCTTACCAGATGTTTGTATAATTGGTAATATATTACACAACTTATATACATGCCTGGTCGGATATATATTGTCTGTATATGTATATCTATCTGTAAATGTGTGTATGTTTTACATGGGTTTCAGTTGACCACTGAGGAAGGCCAAAGGCTGAAACGCATCTGGCATGTGGTTATAGATATCAACCTTAGGAAATGCCATTGTACTTTTAACGTTTTAAAAATAATTTTTATCTTGACATATCACTTTAAATATATTATATTTTCATTATCTATATATTTTATTTATCCCACCCAACCTTGGGTACCCTCCTTCCAAATTCTAACGGCGTTCAAATAAAGTCTAAAAACATAAGTACTAATTGGAGGAACACTAACCTTTCTTGTGCTGAAGGTTTTCTGGAAAAATAACGGCATTTAGGTGAAATCAGAGGAAGGTGCAACCCAGGATCAGAGGAGCATGCCTAATATATTAAGTGCTGTGGAGCACAGGCAGGAAAATGCAGCTGCAGTCGTCTTGTTTGTGGGCTTCCCAGAGGCACCTGGTTGGCCACTGTGTGAACAGACTGCTGGACTCGATGGACCTTGGTCTGATCCAGCATGGCCTTCCTTATGTTCTTATGAAACTACTCAGAATTCAAACATTCAATAGTTTGAGTATTTAGCTGCACGTGTGAACTTTGTAGGCAGCATGGATTCCACACTGGGGAGGTCCTCGGTGGGTTCCTCTTCCCGTGGGACGGTGTACAGCGCGCGTCCTCGTTTGCTGCTGCTGTTCTCCACCGGCTTTGTCTCGCACGTTGCCACGCTAAGAAGAAAACGTGACCGACGAGTCGTTGTTAGCAGTGCGATCAGTCGTCGCATTGAGGCCCAAGTGGCCACTATGTGTGTGTGACTCATGCAACGCGGCTTGAAACAAAACCATTCATACTTGTCTCGCCTACTGAGGGAAGCCTATTTATCAAGCAGTGGGCCGGTTTGAGCTTGAATGCTAATTTGAGGTAACCAAAGGGGGAAATGAGGCAGGGACCTTGGAAGACACGGGGGGTGTTGGTAACAAATTCCACAGATTGACACCAAGGTGAAGAAGAAGATTTGGTTTTTATATGCCGACTTTCTCTTCCATTTAAGGGAGAATCAAACTGGCTTACAATCACCTAGCCAGCTGGGTGACCTTGGGCTAATCACAGCTCTCTCAGCCCCACCTACCTCACAGGGTGTCTGTTGTGGGGAGGGGAAGGGAAGATTATTGTAAGCCGGTTTGATTCTTCCTTAAGTGGTAGAGAAAGACGGCATATAAAAACCAACTCTCCTCCTCCTCTTTCTCCTTTCTTCTCTTCTTCCTCCTCCTCTCCACCCCCCATCAATGTCAAAATTACTATCGACTCGCAGGGGCTCTCCAAGGTCCCAGGTGGACATCTTTCACATCACCTGAGCATTTTAATTGGAGATGCTGGGGACGGGACCTGGGACCTTCTGTATTCTAAGTAGATCCACAGCTCACACACACACACACACACACACACACACACACACACACACACACACACACCTTGGCATCCTGTTGTTTCCTGGGTCACAAAGTCTCCAGCTTGCGGCCAGCCATGCATTCATTGCTGTGCCAGCCAGGAAGCCGAACGCCCTCCTTGCCTTCAGACTGGCAGATCGCAACTTGTGCAGGGTTTGTAATTGGTTTGAAACTGAGCCCGTGGCATTTCTAAATCTTGGAACTGGAGATGGAAAGAAATCTTAAACCAGCATTTATTGGCCTTTTGTCTTGTTTCTTCAGGTTTAAAAGCAGGTGATAAGTTCAGGAGATCCGCAGAGTGTGTACACTGTCTCCCCAGCAAGCCTTGTTCCTGTAATTGATTTTATCATCAGCACAAATCACTCTTTCTACACTTTTGCCCCCTGGACGTACAAACAAGTGTTGCAGGCAAGGTTGGCCATGACTCTTTCTGAGTTCTGGTTGCAGATTTCCTTGGGTTTCTCCTAGCTCTGGCAGCAGGTTTCCTTGCTGGGTTCCTCATGTTAACCTCCTCTTAACGGAGTGAGTGAGAAGGAGTCAAAGTGGACTGGCTAAAAGTGGACATCTTTATCAGTAATAATAATAATAATAATTTATTAATACGGTCACTGATTAGCAAAAACAAACAAGCAAACAACACTAGCCACAATCGATAATATGATAACCACCACAACAGCTACTACTGCTACTACAAATAATCTAAGCCTAAAAATTGCATATTACGTATATGAATGAAATTTATATAAACATCATATAACTTGGTGTGACCCCCTTAATATTTTGAGTAATAAATTATTTCTGTTATCCTGTCAGGTTACGATGTATTGTAATAGCTGCAGCACAGAATTTAGCAGTCAAGAGTGTAAACTGTGATTTTTCCATCAGTTAAGAGCTTCTTAGCCAGAAACTCATCTGTTTGGTCAGGGCAAGTGTTAAGCAATGGGGAAAGAAACCTTGTGCGGGCTTCTTAGTAGAATGAGCAGCGTAACAATACATGTTCTGAAGTTTCTACATCTTTATCAGTAGTATGTCCAGTGGAAGATCAACCCCATTATATCCTGGCCTGCCTTCTTTACATCAAACCTCGGAATAAGCTCCTGGTAAACATTCTTTCCGCTTTACACCCATTATCTGATGCCAACTAATTTTCTTGCTTTCTGATATTGACCTTTTCGTTTCCCGAGAAATGGCACTTTAACTAGCAGCCGGGAAAATTAGGACAAAGCCACTAAATGAGGAAAGGAACCAAATCGGTATATTTTAATCTTATGTCTTTTAAGGGATTTTGTATTTATATTTTAAGTTGTTGGAATATTCTCTAGATTGTAAAGGCCTGTGGCCACGCACAATAAACACATGACTGACTGATATCAGTAGTACAATTGTAGTATGGCTTTTGGTGTCGGGTTGAGGTTATGCTGCCGACCGATTATGCCAAATGTGTGTTTGTGTCTCCTTGTCTTTCAGCTGGAAGCTGACAAGCTGACCCTTCCGGTCAGTCCCGGTCCTCTCAGCCCCACTCCCTCCCCAAATCCAAACCCAGACGCGACGATCATCCCCATGGAACCATCTCCCTTGGAGAAGAATAAGTGCTTCTTCGTGGATGAGTCGGAACCTCTTCTGCGCTGTGACTCGACCTCCAGCGGCTCCTCTGCTCTTAGCCGAACTGGCTCCTTCATTACCAAAGGTGCTGAATGCTTCCCCCACCCCCCGCCCCCATCAGTAGTTTTATCCAGTCTGAAATTTTGTCACGTTTATCCAGGTATTCCCAGTATAAAAGGGGAGAATCCAAATTTACAAGGAATGCACATTTTGCAAAGGTTTCAAAACAGTAAACCTCTGAACACCTGTACCAGGAAGCAACATCAGGGGAAGGCCTCGGCCTCTGTGTCCTGTTTGTTGGCCCTCCAGAAGAACTGGTTGGCCACTGTGTGAGATGGGATGCTGGACTAGATGGGCCACTGGTCTGATCCAGCAGGGCTCTTCTTATTATGACGGCCTCGGCCTTTATGCTCTGTCGTTGGGCCTCCGGAGGAACTGGTTGGCCATTGTATGAGACAGGATGCCCGACTAGATGGGCCACTGGTCTGATCCAGCAGGGCTCTTCTTAGGCTCTAGATCTAGCCTTAGTTGTCACAGTTATTTGTCATCAGTGGGAAAATGGAGGATAGGGTGGTCCTGAAACATTTTTCTGGCTTAGGACAAGAAAAGCCACTTTGGTGCTCATGAATCCACAAAGAAGCAAGTGTCTTTGTACATGTAGCTGCCTCCTGTTTTCGGTCAAAATACAACAAACTGCAGTTTGTGCCTGTAACGACAAGCTTGGGTAGCTGCTAGAATCTGTACTGATGGAAAAAAACAGAGAATAATTATCTAGTTATGGGGGTCTTATCAAGGTTGAAACTCAGGGTGGTCTGAAATAGGCTCAGCTCACCTGGCTGTTATCTTGGGGTCTCTTGTGACCTTGTACTTGTGCTAGGTTAACAGAAAACAACAGAAGATTTCAGGGTTTTACAAATTTTAATCAGGAGATTCTTGCTGTTTGCACGGGCACATTGTGCTTGTCAGGATTATGGCAGAGTGATGGGTGTGGCCTCATATTATCTGTGGGGGGGCAGCTTCTTGAGTCACAACTCTGCTCCTAAGTCTTTCCTTGGCGAGAAGTACCGTATTTTTCCGTGTATAAGGCAATGTTTTTTTCTTTAAAAAATTAGGAAAAAAATGGGTTGTCTTATGCACGGAAGGTTGCTGCTCTCTTCCCCGCCCGTCAGCTGATGGGCGGGGACGAGAGTGGGCGGGGAAGAGCCCGGTCGCCTTGGCCATTTTGGCCATGCCTCCCTCTGGCCATGCCTCTCTCCCATGGCTGCCATTTTGTTTTTTGGCCACCCCCCATTGCTGCCATTTTTGGGTGGTGCCCATTAGCTTGTTTTCATAGGCTCAGCCAGGGTGGGGTACTCCTGATCTACGCTAACTTTGAAGCGCTTCAGGCCTTCCTGAACCACTGAATGACCAATTGTGTCTCCTTATTTCTCTCCCCCCCCCCCTGCAGAAAAGAAAGACACGGTGTTGCGCCAGGTGCGCCTAGACCCCTGCGACCTGCAGCCCATCTTTGACGACATGCTTCACATTCTGAACCCAGAGGAGCTTCATGCCATCGACGAGATTCCACAGGCGGAGGATAAGCTGGACAGGTTGTTTGAGATCGCCGGTGTCAAAAGCCAGGAAGCCAGCCAGACTCTGCTGGATTCAGTCTATAGTCACCTGCCCGATCTGCTCTAGACTTCTCGGTCACCACCAAATGCACGCTGCTCGCACTCTGGGCTGCTGTTCGTACTAGCTTTGGCACCTGTGAAAGACAGTTGACCGCGGGCAGGCAGGATGTTTTATAGGATCCGTGGCCAGTATTTTCTTCAAGGGTTTTTATCCCCCCTCTCATTGCCAGAGAGAGAGGGGCAATTTGCAATCCTTTGCGCCCTTTCATGTTTATCATCTCAATCTAAAATGATCTTGGTTTTCCCCCCTCTTCCTCCTTCCTAAATTCTCATTCCAGCAAGTCGTTCTAAGCACTTTAAAAAAATAATAATAAATTGTAGACCACAGATCGTCTGCTCAAACCTTCCCTGTTTGGGTTTGGACTTTATCTGCTTTTAAACCCATCAGATCGGTTTTGGGTGTGGTTGCTTTTAAAAAAACAAACTCCAATCTGGAAACATTTTTGCCCTCGTTGAGGCCTTTCTAGTCCTCCTTTTATGCCTTGTTCATAAACGGAGGCATATGTGATGAACAGTTTTCAGTTTAATTGTTTTTTTCCCCCTTCGAGATGACTCTTTCAAAATGAAAAGAAAAACGACAACTCATTAATTGATTGACATTTTTACTAGCACAGTTATTTATCAGTTGTTGTTTTTTTTGTACTTGGATGAAACGTTAAATGCTTGGTGACCTGGGCTCCTCTAAAGCTATAAAGCGGAAGCGTGGTTTTTTCCTTCTTTAATTTAACTTCTTCAGCCTTCAAGAAAATAAGACAGTTGGGGTTTTTTGGCCTGCCTCTGAATGTAATTCTGTACACTTCACTTAAGGGAGTATTTTTTTGCCTTGCCGTTTCTGGATCACAGCAGGCTCGATCACCTTTGAAGCTTCACCTGGAGCTGGACTCCAGAAGGTAAACCCGAACGGACAAACCCTAGCAGGGGCTGCATTTCTCATTCTGTACGACTTAACTGATTTGTGCTTCAAAAATTGTGTCTCTTTTTGTGGGGTTCTTCGTTTTTTTTATACAGATGTGGCCAATAGTTATGGTTTCGAAGATTTCCCTTGGTCTTGACATTTCCCCCCCTTCCCCTCCAATCACACTTTTAATTAAAATGCTGCAATGTAAGACACCGCGTCCATTATATTTGCGACTACTGTGCTCCCCTAACAAACCGGTCGACGGTAATGGCTCATCTTGGAGACGATGTCGTCAGGGGATGATGTCATCAGGGGGTGATGTTGTCAGGGGTGGCCTGTGCTGCCTTGCCTTTTTTTTGGGGGGGGGAGTGGAAGAGAGAATGACTTTGGAAAAGAAAACTTGCCTTCTGGTGTACTAATTTATTAATAAATACTAGGTGTTTGCTACTGGATGAGGCGTCTGTGTTACCGTAACCTCCATCACTCTGTTGGGTATTTTGAAAACCAAATTCTAACATAGGAGGCTGGACGGGTGGCTGAGTTAAGCTCCTCGTTCTGAAGTTGTCTGACTCTAGGGGTTAGCAGTTGGTGAATGCTGGCAATTGGGCAGGGGTGTGGGGTCGTAGAGCCAGGACTGATCTCAGGTTCTCCGGCCTGGCCTCCCGACCGCCCTGCCGAAACTTCCTCCCTGCCCAGATGGAGCTGAAGGCTTCTGAACAGAGGCGTCATGGATGGGGATCATGAGCTTCTTGTAAGGCGTGGTTTTGGAAGGCTGGTAGGTTATGGGACTGGCGCATACACAAACCCCACAATCTGCCTACACCACAATCGAAGACCAAGATATACTGGCTCCACATGGAGTTAGTAGGCTGCTGAGTTCTCGTGATGCTTGTGACGTGCCTCAGGTAATACAAACCAGCAAGAAATCCAAGTCGGCCCTCAAGAGCGGTTGATGCTGGATTAGTAAAAGGCAACAGCACCACCAAGAAGAAGAATAAACAATCAGGGAGCCAACACTGTAAGCAGTTGTAGATCCAAATAAGTCTAATTGATTTAGCCTGGTTCATGCCAGTAGGGTTGCCAACCTCCCGGAGATCTCCCGGAATTCTCCCGGGGACAGGAGATCTTCTGGAATTCCAGCTTATCTCCAGACTACACAAATCTCTTATTTATTTATGTAAAACATTTATTCCACTTCTGGAGAAAATGGCTGCTTTGGAAGGTGGACTGCATGGTATTATACCCTACCAAGGTCCCTCCCCTCCCTAAACCCCACTGTCCCAGGCTCCACCCTCAAATCTCCAAACTTGGAATTTCCAAACTTGGAATTGGCAACCCTATTTACCAGATTGCATTTTGCCTTCCAGGGGTGGTAGAGTGTGCTTGAGCCCAGTGAGAGATGCCCTGTAACGTGCGATCAAGGGTTTTGTGTGTGTGCCATTCTGGGCAAAGAGCTCAGTGGGCTCTATTCTTCCCCCTCCAAAAAGGGGGAAACGTGCCTGCCATGAATGCACCCATATTGTTGATAACAGCAGTCATTCACATCTGTGGATTTTCTTGGGCAGACTAGACCATCCAGTTGTGAACGCTGTAGCATGATGTCTGCCAATGTGTGGATGCCGCATGTGTCATTGTGTGTTATTGCACACATACCCCTTCACATCACACGTGACTGGAGGTGCAAAATGAAGAGGTTATGTGCCCACTCTTCTCTAATGGGAAGGGACTTTGTGGCTGCAAAGTATGAACAGGACGCTAGATATTTAGGCCCTCTGTCTCGCAATGATGTATTTATTATCCATTTCCTGGCCAGTGCAGAACTGCTGTTAGCTATTGGAGGGGGGGATCTTGAAAGCACTTCTAAACGTAGAGCATCTACTTAATTGATCCTGTTCCCCTCCCCCACCTTCCATTTTATTATCGAATTCTGCGTGAAAATCGTCTGCTTGCTTCAGCATCATAACGATGGCTTCAAACCTGCACAGGTCTCTTGTGGCTTTTCCCCATAGCACTTTCACACATGCTGAATGACGCACTTTCGATCCACTTTCAGTGCACTTTGCAGAGGGATTTTACTGTGTGAAATGGCAAAATCCACTTGCAAACCATTGCTATGGTGCATTGAAAGCGGGTTGAAAGTGCATTGTTCGGTATGTGTGAAAGCACTCCCAGACCTATATAGAAAATTGCTTCTGAAATTTGAGAAAGGAGAGGGAACGGGCCCAAAGCTTCTCTTGGATATTTCCCGGTGGTATTCTTGCCCCTTTTCTACAACACAGAATACAAATGAAGTTGCCTTATACTTAATCAGATGGTTGGTCCATCAAGGTCAGTATTGATGAGCCAGCGTGGTGTAGTGGTTAAGAGTGGTGGTTTGGAGTGGTGGACTCTGATCTGGAGAACCGGGTTTGATTCCCCATGCCTCCACATGAGCGGCAGATGATAATCTGGTGAACTGGATTTTGTTTCCCCACTCCTATGCATGAAGCCAGCTGGGTGACCTTGGGCTAGTCACAGTTCACTCTGAACTCTCTCAGCCTCACCTCACAGGGTGTCTGTTGTGGGGAGGGGAAGAGAAGGGGATTGCAAGCCAGTTTGATTCTTCCTTAAGTGGTAGAGAAAGTCAGCGTATAAAAACCAACTCTTCTTCTACTGTGTACTCAGACTGCGAGAGGCTGTCAGGCAGAGGTCTTTCATATCACCTGCTGCTTGGTTCTTTTAACTGGGGATGCCAGGGATTGAACCTGGGACCTTCCGCAGGCAAAGCAGAGGTTCTTCCACTGAGCCACAGCCCCTCTCTGCTCACGGGGATCTCCCTTACTTCATTCTGTACAGAGAATCCTAAATCAGCAGTCGGATATAGCTGTACCAGATCTCCTCCTCCTAAAACATTCTGCAGATCTCAGATTCTTGTAAATGATACTGAGATAGCTCCCTTACGGGCATATTTTTTGGATCTTCCAGTGTAAGCAGCAAGGGAATCCTTTTGTGTTATGAAAACTAAACACACTTTGCTTAGTGGAGTCACTTCCAGAAGCCATTTTTAAGCTTAACTACATGGTACACTAGGAGCCCCGTGGCGCAGAGTGGTAAGCTGCAGTACTGCAGTCCAAGCTCTGCTCATGACCTGAGTTCGATCCCAACGGAAGTTGGTCTCAGGTAGCCGGCTCAAGGTCGACTCAGCCTTCCATCCTTCCAAGGTCGGAAAAATGAGTACCCAGCTTGCTGGGGGTAAAGGGAAGATGACTGGGGAAGGCACTGGCAAACCACCCCATAAAACAAAGTCTGCCTAGTAAATGTTGGGATGTGACATCACCCCATGGGTCAGGAATGACGAGGTGCTTGCACAGGGGACCTTTACTTTTACATGGTACACTATGGCCAGCATTCAGGGCAGGGCATTGGAGAACAGGGGTGTGTTCTTTGCCAAAACTTGAAAACAGCATTATGTACTGCCAAGCCTATGCACACCGTGTCCCACCAAAGTTAATGGTTAGCCTGGCTTGATTTATATTTTATTTTTTTGTAAGGATGTCTAATGCAGGTGTAGGGACAAATTGTTCTGCACCACAGCGGCATGACATTATTGTTTGTCTCCCCGTTTCCGTGTTGTTTCATGATCATCCTAGAATCCATTGTGTACAGGCAGACTATCCCGTCACTCAATGTATGCTAATGTGTGTGCAGCTGTGCGATTTGCAGTCTGCGAAGCATAACCGGAGCCTATTTAAACATGACATTGCCGCACAAAAAGGACTTTTAACTGCATAGGTGTTCCAGTTGGTTGCCCGTTGCGGGGAAGTGATGCTTACTCTGCATGCCAGCCCACATGCTGGCAGCACTAATGTGCCAGCACCCTATCTACCAGGTGGCACATGACTTTATAAACATAATGCGCCCCCGCACCTGTCTCACGCATGCCCAATGCACATGTAACTGCTCCAGCACGGCTGTCATGCCCCTTAAATAACATTTAAGAGTGTGGTGTTGATGCAGCCCCTTCCCCCTTGACCCAGCGGTCTTGTACGAGGGCCGTGACTGGAGAAGTATCATTAGCTCCGGCCACAGCCAAGGGCCAACCACATCCCTCTAATGCAAGGGTGTCGAACTCATTTGTTACGAAGGTTGGCAACCCTACCTGGGGGGATACAGCAGATTTACTTTGCTGTTCATTGTTTAAAATAAAAATTTTATTATCAGAAAAGAACAAAAAACAAAAACATGTACTCACACAAACCAAACATACAGTATATCCATCCTTCCAAGAAATGCCTTAGGTTAACTGCATTCTACATCAGCTAGGATAATATAGTTATCAAACTTGAAAGACCGCATAATAGAAGGTTTCTAAATCTCTTGATAAATTCTCTAATCAAGACATGATAATTGACCTAATGGATTATAAACTAAACCCTACTTATTTTGCTAATCCTTAGCCTGTAAACTACATCTTTTTTAGAAACCGACTAGTATTTCAAGCAATGTTTATACATAACTACCTGCTAAATCATGCATTAATTCTATATACTTTGCGGTTCATGTTGGGCAACACATGGCTAAAGGACTTCAGTCCTGCTGCTGAATTATATTTTGGACCTCAGTTCCTGATTCTCCTGCTAAGCCATTTTCTGCTTGCCTGTCCCTGAAACAGTTACACAGACATGACTATCTGCCATCCTCAGATTATGCTTCTCCAGCAGCCAGGCTGCCGATGGGCTACACCAACCCGAGGAGGGATCTCTTAATGGCATGCCATTGTAGTATAAAGGAGTGTTGGACTGCGATCTTGGAAACCCAGGTTCGAATCCCCCCACTCTGCCATGGAAGGATGGAGATTACAGTAATCATTAATCTCTGCAGAGGCCAGTCAGGAAGCGACATCACTTTAACAAACCATCTTTTGAGCTCCTGCAACGGGAAAGCTGTTATCTGAAATAGAAGTGGCAGGTAGCTGTGTTTCTCCGGAAAAAAACCCAACAACAAAAGCGAGGGGATATCTTCTATTAGGACTGACCCAAATATCTCAAAATTAGCATCCAAGATGTTGAATTCTCCAGAATTCTTTATCAAATTGGATTAAAAGATAAATGCAGGGAGAGGGGGGGATACTTTAGGCCCTGACTCGATCAGGTGTTGGGTGGAATTGGTATCAAACGGCACCTGATGAAGGAAAATAAGCTAGCCTGCATTTGAAAATAGGCCAGTCCCGGATCAAATGAGAGCCATCTAGCTGATATGTAATCCATACTCATCATTTTCTCCCTGAAGGGGGACGATTTCATTTACAGTAGTTGTTTTCTGTGGTAGCATCAATTAGGACAGTTCAAAAGAAGAGTGAGTTCTACAATTCTCTCGGTGGTTGGTTATTTTGGTGGACGTTTAATCAATACGGAAAGAGAGTAGATAGGAAGATGAGAGACTCAACGTCTACTCAATAGCATATTAGTTCAAGTTTGAAACTTGACTCTCCTTTCATATCATCATAGTCCTCTGGCTGGCTATGGCTTGAGTATTAAAAATTCATTAAAGTTCAATAGTTCAGCCATTGTGCCGGGGGTTGATTTTGTGCTAGAACGTCTTCTGAGAAGGTGTTATAAAATCAGTTCTTCCCTGTGCTGGAGGTCATTTGATCACCTTAAGTATCAGTTAGTTTTTTTTGGTGGGGGGGAGAAGAAGACCTCCGCACACTTCTTGTGGATCCTCTGTGAATTTGCAGAAAGACCCTCCAAACACAACGGAAACACACACACACATTTTCTCCCATTTTCAGTTTTAAAAAATTGGCTCCTGGTATGGTTAGCTATAAAAATCCAATCCAAAATAATTAGAATGCAGCAAAGACTTGACAAAACTATGTAAATTAACCCCCCAAAATAACCAACAAGCGGGAGTTCTTGTAAGTATAGAAAGGGTGCCAGAACCGTCCTGTAACTTTGGTCTGAGATCAGCTCAATATTAATAGTGGAGAAGAGGCTAGAGTGAACTGGACCGGTACTCTTGTATCTTTGTTTTCAGTTCATAGGGACTAGAGGCGTTCTACTAAAACGTTTATAAATGCTGCAACTGACTTGCTGAACAGTCTACAATGCCTTTGATGCTTTGCAAGAGGTACAAATCTTTATCTGTTGATGTCTTCTCGCACAGTGGGAGATAGATAAGAGAGTATGCTGTGTAGTTTGCGATGTTTTTATTGCCTCGCTCCCTAGTATTTGTGGAGCGGGAGACTATAAGAACTAGGCCAGATGTGCCGGCGTAGGCCAAGGGCTGGGCGGTGCCCGCAGTCCTCCGACTTGCGGGAGGTATCTAGCCCCTTTCGGAGCAGGTGACGAAGATTATGCTGTCTACCGAGATCAGAAGTTGGAGGCGTCGTCAAAGCAGGCAGGAGTCAACGTCCGGAGAGATTAATCATGAGCGGTAGCTGGAACACAGAGAAACTGCACGGTTGCTTCCGCAAAGTGAAAGCACGCCTGCACTGTCTTTATCAGTCAGTGCACTTCCAGGCTAGGCTTCATCCTGAAACGACTCAGCACCAGTTCTCGGTCTGCTTAGCCTCTCCAAGCGAGCACTCCTCCTTCTGCCTTGCAGAACCACATGCTGCCGAATCCTGATACGCCTATCAGGTTCAGATGAGCTTGGAGGGCTGCCATTCTCAGCTTCCACTGCAGGGGTTGGGGGAAGAGTAGCTTCTGTCTGCCCTTGTTCCATCTCTCTGCCTAGCTGTGGTTCCTGCTGAGTTGTTTCAGGCTCCTGTGCTACTGGCTGCAATGGAGGTACTGAGGGCCCAGAGGCAACCTGTTCCTCTACTTCAGCTTCAGAGTCCTCCGAGTCTTCAGCTCCCAAGGCAGGGCCCATGACACCAGAGCTCTTCACTAGTCCATATTTTTTATTTCTAAACTGTTTATAAGATCATTGGTGACTAGGGTTGCCAGGTCCCTCTTCACTACCAGTGGGAGGTTTTTGGGGCGGAGCCTGAGGAGCAGCGGGGTTTGGGAAGGGACTTCAATTAGGGTTGCCAACCAGGTACTAGCTGGAGATCTGCTATTACAACTGATCTCCAGCTGATAGAGATCAGTTGACCTGTAGAGAATGGCCGCTTTGGCAATTGGACTCAATGCATTGAAGTTCCTCCCTTCCCCAATCCCCGCCCTCCTCTGAATCCAACCCCAAAACCGATGGCGAAGAGGGACCTAGCAACCCTAACTTCAACACCATAGAGTCCAATTACCAAACCGGCCGTTTTCTCCAGGGGAACTGATCTCTATCGGCTTCCTCCCCATCTTCTTTGAATATCTAAGCTTCACCCCTTGGGTTGCCAAGCTTGAAGAGGAGCCTGGAGATCTAATTCCAAGACACAGAGTTCAGTTCCCCTAGAGAAAATGGCTGCTTTGGAGGATGGACTCTATGGCATCACATCCCCGCTGAGGCCCCTCCCCTTCCTAAACTCCACCTTTTTTTTTTACTGCTGAATTACAGTTGATATTCAAACTAAAGTCAATGCATTTACCTGGGCTGAATAAAGACCTTGCATTCATGGCCCATTACCAATGCTGATTTCTCCACACCCATCTCTCCCCTGGACATCACAGACTCTTCTGCATATCACACCTAATCCCATCAAGCCTGCTATTCACATTTACATACTGTTCCTCTACTTAAAGACCGATGGATTCACATTCTAGCTGTATCTGAAGAAGTGAGCTGTGGCTCACGAAAGCTCATACCCTACCAGAAAATATATTTTTGTTAGTCTTTAAGGTGCTACTGGACTCTTGCCCTTTTTGACTTGTGAGATAGGTGAGGGTGAAAGAGTTCTGAGAGAACTGTGACTAGCCCAAGGTCACCCAGCAGGCATCATGTGGAGGAGTAGGGAAACCAACCTGGTTCACCAGGTTAGAGTCCGCTGCTCTTAACCACTACACCGCTGAGGCCACCAAATGAAAAGGCAAAGCCTTCAGCCATGCCATCCAATGTTTATTTTTGGCGTTATGGAACATGGGTGATTGGAGAAGAACATTTATGAAGCCGAGAATCCTAATTTCTTCAGAGAGACGGTGCTGGAGATTTTTTGCAATCATGTATGATGCTTGAAGTTTGTGACATTACTTCTTAAATAACTCAGTGACTTCCTTACCAACTCTTGGAATTTCACAGAATGGAGAAGTCTTTGGTCACCCAGGTGGGCGGAAACTGCTGAGCTCACGGTTTCCGCAACGATCGGGCCTGACCTTCCAAGAATGCTGGCCCTCTTCCCTGAAATGTCTTCCAGCTTAGGATGGCCCATTGCCTCGTAACTCTTCTTGAGTTTCTCTTGGCAGTGACGTCACCTGCAGCTGCTTTCCCTCGCATTGCCTTTTGCCCTCGTTCACTCCCAAGCCCTTAACTTGGCTGCCTGCCTTTCGTGGCCAGGAAAGTCCAAGACATGGATGAAAGGAGCCCTAATCGGACACAGAAGCTCTTTCTGAGAAGCAGCTGGGGGGAAATAGCCATGCGGGAAGAGAAGACGCAACCCAGGCCTGCAGACAAGTTGGCAGTCGGCGCTGACGGATGCTTATGCCTGCTCAGCACCGAGACATATTGTGCTTGTGTGTGTCTCTCTCTCTTTCTCTCTGGTGCTTGAACGGAATGAAAACTAGGGTTGCCAGCTCTGGGGTGGGAAATACCTGGAGATTTGGGGGCTGGACCTGGGCAGGGCAGAGTTTGGAGAAGGAAGGAACCTCCGCTGGGTGTAATACCATAAAGTTCACCCTTCAAAGCTGCCATTTTCTCCAGAGGAACTGGTCTTCCGTCACCTGGAGATCAGTTGTAATATTGAGAGATCTGCGTCACCTGGAGGTTGGCAACCCTATCTGGAGATCAGTTGTCATGCCAGGAGATCTCCAGGCCCCACATGAAGGTTGGCAGCCCTGATGAAAAACCACTGGCATGTGGCTGTATTTAATGTGCAAGAGGAACAGCACTGGGAATGCCAGCGTAGGGGGAGGGCTTCCACGTCCCTCTTTGCCACCAGTGGGAGGTTTTTGGGGTGGAGCCTGAGGAGGGCGGGGTTTGGGGAGGGGAGGGACTTCAATGCCACAGAGTCCAATTGCCACATTTTCTCCAGGTAAACTGACCTCTATCGACTAGAGCTAGAAACCAAGCTCGGGTGTCCGGCGCTTTGCATTATGCATGGGGGTTTCACCAGGGCTGAGCTCGGGAGAGGGAAGAATCGGGTTAACGAAAAACGGGAAGGTCCGGGATTTGTGAGGGCTGGCAGCGATGTCATCTCTAATGGATGGAAAACTCATGCTAACTCCAAGGAACAACCAAGACAGATTGGGGGCGAACGCGAGTGAAAGTACCCATGCAGAAACGACCTATGTGTTCTCCACCTCACCTGCTTCATGTGGAGGGGGAGAGTTCTCCATGAGACGTGAGAATATTTGCAAACGGGTGTATTGCAAGAAACCGGACTGGACCGCCACCCCAAATTCAATATTGCTGGCTATTGAAGTATTTTACCATACATCTCCACTTGTGTGTTTTCTTACCTACTGGATAAGCCAGAAGATTATCCTTTGGCAGAGGTAAGGGTGTGTAAGGGCATGAGAGCCAGCCTGGTGTAGTGGTTAAGAGTAGTGGAGTCTAATCTGGAGAACCGGGTTTGATTCCCCACTCTTCCACATGCAGCCTACTGGGTGACCTTGGGCTAGTCACAGTTGTCTCTGAACTCTCTCAGCCCTGCCTACCTCACAAGGTGCCTGTTGTGGGGAGAGAATGGGATTGTAAGCCCCTTTAAGGCTCCTTAAAGGTAGAGAAAAGCGGAGTATAAAAACCAACTTTTTCTTCTTTTATGTAGTGAAGCTGGTGTAGATAAGTGGTTGGAGCAGGATTTCAGAAAGCTGGATTCAAATCGTCGCACTCCCTTAAAGCTCACTGGGTAACCATGGGCTACCTCATAGTGTTGTGGAGATAAGATGGAGGTGGGAAGAGAGAGACGGAGAGATACTCTGATGGCTTCTTTTGATTTGCTCAAGCATGAAGGGCACAGTGGCCAGCCGTCGAACGATATGCAGTGACCAAGAGTGCCAGCTCTCCAAATGGACAGCTGGAAGCAGTCACCAGATGTTCCTTCCCCAGTGAATCTGTTCTCAGCCATGCTCAAGGCACCAATACGGAGACCCTTTTCCTGATGCAGCTGATGGGCTAAAAATACTCCACAGCCTCAGCAGCAACTGTCTGCAAAAGGTCTGAGGAGAAGCACAGCTAAAAATAGGGACGATAACTTCTACATTTTTTTCTTGAACATTTTTGTATGTTCTTGTGGATGGGCAGTAGGAGCACTGAAGACGGACCTTTTCCCCCATTCACTTCTATGGATGGGCTGTGGCAGGGGGAAGTCTCTGGCATAGATTCACTTAAATCTGCACACTTTTTAAACCGTGTTTGCCATTGCCTGCCTCTCCCTTGGTGGTCTCCCATCCAAGTACTAATGTCAGGGCTAGGGTTGCCAACCTCCAGGTACTAGCTGGAGATCTCTTGCTATTACAACTGATCTCCAGCCGATAGAGATCAGTTCACCTGGAGAAAATGGCCACTTTGGCAATTGGACTCTATGGCATTGAAGTCCCTCCCCTCCCCAAACCCCACCCTCCTCAGGCTCCACCCCAAAAACCTCCCGCCGGTGAAGAAGAGGGACCTGGCAATCCTAGTCAGGGCCCAGGGTCCCAGGCAGGGAGGCAGGGTCAAGAGCAATCTGGAGTCAAAACTGGTTACCTGCAGAGTTTGGACTCAAGTAGTAAATATAGTCCAAGAGAATAGTAGAGTTCAATCCAGGACCATAGGCACACAGAGTTCAGAAACAGGTAGCAAAACATAATCCAAGAGAATAGTCAGAGTCCAGTCCAGGATCATAGGCCACAGAGCTCAGAAACAGGTATCATTGCTGCTAGCACAGGGTAATAGAACACATTATTCCCACACTGGCCGGAATGCAAGTGCCTGCTTAAATAGGCCTAGGGTGAACCAGCTGCTGCTTGTTCCTCTGACTCAGCATTCCCTACTGGGTGCAGCTCATTAGCCTTATCACTGTCAGCAGGGAGTGTTCTTAGTTGGGCCTGTAGTCTAGCACTCCTTCTACGCTCATGTAGGAGTGCTCTGAACCTTTGGTGCCTCTGCTCCTGCGGTACTTGGATGAGAGAACACAGAAGAAAACTTTGCAAAGAAAGGCAATGTCAAACCACCTCTGCTTAATCGCTTGCTTTGAAAACCCTGCGGGGTCGCCATAAGTGGGTTGCAACTTAACGGCACTTTACCCACACAACAAAACAGCATGAAAATTGTGTGTGATGAATAAACTCAGTAAAAAAATTGTGTTTTGTTTGCAACTAGAGTTGCCAACTATGTAGGGTTGCCAGCCATCAGGTACTAGCTGGAGATCTCCTGCTGTTACAACTGATCTCCAGTCAACAGAGATCAGTTCACCTGGAGAAAATGGCTGCTTTGGCAATTGGACTCTATGGCATAGAAGTCCCTCCCCTCCCCAAACCCCACCCTCTTTAGGCTCCACCCCCAAATCCTTCCGTCGGTAGCGAAGAGGGACCTGGCAACCCTACAACTATGGATGGAGAAATGCCTGGAGATGGAGCCTGGGAGGGGTGGGGTTTGGGGAGAGGAGGGAGCTCAGCAGGCTATAATGCTATAGAGTCCACCCCCCAAAGCAGCCATTTTTTCCCAGGGGGTGTGATCACTGTAGTCTATAAACAAACTGTAATACCAGGAGATCTCCAGGCCCCACGTAGAGGTTGACAACTGTATTTGCAACTTACTTGGTGACTGGATTACAGTTAGAAACAAGATAGGATACTTAGACTCTCTCCCTCCTTTAGAAGATTTATCCCAGGGGTGTCAAACACGGCCCGGGGGCCGAATCCGGCCCCTCAAGAGCTCTGATCCGGCCTGCAAGCCAGCTGAGACAGCCACCCCCCCAGTCCCAATCTAGGCTGGCAAGGCATGGCCGGCCCAACCAAGTGACATTTATGTTATATGCGGCCCTCGTAACAAATGAGTTTGACACTCCTGATTTATCTGGTCCGTAGAGGAATCTCACGCTCCCTCTCCCCCTCCTATCTGTCGAGCTATTTATTTTAAAAAGTTCTGAAAGTCTGAAATATATTTTCAAAACAAAACTTCCAAGAATGCAGTTCAATTGCTTATTCAGCAAGGCCATTGGTGTGCAATGAGTTGGTTCCCCCCGCACATTGCCCACTGGAAGGGCTCAGTGGTCAATAAAGCACGTTCTGACTTGCATGGCTCCATTAGCACAAATCCAACGAAAGGGAACGAAGGCAAATGAAGCCGGTTTGAATCGGATTGATAGGTTACATGAGGCGATGCGAATTAAAATTAACCGTCGGGGCATCCAAAATATTTGGATCACATACAAGTTTAAATAAGCGATATTAAAATATCGGCTCGAGTGGCCAGGCGGAGGGAGCATCATGACCCTTAACAATCTGGGGTTTCCAGCCCAGTGACAGCATGCTGTAATGATTAGTGTGAAGCTAGGCCTTGGGAGCTCTGGGTTCAAATCCCCACTTAACCATGAAGCTTGCTGGGTGAGCCTGTGCCGATGACCATCTCTCCGGCTAACAGGGTTTTTGTGAGTGGAAGAGGAAAGAGTCACAACGCCCTTGGAGGATGGGTGAATTAAACACTGAAAGCCAGCAGTTGTCTTGCTTGTGGGCTTCCTGGAGGCCCCTGGTTGGCCATTGTGTGAACAGACTGCTAGACTTGATGGCCCTTGGTCTGATCCAGCAGGGCCGTTCTTATGTTCCTATAGCACAGTGACGTTCTTATTGTCAGACTAGGACCTGGGAGACCCAGGTTCAAATAGCCATTCTGTAGGGTTGCCAAGTCCCTCTTCACCACCGGTGGGAGGTTTTTGGGACGGAGCCTGAGGAGGGTGGGGTTTGGGGAGGGGAACGACTTCAGTGCCATAGAGCCCAATTGCCAAAGCGGCCATTTTCTCCAGGTGAACTGATCTCTATCGGCTGGGAATCAGTTGTAGTAGCAGGAGATTGCCAGCCACCACCCGGAGGTTGGCAACCCTCCCGTTCTATCAGGAAAGCTTGCTGGGTGACCTCGGCTCAGTGGCTCCCTCTCATCCTAAACTACCTCACAGGGTTGTTGTGAGGGAAAAAATGGGGGAGAGGTGAACCAGGTAAGCCGCATTGGGTCCCTGATGGTGAGAAAGGCGTGGTAGTAATAAAGCAGATAAAACAATTAAAATAAACATGTGAGGGATAACGGTGATGGATAGACCTATCCCTTCCCCCCTTTGGAAAATCAGGAATCCATAACCAACTTATACACATCTGCATAAAAGGACCAGTATTTTAAAAGGCTCATTTGATATATTAGGCCATTATGCATTACAGGCCAATTATTCAGGGCAGAGTGTTTTCTGGGTAAGAGCTCTATAGAGGGCAAGATCAGATCTGTTCCTTTAAGAGCCGGTGTGGTGTCATATCCAAAACATAGAACGTGGAGGACTAGAGAGACGTGGAATCAATGCCCTGCTTCCCCCCAGAGCTTACTGGGTGTCTGTAGAAGAGCAACCTACACTTTCTCAGCCAAGTCTACCTCGCAGGGGTGTTGTGTAGGGAGGTCGCTGCATATGTGCGCCCCCTAGGCTCTGTGGCGGGAAGGCGAAACATAACTCTGATAAAATAAAATGCAATCCTTGGCCTATAAGCAAACCAAGTAAAATTAAAACAGTCTCCTGCTCTAATCATGTGCTCTTTTGCATTTTCACCCCAACCTTCCTGCCAGGGGCTGAGACTGAAGAAAAAGAAGAGTTGGTTTTTATATGCTGACATTTTTTTCTACCTTTAAAGGAGAATCAAACTGGCTTACAATCGTCTTCCCTTCCTCTCCCTGCAACAGACGCCTTGTGAGGTAGGTGGGGCTGAGAGAGTTTGGAGAGAACTGTGACTAGCCCAAGGTCGCCCAGTAGGCTTCATGCGTAGGAGTGGGGAAACCAACCCGGTTCACTAGATTAGAGTCCACTGCTCATGTGTAGGCATGGGGAATCAAACCCAGTTCACCAGATTAGAGTCTGCTGCTCTTAACCACTACACCACGCTGGCATCCGTGTTCCTTTGATCTCCCTTACCCCATTTTGCTGGCAGCTCCGTGCCATCGTTCAAAGCGGGAAAGCCGCCCTAAAACATGATATTCCGGGTTTAATTATCACCATCTGGCTGGGCACCTGCTGGACGTATATGCCAACACGAAGCATCAGAGCCCCCAGAGGGGGCAATATTAGATCTTCCCCTCCAGTCATGCTAGCATGTATGCGCCCCTCCACACACACACACACACACACACCCTGGCCTGGGAGTCCTTGGCAGGTCAGGGTGTTCCCAGAAGGATCACATCGGGCTCTGCCAGAAATATAAAAAGAAAAACAGTCTATTATGGAAGAGGCTTTAATGGGATAGAAATTCCCTTGCAAAGACAAGAAGAGTCTCAGTAGCTTATGTGACTCCTACCGCATTTCATAGAATCAGAGTTAGAAAGGGCCATACAGGCCATCTAATCCAACCCTCTACTTGATGCAGGATCAGCCTTGAGCATCCCTGACAAGTGTTTGTCCGGCCTCTGCTTAAAGACTGCCAGTGAGGGGGAGCTCACCCCTTCCTAGGTAGCTGATTCTACCATTGAACAACTCCTACTGTAAAAGGTTTTTTCCCTAATATCTAGCCAGTACCTTTCCGCCCGCAATTTAAACCCATTATTGACAAGTGCTATCCTCTGCGGCCAACAGGAACAGCTCCCTGCCCTCCTCTAAGTGACAGCCCTTCAAATACTTCAAGAGAACAATCATGTCCCCCCTCAACCTCCTCTTCTCCAGACTGAGCATCCCCAAGTCCCTCAGCCTTTCCTGATCATCCTCGTCGCTCTCCTCCACACCCGCTCGATTCTGCTCACATCCTTTTTGAAGTGAGGCCTCCAGAACTGCACACTCCAGGTGTGGCCTGACCAACTGGATGTTGCAATTAGGATGTTATGCCTTTGTTGCTACACCTCAATATCGCATTAGCCTTTTTTGTCATGTTTTGGCAACACGGAAGCAAAGACTACCTGGGTGACCTTGAGCCAGTCACACCCTCTCAACCTAGCCTACCTCCCAGGGTTGTTGCGGGGATGGAGGAGTGGCAAACAGTGAAACCACTCTGGGTTTCCACTGGGGAGAAAGGCAGGTAGGTTATCAATAGAGTAAATAATAAATATCTTTCTGATCTAGATCTATGACCAGCCTCTTTGAGAATACTTGGATCAGATGTTTGCGAGGTACCACCTACAGCTGAAAGGGATAAATGCTTGATCCAAATTAATGCAGGAGCAAAAGTTGTCCTCTTTGTGGATCAAAAGAGAAGAATCCTGTTTGTGCACATTCCCCGACATAATAGGGTTACCACCCTCCAGATGAGACCTGGAGTTCTTCTGGAACTACAACTGATCTCCAAACAGTAGAGATCAGCTCTCCAGGAGGAAATGGCGGCGTTGGAGGGTGGGCTCTATGGCATCACATCCCCATTGAGAGCCCTCTTCTCCCTGCTCTCTGCCCTCTCCAGGCTCCCCCCTCCCCAAATCTCCAGGAATTTCCCAAGCTGGAGTTGGCAACACTATGACATAAAAATGTTGGAAGGTTTACAGTGCAACTCTATGCAGAGTTATTCCAGTCGAAGGCCATTGAAGTCACTCTGCACAGGACGGCATTATTAGATCTCTCTCTCTCTCTCTCTCTCTCTCTCTCTCTCTCTCTCTCTCTCTCTCTCTCTCTCTCTCTCTCTCTCTCTCTCTCTCTCTCTCTCTCTCTCTCTCTCTCTCTCTCTCTCTCAAAAAGAGACGCAGACATCCATTCAGAATTTGCCCTGACAATCCTCCCCTACTTATCTGCAGCTGCGCCCGCCCATCAAAGATCCACTTCTGTGCGTCAAGAGGCCCGATTCATTTCCAGCTGTTTGGGGATGTTAAACTACAGAACCTGGGTCAGCGGAAGGAAGTCGGCGTACGTTCTCCGGCGTCCGAGTGGAAGCGTAGCCGTTTCTGCCGTCCGAGGCAATTGGCCTACTCCTGCGCTTCCGATTCGAATATTAATGCTTATTTGGGAACACTCCATCAGAGGCAGCTGCTGTGCAAATAGGACGGGCGAGACGAACGCTGAAGGGCATTCAAGGGCTCCCCGCCTGGGAAGAGGGTTAGGATTTACGAAGGCTGTTAGTCAATGATTGCTTTGGGAAATAACAGGCTGGAACTCAATATCGAAGAGCACGCTGAATGTTTACCAGAAAACACTGTACTTGGAAATGAAAAAGGAAGAGAAGCAGTTGGTCTCTCAAGGGAGGAGATTCTTCTCCGTTAACTGGATTGCTCGGTTCACTAAAGATGGATCGACACAGACACTGCCACCACCAGAAGATGTCTTTTTACAACATCCTCCTAACTGCAATCGATGGATTCTCAGAAGGGCCACACCGACTAGTGGGTTGCCAGCCTCGACGTGGAGCCCGGAAGTTGTAATTCTCCCGGAATTACAACTGATCTCCAGACTCACTGTCCAGCATTCAGCCCAGACTTCAGGGTTTAACCATAGAGTTTTGACAGAATGCTAGAGCTTCGCCAGCATCATGATGATGTCGCTTTCTGTCATGCCAGAAGTGAGATTACCGTGTCAGGATGCCCTGGTGGTTGCCCTCCCTATCCTTCCCCGCTCCATTTTCTCCCGATGCCCAGCTGAAATGGGAACCACCAGGGCATCCTGATTAGGCAACCCTAATCCCTAATGGCCCAGTTTGTAGAGCATCTGCTTGGCATGCAGAAGGTCCCAGGTTCAATCCCCAGCATCTCCAGTTAAAGGGACCAGGCAAGCAGGTGATGTCAAAGACCTCTGCCTGAGACCCTGGAGAGCCGCTGCCCGTCTGAGTAGACAAGACTGACTTTGACGGACCACGGATCTGATTCAGTATAAGGCAGCTTCATGTGTTCATGTGTTCATGTGTTGGCTTATAAACAGAATACCTCTATGCTAATTCACAGTCCATTTTGTGGGCAAAGATGTGTACAAAACCAAACTATTGCTTTTGAATGATTTAGGAGCTTTAATCGGCAGCATCCAACTGCATTGCTGGTCCTAGATGCCTGGCGAACAGCCTCTTCCTGTCTGGGTAGAGCTTCTTTCCCCGCATGTCTTGCTTGTGATTTTTTCCCCCTTTTGGTCCAGGGGGACCAGCTCTGGGAACAAGGCTGAGCTTCATTCTCATAGCCTTTTTTCAGACTTTGACCTAATTCTGGAGTCTGCCAGTAATGCTAATATTTGTTGGGGCTGCGGGAATCTTTCCACCGCACATTTGGAGCCCTGTAATGACCAGATTTCTCATTTTAAAAAACAAACAAAAAACAGCATCGGGGCGGGGGGGGGGGGATCAAAAACATCCCTGTCTCCTTGAGGAAGTCCTTGTGCTGCTCTTGGTAAACAAGGCAGTGCTTAGAAAGCGAGAGCTCTTTGCAGGGCCCCAGGACACAGGGGGCTTTCATGGGCCAGGGAGTTTTTTCCGTGATCGCTGCTGCCCCATTAAAAAGCTGATTGTTGGAAGGAACCTGACTGCAAGCGATCCAAAATAAATGAGTGCATGTTGACAGAGGCACTGGCGAGAGCTTGAAGGATGGCTTGTTAATAGGCCGGCATTCTTTGTTGACATAGCTATGGCCAGTCCTGGGAGGGAGGTGCAGTTCCATTGAGCCCAAACCGCCATGCCCCGAACTGATGCAAACAGCCAAACGTGCACACTCGTAGCACGAGAAGAGCGCATGATGCACGACTGTAATAGGAGCTTAGACTTAGGGTTGCCAGCCTCCAGGTGGAACCTGGAGATCTCCTTGAACGACAACTAATCTCCAGACTAGGGATGCCAGCCTCCAGGTGGGACCAGGGGATCCCCTGGAATTACAGCTCGTCTCCAAGTTACAGTGATCAGGTTCCCCTGGAGAAAATGGCTGCTTTAGCCGGTGGACTCTATGGCATTCTACCCTGCTGAGGTCCCTCTCCTTTCCAAACCCCACCCTCCCCAGGCTCCACCCCCCAAAATCTCCAGGTATTTCCCAACCCAGAGCTGGCAACCCTAATGCCAGCCCAAAATGCTGTTCTTTGGAATGCAGTTAATTGTATCTGATGAAGGGAACTTTGATTCTTGAAAGCTTATAGACTAAAAATCTTGTTAGTCTCTAAAAAAAACCTACTAGACTTGAATCTAGTTAATTCCCCAGAGGTTAGTTGCCAGTCCCCAAGTGTAATGTAGCAACATCAAGTTATGGGCATGTATGTATAAGTCTGACATGATTAGTAGTAGTAGTGGTTTGGTTTATTGCTTATTAACAAATCCATAAGCAAATACGTATAAACATAAAATGCATAAAATTCGTAAATGCATAAAATATATAAAATAGATATAATAAAATTATACAAGTTCAACAGTGCCTCTTGGGGTGAAATACCTGTATCATTTAGCAAGACCGTTTTAAAGCCATTACCTGGGTTAAGCATTTTGCCACCTGATAAATTTTCTCAACATCCACCTCTAGATCTGATAAGAGAAAAGGGACGATTCAGAGTTCTAAAGGAAGATTAACTTTGTTAGAAGACATGAGTAGTGGAAGATGCCACCAAGACAACAAGAGATGTTCAGAGGTGGTTTGCCATTGCCTGCCTCTGAGTAGCAACCCAGGACTTCGTCGGTGGTAGGGTCGCCAGGTCCCTCTTCGCCACTGGCAGGAGGTTTTTGGGGTAGAGCCTGAGGAGGGAGGGGTTTCGGGAGGGGAGGGACTTCAATGCCATAGAGTCCAATGGCCCAAGCGGCCACTTTCTCCAGGTGAACTGATCTGGAGGTTGGCAACCCTACTTGGTGGTCTCCCATCCAAGTACTAACCAGGCCCAACTGTTACCCGAATTAGAGTGTCTCTGCTTTGGTTGGGGGAACTAGTGCCGAGGCAGAGATTTGCGAGCGACTGGGTAACCAGAATCTTTGCAGCCTTTGTATACAGTGATAAGTCCCTATAAAGAAGTGAATTGTTCCAAATAAAAAGGAGTTTTATTATAAAATATTTCCAAGCGCACAAAATAGCACACACGCACAATTCATACAAGAGCTCAGAAGTAAAGGGTGGAGGGGTGGAAGCCAAGAGTTAGGGTTCGGGTGATAATTACCAATCTCAAAGAGCGACGTCTGAGTGAAAGCAGCGCTGCAGAGGGGGAAATCAGATATGTGGAGAATAGCTAGGCATTTCTTGAAAACGCGCAGGTGGGCACCTGGAACAGGCTTTATGGTTAGGGTTGCCAACTCCTGGTTGGGAAATACCTGGAGACTTTGGGGTGGAGCCTGGGGAAAGCATGGTTTGTGGAGGGACATCTGCAGGGTATAATGCCACAGTTGACCCTCCAAAGCAGCTATTTTCTCCAGGTGAACAAATCTCCGTCGTCTGGTTATCAGTTGTAATGCTGGGAGATCTCCAGGTCTTACCTGGAGGTTTGCAACTCTATTCATTGAAGTCCAGACAAACAGATCACAGGTGTGAGAGCTTCCCTTCATCAGTTGCCCTGTATATATTTAAACCATTTGGATGATATCTCCTGCTACATCTTCTCACCTTCCATTTTATTCTCACAGCCATAACCCTGTGAGGGAGGTTAGTCTGAGCGTGTGCCACTGCTGCAGTCGTTTTGTATGTGGGCTTCCCAGAGGCACCTGGTTGGCCCCTGTGTGAACAGACCGCTGGACTTGATGGTCCTTGGTCTGATCCAGCAGGGCCTTCCTTATGTTCTCATGTTCTAATGCCATAAAGTCTACCTTCCAATGCAGCCATTTTCTCCAGGGGAACTAATCTCTGTCACCTGGAGGCTGGCAACCCTAGGAGGGGGTGTGATTTCAGGGTGCCTCAACACCACCTTTGTCATGTGTGCAGTGCTGGCCCTTGGTTTCTCCCCAGTTCCTTTCCAGCTGTTTTCACCAGCCTCACAACTGAGGTAATTAGATTTCCTTTGCAAGGTTGGATTAGCCATGTGTGCTGGACAGATGACAAGCCATTAGGTTAGGGTCACCTTGTCTTCTTTTGATAGGTGAAATGATATCCTGAAGAAAAAATAACTTTGTATTCTAACATAAAGACAAATGTCCCTTTGTCCTGGAGACACACAAGGACAGATAAGAACTTTCCATGTATGCGTGTTCTGTTGTAACTCTGGGAGATCTCCAAGCCCCACCTGGAGGGAGGCAAACTTACCTGAGTCCCTGACTGGTCAATGGATCCCTAAGAATCCATTGACCAGGCTTGTTTTCTTTTTTCGAGGGGGGGAAGAAGGAGGGGGGGAAAGATGACCAAATGGGAACTCTTTCGAGTAGACAAATGTTATGGCTACGAAAGCCCCACCCCTCAATTTAACGCATAGTTAAATTGTGGAACTCCCTGCCCCAGGATGTGGGGATGGCTGCCAACTTGGAAGGCTTTAAGAGGGGAGTGGATATGTTCATGGAGGAGAGGGCTATTAATGGCTGTTAGTAAAAATGGATACTAGTCATGATGCATACCTATTCTCTCCAGGATTAGAGGAGCATGCCTATTATTTTGGGTGCGGTGGAGCACAGGCAGGATGGTGCTGCTACAGCCGTCTTGTTTGGGGGCTTCCTAGAGGCACCTGGTTGCCACCATGTGAACAGACTGCTAGACTTGATGGTCCTTGGTCTGATCCAGCAGGGCCTTTCTTATGTTCTTAATAGTGAGATCTCCCACTATTACAACTGATCTCCAGATGACAGAGAACACTTTCCCTCCTCACCCTAAAATGATCTGTGGCCGATTGAGTATTGAGATCTCTGGTTTAATATTCCTTTTTGTGTGTATTTTGTCCAAAAATGTTCACATATATACTTTAACCACCAATATTTTTAAGAGGTCTGTGGAGATCAAAAATATGTTTTTTTTGGGGGGGGGGGAAGGATTTCCTCTGGGTAGACAAGTCATCTTCGATTATGAAGGGATTTTTGCCTCCAGAAATGCAGTGTGGGTCAGACTGACCTATCCTGCAACCTGACTCTAAAGCACTAGAAAGATATTTTTATGCCAGACATCTGTGACCCTGTTGTTTTTGGCTCAGGTTAAGCTATTAGTGTTCTGGGACAGTCCACTGCCAGGTAGTAGATCAACAAACACCTGCCAAATCGTTGGCGCAAAGTTCTCCCTCGGATTCGGTTCCATCTGTTCCAATGAGCGAGGCCGAGCTCTTCTCAGGATACGTTGGCCCCAGCACCTACTGTGAGATTTAATCCAGCCAGGAAGGTTGCTCCTGGGGCAGCCATGAAAGAGTCCACCACATGGGCACTCCTCTCAGTTGCCTGAGTCCGGGTGAGATGTGGTTGCATCAGCCAAGCCGGATTCCTTGGCACGTATCCCAGGTAGGCACAATAGATAGCCAAGACGAGCAGGGTGTGTTTGGAGGACCCATTTTGACTGTTGAGAAGAGGCAATCAGCTGCCTGTTTCCAGTGATAGCTAGGGTTGCCAACTCCAGCCTGGGTAATTCCTGGAGACTTAGGGGCAGTGCCTGTGGAGGAGGGAATTTGGGGAGGAATTTCACTTAGAATCTATGGTATACTGTGTAGTCTGCCCTCTGAAGCTGCCTTTTCCTCCATGGGAACTGATTTCTGTAGTCTGGAGATCAGTTCTAATTACAGGAGAACTTAAGGTTGCCAACCTCCTGCTATTACAACTGATCTCCAGCTGATAGGGATCAGTTCACCAGGAGAAAATGGCCGCTTTGGCAATTGGACTCTATGGCATTGAAGTCCCTCCCCTCCTCCAAACCCCGCCCTCCTCAGGCTCCACCCCCCAAAACCTCCTGCCAGCGGCAAAGAGGGACCTGGCTACCCTAGAACTCCAGGTTCCACCTGGCGGTTGGCAACCCTAGTAACAGCAGCGATGGATCTCTGGGAGTTTCAGATAGGGACAGATGCCAACTTCCAGGAGAAGACAGCCTGTTTGCCTATCATGAAGAGGCAGGCAATGGCAGTAGTAGGGAGATGGTTGGGAGACTCATCCTGCATCTTTCTTCTGTACCTTCCTCCACATGACGCCTCCTAGATGCAAAAGCCTCCAGTGGCAGAAGAGTGGAACAGGTTCGCCACCGGTGACATCCGACCGCAGATGGACAACCTGACTGCACAGCCAAACCGGTCGGTCCCTTCCAGACAAGACGGCTGAGTCACTGATGGTCTTACTCAGGAGAAGTTGCCTGCAGGCTCCAGAAGAGAAAACAACTGTAAGTAAGGTTGTCTTGACCTCAGTCACCCAAGAAATTTATAGGCAATCTGGATCTTTGGGGCCCCCAAGGTAAACACATTTAGCTGGAAGCAAGTTCCCTCAGATGTCCCTTGAATTCCAGATAAGGCCATAGCATGATCAGGGAGTAATAGGGTTTCCAGGTCCCTCTTTGCCACCGGCGGGAGGTTTTTGGGGCAGAGCCTGAGGAGGGCAGGGTTTCGGGAGGGACTTCAGTGCCATAGAGTTCAATAGCCAGAGTGGCCATTTTCTCCAGGTGAACTGATCTGTACCTGGAGGTTGGCAACCCTAGGGAGCAATCAACATCTGAAGGAGAATCTTCTACAACTTTGGACTGATGAGGGAAGGGGCTGTGGCTCAGCTGTAGAGCATCTATTTGGGAGGCAGAAGGTGCCAGGTTCAATCCCCAGCATCTCCATTTAAAAGGACCGGGTAGTAGGTGATGGGAGAGACCTCTGCCTGAGACCCAGGAGAGCCGCTGCTGGTCTGAGTAGACGCTACTGACCTTGATTGACCGATGGTCTGATTCAGGCTACGGCAGCTGCCTGTGTTTATGTGACAAAGCGCTCGTGTCATCGTAATCTTATGGTTTGTAACCTGCCTGCTTCTTCCCAGAGGTGGAGGCGCATGCTTGCTGTTGTCATGGTCACCGTGGCCCAGATCTGAGATGAGCAGGCCCTGAGGCACGACCAGAACGGCAGAGGAACCCCTGCTCAGCTTTCTGTTGGCCACCAATAGCCCTCGAGGGCGATAGCTTGCCGCGGACTTTCCTGATAAGCACTAGGACCAGTCTGCCCCGCCGCTTCTTCCCATATGGAAGGATCTCTATGTTTTAGAAATAAACAGGCTCGGCCTGTTTTGTGTTTTCAGTTCAACTACGAACTCTTTTAGGTAGAAATGAACAATGCACGTAGGCATGGGGGTGGGAGGGGGAGCATCAGCAGTCATACCTGTCACAATGACCTGAAAATTGTCAACACAGAAGGGCACCAGTGGAGAATTTCCCCGGTCTGACACCTATCCCTTCCTCTTTACGCCCCCCGCGCTCTTTTTTGCACGCCGCACCATTTTGGGGGCCGTTTGCAAAACCCTCAAGGATCCTGAGGGGGAAATTTATTAGGCAACTCTTCTTTTGGCAGGACTTTTGAAGGAGCCTCCTGCTCTCTGTTTTGTCCAGAAAGTGAACACCCTGCTTTTGAGGAACCCTTGAAAATACGGGCCAGAAAGATGTGAGCCTTTGGTGTCTGCTGGGGGCGGAAAGGCAATCCATATCCTATAGGGTTGCCAACCTCCAGGTACTAGCTGGAGATCTCCTGCTATTTCAACTGATCTCCAGCCGACCGAGATCAGTTCATCTGGAGAAAGTGGCTGCTTTGGCAATTGGACTCTATGGCATTGAAGTCCTTCCCCTCCCCAAACCCACCCTCTGCAGGCGCCGCCCCAAAAAACTCCTGCCGGTGGCGAAGAGGGACGTGGCAACCCTAATATCCTTGATGAGGAGATGCCTAAAGACCATGTTAGCTTTAGATGGCAAGAAAGTGTACATTATACTCTAATAGCGAAGTCAGCCAAATCTCTGGATACTTAAATCCAGTGACTGGAGTTGTGAACAGGCAAGACAGATCTTTTTACAAACCTTAAAAGGGCCCCAGGTTTGCAGAAAAATCTGAAATCTAAAAAAAAATCCTAAACGAGGCTAAAAAGTATTAAACGTGACGTTAAACAATGCAAGAAATGGTCTTACTTCAGGAGAAATAGAATGCAGAGAGAGCAAAATAAAAAGATATCTCCACTGATAATACATATTAGTAGTGTCGTCCACAGTCCTGTTTCGTTCTTTTATAGTTCATTTATTTATTTATACCCTGTCTTTTTCTCCAGTAGGGAGCCAAAGCACTTTACATTGTTCCCCTTGCCTCCATTTTATCCTCAAAACAGCCCTGTGAGGTAGATTAGGATGAGAGGGTGTGGCTGGCCCAAGGTCACCCAGAGAGCTTCCACAGCACAACGGAGATGCAAACCCTGGCCTTTTATGCATGGCCGTTTCCCTCGCGGTCACCCCTCCGACGACTTCGGGTCTTTGTTTCGATTACGCATGCCATTTCTGACTGCCAGAGGTCACCTCGCTCTCCTTCTGCGTTTTGCCCGCGTTTTCAAATTCGAGATAAAGCAGGTCCCTGAAAAAACGTGGGCAAAATGCGAAGAAATGGAGGGGGAGCGCGAACCGACCTCTGACGGTCGGAAAATGCATGCCTAGTCAAAACAAAGACCCGAAGTCGTCGGACGGGTGACAGCCAAGCATAAAAGGCCCAGTTCTCCCAGATCCTAGTCCGGTAATCTAACCACTGCACCGCAATGGCTCTCTGTGAATGTTCTTTGCATTAGGCAGGTGCCCCAAATTAGTTTCAGGACACATGCAGTGAAAATTAAGAATGATCCCTGCATTTATTTGAAAAATCCAGATATCTTCTAGCGCTAAACTGCTTGGTGCCTTGACCTGGATAGCCCAGGCTAGCCTGATCTCGTCAGATCTCAGAAGCTAAGCAGGGTCGGCCCTGGTTAGTATTTGGATGGGAGACCACCAAGGAAGTCCAGGGTTGCTGTGCAGAGGAAGGCACTGGCCAACCACCTCTGTTAGTCTCTTGCCATGAAAACCCCAAAAGGGATCGCCATAAGTCCGCTGCGACTTGACGGCACTTAAAAAAAAGCAACTGCTTGGTAAACTTCTGTATCTTTTATTGCCCTCTAGTGGCTTGATGTCAAATAGCAAAAACAACCCAAATCAGCTAAGGAGCAAGCTCTCTTTATCATATACAGTGACGTCAACGGTCAATAGAGACACAGATCCAAATCCTGATGGACCTCTGAAATTATTTCAGATCGCAGAGCCGGGAGAGTCGCTGCCTGTCAGAGAATGCAAGGCTGATCTTGACAGACCAAAGGCCTGAATCAGTAAAAAGCAGGTCGCAGCCCGTTCTTTACAGGTCGAACAACAACAGCAAAGCACAAACATAATGAAGTTTAAATAGAATAAATGCCAGCAGTTACATTTTGGATAGGGAGCCAGCGTGGTGTAGTGGTTACGAGCAGCGGACTCTAATCTGGTGAACCGGGTTGGTTTCCCCCACTCCTCCACATGCAGCCTGCTGGGTGACCTTGGGCCAGTCACAGTTCTCTCCGAACTCTCTCAGCCCCACCTACCTCACAAGGTGTCTGTTTTGAGGGAAGGGGGAAGAGAAGGCGATTGTAAGCCGCTTAGAGACTCCTTAAAGGTAGACAAAAACGGGGTATAAAAGCCAACTCTGGCCTTGGCCTCTCCCTGCTGTAGGGTTGCCAGTGATAAGCCTGTCTTATTGTATCAATACCCAATAACAATAAAACAGTCGGAGGTTGAAGATTCGAAGCAGTTTGTTTTATTGGCCAATACACAAAACGCCTGGTGAAAATTGCCCCAAAGCGCAGGATAATTCACACCCACATCAAAGGATTGCAAGCATGAATATAGACTTCGATAATGGGTGGTTACAGAGGCGTAATACACACGTAAGATCCCAAATGCCCAATACACAGGACCCCCACATTAGCATAACCTATTACAGAATTGAAGGCATTACAGAGAAAGTGGTGATCTAATGCTCTCTAATGAGCAGAGAAGACCGACCGGTGTCAGGTGCTTCTCTGTTTGATCCTAAGTTTCTGCAGTTCCTCTTATCTTGGATCCTGGCAGCTCCCAAGGCTAACTAAGGGAGTTTTCCTAGCTGGCTCTTATGAGTGGGGAGCCAGCTTATGAAAGCATACTGGGGCCTTCTATGGATTGTCTAATTAGCTTCTAACTAATAAAGCTGGGCCTCTTATACTCAAGGCCTTTAACATATATGTGCTTGGTGTGACTTTAATCATAGATGCCAAATACACTGAGTATGGCATATTCATAAGTGCAGATTATACTTTATTGATTACAAAGAATATATTTCAAACCAAAGAATACATTTCCCATAGCATATAATTTCAGGCATTTCACCAGGTCCCTCTTCGCCACCAGTAGGCGTTTGGGATGGAGCCTGAGGAGGGCAGGGTTTGGGGAGGGACTTCAATGCCATAGAGTCCAATTGCCAAAGCAGCCATTTTCTCCCGGTGAACTGATCTCTGTGGCCTGGAAGTCAGTTGTAATAGCAGGAGATCTCCAGCTAGTACCTGGAGGTTGGCAACCTTATGGTGGCCGGAGATCTCACGCTATTACAACTGATCTCCAGGTGATAGAGACCAGTTCCCCTGGAGAAAATAGCCACTTTGGCCATTGGACACTATGGCATTGAAGTCCCTCCCCTCTCCAAACCCTGCCCTCCTCAAGCTCCGCCACCAAAATCACCAGGTAATTCCCAACCTGGAGCCCCTGGGGCCTAGGGTTGCCAGCTCCGAGTTGGGAATTACCTGGCGATTTTGGGGGCGGAGCCTGAGGAGGGCAGGGTTTGGAGAGGGGAGGGACTTCAATGCCATAGTCTCATTTTAAGCCTGGTGAGACCCTCGCCGGCCAGCTGGATGGTGCCGGGGGAGGGAGCCCAAAACGAGAGAACCCCGCTGGAGGCAACCCTAACACGAACACTTAGTCCAAAGGTATGTATGTATGTACACCAGGTATGTATGTACACCCAGCATCCATAACATGGCTGCCCAGTAACAGAGCTCACACGGGAGGCTGCAACTTTGAGAAGCCCAGATCCACTCATTGCAGAAAAGCAGCTCCTGTTGTCCAGTGTGGGGACCAGCCTGGCTACCTGCTTCTTTGGCCCTCAGAAAATACAATCATGAAACCATTTACAAGTAAAGAACAGTTTTCATCAGTAGGTGGCAGGCCAGTAATAGTTATTGAGGCTGAACCTCATATTTGAGGACATCCCCTTAGCTGATGCCCACTTCAAAGGCGATGGATGCTAAGTTTTACAGAAAAGAGGGTCTTGGGAATAAGCGACCCCCCCCCCAAATATCAAGAGGCACATCGTGTTCGACAAGGACTCTGCTGAGTTAAATTGTGGAACTCCCTGCCCCATAGGGTTGCCAGGTTCCTCTTCGCCACTGGCGGGAGGTTTTTGGGGCGGAGCCTGGGAAGGGCAGGGTTTGGGGAGGGGAGGGACTTCAACGCCATAGAGTCCAATTGCCAAAGTGGCCATTTTCTCCAGGGGAACTGATCTCTATTGGTTGGGGATCAGTTGTAATAGCAGATTTCCAGCCAGAACCTAGAGGTTTGCTAAGAACCTAGAGGTTGGCAACTCAACCACCCCAGGATGTGGGGATGGCTGTTAACTTGGAAGGCTTTAAGAGGGGAGTGGACATCTTCATGGAGGAGAGGGCTATTCATGGCTACTAGTCAAAATGGATACCAGTCATGGTGCAGACCTATTCTCTCCAGGATCAGAGGAGCATGCCTATTCTATTCGGTGCTTTGGAACGCAGGCAGGATAATGCTGCTGCGGTCGTCTTGCTTGTGGGCTTCCTGGAGGCATCTGGTTGGCCACTGCATGAACAGACTGCTGGACTTGATGGGCCTTGGTCTGATCCAGCAGGGCCTTTCTTATGTTCTTATGAGTTATGCTTAAGACTTTTAATGAGTTAATGTTTGCTGCCGACAGACTCCCTGTTACCAGGGGAATGAGTGGGCTACACACACAAGAGCCCTCCTGTGCACCTCTCAGTCCTGCCCATACAGAGGCACACACATAAAGCAATATCTCAAGAGGAATTGTGAAAGGAGTCAGAGCAGACAGCGGTCGATTTTTAATCGTATTGTACATATAAAATACAGAACGGATAAGTGGGAGGGGGAAACTCAAAAGGAAATTAATACACTGTTTTATTCCAGAAGGCATTTGGCGGAGGGTAAATTGTTCCAGTTTACCCTCCACTAGATGTCCTTTGGCTAGCTCGATCTTGTCAGATCTCAGAAGCTAAGCAGGGTCGGCCCTGGTTAGTACTTGGATGGGAGGCCACCAAGGAAGGCCAGGGTTGCTGTGCAGAGACCTCTGTTCGTCTCTTGCCATAAAAACCCTATGCAGTCGGCATAAGTAAGCTACAACTTGATGGATGAAAAAACCCCAAAATTGTGCCAGCAGATTGGTCTGCATGCTTTTTGTACTGTGTTTTTTTTTACTGTGTAATTGTAGCTTTTTTCCAATTAATTTGTTTTTGTTTTTGTTGTTGTTGAGAACCAGCGTGGTGTAGTGGTTAAGAACAGTGGTTTGGAGCAGTGGACTCTGATCTGGAGAACCAAATTCGATTCCCATCCCCTCCACATGAAGCCAGCTGGGTGACCTTGGGCTAGTCACAGCTCTCTTAGAGCTCTCTCAGTCCCACCTACCTCACAGGGTGTCTGTTGTGGGGAGGGGAAGGCAAGGTGATCGTAAGCCGGTTTGATTCTTCCTTAAGTGGTAGAGAAGGTTGGCATATAAAAACCAACTCTTCTTCTTCTTCTTCCCTCCTTTGTTAGTCACTTTCACCCAGAAGAAATAAGGCAACTCCTGTGATGGATGAGCCATCCTTGGGAAGAGACTGAACCTAGGTTGCTAATGAAAGGGAGACAGACAAGAAAGGACACAAAACAGGAGAGAACATGCTGACCTCATTATCCTATCTGTCTTCTTGCTGCCCCCTTCAAGGTCTTCTCTTCTTCTTCAAACACCAGATATTGCCTGTTTCAGCCATTGTTTAAGGGGCCTGAGTGGTTTGGTCCTTTTCCTGCAAATTTTGCTCCTAACTCTTGGCCTGGATGTTTGTGAGCCTCAGAGAATCGCAGCATTCCCGGGGGATCCAGTTGATTTCCGCTGCACTAGCCTCTTAATGGCACGTAGCTCAGACAGCTCGGACTGGAGAAGTTTTGAGGCCTCCAAAACATGCTTCCTGATAAGGGGAGGGGTCCTGGGGGCAGCGGTGTGGGTTTTCCGGGAAAATTTGAATCGGTAAATGTTCCAGGGCTCTAAAGAATGTGATCAGATTTTGCATATTCGTTCGACTCCCTTTTTACTCCCCTATAAATACTCTCCCTCAATATGAAAAATCTCATATTTAGGAAACACAATTAAAAAGGTAACCTCTGTCAATTTTATGTGCAGTACAAAAGTTTTCCCGATTGCCACAAAGTATTTGAATTGAAATGTTTTATTACAAACAAATTACATTAAGCACACAATATAGTTTAAGTGTTATATTCAAACACATCCACAGTTTTATGAGGGCGTTATTTTATTGGAATGCTCGTAAAAATGTGAAGTCATAAGCTTATACCTCCCCTATAATGCTTGTTTACATTTAAGGGTGGAGCTTCCAGGCCACACACTATGGCAACAGGCCTGCTGTGGGCAGCCCTAGTAGCCCAGAAATGACATAGGTTACATCTAGGAGTTGCTGGAAGTGACATAGGGTAAAACCATTGAATTTCTGGCAATTCCTAGAGCTACCCTATGTCACTTTTGGTTTTTCCCAGGAAGTGATGTAGTAGCACAGACTGTCGTGCTCCCTCTCATGTCACCACCCCTGAACCTCCCGTTGGTTGCCAGGCATGCCCTGGCAACCGTATTAAGGGGGGAAATGAAAACGCTGAAAACGACAATTAATAGGGTTGCCAACCTCCAGGTACTGCCGGCACGGAGGCTCAAAGAATTCAACACCACATTGGTATTTCATGCAAATTATAATACAAGCATTTCTTCATGCAGACATTGAAACTAAATACAAAAACCATACATCTCAAAACCATACAACGAAATTACAATTAGAGCAACCTGAAAATGTTTAGAAAAATTGTTTATTGGAGCTGAAGAAAGTTTTGAAACGTGCATCAACGACTAGCCACACGTTCTCCTCCAAAATCATCCTTTGCATGATTTTGTTGAATTGGACCTGCTTTGGTTTTCGGACTACCTCGAACCTATATTTACATTGGGGATGGGTGATTCCCGCCCACTCTGAGGTTTTTGCTTCGAGGACTTCAGGTTGCTCTAATTGTAATTTCATTGTATGGTTTTGAGATGTATGATTTTTGTATTTAGTTTCAATGTCTGCATGAAGAAAGGCTTGTATTATAATTTGCATGAAATACCAATGTGGTGTTGAATGCTTTGAGCCTCCGGGCCGCCATTCTCTTTAACTACGTTAATTCCGGCACAGGTGTTTCTTATCATTGTAACATCCAGGTACTAGCTGGAGATCTCCTGCTATTACAACTGATCTCCAGCCGATAGAGATCCGTTCACTCGGAGAAAATGGCCGCTTTGGCAATTGGACTCTATGGCATCGAAGTCCTTCCCCTCCCCAAACCCCTCCCTCCTCAGGCTCTGCCACAAAAACTTCCCGTCGGTGGCGAGGAGGGACCTGGCAACCCTAGCAATTAAACATGCTATTTTTAGGTTACCCAAAGAGCTTTCCCTCTGTCTTATATTGGGCGAAAACGCACGGTTGCTTGAGCCTCCTTTCTTCCCTGTTCCAGCCAGGATTCAGCCAGGATCGAACGCAAGTTCATGCATTCGATCCTGGCTGAATCCTGGCTGGAACAGGGAAGAAAGGAGGCTCAAGCGACCGTGCATTTTCGCCCATTGACTGAATTTAACTTTCTTTACCTGAAGTAACCGAGGCACCTTCAGCTTCACAGTCACTCTTTGCACTGTTTATGAGTTGCCTTTCAGGTTCAGCAAAGTCTGATTCAAAACTACCACAAAGTAAATAATGATAAGGCTTGGAAAACTATCAAATCTTATGCAAACACTTATGCAAATCGTATGCCTTCCAAGCGTTGCTCTATGCATTTGAGGAAAACAAATCAGTAATCATAGTTTTCATTTCAGTTTGCTTCAGCTTGTTATCTATTGTTAGCGAAAGGAGGCAAGCACACTGTGGGCCGACCTTGAAAAAGTCTGGTCTGGACCCAAGAGTCACCTGCCGAGTCGTGCAGAGGGAGGGGCTGTCATGTGTAATGGTCAACTGAACCGAGTCCATAAGTCATATCTTGCATTTAGCCCATCTAACATATGGATTGGCAGGAAAACAGCTGAGACACCTCTCGATAAACAAACAGTATATTTATTTACACATGTGTCAGAAATGTTTCTACAGAAAATACAACATCAGAAAAGTTTCTGGGAAATCTTCCATTTTGCAAAATTTCCCATAGAAACTTTTTTTTTTTGGCCTCACATCACTGCCTGGGGGTATCTAGGACTGAAAAAATTGAATTCTATGGTTCATAAGCAAATCATGTTGAATAAAACTGGCAGTAAGGCACGTGCTTCTAAATCACAGCTTCAGAGGGGTGGCCGTGTTGGTCTGCAGTAGAAAAGCTAGATTCAAGAAGAAGAAGAGTTGGGTTTTATATGCTGATTTTCTCTACCTTTTAAGGAGAATCAAACCAGCTTACAATCTCCTTCCCTTCCTCTCCCCACAACAGACACCCTGTGAAGTAGGTGGGGCTGAGAGAGCTCAAAGAGAACTGTGGCTAGCCCAAGGTCACCCAGCTGGTTTCATGGCGAGGAGTAGGGGAAAGCAACCTGGTACCAGATTAGAGTCTGCCGCTCCTGTAGAGAAGCGGGGAATCAAACCCAGTTCTCCAGATTAGAGTCTGCCGCTCCTAACCACTATATCACACTTCAAGTCCAGTAGCACCTTAGAGACCGACAAGATTTTTGTGGTATAAGTTTCAAGAATCAAAGCTCCCTTTGTCAGATCACAGCTTGTATCTGCACATCTGTAACACTGTTAAATGTAGGGTTGCCAGCTCCAGGTTGGGAAATTCCTGGAGATTTGGAGGGCGGAGCCTGAGGAGGGCAGAGTTTGGGGAGGGGCTGGACCTCAGCAGGGTTTTGAGGGTTTGAGTGGTAAAGTGGCCTGCTGCAATGCGGCGCTTCCAGGTGTAAACAGGAAGTGATGTGTGATCACTTCACTGCAGCTGTGCACGATCCCCACCTCAGCTCTGCCCCGAAAACCTCCCGCCGGAGGCGAGTGGGGACCTGGCAACCCTAGTTATGCAGCAAGGGGGAAAGAGTGGTAGAACGAGCCTCCGTGAAAAACCAGTTGCATCACGTAGCATGGTTAGGAAAAGTGAAGCAATGTGCCAAACAGCCACCAACTGGTCACCAAACAATCAAAGTGAACACATGAACACATGCACGTGAAGCTGCCTTATACTGAATCAGACCCAGCTGCCTTATACTGAATCAGACCCTCGGTCCATCAAAGTCAGTATTGTCTACTTAGACCGGAAGCAGCTCTCCGGGGTCTCAGGCAGAGGTCTTTCACGTCACCTACTTGTAGGGTTGTCATACTCCAGGTACTAGCTGGCAATCTCCTGCCATTACAACTGATCTCCAGCTGATAGAGATCAGTTCCCCTGGAGAAAATGGCCGCTTTGGCAATTGGACTCTATGGCATTGAAGTCCCTCCTCCTCCCCAAGCCCCACCCTCCTTAGGCTCCACCCCAAAAACCTCCTGCTGCTGGCAAAGAGGGACCTGGCAACCCTACCTACTTGCCTAGTCCCTTTAACTGGAGATGCTGGGGATTGAACATGGGACCTTCTGCATGCCAAGCAGAGGCTCTACCACTGAGCCACAGCCCCTTCCCATCTCCATTCCCAAGTGATCATTGAAACATAAACTTCCTGTTTGCAACTGGCAGACAGGATGTGAGCTGAACCGGCTGCTGTTGGACCAACCTCCCTAGGCGTAGGGTTGCCAGATCCGGGATGGGAAACTCCTGCAGATTTGGGGATGGAGCCTGGGGAAGACACGGACCTCAGTGGGGCACAGTGCCATAGAGTCCACCCTCCAAAGCATCCATTTTCTCCAGGGAAACTGACCTCTATATTCTGGAGATGAGCTGTAATTCCAGGGGATCCCCATGTCCCACCCGGAGGCTGGCATCCCTGTAACAGAAGCCATTTGCATGTATTTTGTACTTGGGTATCAATATCTCGGAACAAAGGGCATGACTGACCTCAAGATAAACCCTTCTGTTCTTTGTTTAGAGAAATTATGGGTTTCCCCTCCAGACCCGGAAGGCAAGCAAAAGGAAAACAAACACTTCTGCAACCAGATCATGAAACAAGGCAACATTAAAAACCTATCAATAATAAAAATAGCAATAAAGCCAGGCATACACAGCAAAGGGATATAAAATATGTGTAAAACAGCATTAAAAAAAAACCCAGTAGTAAAGTAATTCCAACAGAGGACATTAAAAAGGTAATAGTAAAATATCACTAGACAGAACACAGACAATAAACTAAAAAAAAGAGGATGAGATAAAACTTCAGTTGAAATCCTGGGTAAAAAGAAATGGTTTGGCTTGGCACTTAAAAGAGAATTGGGGAGGTGCCAGGCAAGCCTCAAGGGGGAAGGGCGTTCTGCAGGTGAGAAGCCACCATTGAAAAAGCCCTGTCTGTAGTTGCCACCCTCTTCAAGTCTGAATTCAGGGGCACAGAAAACATCTTTTAAGAAGAAGAAGATCTTGACTGGTGGGCTGGATATTATGGGAGGAGGTGATCCTTCTAGTAACCTGGCCCAGAGCCATTTAGGGCTTTAAAGGTAAGAACCAGCCCTTTGCATTGTGTCCTGAAACAGATGGGCTGGTGGTGTAGATGCTTCAGCACTAGGGTTGCCAGGTCCCTCTTTGCCACTGGTGGGAGGTTTTTGGGGCGGAGCCTGAGGAGGGCAGGGTTTGGGGAGGGACATTGGATGCCATAGCGTCTAATAGCCAAAGCGGCCATTTTCTCCAGGTGAACTGATCTCTATCAGCTGGAGATCAGTTGTAATAGCGGGAGATCTGCTAATACCTGAAGGTTGGCAACCCTATACCGCACATAGTTGATACGATCCCTCCCTCTAACCCCTGCC
This sequence comes from Euleptes europaea, assembly GCF_029931775.1. Lineage (NCBI taxonomy): Eukaryota > Metazoa > Chordata > Lepidosauria > Squamata > Sphaerodactylidae > Euleptes > Euleptes europaea. The sequence continues at coordinate 11,264,021 of NC_079321.1, read as the reverse complement.
AGTAGCCTGACTGTCGTGTCTTGGACCAACTGAGGTTTCTGGATAGTTTTCAAAGGTAGCCCCATGTAGAGTGCATTGCAGTAATCTAGCTTGGATGTGCTCAGAGTATGGATCAGCATGGCCAGACCATACTTTCTGAGCTGGCATATCCACTGAAGCTGACAAGAGGTGCTATGTGCCATGGAGGAGGCCTGAGCCTCCAGTTATAGGCCAGGATCCAACACTGATTTCAGTGGGTAACTAAGCAATCTCATGCTTAGCAAAGTGAACATAAGAACATAAGAAAGGCCCTGCTGGATCAGACCAAGGCCCATCAAGTTCAGCAGTCTGTTCACACAGTGGCCAACCAGGTGCTTATAGGAAGCCCACAACAAGACGAGTGGAGCAGCAGCATCCTGCCTGTGTTCCACAACACCTAAAATAATAGGCATATTCCTCTGTTACTGGAGAGAATAGGTATGCATCATGACAAGTATCCATTTTGACTAGTAGCCATGAATATTCCTCTCTTCCATGAACATGTCCACTCCCCTCTTCAAGCCTTCCAAGTTGGCAGCCATCACCACATCCTGGGGCAGGGAGTTCCACAATTTAACTATGCATTGTGTGAAGAAATACTTCCTTTTATCTCTTTTGAATCTCTCACCCTCCAGCTTCAGCAGATGACCCCGCTTTCTAGTATTATGAGAGAGGGAGAAAAGCGTCTCGCTGACCACTATCTCCATACCATGCATAATTTTATAGACCTCTGTCATGTCTCCCCTTAACCACCTTCTTTCCCAGCTAAATAGCCCTAAGCATTTGTCATAGAGTGCAGGTGAACTCATCTCTATCTGTGGGAGATCAGTTGTAATAACCCTCCTTAGGCTCTGCCCCCAAAATCTCCAGGTATTTCCCAACCCAGAGCTGGCAACCCTATATGTTAGGGATCCCTGCCTTAAAGACTAACGAATTCACAGAGTCTGAGCTCACTTGGGCAGATGTAGATTTCTTCCCCTGAAGACACTGGGACTTAAAAGTGCTTGATTTCTGGCTGGATTGTGACCTACATTTGGTGCCATGAAGACATGAAGCTGCCTTATACAGAATTAGACAGTCCATTGGTCCATCAAAAACAGTATCATCTACTCAGAGTAGCAGCGGCTCTCCAGGGTCTCAGGAAGAGGTCCTTCACATCACCTGCTGCCTCGTCCGTTTTAACTGGAGACTGAACCTGGAACCTTCTGCGTGCAAAGCAGATGCTCTACCGTTGTGATTAAAACACTTTCTTCCTCCTACAGTCTGGAATGTAGCAACTTCCCTCAACCTTTTCATTTAAAAAAAAATACATGTTTGCTTTGTTTTTAAAGATAATATCTGCAGCTTCCATAGATGACCTTTGAGGTCGCTTTCACAGATTCCCCTGCAATCAAGAGTAATTTCCGATCAGAGGAAATGGACTTGGTTTGCCTAACAATAGAGAGTGTGTTCTAAACACAGGAGAAAAAGGAACTCGCTGCAGGACAAACAGTTGCTAGAGGGAGATTGCGGACCGGTTACCGATGTCTTTTGTTAACGATCAGATTATCCAGGGTGTATAAAACTGAACTAAAACTGATGGAATAAGGGTCTGTCTTGGTATTGGGCAATTCCCGGTGTTAAGCATGAGCAGATGAATAAATGCACATCTGCAGAGTTGACTGGCACCCCCTGTGGTATATTGGTAAAGGTAAAGGACCCCTGTGCAAGCACCGGGTCATTCCTGACCCATGGGGTGACGTCACATCCCAAAGTTTTTCAGGCAGACTTTGTTTACAGGGTGGTTTGCCAGTGCCTTCCCCAGTCATCTTCCTTTTACCCCCAGCAAGCTGGGTACTCATTTGACCGACCTCGGAAGGATGGAAGGCTGAGTCAACCTTGAGCCGGCTACCTGAAACCGACTTCCGTCGGGATCGAACTCAGGTCGTGAGCAGAGCTTGGACTGCAGTACTGCAGCTTACCACTCTGCACCACGGGGCTCCTCTGGTATACAGGTACTGTTGCTTTAAGGACAACTCCCAGAAGCTCTCTAGAATCGAGAGGAGGAATTTAGAGTTACCGAGGCCGAGCTAGGTGTGGCCTGTTTAGTTAGTTGGCTGTTGTGTCCCAATAAACACAGTTCCCATCAGTAGGGCTGCCATGTCCCTCTTTGCCACCAATGGGAGGTTTTTGGGGCAGGGCTTGAGGAGGGCAGGGTTTGGAGAAGGGAGGGACTTCAGTGTCATGGAGTCCAATTGCCCAAGCAGCCATTTTCCTCCAGGGGAACTGATCGCTATCGGCTGGAGATCAGTTGTAACAGCAGGACATCTGCTGGTGTACTTTTGCTTCTTTTTACATTAGGGACAGGGAGCAGTTAGAAAAGTAAAATATAAATACTGTCAATAATAGTGATACTGTGCAAGATTGCATTTTTTTTTAAATTAAGCCAGCAGTATCCTAGTTGGATGGCTGCATCATGCTGTATTTCATGAACACTCACAGCTATGTGAAATTCTGCATGCACTTCTTTTCCAATAGGATTGGAGAAGCAATTCTGTGGTTTACCTTTAAGATCATATAAAAATTAGTTTTGTGTGAAGTTCTCAAAAGCAAATCAAAACAACAAAGCTTTTAAGCAGCTGGCTACACAGTAGGATTCTTAGGTTCAAGAGTTTGGCAAAAGCGTAGCAAGTTACAAAAACGTTACCCGTTCCAAAAGCGATGATGCACATCAATTCAGCATTCAATAAATGTTCCAAGAGTTCCGTTTGGCATATCCCTGCCCCAGGAATCAGATGGATGATGGTATCCGACATGCTGTCCACGTGTCCAGACCACCACATGCACAGTTGTGTGTGTTCCTCTTTTATTTTCCAGGATCTCAGGGGGGGAGGAGTTCAAACCTCACTGAGATTCTGGACATGCCAACTGACCGAAGACTGATGACATCCAGCTTGCAACAGAAAACACCAAGGTGACAAATGCTTACAGAGCAGATCACCTGGGGTTCCCTGAGGCGGGACCATTTGTTACTATGACAACAAGTGGTCCGGCGGATGGGGGAAGCAATTGCATTTTTTACCAATGTTAATTGAGCCGCATCCTGGAATGTCTTGCAGTTTGATTTCCCCAGCCAGGCCAAAGGCCTGGACCAAAGATTTTTCAGCAACAAGGAATTGGGGAGGGGGCATTTCCTTGACATGCCTTAGCCCAGTCAGGGGAGGGAGGAAGCGCTCCCATTGGGCTGCTGGGCAGAGGGGTGGGTGATGTGAGAAATGCCCTCAGGCACGCGTGGAGATGGGGAGGGGAGCAGCCGGGCCCCGCATCCCTCTGGCTTTCTAGTAACAAACTCAGGTGAACTCTGTGCTGCTCCACCCCATCCCCCAGTCTTTGCTAACTTTCAGCACAGAACTTTTTCCTCCTTTGTGTCCTGATCCAGATAAGTGAATAGATTATAGGTGGCCAGAGAGTGTGCGTAGTTCACGTCAGCCAGCAGCACCTGCCAATTCCTTTCTCACTTCTTTTCCCCTTTTCACTCCCTTTGGGATCATCACTTCTGGCAATTGTGTGGAGGCTTCTGCCATCCACCAGTGAATGAGTCCTTTCCCTCTCGCACTTCATTCATGCGTAACCGTGACTGTGTTAAGAAATCTTGGCAGGAGGAGCGTCAATCCTAGCCGGAGGCTACGGAGACTCCGTTGCTGAGAATGTCAATAAAACCTGATATCATTCAGAACAGACTAGAGAATTCAGAATAGCCCTGTGAGGCTTTTTTTAAACGTTTTTTTGTGTGTGTAATTATGTGTGCTGTAACACATTACTCTTGAGTTACTTACTTCTGTTTTGTAGATGAGACTCAAGCCCTGTGTGGCATTACTCCTGAGTAAATTTTCTTTCTACTCTTTAGTAAATTTACGCCCTGTGGGGCAACTTTTTGTATACTGCAATATATTCCTCTTGAGTAAATTTCCTTTCTACTTCAGAGTAAATTTCCTTTCTGCTTTCTTGATGAATGAAGTATACAGTTTTGTTCTTATCTTATAATTATTGCTATATATATATATATATATATATATATATATATATATATATATAAAAAAAACGTTTCTTTGCAATTGAGCCTCGTGCTGCCTTCTCTTTCAGTTCACCCTCCAGGTGGTGGCTGGCTGGAGATCTCCTGGGATTACAACTCATCTCCAGGCGACAGAGATCAGTTCATCTGGAGAAAATGGCCACTTTATAATACCCCATTGAAAAACCTCCCCTCTTCAAGCTCGATCCCCAAAATCTCAAGGAATTTCCCAGCCCAGAACTGGCAACCCTATGTATCAACAACTAAAAACCTTTTCAGTAAAGACAAAAGGGGCCTTTGCCTCATACAGTCCAGCCCCAATGGCAGGTCAGTTGACTTCTTAAGTTGGTTAAGAGAGATTGATTCCTAACAGCATTTCTCACTGGAGCAGAAAGAGTTCCTGGTTTTGTACTTAGTAAATTCAGTGATGCAGAGGCATAACTCTTTGTTTGCAGTGATGATCCATCTTGTAGAAACGCCAGGATTGCTTCCCCATTATGCTGAGTGATAACACAAACAAAGATGAAAGGCACTCCTCATCAGAAAACGGACAAGACCCAGCAAAAGAATGAGGAAGAGAGAAGCAAAGTCATGCGGAAGCCGTAGGCCCAAACTAGAACTGGAGCATTGAACAGAACAAAAACATTGTTTGCTTGCCTGATGGACTTTCTAACTTCTTTGTCGCTCTGACATCTCTAGAACAAATGCCTTAGACAGCAGTTTTCAAACATTCTGGAGGTGGTGGAAAGTGCTGTCAAGTTGCAGCTGGCGACCCCGTAGGGTTTTCAAGGCAACAGACTAACAGAGGTCCTTTGCCATTGCCTGCCTCTGTGTAGCGACCCTGGACTTCCTGAGTGGTCTCCCATCCAAGGAACCCTGCTAAGCTTCTGAGATCTGACATGATCAGGCTAGCCTGGGCCGTCCAGGACGGGGCGAGAGATGAGCAGAGGTGGTTTGCCATTGCCAGCCTCTGGGTCGCAACCCTGGGCTTCCTCGGTGTTGTCCCATCCAAGTATCAACCAGGGCCGACCCTGCTTAGCGTCTGAGATCTGACAAGATCAGGCTAGCCTGGGCAGTCCAGGACGGGGCAAGAGATGAGCAGAGGTGGTTTGCCATTGCCAGCCTCTGGGTCGCAACCCTGGGCTTCCTCGGTGTTCTCCCATCCAAGTATCAACCAGGGCCGACCCTGCTTAGCGTCTGAGATCTGACAAGATCGGGCTGGCCTGGGCAGTCCAGGTCAGGGCCTTGAACATCCTACTTGTTGAGAAATACTCATCTGACAAGGCACTGCTGAGCTTCTGTCACAGAACTCAACGTGTTGCATAGGATTCTGGGCCACGCGTACAGGACACTGACCCATATATCCAGCTCTGTCTGCGGGTAGTGATGGGATGGTTGACGTTCTCCAGAACACAGTTTGAAAACTACCGGCTTAGCACAATGGTACTGAATTTATTCTTTGAAAGGAGGTTGCTTTTCAAAGGCCCCGATTGAGTAGGCAATCTTCTTCACCCAAAACCATGATTGCCAACCTCCAGGTGGGGCCTGGAGCTCTCCTGGAATTACAGCTGATCTCAACGCTACAGAAGTCAGTTCCCCTGGAGAAAATGGCTGCTTTGAAGGGCAGACTGAATGGCATTAGGAGGTCCCTCTGTAGGGTGGCCAGCTCCAGGTTGGGAATTACCTGGAGATTTGGGGGGGGGGGAGCCCGAGGATGGCAGGGTTTGGAGAGGGGAGGGACTTAAAGGCCATAGAGTCCAATGGCCAAAGCTGCCCTTTTCTCCAGGGGAAATGATCTCTGTCACCTGGAGATCAGTTGTAATAGCGGGAGATCTCCAGCCAGCACCTGGAGACTATCAAAAATTAACACCTCTGTACTAATTCAAAATACATATAATATGTGTGTGTGTGAAGTGCCGTCAAGTCGCAGCCGACTTATGGCGACCCCTTATGGGGTTTTCAAGGCAAGAGACTAACAGAGGTGGTTTGCCAGTGCCTTCCTCTGCACAGCAACCCTGGTATTCCTTGGTGGTCTCCCATCCAAATATTAACCAGGGCTGACCCTGCTTAGCTTCTGAGATCTGACGAGATCAGGCTAGCCTGGGCCATCCAGGTCAGGACATATAATATACAAGTGCCTAAATACATATATAGTAACATTCAATCCAAGTAGAAGTCTTGAAAGAAGAAGGGGTGGAATAGGGATACGATCGTTTCAAGTCTCAGGTCTTCCTCAGTCCCGTTCCTGTATGTGAAAAATTCATTTTACATATTGACTACTAAGCCTAATGGTTATAAAACAAATTAAACATATTTACAAAATATATACTCACAGGATATTAATATGCACACTTGTTTCAAACGAAGCTTCCAGAGCTCTTTCCTCAGATCTCCAGGAATTTCTCCACCCAGTGTTGGCAAAAACTGACCTGAGGTGTACTCTTTTATCCTGGCTGTCAGTCCATCTGGACTGAGAGCTCAACTTCAGGTATGCTCCTATTAAAAAGTTATGCGTATGTTTTCTTTGGGTTCCTCCAAGTAACTCTAAAGTGAGCTGAGAGGCTGACTGTACATGGGGGGGTGGGCCTTGGGGGAAAGCAGCCCACTACGGTTGTATTCTGCTTCTTATCCTACCCCCAGGAATAGGGCTTGCCAACCTCCAGGTACTAGCTGGAGATCTGCTATTACAAAGGATCTCCAGCTGATAGAGATCAGTTCCCCTGGTGGAAATGGCTGCTTTGGCAATTGGACTCTATGGCATTGAAGTCCCTCCCCTCCCCAAACCATGCCGTCCTCAGGCTCTGCTCCCACCGGTGGCGAAGAGGGACCTGGCAACCCTATGCAGGAATGAAATACGAAAGGTCATATTGCTGTCTGCTGTGTTATCAAACGGTTCACCAGGAAATGAATCAAGGTAGATGACTCAAAATTAATCATGAATAAGTACTTAGCCATGACCAGAAATAAATATTTTTTTGTGTGAAACAAAATTCCCCGCTGAACTTGTTAATCATTACCTATGTTATTTATTTATGGAGTAGTGGTTGGAATGTCAGGCTCGGATCTGGGAGACCCGGGTTCAAATGCCAACTGTGCCATGAAGTTTACTGGCTGAACTTGGGCAGTAAACTTACCTCACAGGGTTCTTGTAGGATAAAACATGTGCCACATTGAGGTCCTTGGAAGAAAGGTAGGATAACAACGTACTAAATAAATGTGGTTGAGAAATAAGAGTATTATTTTCTTTTAACACTGTACTTTTTGTGAATGGATGTGCACTGGCATGTAGCGCCATCCACGGGTTAGCTTCAGAGGTGAATCTGTTTAAGTTTGTTTTTTAAAAAAACCATTTCTGAAACCAATTTGTAAAAAGTTTTGTCACAGATTAATGTCAAAAAGAGCACGAGGTTATATCCAGAGCATGTGAGCGGAGCTTCCCTTAGACAGGGAGAGAGGGGAATCAGCAAAAGTTACACCCCCATCCCCTCACTAGAGGAAAAGTCCCTCTTTGGATCCAATCCTTTATAAAATATCCAGAATCAAAAGTAATTTCAAGGTTGACTTCCTTCCTCTTTGCTTGGATGCCCTAAAGCAGCTACACTGGCTGCAAGCCTGTTCCCGAGTTCAGCTCAAGGTGCTGGTTGTGAACTTTAAAGCCCTTCATCACCTGGGACCCACATATTTGAAGGGCTGTCTCCTTCCATATGTCCCCACGCGCCAATTATGATCATCGGACAACCATCTGTTGGCTATTCTAACACTTGGGGTTGACCATCTGGCATTGACCACAGCAAGGGCCTTTTCCATCAGGGCTCTAACTCTGTGGAAAGGCCCCCTGAAGAGATGAAGGGGCCCTAGGGTTGCCAGCTCCAGGTTGGGAAATACCTGGAGATTTTCGGGGTGGAGCCTGAGGAGGGTGGGGTTTGGGGAGGGGAGGGACTTCAATGTGGTATAACACTATAGAGTCCACCTTCCAAAGCGGCCATTTTCTCCAGGGGAACTGATCTCTGTCGCCTGGAGATGAGTTGTAATCCAAGGAGATCTCCAGCTACCACCTGGAGTAAGGTTGCCAGCTCTGGGTTGGAAAATACCTGGAGATTTTGGGGGTGGAGCCTGAGGAGGGCGGGGCTTGGGGAGGGAGGCCGCAAATTTTGACAGAGTATGTCCAGGAAGAGCCCCCCTGTTTTCTGGACAGATTAAGTCATTTCCTCCCTCAATGGGAGGTAGGGTTGCCAGGTCATCCCTCTCCTCCGGTGGGAGGCTTCTGGGGCAGAGCTGATGGGATTGTGCACATGCATGGCTGCACAGACGCACGTGTGCGTCACATCCGGTTTACACCCGGAAGTGTCGCATCGTGAGGGGCCTTTTACCACTTGAGTGGTAAAAGGCCCCTTGCGATGCGGCACTTCTGGGTGTAAATGCATTGCAAGGGGCCTTTTACCACTCAAACTGGGAGTTTGAATAGTAAATGGCCCCTTGTGATGCGTTTACACCCGGAAGTGTGTAAGGGATGTGGGATGCGGGGTTGCAGGTGCGTGTGCATGTGTGCCCGCCGACCCTCAGCTGGTTGACAGGCAAGGGGGTGAATTGGCGGGGGTTTGCCCTCTACCACCGGGCACCTGGCAACCCTAATGGGAGGCAATCTGTAATGATGTTTGGGTTCTACATATTGTTGCTTAAGGTTATTTGTTAGAGTTCAAAGAGTTACCCCCCTGTTTTCTCAGCTCGAGAGCCATAGATAACCCTATGGAAGAGCTATCTGTTCAACCTAAAGAACTTTTACAAAAAGGGGCAGTTCAGGGAGTTCCCCTTGACACCCAGGAATGGGGATTCTATTTAAAATTCTTCCTTGTAGACAAGAAAGATGGAGTACATCAGCCTATATTGGATCTATGCAATCTTAATAAATACTTGTGTGTTCCAAGATTTAGAATGGTGTCTCTCCCTGCTGTCATGGAATTGTTGACAAGGGTTGTTTGGTTCGTGGTCATGGACTTGAAGGATGGCCTATTTTCAAATTTCCATCCATCCTATGCACAGGAGGTTCCTCGGGTTCAGACAGGGGTCAGAAATCTATCAGTATGCCTCTTTACCATTTGGATTAGCCATTGCTCCTAGAGTATTAACTAAGACTATGGCAGTGGTGATTGCCTGCCTTAGAACATTGGGGTGTTCCATATTCCCTTACTTAGATGACTGGCTCATCACGGCCAGCTCGGCGGAGGTATTAGAATCTGTAAAGCAGTGACATGGTCAGATGGGGATAGCTTCGTGAGACACTACACGTTGGACTTGCAAGCATGAAGGAAGGCTGATGTTGGAAAGGTGATGTTACAGTCACTGTTCTAATAGATTTGCCTCCCCACCTCCAATTGTAGCTTGCTAAAATCCCATATGTGGGGCTGCACAGAAGACTGAAAGTGAAAACAGAGTTGCACTTCCCTGTAACTGTTGTTCATTGAAGTCTTCAGTGAAGACATACATCCCTCCCTCCTACCCCGCTGTAGGCTCACTATTGTTTGTGTTCTTATATCTTCAGGAGCTTATGGCGGCATTCATAGGGTTGCCAGGTCCCTCTTCGCCACCGGCTGGAGGTTTTGGGGCGGAGCCTGAGGAGGGTGGGGTTTGGGAAGGGGAGGTAGTTCAATGCCATGGAGTCCAATTGCCAAAGTGGCCATTTTCTCCAGGTGAACTGATCTCTATTGGCTGGAGATCAGTTGTAATAGCAGGAGATCTCCAGCTAGTACCTGGAGGTTTGCAACCCTAGGCATTCAGGAACTGAAGGGTGAGGGGGCGCCCCCCTTGGATCATGTGACATTTTAAGCGGGAAGGAATTGTCACAATCATTCCAAGGGGAGGGGCACCCCCTCTGTATCCAGGAGGCTACAAAAGTCTTCTACCAAAGGGCAGGCCTGTGCATGCGCAGTCCGTTATGTGTGTCTACTAGGGTTGCCAGCTCTGTCTTTGCCACAAGTGGGAGGTTTTTGGGGTGGAGCCTGAGGAGGGCAGGGTTTAGAGAGGGGAGGGACTTCAATGCCATAGAGTCCAATTGCCAAAGTAGCCATTTTCTCCAGGTGAACTGATCTCTATCGCCTGTAGATCAGTTGTAATATCAGGAGATCTCCAGCTATTAGCTGGAAGTTGGCAACCCGAGGGTCTACACTGAAGACTTCAATGAACAACAGTTACAGGAAAGTGCAACTGTTTTCAACAGCAAATTAAAAATCCAGCAAACAACCAAAAAACAATAAGCAGCAACCTGTTTCAACTGCAGATGTTGCCAGCTAACCAGAATTAAACCCACCTGGCCTAGGCTTGCCAATCTCCTGGTGGTGGCTAGAGATCTCTTGGGATTACAACTAGGGTTGCCAGCTCTGTGCTGGGAAATAACTGGATATTATTTGGGCAGATCTTGTGGAGGGCGGTGTTTGGGGAGGGGAGGAGCTTCAATGCCATAGAGTCCAATTGCCAAAGTGGGCATTTTCTCTAGATGAACTGATCTCTATCGGCTGGAGATCAGTTGTAATATCAGGAGATCTCCAGCTATTACCTGGAAGTTGGCAATCCTAATTACAACTGATCTCCAGGAAACAGGGTTCAGAAAATGACCGCTTTGGAAGGTGGACTCTATGGCATTATAACCCACTGAAGCTCCTTGCCTCTTCAAACCCCTCCTCCTCAGGCTCTGCCCCAGGTATTTCCCAGCACAGAGCTGGCATCCCTACTGTTCCTCCACAGCTGGAGCTGAAGAATGCAGCCTCTGAAGTTTTGCACGGCAAGGCAAGAGCTGAAGTTCTGCCGATTGCGACACAGAAGCAGGGGGCTGCAAAAAAGTTGGCAACCCTAGGCCTTGTTAATAATTCACAGGAAAAGCTGGGCCGAACAGAAGCTCTTTGTTCATTTCCCCAAACGCCGACTACTTCTGACTCGCAGCCTTATTTGGAGGCGTAATACAACTGTTGCCCGGACACCGCGGGCGGCTATGGTAGGTGATGAACAGCTGAGCGGATCCTGGGGCTCTTTTGCTCTGCCTTCGAACGCCCATGGAACGGCCAGAGCTTTGTTTCCCGAAGCCCTCCCTGTCCCGGCCTTTGGCTGCTGACATCCTTATGGGATACAGGAAAGGGTGGAGAGGGTCAGGAGGTGGTCTTTCTCTTGATTTATGTGGCGCGCTTGAAAACGTGCCCTCCTTCTCTCCAACGTTAACATTTGACTGTTTTGCCAGGACCTGTGCTTAACACAAAATAATCCGGCCGGTTGGAGGACTCTGCAGAGGATTTGATGAGAAGACAAGAAACCAGAAGGTACGGAAGGGTTGGCGTCTATCGGATGGAACTCCCTACCGCTTGCAGGAAAGAATTCGGAACCGTTTGTCAGATCTAGAAGAGATCGGACGCAGCTTGACCTTGAGGTAAGGACTCCTTGAAGGGCAGCAGTGTTACTCTAGGATGTGGGGAAAGAGACCGTCTTGTGAGGTTTCAGATTGGCCTCGAACTGCAGTTGAAATCCTTGGCTTTTGGCCCAACTCATCTCAAAATATTCTTGAGGACCGGCACCTTGAAGGAGATGCTTCCTGCAGTTTGGGGAAGTATACCCTTTCTGGGCGAAAATTTTGCTGGGGATTCACCTCTTCAGGAAGATCATTTACCTTAGAAAAGCTTGTGGGTAGGGTTATGCTGTATTACTATAAATCATGCCATCGAACGTTTAATCTTTACATCCATTCTTCCCAATATGCCGATGGTAATAGGCTGGGAAATTCCTGGAGATCTGGGTGTGGAGCTTGGGGAAGGCAGGGTTTGGGGAGGACTTCGATGGGGTATAAATGCCACCCTCCGAAGCAGCCAATTTCTCCAGGGGAATTGGTCTCTGTTGTCTGGAGATCAGCTATAAATTCCAGGAGATCTCCAGGCCCCACCTTGAGATTGGCAATCAAACCTATTTATTTCCTAAAGGAATTCGTAATTGTCTGGTTTTGGACAGCTATACTATCGAAACTGTTCTGCCTTCGCACTTTGGCTGACTTCCATTTTCCAGAAAATAAAAGAATCTTGAAATAGCCATTCCATATCCGGATGATAAAATAGGAGACTGGTGAGACCTTAGAGACGATATTCCATCATAACTTTTTGTGAGTGTCAGCGCTCACTTCATCAGAAATTCGCAATGAATATCCATTCAGCGGATGCATGTATATTAACAACAGAAAGTCAGGGGAGGTGGGTCTAGGGTTGCCAATCTCCAGGTGGTGGCTGGAGATCTGCTATTACAACTGATCTCCAGCCAACAGAGATCAGTTCCCCTGGAAAAAATGGCCACTTTGGCAATTGGACTCTATGGCATTGAAGTCCTTCCCCTCCCCAAACCCTGCCCTCCTCAGGCTCCACCCCCAAAATCTCCAGGTATTTCCTGGATGGAACCCTAGGCGGGTCTGAAACCAGATCCAATCAATTAATTCAGAGCCAGCGGTGACCAGTAGCAGCTGTTGACAGGCAAAGTGGGATTCTTATACAATCTTATCTAGGAAAGCACAGTATGGAACAAGATAAGCAGAAGCAGATCCAACATGCACTTACAGAGGTATCGTGGTGAAAAGTGCTGTCACGTTGCAGCCAACTTATGCCGACCGCATAGGGTTTTCATGCCAAGAGACGAACAGAGGTGGTTCACCATTGCCTGCCTCTGCATAGCAACCCTGGACTTCCTTGGTGGTTTCTCATCCAAGTACTAACCAGGGCTGACCCTGCTTAGCTTCTGAGATCTGATGAGATCGGGCTAGCCTGGGCCATCCAGGTCAGGGCTAGAGGTATAGCTAAATCAATTATTCAGAATCCTATCTCCAGGTAGATTTCCCACGGCATTTTTAAAGAGCCGTTTAGCTTTTGCTATAAACATCTCTCATATGAGTTTACCAGAGCCCTGTTCTAATGTCTGAATTAGAGGCGTGGGAAATTCTTCAAAGCAGGCTGCATTTCCTCCAATTGTTGAAGCACAAAGAGCTGAACTGTGGTTCCTGTCTCTTTATCCCATGTCCCTTGATCGAAAATGCAGGCCCTGGTATGGCCGCTCGTGGCAGGGGCAGTCCGACTCACCTTTGCCTGGGTATAATAAGGGATTGTAATACACACAGAAATGGAGAAGTCCAGTTAATAACACATCTTGGTCACTCACCATGTCAACAACCAATGTGTTCTACTTAAGAGGAAGAAGAGTTGGTTTTTATATGCCGACTTTCTGTGCGACTTAAGGAAGAATCAAACCGGCTTACAATCACCTTCCCTCCCCCTCCCCACAACAGACACCTTGTGAGGTAGGTGGGGCTGAGACAGCTCTAAGAGAGCTGTGACTAGCTCAAGGTCACCCAGCTGGCTTCATGTGTGTGTGTGTAAAGTGCCGTCAAGTCGCAGCCGACTTATGGCGACCCCTTTTTGGGGTTTTCATGGCAAGAGACTAACAGAGGTGGTTTGCCAGTGCCTTCCTCTGCACAGCAACCCTGGTATTCCTTGGTGGTCTCCCATCCAAATACTAATCAAGGCTGACCCTGCTTAGCTTCTGAGATCTGACGAGATCAGGCTAGCCTGGGCCATCCAGGTCAGGGAGGTTTCATGTGTAGGAGCAGGGAAACAAATCCAGTTCACCAGATTAGTCTCCACCACTCATGTGGAGGAGTGGGGAATCAAGCCTGGTTCTCCAGATCAGAGTCCACCCCTCCAAACCACCGCTCTTAACCACTACATCATGCTGGCTCTCATTCTCAGAGCTGATTCCACGCATGGAAGTTTCCCCCCTTTTTTGTTGATCTGTTGTGATTGGGGATGAAGCCTGGGGAGGACAGGGACCTTAGTGTCATATAATCCAATAGAGTCCCCCCTCCAAAGCATCCATTTTCTCCAGGGGAACTGATCTCTGTAGTCTGTATCATCTATAAAGATGAGCTATAATGATGGGCTGGTACCAAGGTTCTGGGGCCATCAGGCTGTGTGGGAAGGAAACATCTCCAATCAAAACCATCCGAGTTGCTGGAAAGTTATGATCATAAAAGTCTCTTCTTACTCTGATCTTCAAGTACAAATCCCTTGTTTTAAGGCCAAAGTAAACATGGTGGAGACTCATCCCTGTGCCCTGGGAAACTGCTTTAAACTCTGCCATCTAAAATTCTCCCCTCACCCAAGCTGTTTAAACAATTCTTGCAGAGTTTTAATGGAATCAAGATTTTTGTATGCCCTTGGGATTTGCTCAGACAAGGCAGTTCTTCCTCTGATTGTTAAAATATGAGGCAAAGCCTGAAACATTCTTGGAGACCCTATTTCAGCTCAAGCCTATCATAAAACAAACCTCCAGTAGTAAGGGAGGGGCTGTGGTTCAGTTTGTCGAGCATCTGCTTGGCATGCAGAAGGTCCCAAGTTCAATTCCCGGCATCTCCAGTTAAAGGGTCTAGGCAAGTAGGTGATGTGAAAGACCTCTGCCTGAGACCCCGGAGAGCCACTGCTGGTCTGATAGACAATACTGACTTGGATGGACCAAGGGTCTGATTCAGTAAAAAGGCAGCTTCATATGTTAAGAATTTGTTAAGAATTTCTTCATATTTGCAGAAGGACGCTTTTATTGATTGATTTAACTCATTTCTACCCCGTCTGACTCCTCAATGGGTCCCCAAAGCAACTCACACCATTCTCGTCTCCTCCATTTTATCCTCACAACAACGCTGTGAGGTAGGTTAGGCTGAGAGAGTATGACTGGCCCAAAGTCACATAGCGAGCTTCCATGGTAAGAATGGGGATTCGAACCCAGATCTCCTAGCTACTAGCATTCTCTGCATTCTGCATTCTCTGAATTCTGTTCTTCTTCTTCTCCTCATAAAATGAATTCCCAGCCACTTCACATCACCTTGGATAACTGCTGGGAAAGATATCGACAGTATCTGGGTGGAGTTTACCCAAACTGTGATACAGTCATGCATTTGCTTCCCCATGCCATCAAATCCTGGTATTTTTCTCAATGTGTGCCCATATTTTATCATACCACTGAAAACTGTTCCAACAGTCAGGAGAGTGATGGTAAATTGTGGGCATAGCTTAGGATCTTTCCACAAACCTGAAAAGGGCTCCATGTTTGCAGAAAAATCTGAAATCTAAAAAATAAATAGATTCGGAAGTATAAAGATGATAAAAGGAGCACCTGTAGCTTTAAGCAACAGATTCCCTTTGAGCAGTAGTAGGATTGCCAGCTCCGAGTTGGGAAATACCTGGAGGTTCTATGGGTGGAGCCTGAGGAGGGCAGCGTTTGGGGGAAGGGAGGGACCTCAGTGGGGTATAACGCCATGCAGTCCACCTTCCAAAGTGGGCATTTTCTCCAGATGATCCTATCTCTGTTGCCTGAAGATCAATTGTAATCCCAGGAGATCTCCAGATACCACTTGGTGGTTGGGAACTCTAGGGAATAGTGATATGATGGGTTGGGTTCTGCCAGCTTTTTTGTTTTGATCTCGCCGGATTCCCCTGTTCACGCAGTCATAGAATCATAGAATCATAGTTGGAAGGGACCACCAGGGTCATCAAGTCCAACCCCCTGCACAATGCAGGAAATTCACAACTACCTCCCCCCTCCACACCCCTAGTGACCAGAAGATGGCCAATATGCCCTCCCTCTCATCATCTGCCTAAGGTCACAGAATCAGCATTGCTGACAGATGGCCATCTAGCCTCTTCTTAAAAACCTCCAGGGAAGGAGAGCTTACCACCTCCCGAGGAAGCCTGTTCCACTGAGGAACCGCTCTGTTAGAAAATTCTTCCTAATGTCTAGACGGAAACTCTTTTGATTTAATTTCAACCCGTTGGTTCTGGTCCGACCTTCTTGAGCAACAGAAAACAACTCGGCACCCTCCTCTATATGACAGCCCTTCAAGTACTTAAACATGGTTATCATATCCCCTCTCAGTCTTCTCCTCTTCAGGCTAAACATACCCAGCTCCTTCAACCTTTCCTCATAGGACTTGGTCTCCAGACCCCTCACCATCTTTGTGGCCCTTCTCTGGACACGTTCCAGCTTGTCTACATCTTTCTTAAATTGTGGTGTACAAAACTGAACACAGTACTCTAGTTGAGGTCTAAGCAGAGCAGAGTAAAGCGATACCATCACTTTGCGTGATCTGGACACTATACTTCTGTTGATGCAGCCCAAGACTGCGTTTGCCTTTTTAGTTACATGATTTTTGATCATGTGGGACCTATGACTTCTAGCATAACTTTTCTGATGGTTGAAGGGGGGCGACTTCTGCCTCATTCACCATCAGACAAGCTGGTAGGATCCAGAATTTTGTGGATAGCTTTTAAATCTCCTGATTTTTTTAAAGGGGCAAAGATAGGTTATTTATTGCATTGATTTAGAAAATGCATACTCCATCTCTTCACAGACCTGCTCAAAGCAGCTCACAAAATAAAATACAAAATAAAACACGAACATGAACAACCATTTAGAAAGAGGACAAAACCCTCATAAAAACAGCATGAAATCCAAAAACGCAAAACATTTATCAGCTACAGGGGTTCACTTAACAATCCTGGAGGCTAGAAGCTGGTGGTAAAAACAACCAGAAAGAACAAATCCCTGATTAAAAACCTTAGTGAAAAGAATGTTTGCGCAAGGGTTGCCAACGCCACGTTGGGAAATTTCTGGAGATTTCGGGGTGGAGCCTGGGGAGAGGTGGGGTTTGGTGAGGGGAGGGACCTCAGTGGGGTATAATGCCATAGACTCCACCCTCCAAAGCAGCCATTTTCTCTAGGGCAGTGGTTCCCAACCTTTTTTTGACCAGGGACCACTAGGACTTTTTTGTTCGGTGCAGGGACCCCAAGGTTCAAAATAAAAATTCCGAGAATCTGAAAATAAACTTTAATCATAACTGTTAGTTAAACATTAAACTTAGAATAAAATTTCAATATATATTTTTATAATAGAGAACTTTTAATTGAAAATATTAATGTATTGTGGGTTTATAACTTTGTTTCGTGGACCTTAATTTAGTTCTCGCGGACCCCTGGGGGTCCACGGACCCCTGGTTGGGAACCAGTGCTCTAGGGGAACTGATAGGGTTGCCAACCTCAAGGTACCAGCTGTTAAATCTCCTGCTATTACAACTGATCTCCAGTCGATAAGAGAAGTACCACTGCTGGAAAAGCTGTGGGTTACCATGTATGATGTCATTTGCTGACTCATGAACAAAGTTCTGGTAGGGTTGCCAACCTCCAGGTACTAGCTGGAGATCTCCCGCTATTACAACTGACCTCCTGCCGATAGAGATCAGTTCTCCTGGAGAAAATGGCTGCTTTGGCAATTGGACTCTATGGCATTGGAGCCCCTCCCCTCCCAAAACCCCGCCCCCCTCAGGCTCCACCCCAAAAGCCTCCTGCCGTTGGCGAAGAGGGACCTGGCAACCTGGGGGGGGGGGCGATGTTAAACAAAGGAGTTGGATTTCACTACGTGTCAGGCCCTGGGTACTATTTTGTGCTTCGAGCTGGTGGTTGCTAGGCGTAGCGGCATTAGTATTTCATCCAGGAAGCGGCTCCGGCATCCACCGCTGAGTCTGATGAATGCCAAGCTCCCTACACCTGCCTGACCCGCTCAACAGCTTCCTGCCAAGCTTGCCAGGCCTGGCTGCCATGATGTCTTCTCAGCAACTTTGCTGACAATAACAGGAAGAAGGATTGAAGAGATTAACACGTCGCTGCAAGCGGGAAATATCCGCTCATTAGGCTTTCTAGGACTTAAAGGCTCTGCCGAGGAGCCAGCAAACGCTGGCCGGAGACCCCCGGTTTCCAGCCGCACCACGACATTCAGGCAGCAGTATGCCAGAGCCCTTCCAAGGCGGGCAGGCGCGTTGTCCAGAGTCAGGAACTGTAAGGGGAAGAGTGCCCCAGTAGATTTCGCAGCCCTGTTGGCACCTGTACCCAGATGCCACCTGTCCTAGTCAGCACTTCCCGGGTGCCCGGAATGGAGCCTTTCTGACAAAGCCCTAGCAAAGGACAGGAAGTAGGGTTGCCAACCTCCAGGTAGTACCTGGAGATCTCCTGCTATTACAACTGATCTCCAGCATATAGCGATCAGTTCCCCTGGAGGAAATGGCCGCTTTGGCAATTGGACTCTATGGCATTGGTCCCGCAGCTCACTTGCAGCGGCCCTGCAGGCTTTTAAAGGCAAGTGATGTTCAGAGGTGGTTTTGCGATGGCCTGCCTCCGCGTGGGCTGAAAGAGTTCAGCGAGAACGGTGACTGGCCCGAGGTCACCCAGCAGGCTTCATGCGGAGGAGTGGGGAATTGAACCCGGTACTTCAGATTAGAGTATGCTGCTCTTAACCACTACACCGCTCTGGCTCTCAAAGAGTGGAGGGGGGTGAATCAACCTCCACTCTGTTTCACTATTCGAAATGGGCTTTCCCACTCCACTGCTGCATTTTAAGGAGGGAGAATACACATCCTTCCCACACACCCACCAACCTATCTGCCCCTCATCTTCAGTTGCATTTATTATTTATTTATTTATACTCCACCATTCTCCACAAAGCACCTTATATCATTCTCCTCTCCTCCATTTTATCCTCACTGCAAACCTGTGAGGTACCGTATTTTTCGCTCCATAGGACGCACCTTTCCATAAGACACACCTATTTTTTAGAGGAGGAAAACAAGAAAAAATCTTGTTTTCCTCCTCTAAAAACTTGTCCTATGGCGCGAAAGCCGGCTGGGCGCGTGCGTGTCGGGACGGCATGAGCCGGTGTTCCCCGCCCCAACGGCCAGCTGGGAGGCAAGCGGGGCGCTCAGAGCCAGCTGGGCGCGTGCGCGTTGGGACGGCGCGAGCCGGCGTTCCCCGCCCCGACGGCTAGCTGGGAGGTGGGTGGGGCCGCACAAAGCCGGCTGGGCGGCTCACGCCATCCCAAAGCGCATGCGTCCAGCCAGCATTCGCTCCATAAGACGCACGGACATTTCCCCTCACTTTTGAGGAGGAAAAAAGTGCGTCTTATGGAGCAAAAAATACGGCAGGTTAGGCAGAAGTGGAGATCTGAACCTGGGTTTTCCATAATCCTAGTCTGAAACTGTAAACACGCTGGCTCCTATGGGATGGCTGACATTGAACAGTAGCAAGCAGCCGGGCCTGGGTGAGTCGCGCAAACTGGGTGGTAGCAAGTCGCCCAGTGGTTCCTGCCTACTCTCCCTGCCTTCTACTGAGAGAAACCAAGGCTTCAACTGGCAGTACTGCTTTGGTTGCCTAGCAACGACTCCAGAGGGCATTTGTTTCTTAAAGCTACGGGCACTGCTTCAATTATTTTGGGGAGCGACCGCTGCCCACCTCATGTCTCCACCCCAGTCTCCTGCTGGTTTCCAGGCACTTTGTCATACATCAATCTGGATCCTTACTGCTTTTTTTAAATTAATTTTTATTATTATTTTCTTGATTTCATTAACATATATATAAAAAACATCAATTATTTAAATTCAAACAAGATAATAAAATGTAAATAATTATAGAAAATTAAAATATAAAACGACTCCCCCCTCACCCTCTTCCACCCTTAGTTAATTTTTATATACTTTTGCTAACAGCTCTAATCCCCATCCTGTTAACTATGATATACTTATCTTAGTTTATCTCATCAATTATTAATTCAATATCTTAATCTTAATAAAATCATAATTCAAAGTTATCGAAGGGATTAAACCAAACAGTATCCTTTAAATGGTCCAGTTAAAAATTGCTTCTCACAGTAAAGTCTCCACACCTCCCATTCCCCCATAAATTGTACATTATCCATCTGATTTATCAGCGCCGTAGATCCTTACTGCTGATGGTGGTCTAACTAGTGTTTGGGACTGGGGGAGCAAGAAGGAGCAAGTTCAGACGCTCCAATCTGTTCATTTTCCCTTCAAGAACTAATTGCTGGTTTGGAGAGGCATTTTCATTCATTGAAGAGGCAGGGGAAGGAAGGTCTTCTCCGCCTTCTCCCTCCAGCAACCCTTCCCTAGTCTTCATAGCCACCGCCTGAAGTTGTAGATAAGCATGAACAAAGCACAGAACAGCCTGTACAGAGAACTGTCATGTCTCAGTTTTGATGTGCTTTTTGATACAGGAACACTCAGGGCATTAATGCAAGGTCGATTCTGCTCCTCGCTCAACGCTGATTTTTTAAATTTGACCTTTAAAATTACTATTCACGGTCCCGATGCAAGAGGAGAAAGTCAAACCAATTCCACCCCCCACTCGCCTGCTCCTTTGTTCCTTCGTTTGCATAGTCATTAGCAATAGTCATTTGCATAGCTAAGCCGGGGCTGGGATTCTGCATGCTTCCTTCAGTGAATGCTTCAATGCAGGGGTGGAGCAAATACAAAAGGTTGCGTTAAAGGGGCTCTTAAGAAATGCGAAGCAGGTATGCGCCGGCTTCGCAGTGACATCTGGAATGGGGTTCAGCGTGTGGAAATCAAAAAAATTCGCAGGGCACTGCAGCCCGGAACATGCTGCTAATTACCAAGCATAAACGGGCTCAGGGATGCATGGTTAGCTGCTGACAAAGTCCTCAAGTTTGTTGATCAATGAGATGAGGACTTTGGATCAGGTGTTCAGTGGTAGTTTTGTGCTGTTCAGACTCCTGTGTGCCATTTGCTTCTCACAACTGGGGCTCCCAGGCAGAAGCAGTAGCTGCCTTCCCCTCCATGCTGTTTTCTCCTTGAGCCATTACCGGCTCCATTGCAAAACTTACACTCAGCCACATTGTAGAGACAAGATTGTCCGCTATCAGTGGAGAAACATCTTGCTCCTGGCTTCCCGCTAGGGTTGCCAACCTCCAGGTGATAGCTGGAGATTTCATGCTATTACAGCTGATCTCCAGGTGACAGAGATCTGTTCACCAGGAGAAAATGGCCACTTTGGAAAGTGGACTCTATGGCATTATACCCCACTGAAATCCCTCCCCTCCCCAAACCCCGCCTCCTCAGGCTCCAGCCCCAAAATCTCCAGGTATTTCCCAACCCAGAGCTGGCAACCCTACTTCCCGCCACTGCCTGGACTGGTTCAGCCAGTGGAGAAAAATGGAGGGAAAGTGCCATCATGGTAACACCCCAATGTCACTTCCAGGTACCATGACATCACTTCCAGTTATGGGGCCGGAAGTGACACCATAACACTGCACAACTCCTAGCATCACCTCAAAAATCTCCTGCATAGCTGATGATATTCCAACAAGGCAAGAGGCTAGAGACTCAGCAAGTTAAGAGGAAAGTAAAGCTCTTATCAACAGAGCACCCAACTATGGTAAACATTGGACAGGAACTAATCAGAGAAGACTAGCTTCCATCTGTCTTTGACCTAGGGTTGCCAAGTGCCCGGTGGTGGTGGGTAAAATCCCGCCGATCCACTGGGCTGCCTGCCGGCCAGTTGATAACCAGTGAGCACTGTGTGCATGCGCGCGTGCATGCGCGCATGCGTCACTTTTGGGCAAACCCAAAAGTGACGTGGACGCTCTGGCAATCCTGGAAACCATAGAGCTTTGGCCGAGATTGCTAGAGCGTCCACATTGCTTCCGGGTAAACCCGGAAGTGATGTAGGCGCGTCATGCAAGGCACGCGCGCGCATCGCACCGGGCGCGTGCGCACATTGCGCGCCGCAGCCACAGCCCTGGAAAGCTCCCGCCGGTGGAGCTACGGGGCCTGGCAAGCCTACTTTGACCTTTGCATCCCGAAGACTGGGATTAAGACAACGTTCCTGGTTTGGGCAAACTGTTGGGGGAGGGGAGGGCGGCTGAGTGCTAAATTGGCCACCGTGGTGCAGCACTTCCAGACGTAAACCCGGTAGTGATGTCATCGCATGGGTGTGGCCGTGCGTGTGTGCGGTTGCCCCAGCCCTGCCCCCTAAAACCTCCCACCGATCGAGAGGGGGGACCTGGCAACCCTACCTACCTAGCATTCCAAGTTCAGGGGGAAAGGACCCCAAGTAGCAGAGTCTTCACCCCTTCTGTCATTGTGGGTCACCACTGACGGAACATTAAAACTACAAAGACAGTAAGACGCACCCCCTCGCCAAAATCAAAGAAAACAATTAGGGTTGCCAGCTCTGGGTTGAGAAATTCCAGGAGTTTGGGGTGTGTCGCCTGATGAAGGTGACTATGGGTCATTCTTATGAACTGCAAGTCTGCAGTCAGAGATATTGCACAGTCTGAAGAAGCGAATTGTACTCTTGTGCGAAACAAGGATAAAACAACCGGGAACTTGTTACCATTTTATGTGCCATATATATCATAACGCACAGCCACAGAAGCTAGCGTTTGTAACCGGCTCACCAGCAGTAACGGGATTGGAGCCATTGGACTGGTTTACACGTGATCAGCTGACCGCGATTGAAAACGATCTTGATTTATACTGCCTGATTTGTGGCAAATTTCAATACATCTGGAAAGACTTTGTGGACCCTACTGCTGGTTGTAAGAATTATTCCCCCGGGGGTTTGTATGTTCTGAAATGTTTGTAATATTTAAAAGAGAATTGTGGAGTTGTACAGAGTGTTAAAGCCTATTATTTTCATCACGTTTAGGCTATTTGCAGCTCAGAACTTTATTGAAAAGAGTGTTACGCATACATTATGTGCATATTGTGATATAATATATAAGTACATTTGCATATGTTAAAACGATTAGTGGCTGTGTACTGAGATTATTTCCTTAGGGATTTACTAGCCATATATCAGTACACCTCCAGATTATAGAATCTCCAGGTGGTGGCTGGAGATATCCCGCTATTACAACTGATCTCCAGCCGATAGAGATCAGTTCACCTGGAGAAATTGGCCGCTTTTGGCAATTGGACTCTATGGCATTGAAGTCCCTCCCCTCCCCAAACCCTGCCCTCCTCAGGCTCCCCCCCCCAAACATCCTGCAATGGCGAAGAGGGACCTGGCAACCCTATCTGCAGGGGAACTGATCTCTGTCATCTGGAGATCAGTTGTAATTCCTGGAGATCTCCTAGCTCCACCTGGAGTTTGGCAACCCTATTCCTGAGGGTCTCCAGGATCACGGTTTCCAGGTCATAGTGAGCTGTAGTGGGAGTGGGGACACAAGTCCTACTCCAACAGTTTCACTCGGCTGGGGGTGCTTTGGATCCATCTCCTTAACTAGGATTGCCAGCCTCCAGGTGGGGCCTGGAGATCTCCCAGAATTATACCTGGTCTCCAGCCTACAGAGATCAGTTCTCTTGGAGAAAATGGCAACTTTGAAGGGTGAACTCTATGACTTTATAGTAGGGTTGCCAGCCTCCAGGTACTATTAAGCAAGGGCGTGTTGCATATAATAGCTGGCTAAATCTCCTGTTATCACACAGTATTTCAACACGCAGCCACAAAAATTCCTTTTGTTATTTTTATAAATATTTTTCTTATGCTCACATAGACAAGTACTTCCAGTTCACAGAATCATCATTAAAAACAAAGAAACCTTGTAATATTACAACTAACACAAGCTTATCAAATAACTATAAAGAGACAGAATCGAATTACTGTTCATCAGAGTCACACAAGTCTCTACAGCAACACATTCACTTGCTGCGATCCTCTGTGTTGTACAAGCACTGGGCTCCTCCGTAGTCAGCTGATGGCGGCTGACCAATAATGTCTCTTTCTCTCTTTCTCAAGGCTGTATTGTTGTCCGTGTGCAGCAAGCACCGTGGTAAAAATCACAGCCAGAAATTATGCCAACAATATGGACAAGCCACCGGTTTAAGCTTTGTTTCGCTGGTGATTGCTTCATCAGATTAATAATTTCTACGTCCGACCACCATTTTGCTTGCTGCACACGGACAACAATACAGCTTTGAGAAAGAGAGAAAGATACATTATTGGTCAGCCGCCATCAGCTGACTACGGAGGAGCCCAGGGCTTGTACAACACAGAGGATCGCAGCAAGTGAATGTGTTGCTGTAGAGACTTGTGTGACTCTGATGAACAGTAATTCGATTCTGTCTCTTTATAGTTATTTGATAAGCTTGTGTTAGTTGTAATATTACAAGGTTTCTTTGTTTTTAATGATGATTCTGTGAACTGGAAGTACTTGTCTATGTGAGCATAAGAAAAATATTTGTAAAAATAACAAAAGGAATTTTTGTGGCTGCGTGTTGAAATACTGTGTGATAACAGGAGATTTAGCCAGCCTCCAGGTACTGGCAGGCAATCTCCTTCTGTTACAACCGATCTCCAGCCAATAAAGATCAGTTCACTTAGAGAAAATAGCCGCTTTGGCAATTGGACTCTATGGCATTGAGGTCCCTCCCCTCCCCAAACCCTGCCCTCCTCAGGCTGCGCCCCAAAAATCTCCAGGTATTTCCCAGCACAGAGTTGGCAACCCTACATTATACCCCGCTGAGGTTTTCCCTCTCCCCAAACCCCAACCTTTCCAGGCCCCACCCCTAAATCTCCAGAAATTTCCCAACCCAGAGTTGTAAACCATTAGGGTTGCCAGGTGCCCGCTGGTGGCGGGCAAATCCCTGGCAATTGCCCCCTCTGCCCGCCGGCCACCTGAGGGTCAGCGGGCAAACGTTCACGCGCACGGCACTTCCGGTTTAGAACCAGAAGTTCCGCCTTGCGAGGGGCCTTTACCTCTTAGTTTGAGTGTAAAGCGGCCCTTTACCACTCAAATTAAGAGGTAAAGGCCCCTCGCGAGGCAGAACCTCCGGTTCTAAACTGGAAGTGCCGCGCGTGTGTTGGCGCGCGCATGCGCATACACTTAAAACGCAAAATCCTTTCGCCGGAGGAGAAAAGGGACCTGGCAACCCTATAAACCACTGGTTCCCAACCCGGGGTCCGTGGACCCCCAGGGGTCCGCAAGAACTAAATTAAGGTCCGCGAAACAAAGTTATAAACCCATAATAAATTAATATTTTCAATTAAAAGTTCTCTGTTATAAAATATATATATTCAAATATTATTCTAAGTTTAATGTTTAACTAACAGTTATGATTAAAGTTTATTTTCAAATTCTCAGAATTTTTATTTTGAACCTTGGGGTCCCTGCACCAAACAAAGAAGTCCTAGTGGTCCCTGGTCAAAAAAAGGTTGGGAACCACTGCTATAAACCATACCCTTAACTGTAATTCAAATGTATGGATTTTCTGTGTAGTGAAACCATCACTACATCAGCCAGTGAAAGCCAAGTGACCTGCCGTTGGCTTCTTTCTTGTTCGGCACATTGGAGTCAGAAGTACGTCAATGCCTGTTTTTTAACCCCTGAATCCTTATCGGGACAAAAGTTGGCTCTTGGCTGTTAAATAATTTTTGTTGCTGTTTTGTCGAGGTTGCTTTATCTCAAAGGGTCAGCCCGATTTACTCGCTCCAGGCCTCCTTTTCACAAGCCTCTCCCATTAATTATTGTTTCACGTAGGGCTTTGTCCCATAAAGGTCACTGGAAACCGTACGGCCCGAAACGCCGTCTGCTCGCTAGACCGCTTGTGGAGTTTCAGACGGTCATTTTGGAACCAGACGTCTAATAATGAGCACAGTAATAGCACAGAGGTAGAGATGGACCGAACGATTCCTGGTGTGTGGGGGGCAGAGGGTCATAGAAAGAAGGGATTGCAAAATTAGCCGCCAAGTACAGGTGTAAATTTGATTTTGTCCCTGAAATTGAACCCCATTTCTTATCAAGTTGTATTGATCCCTCTTAGGGCCGGTTTGAGGCATTTGGTCCCTCCAAGGAAGGCGCACCTAGAGTGTAAAGTGGATTATGCAAACAATACCCTTCTGCGGTCTGCATTGCCCAAACATGTCAGTCTCCGCATGAGAGAATTAAAGCGCACAAATCAAGAAATGGCAGTACTAGGAAACCAATGGTAGAGGAACATTTTAATCTTTCTGGACATACTGTTGCAGACCTGAAAGTTACTGTTCTACCCACCCTCCCACAAAAATAACCCCTTTAAAGGGAATATACAACAGGAAAGTGCTGAATTATAATTCATCAAATAATTAGCCATTATATGTCATTCTGGCTTAAACAGAGACTTGGATTTCCTTACTTACATTTGTGTGTGTGTGTCGTCAAGTCATAGCTGACTTACAGTGATCCTGTAGGGTTTTCAAGGCAAGAGATGTTCAGAGGTGGTTTTGCCATTGCCTGCCTCCGCCTCATGACCCTGGTATTCTTTGGAGGTCTCCCGTCCAAATGCTAGCCAGGGCAGACCCTGCTTAGTTTCTGAGATCTGCCGAGATCAGGCTAGCCTGGGGCTATCCAGGGCAGGGCTCCTTACTCAGTGGAATCTCTA
This sequence comes from Euleptes europaea, assembly GCF_029931775.1. Taxonomy (NCBI): domain Eukaryota; kingdom Metazoa; phylum Chordata; class Lepidosauria; order Squamata; family Sphaerodactylidae; genus Euleptes; species Euleptes europaea. The sequence goes on along the minus strand of NC_079321.1, from coordinate 11,237,670 downwards.
ATAGTGCTACAGGACCCAATTTTTGGACATTTTAATTACTGTTCTTAACATGTTTAATTAGACTATACCCTTGTTCCAATAGTGGTTAATTTTAACCTATTTTATTTTGCCTCTCTGTTTGAACCTCTGACTTCCCTTATCATCCACTGTGTGTAACTACTAATTCTATTTATTTATGATAGGACTCACCTCTACCCTTTCTTCATGAGTTCCTCCCTTTTCCCGTTAAATTGAGAATTTACACATGATAGGCTCATTGTTTAATTAATGCCAAGCCCGGACTTCTGTCCCCCAGCTTGCTCCGTAAAAATTCTGCAATACTGGGTTCCACCTAGGGTTGCCAACCGCCAGGTACTAGCTGGAGATCTGCTATTACAGCTGATCTCCAGCCAATAGAGATCAGTTCACCTGGAGAACATGGCCTCTTTGGCAATTGGACTCTATGGCATTGAAGTCCCTCCCCTCCCCAAACCCTGCCCTCCTCAGGCTCCACCCCCAAAAACCTCCCGCCGGTGGCGAAGAGGGACCTGGCAATCCTAGATCCACCCCATATCTAACAATGTGGGCTGTGGCTCACAAAAGCTCATATTGAAATAAATGCTGTTAGTCTTCAAAGGTGCCCCAAGATTTTTGTTTTATTTTGATAATGACTAACACAGCTACCCCTTTGCCATTGTTAGGTAAACCATTCGACCAAGTGGGGGCTACCAATGAGAATGCTCAGAAACCGGGCAGACACCAGTTTTACCCCCCCCCCCTCCATCAGAGGCCAGGCCTGGCCCAGGGAGGTTTTTGGGGCAGAGCCGGAGGAGGGCGGGGTTTGGGGAGGGGAGGGACTTATGTCTATGTTATTAAATCTCTCTGTATATATGTGTGTGCACGTGTACTTTAGTTTTTGATTTTTAATTTGTTTTATGATTTGTTTTTATTCTACTCTGGTTTTAATTGTGGTAGGATTTTTTAGTTGGTGGTAGGGTCTCCAATCTCCATGTGGGGCCTGGAGATCTCCCAGAATCATGACTGATCTCTAGACTACAGCAATCAGTTCCTCTGGAGGACATGGCTGCTTTGCAGAATAGATGACATGGCATTATACCACACCAAGGGTCTCTCCCCTCCTCAAACCCCCAGGTCTCCAGGAATTAGGGCTGCCAACCTCCAGGTGGTGGCTGGAGATCTCCTGGGATTACAAGTGATCTCTAGGGGATAGAGATCAGTTCACCCAGAGAAAATGGAGGAGTGGGGAATCAAACCCGGTTCTCCAGATCAGACTCCACCGCTCCAAACCACTGCTCTTAACCACTACACCATGCTGGCTCCCAGTCTGATGGCCAGACGAAAAAGGAGAACGCAGCAGAGGTTAGTCAGATGCACGGAGGAGAGGTCCATCAGTGGCTACTAGCCATGGTGACTAAAGGGAACCTCCACATCCTGGGGCAGTCAACCTCTGAATACCAGTGCCAGGAGGCAACACTGGCCTGCGGTCTGGGTTCATGGCCCCTCCAGGGCAACCGGTCGTCTCACAAGGTTGTCGCGAGGTTTAAACAAAAGAAGGGGGAAACGATGTTGCAAACCATGTTGTGTCCCTGCTGGGGAAATGGCAGGGTATGCAAATCTCAGTAAATACATCACTCTGTCGAGCTTTGGGCTCCTTCTTCAGTAACTTCAGTATTTGCTTTGGGGAGTTCGAGCCAACCTGTCAACTCCTTGGAGGCTGATAAGCTAATCTTCTCTGTTGCTATCAAGTCAGCCTTAAATACGTCCGCTGGTGTTCCTCGTTCCTCCCGCTAGTTGGTTATTAGTGAACAGAAATGAAAAACCTATATGCCGGGAAGGCTGCCAGCCAGACCAGTTAGTTCGTCCCCTCCCTTTAACTCTTTGTGGGCTGAAGGGGCAAAGATTGTCGAAAGGCATCTGGAGAGAGAGAGAGAGAGAGCTCCTCCTCGAAACAAAAGTGTGCCACTCTCAAGGGGGAGCATCAACTTCGGATTCTGACGGGGCAGCACCTCCCTTTTGAGTTTCATTCACGGGCTGCTTTGGAGCGACTTCCTTTTTGGGACGCAATAAAAACAAGCTGAACACCTAGGGCTGTCCAGACACCTCCGATCTACCTGGGAGCACTGCCTCTGGAGGAAACTGGTCAGGTAAAAACAGAAGGGCGTGTGTGTGTATGTTTGTGTCTTTGGAAGGAGGGCGGACATCCCAAACACCCAGTGTCTCTATTGTGTACAACTAAGGTTGCCAGCTCCAGATTGGGAAATACCTGGAGATTTGGGGACGGGAACCTAACGGATGCAAGGGTTTGGGGAGGGAACGGACCTCAGCGAGGTGTAATGCCATAAAGCGCACCTGCCAAAGCAGACATTTTCTCCAGGGGAACTGATCTCTGTCGCCTGGAGATCCATTGAGCTGTGGGAGATCTCCAGCCACGGCATGGAGGTTGGCAAGCCTGTTTTTGCTAGTTTATCACAAAATGTGAAAAGTCTAGGCAAGGATTGATTCAGGGATGCATAGGTGCCTTGATCTTTAGGATAATTCTTCTATAGGGTCTCAGGTTTGTGTTTCTTTTTTTCTAAAAAGAGTTTTAAAAAAATGTGTCTCCCTGCATCAGCTGTTTGACAGATGCATACACATGCTTCAGAAGATGAGATGCGCTGGGAAGGAAGTTTCCTTCCTGTTTCTTTTCCCCCCTGAACTGGGAGAAAGCAACATTTGGAGATACAGTCATAGCAGTTTTTGGAGAAGAGGGTTGTTGTTTTTTGAACCGAGATGTGTGTTTAAAACTGAAATGTCCAGAACGCTTACAAATTTTGGATAGTCTGGGGTCTGTTGAAAATTTGCATGGAAGAATGTCATGGTGTTTTTAAAAAAAGGCTTAAGATTTTAAAGATATGAGAGGCAGTGTGGTGTAGGAGTTAGAATACTAAACTATGACCTGCAGGGCCAAGGTTCAAATGCATGTTTGCCTCTGGGTGGCCTTGGGCTGGTGACTCGCTTTCTTAGCCTAACCTTCCCCAAAGGGTTGTTGTGAGGGTGAAATGGAGTAGAGGAGAGAACCACGTATGCTATTCTTAGGACCTTGGGGGTACAAATGAACTAATCAAACCAAAGAAAAGGTGAGATGGGGTGAAAGTTAACTTCAGTTTCTTATTTTTATTATTAATTTTTTATTTTTAAAACCACCCAAAACATACAGCATACAACAAACGCACCTTATGCATACATATCTGCAACAAGACCTTCATCAGTTACTATTTGGAGCGGATCTAAATCATTCTATTTTTGCATTATTCTAAAAAAAATCTCTTTAAATCTTTAGGAAAATATAGATTTTTAGCAAAGCGAGAAGTATCTAGACATATTCTCAAACCTTCACACAAGCTAAATAAGTTGCCATACTTACTTATTATTGTTCTATAATTATTAATTGTTATATAATACTGTGTGTGTGTTAAGTGCCGTCAAGTCGCTTCCGACTCATGGCAACCCTATGAATGAAAGTCCTCCAAAATGTCCTATCTTGGACAGCCTTGCTCAGATCTTGCAAACTGAGGGCTGTGGCTTTCTTTATTGAGTGGCCTAATCTAAACATGGCCTTTTAAAAGTATATATGGTTACATGGAAAGAAGTTTGATTGAAATCAATCTACTTCCAGAAAAGCTGTTATTAAAATTGAAAGGGGCTGATGTTGATGGAACGCTAATACCACTCTTCTGAGAAGGATGCTATCTATCTCTTGTTGGGTCTTCCTTTTTTCCTGCTGCCCTCAACTTTTCCTAGCATGATTGTCTTTTCCAATGACTCTCGTCGTCTCATAATGTGACCAAAGTACAGTAGCCTCAGTTTAGTCATTTTAGCTTCTAGGGTCAGTTCAGGCTTGATTTGATCTATAACCCACTGATTTGTTTTTTTGGCTGTCCCGAGGTATAGTAAAAAGGTAAAGGTCCCCTGTGCAAGCACCGGGTCATTCCTGACCCATGGGGTGACGTCACATCCTGACGTTTCCAAGGCAGACTTTGTTTGCTGTCCCAAAAACACAAATACTAGTATATAATACTAGTAGTGTACTATACCTCTCTGGGGTATATACATATATATGTAGCACTGCAGATTTATTATAATTACCTTCAGTTTCTTATCAATACGTTTGTATTGGGCACTGGAAACAGAAGAAGGGGGTTATCTCAGTGACCACTTATCAGTACTCCTGTACCGGTCTCCTTTCACCCTGGAATAACATAAGAGCCATTAAGCTGTCTACTTAGACAGCTAAGATGAAACTGTTTATCTTTCACAACTTATTTTTTAAAATCAAAGATGGGGGAGCGAAGGAAGGAGTATGTTGGGCCAAGAGTCCATCTTTGCCAGTGGATGCTTTACTTTCCAACTACCTTCTGAATATCAGTAGTCTCTCCAGCACAGATGCAACCAGCCTCTTGGGCATGGTTACTCGGAGGTAAATCTCGCTGTGTTCAATGGGAGTAGATTTTTTTCAGCCTGTGGGTTGAATCCAGACTACCTCGAGCAGGGCAGTGATCACAGAAGAGATCTCTGGTACCTTCTTTCTCCAACTCTTGGCACTCTGCGAAAAGTCATTCCTGAGGACTGGAAGAGCCTCGGGTTTGATGTGGGATTCAGCACATGGGGCTGCGTGGGAAGGGGGAGTCTGCAGAAATATTCCCCCTCCCGGCATCCATGATCATTCATGCTCCATTTGCACACAAGAGTTATTTCCTCTGATTCGCCCTTCCCGCTGCCGCCCTAGCAGTAGACAGCGTGGTGCAGTGGTTAAGAGCGGTGGATTGGAGCTGTGGACTCAGATCTGGAGAACCGGGTTTGATTCCCCACTCCTCCACATGAGCGGCGGACTCTAATCTGGAGAACTGGGTTGGTTTCTCCACTCCTACACATGAAGCCAGCTGGGTGACCTTGGGCAAAGTTACAGCTCTGTTAGAGTTCTCTCAGCCCCACCTACCTCACAGGGGTATCTGTTGTGGGGAGGGGAAGGGAAGGTGATTGTAAGTCAGTTTGAGTCTCCCTTAAGTGGTAGAGAAAGTAGACAAAAAACAAACAAACACCCAACTCTTCTCCTTTTCCTTCTTCTCTCGAACAATTGCTGGTTTGGCTCACATCTTGTTTGCTGGTTGCAGATGGGAACCTGTTTTTTGATCATCAGGGCAACTGTCCGTCAACCTCCTTGGTCTGTTTGACAGGTTGTCTCACTGTATTTCTTCTTAACAGTTCAGTACCAGCAGCTGTGCTGCCATTTTCCCTGACGTGCATGCCAACAGAGGACTTTTGTTTGGGTACTGTAAAAATAATAATTAGTAATTGCTGTTGCAAAGTCCACACTAATGTTCTAATGAGATATTGGCATGATTTCTGAATTCACAGGTTTCGTTTTTTTAAAAGTCTGTATCCCTTTTCCTAGGCAAGTTTGGGAATGACTACCTGCACCTTTCCCATTATAACTCGGCAGTGAAAAGAGCTACTTACCCCCCCTCCCCATTAAAGATGAGACTTCAGAGATTGGGGCATTATTTGTTTGTTTGTAAAACGTGTATGCCCCCTCTTCAAATCTGCTTGAGGCGGCTGACAATTAAAACAGGAAAAATGATAAAAAACTAATTGTATCAATATGAGCAAAATAAAAGAAAATGAATATCAATAAAGGCATGCCAATAAAAAGTGCCAACAAAAGGAAGCCCAAGTATAAAAGTGCTGAGCAATCTAAAATTATGTTGATAAAACAGTCCATAGGCTAGGAGCTGATAGCTAAAGAAGATAGAACCCCTCAGCCAGCGTGGTGTAGTGGTTAAGAGCGGCGGACTCTAATCTGGACAACCGGGTTTGATTCCCCACTCCTCCCCATGAAGCCAGCTGGGTGACCTTGGGCTACTCACAGCTCTCTTAGAGCTCTCTCAACCCCACCTACCTCTCAAGGTGCCTGTTGTGGGGAGGGGAAGGGAAGGGAAGGCGATTGTAAGCTGCTTTGAGACTCCTTAAGGTAGAGAAACGCGGGGTATAAAAACCTACTTTTCTTCATAGTTAGATGTCTGGATTACTTTAATGATGATATTGTTCACATGGCCAATTCGGCTCTGAACAGTGTCACACTGAGATCAAAATAAGAAAAAAGAAAAACTAACTATCTAACTAGCCCATAAAGTCTTTAGTTAACGACTGCCAACCTGCTTGGATCGGCAGCATTTTACACACGTGCAGTTTTTGAAAAAAAGCCAGTGAACACCTGTCCGGGCACAGAAGTTGTTTGAGGCACACCAGGGCAGCGGCTCCCGTCCAGTCGGCACAGGCAAGTGCAAGTAAGTTTAACTGTCGAACTCGTTCAATGCAAAATTCAGAGCCTCCCTAATATGGACCTAGGCTGTAATATGCACATACAGAGACGTGAGATTACGTCCCACTAGAGCTGTAGCCGTATGGCACGTTGTTGATACACATAGGAGCTGAAGAAGTGCGTGTGCACGAAACGACCTGGTCCTGGACATCTGGCGTCCTTCTTCTCTGATGGTCTGCATCACTGACCTTGTTCATCCCCTTGGATATTATGTCTACAAGGCCGTTTTGGACTATGCCTGCTTGATTTCTAAGAGACATGTTATGCAGCCCCAAGGTGTTCAAGTTTTCATCTGATACCTATGGACTGTAGCTCAGTGTGGACTTTGGGCTGCGTAGCTCAGTGTGGACTTTGGGCTGCGTATGTTATAGAATGCTTTTGTATATTGGGTTTGCTGTATATTGAGGTTTCTACACAGTGATACGTTCCAATATACCTTACTCTCATTTTGTGTGGTACCTACCTGCCTATGTTGTTGAATAGGTTATTGTTTGTACTTATATAACCAGTATACTATTGTTGTCTTGGTCCCAGTGCTTGTTTTGTTTTTGACATACAGTGTAACAGCCTGAATAGCCCAGACTAGCCTGACCTCATCAGATCTTGGAGGCTAAGCAGGGCCAGCCATGGTTAGTTTTCAGATGGGAAACTGCCAAGGAAGTCCAGGGTTCTTATGCAGAGGCAGGCAATAGCAACCACCTCTGTTTAGGGTTGCCATGCCCCTCTCTGCAACCAGCAGGAGATTTTGGGGGCAGAGCCTGAGGAGGGTGGGGTTTGGGGAGAGGAGAGACTTCAATGCTATAGAGTCCAATTGCCAAAGCGGCCATGTTCTTCAGGTGAACTGATCTTTATTGGCTGGAGATCAGTTGTAATAGCAGGAGATCTCCTGTTAATACCTGGAGGTTGGCAACCCTACCTCTGTTTGTTTCTTGCCTTGAAAACCCCATCGGGGCTGCCATATGAGTTGGTTGCTACTTGATGGCAGTGGTGTAGTGGTTAAGAGCGGTGGTTTGGAGCGGTGGACCTTGATCTGGAGAACCGGGTTTGATGCCCCACTCCTCCACATGAAGCCAGCTGGATGACCTTGGGCTACTCACAGCTCTCTTAGAGCTCTCTCAGTGCCACCTACCTCACAGGATGTCTGTTGTGGGGAGGGGAAGGTAAGGTAAGTTGGTTTGATTCTTCCTTAAGTGGTAAAGAAAGTTGGCTTATAGAAACCAACTCTTCTCCCCCTCCTCCTCCTCCTTCTTCTTCACATAACGTTGTTCACACCCAAAACATTATCATACTGAGTCAGATCATTGGTCTCTCATGGTCTACTAAGTAGAGTTGACGACTCTAGGTTGGGAAATACATGGTGATTTAGGGGGTGGAGCCTGGGGTGGGCAGGTTTTGGGAAGAGGAGGGATCTTAGGAAATATTCGGAAAAACATTTTTTTTACAGTAAGAGTTGTTCGACAGTGGAATCAGCTACCTGGGGAGGTGGTGAGCTCCCCCTCACTGGCAGTCTTTAAGCAGAGGTTGGACAAGCATCAGGGATGCTCTAGGCTGATCCTGGATTGAGCAGGGCGTTGGACTAGATGGCCTTTATGGCCCCTTCCCACTCTATGACTCTGTGACCTCATTGATGCACAATGCCATAGAGTCAACCCTCCAAAGTAGCCATTTTCTCCAGGGGAACTGAACTCGGTTGCCTGGAGTTCAGTTGCAATTCCGGGAGCTCTCTAGACCCCACCTGGAAGCTGGCAGAGGATACCTGAGGTCTCAGGCAGAGGCCTTTCATATAATTTACTGACTTGTTCGTCCTCACAAGGCCATTAGGATTAAGCACGGTTATTCCTCAGCATCTTTCTAGGAATATTTGATACTTAGCACAGGGCCGAGGCGGTTCTCTGTGGTGCGTGGCACCGTGATAATGGTTTGTTTGTCTTAAAACATACAGTATGTTTTTTTCATTGCTCCTCTTACATTCCAGAGATAAAGAGCATAAAACGAAGGGCCTGGCTATGCCTACAAAATACTAAGCTGCACAAGGACTCAGTTCTCGCTTAGAACCCTGAAAACTGCAGCTGTTATATATATATATATATATATATATATATATACACACACACACACTGATTAATTTTAATAGCAATTGCCGGATGTGCTGCTATTGCTTTGCTTAATAGATTGAGGGCGTATAAACCTCTGTTTACTGTGCAAAGGTAGTTTCGAGGCCGGCAGGATAGCTGCCAAGTCATACCGCAGGTTTTGAGACTTAATCCTAGAAATATGTTTAATATTTAGGAGGCTTCTCTTCAGGAAGTGCCAGCAGAAAGCCTGATGGCAACAGGGATTCCCCCCCATGGGTTTCTGCCCTCGTCTTCTCAGCCTGTTTTTCCAGCTGTGACAGCCTAGGGTCACCAATCTCTGGGTGGGGCCTGGAGTTCTCCTGGCATTGTGACTGGTCTCCAGATGACAGAGATCAGCTCCCCTTAGGGTTGACAGGTCTCCCCTCTCCATCGGAGGGCAGGCACCTCAACAGAGTTTATAAAGTCGTAGAGTATACCCTCCAAATCTGCCATTTTCCCCGGGGGAGCTGATCTCTATCAGCTGGAGATCAGTTGTAAAAGCAGGAGATCCCCAGCTAGTACCTGGAGGTTGGCAACCCTAGCGTCAAAGGAAGTGTGAATCCACTGAAAATCTATATTGTCGAAGGCTTTCACGGTCAGAGTTCATCGGCTGCTGGCGAAACGTCAGGAAAGAAAATACCAAGACCACGGTCACACAGCCCGGATAACCTACAAGAACCACTGAAAATCATCTAAAAAGGAGTGAGGGGGGGAAGCATTCGCCTCTATGGGGTTGTAGCACTCAAATTGTAGGGTTGCCAGTTTCGGGTTGGGATCTATTTGGAGATTTTGGAGGTGGCTCCTGAGAAGGGCTGGGTTTGGGGAGGGGAGAGACTTCAGTGGGGTATAAGGCCAATATAGTTCACTTTCCAAAGCAGCCATTTTCTCCAGGTAAACTGACCTCTGTCACCTGGAGATCAGCTGTAATAGCAGGCGCTCTCCAGGCAACCCTAGACAGACAACCACAGCTGCAGTCGCAATCTGAATAGAGAGTGACAAGAACATTTTGACAGCTTATTTTTTGTATTTTCTAAACCTAATGGTGCAAAGAGGTGCTGAGCCCCCCGATCACGTAGTCTGACCCTCAGTAATTGCTCTGAAACTGGCTGCCAGTAGAAGTTCAAACTCCACCCTCCCGAGAGTTGCCATCTCCAGGTGGTGGCTGGAGATCTCCCGCTACTACAACTGATCTCCAGGTGACAGAAATCAGTTTACCTGGAGAAAATGGCTGCTTTGGAAGGTGGACTCTATGGCAGTATACCCCATTGAAGTCCTTCCCCTTCCAAAACCCCAACCTCCTCAGGCTCCGTCTTCAAAATCTCCAGGTATTTCCATCCCAGAAATGGCAACCCTAACCCTCTCACCTGAATGCTTTTCATTACATTGTGGGTGGATTTTAAACTGCCAGTCTCATAACCCATTTCCTGGTTTTAAATTGTCATAATGATTGTTCCATATTTACATAGTATTAACAACTCTGGGTTGGGAAATTCCTGGAGATTTGGGGACAGAGCCTAGGGAGGAGTTTGGGGAGAGGAGGGATGTGATGTCCACGCTCATAGCCAGAATTTTTTTTCGTGGGGGCGGGGGAGGCAATTTTTTTGTTAAGAGGGCAATTTAGCATGGTGGAAAGCTGGCCTTTATGTGTCTGTACAGAACTGCCACATTTATACTTCTAAATAAGTAAGTCCAGTGGTATATCACACAAAAATATTTCGGGTTACAGATATATTTAAATGTAGAATATATTGACTACTTTAACAGGTAACAGACAACACAACTTTTCAAACTGTTCAACAGTATGTAGAGTTGCCAGGTCCCCCCAGCCACTGGCAAGGGGGGGTTGGGTGTCCATCTCCAGGTTGGGAAACTCCTGGAGATTTGGGGGTGGAGCCTGGGGAGGACAGGGACCTCAGTGGGGTAGACTGCCATAGAGTCCACCCTCCATATCATCCATTTTCTCCAGGGGGACTGATCTCTGTAGTCTGGAGATGCATTGTAATTCTGGGGGATCCCCAGGTCCCACCTGGAGGCGGGCATCCCTAAAGAAGAAGAGTTGGTTTTTTTTATGCTGACTTTTTCCTACCACTTAAGGGAGAATCAAACCAGTTTACAATCACCTTCCCTTCCCCTCCCCACAACAGACACCCTGTGAGGTGGGTGGGGCTGAGAGAGTGTGACTAGCCCAAGGTCACCCTGCTGGCTTCATGTGTAGTAGTGGGGAAACCAACCCGGTTCACCAGATTAGCCTCCGCTGCTCATGTGGAGGAGTGGGGAATCAAACCCGGTTCTCCAGATCAGAGTCCACTGCTCCAAACCACTGCTCTTAACCACTACACCATGCTGGTTCTCTGACAGTATGCATATGGTTCCTCTTTGAAAAAATCAACTCTGGGAAATGAAAGTTGGTGGGAGACAGGGAGAAACAATGAATCAAAATACATAGCCTGAAGTTGAGGCTAAACTTGAGGTCTCAATTTAATTCAAAATCTCAGAATACTTAAGACCTACAAAGTTCAGGTCATTGAACCAATGTAATCGAAGATGAATTCAAGAGTAATAGGTAATACCTTTTATTCCTAAACCCATTAAACGGTTTAAGTTGTGTGCAACCTTAACTAACTTCCCTTCTCTTCTTCAGGATAGATATTAATTTCAAAGGTGGGGGAGGGGGAGAGAAAGATGTTTTAGGGCATGGAATAGGGTTGCCAACCTCAGGTACTAGCTGTAGATCTCCTGCTACCACAAATGATCTCCAGCGGATATAGATCAGTTCACCTGGAGAAATTGGCCACTTAGGCAATTGGACTCTATGGCATTGAAGTCCCTCCCCTCTCCAAACCCTGCCCTCCTCAGGTTCCGCCCCAAAAATCTCCAGGTATTCCCCAACCTGGAGCTGGCAACCCTAGGTAGAAGAAGCCAACTCTGCAGTTTAACAAGATGTGGTATAATAGGTAGTAAGCTGGTTAAATTGGGTTAGACCACATAAAACAGATTTCATACTGCATCCAAGAGCTACTGGGACAGAAAACTGGTAATGGCTGTTCTTCCAGTCAGCACGAGTGGAACTATGGTGCTGGACCTAAGAGACCCAGGTTCGAGTTTCTACTCTGCCATTCTCAGCCTCACCTACTTCACAGGATGGTTCTTACAACCTAGTCACCCTAGTCTATGGACAGACTCGCACTGCCAGGACCTTGCAGCGTCTTCCTCGGTTGTGGCTGCCTGCTTTTGCCTGCTTCTTTGGGCTCAGGGGAGCATTGGTGCCGGGCAACAGCCCAGCAGCTGCCGGTTCGCACTTGCTGCCTCCTCCAAGCATGAGCAGCGAGCAGCATGTTTCGCCTTCTTTGGGCTTAGAGGAGAAGTGTTGGGCGCACGCAAGATTGATGCTGCCACCGCCTCCTCTAAGCCCAAAAGCGGCCCCTGCCCAGGCTCACCCTAAAATGCTGCACATTTAAATGTATTTTAAAAACAATTTTCCAGAGGGTACCTGCCAACCCTACAGCTGGTTTGAGGTAGGGATGCCAGCCTCCTGGTGGGACCTGGGAATCCTCCGGAATTACAACTAATCTCCAGACTACAGAGATCAGTACCCCTGGAGAAAATGGATGCTGTGGACTCTGCGGCATTGTACCCCACTGAGGTTCCCGTCATCCCCAGACCCCATCCCCAAATTTCTAGGAGTTTCCCAACCCAGATCTAGCAACCCTACCCTCCATCTCCCACTGGTGCTCCCATGTTTCCCAGGTCCTAGTCCAACACATTAACCACTTGTCACACTGGCTCTTTTACAATATCCTTTAAGAAGTCATAAACCAGAAATCTGCAACAAAACCCCTACGAATGTTCTCTGCGACCTGCTTTTCCATTTCAGGGCAGAATGACTGTTTCAGTTTAAAACAGAGTGTGTTTACCTTTTATCTGCTTTGTGTTGCAGGTTCTGCATCCATAAAACGCTGGGGAAAGATGCTGTTCTGGACGATCGCTTGGTCATTCTGCACCCTGCTCCAGATTGTCCAAGGGTCTTCTCACAGTTTGTGGGACTTGAATTCCAACTCACTCATCCTTTCCCCTGTGAGTAGCCTTCACTCTACATAGCTGGCTTGATTGAGAAGGGGGTCTTCCAAGGCTGGTATGAAAAAGGTGCAGGAAAGTTTCTGAAAATGCGGCTTCTCCTTCAGCAGAGTCCCGCACATCCAACGGAGGTGCACAGAGAATCTTGGCGTTGTACCCATGCGCAGAGCATGACAAGTGAAAATAGGTGGGGGTCCCCTTTATGCCCCCGAACGTCTATACTGGAGCTCATGGGACCTGCATGGACAAAAGGCATGTGGGATGGGGGCAGCAGGAAGGAGAAGAATTTTGTGAAATAGCTGGCTGGATCTAACCCTGGGTCTGGGCCAGTTTTTAGGAACCCCAGAAAATTCCTGCATATCTGAGACTAGGTGAATGCATGCAGATAAAAAAATCTACACAACAGGGCCACCCAGGGCTATGGTAGAGGTTTCTGCAAACCTAGCAGAATACCAGGATTTTCAGAAAAGGTCTGAAGTTTTTAATGAGGATAGCAGGAGATTTTTTTTTTTTAAAAAATGACAACCAAACTGTCACGAGAAGATGTTTGTGAGGTCTTGAGCACCATTTAGGGTTGCCAAGTCAACCCCCCGCAATGCCAAAAACCATGCCTGATGTAGAGTGTGCTAGGCAATCTGCAGGCGGGTTTAATGCCTTCTGCCAGGCACTGGGCAACCCACCTGACACAATAAGCCCAGGAGTGAAAACCCACAGTAAGCCCAGGAGGGAACCCACAAGTATCTGCAGAGGGCATCACATTTCCCTCCCCCTCCACTTTTTCTTCTTTTCCTTCCCTGAAAACCCCCATAATCTCTCTCTTTCCCCTGCCTTCTTCTTTCCTTCCCACCATTCTAACCACTGCACAATGCTGGCTTTTGTGGGGTGGTTGCTCTTCAACAGCAGCAAGCAGCCAGAATCATACAAATTGTACGGTACCAAATTATCGGGTGGTTGCTGCTGGGTCTGACCCTGACAAGTCCTCCCTCAAGGGCCAAAATAGCTCTTTAAAAAGGCCCTGCCCACTCCCTTCGCCTTTCACTGGCAGCAACCAAAGTTGGAAGAGTGGCAGTTCTGTTGTAGTTGCCTAGAAACGGCCATTGAGGACATTAGTCTCTTAAAGCTACAGGTGCTGCTTTAGCTTCTGTCATTTTGGGGAGGTTAACCCCCCAGGTTTTAAAGTATTGTCGAAGGGTTTCACGGTCAGAGTTCATTGGTTCTCGTAGGTTATCCGGGCTGTGTAATCGTGGTCTTGGTATTTTCTTTCCTGACGTTTCGCCAGCAGCTGTGGCCGGCATCTTCAGAGGAGTACTCCTCTGAAGAGTACTCCTCTGAAGATGTCGGCTGCAGCTGCTAGCGAAACGTCAGGAAAGAAAATACCAAGACCACGGTTACACAGCCCGGATAACCTACGAGAACCCCCAGGTTTTGTGTTTGTTTTTTTAAATTTCAGATTTTCTGCATGCCTGGGGCTTTTCTTGGGTTTGTAGAAAGATCTGGGAGTCCATGGTTCCAGTCTCTCGATTTAAGTATCCACAGATTTGGCCATGTTGAGAATTAGATATATTTGTTTCTGACCATCTCTCTGAGAGAACTTGAAGCATAAGATTATCACTTCAGCTGGAAAGGGGAGAAGTGGGGCCAGCGAATGAAGGGGGGGTTAGTGGGGGGAGAACTGGATTTCAACTTGTGTGGCTATAAACAAACTTTTCAAAGAAGCAGCATTCTTGAGACATTTTGACTATTGCTGACCTCAGTGAGAACAGCAGAGTGCCTTGCCAAGAGCCAGTGTGTGAAATTATTGCAGAAATAATATTATTCTCCAAAGAGTTTTCATTCTTTTACATTTCTCACGCTCCTCTTCAGGGTCAAGGGCTTGAAGAGAAGATCTGGGGCCTTTTCCTGTATGTCTGACCACAGGCTAACCGCCCACTTCTCTTCAGCCCTGGGCAAGAAGAGAAATTTCCGCTAGGCTTGCCTCACCGATTCATATTAAGAAATCGGAGTTGCAGATCCCTTTTCCCCAAGACGACTAGGGCTGCCAGCTCCGGGATGGGAAATGGGAAATACCCAGAGATTCTTGGGGTGGAGCCTGGGGAGGGAAGGGACTGCAGCGGGGTACAATGCCCTAAGGTCTACCTCCCAAAGCAGCAGTTTTCTCCAGGGGAACTGATCTTGGCCGCCTGGAGATCAGTTATCATAGCGAAGGTTGCCAACCTGGAGGTTGGTAACCCTGAAGACGACCCAGGCATCAAAGTTGCTAGTTGATAGGGTTGCCAGGTCCTTCTTCTTCAGTTGTAATAGCAGGAGATATCCAGCTAGTACCTGGAGGTTGGCAACCCTCGGAATTCTAGGCCAGTGTTCGCTCTAACAAAGCCCGTGTGCGTCTGCAATAGTATCAGGCAGCTCAAAGCAAAAGGGTTGCTACAAAGCCTGGATTAAGTTATCAGAGACATTGTGTATTTTGTGCTCAGCTGCAGATATTTATGTTTAGTCATCCGTTAAATACAACTGTAAGTCAGTTGTTTTGGGAATTCACAACTTCCTTGTGTCGGTTCCAGAAATGACTTATCAAATTCACCCTATCTGTAGAGTTGACAATATCATGACCTGGAAGAAAATTGTCCCAGAGAAAATATGTCCCGTCCCCTTTAAAATGGGGCAGAGTGGTAAGCTGCAGTACTGCAGTCAAAGCTTTGCTCATGACCTGAGTTCGATGCCGACAGAAGTTGGTTTCAGGTAGCCGGCTCAAGGTTGACTCAGCCTTCCATCTAGGATTGCCAACCTCCAGGTGGTGGCTGGAGATGTCCTGCTATTACAACTGATCTCCAGTTGAAAGAGATAAGAACATAAGGAAAGCCCTGCTGGATCAGACCCAGGCCCATCAAGTGCAGCAGTCTGTTCACACAGTGGCCAACCAGGTGTCTCTAGGAAGCCCACAAGCAAGATGACTGCAGCAGCAGCATCAGTTCTCCTGGAGAAAATGGCCACTTTGGCAATGAGACTCTATGGCATTGAAGTCCCTCCCCTCTCCAAACCCCACCCTCCTCAGGCTCCGCCCCCAAAATCTCCAGGTATTTCCCAACCCAGAGCTGGCAACCCTACTTCCATCCTTCTGAGGTTGGTAAAATGAGTCCCCAGCTTGTTGGGGTTAAAGTATAGACGACTGGGGAAGGCACTGGCCAACCACCCCGTAAACATAGTATGCCTAGTAAACATTGGGATGTAACATCACCTCATGGGTCAGTAATGACCCCATGCCTGCACAGAGGACTACTTTTACCTTTAATGGGATTCATTCATTTATTTTACTTCGAAAGCAGCCACTTTCTTCAGGGCCACTGATTGCTGTAGATTTTGTCTGTAGATTTTGTAATTCCAGAGGATCTCCAGACCGCACCTGGAGGTGGGAACCCTAAGCCAAGCATACCACTCCACTAGTCCCCCCCCAAAAAAAAAAAACCCTGGAAGGTGTGGAGTAATAAAGGAATTAATAAAGAGCATACGGAAGAGTCACCCTTGACTCTTCCGTATGCTCTTTTATAAAATGGAAATTTGCCTTTCTTCTTTCAGCTACACGGCAACGGAGGCAGAGAAGAGATGTCTGGGTCGAGAGACTTACATAGGCAGAAGCGGCAAGGTATCTCCATCCTGTTGAGGATCTCATGTTTATTATAGATGGAAACATTATTCGTAGACAATCAACTCATACAGCCACTTGGCTTTCTTCCAGCATAGACTGCGCTCTGCTCACAGTCAGTGGCCATTTATGCTTGGTACTTAGCAGCGCGTTCCAGGCTGAATTGCCCCGCATATTTTTTTGAGTTTTTCACGCTGAACAGTCACTCAGGAAGTGACTGCGAAGCCGGCACACACCTGCTTCGCTTTTCTTAAGAGCCCTTTTAACACGACCTTTTGTGTTTGCTCTGCCCTTGCAGTGAAGAATTCCCTCAAGGAAGTATGAAAAATCACTGCCGTGCGTTAGCTATACATACCGGTTGCTAATGGCTATGCAAACAGAAACGAAGAAGCAGGCAGGCGAGTGTGTGTGTGTGTGGGGGGTGTATGCGGAATTTCTCCTTTTGTGTCGGGACCATGAATAGACATTTTAAGGGTTGCATTTTAAAAAAGAGCATGAAAATTGACCCTGCATAAATGGCCAGTGAGTTGCCCGAATTATTTGCTACAAGTGCAAAAGACCATGTTTATCACCACGGGGGACGGGGAGATTCAGTGACCTGTTTATCAAGAGCAAGCGATGGACAGTGGACTTGCAAATTGGCTCTCTCTTGCAAGTTGCATGAGTCAAATCTCGAAATCATGGGCTGTGACCTGCCCCTCCACTCAACACAGTGTGGGGCCTTGACCTAGCACAAGGATCCTTCTGGTGGTGGAAAAGGCTGTTCCATGCGAGGAAGGCTTCTTGGGATGGAATATGGTCAATTCGAAAGGACCAATCACCAGGAGCTGGGGTGGTGGTGGGGAGGGCTTACTCAGCAGGAACCCGCATTTTCTGTTTACATGGATCCATTTGCACATAGTTTAGTCCCTGCTCATTCCAGGTAATGCGGGTTCATTTGATCCTGGGTGGAACGGGGATGGAACTGGGTTGGAACTGTGCTAAGTGACCATGCGTTTTAGACCTATGTCTCCACCCTTAGCTAACCAGAGTGGTAGGGTACATCTCCATAAGTGCATGTTGTGGTAAACATGTAAAGTGTGAAGGGAAGATATGTAGGCATGCAGGAAGATGTTGCCAGTTGAGGCTTTAGAGAAACCCGGTTGAGTCCTCTCAGCAGTCCACTCTGTTGCCCCCCAGCCGCTGAGGGCCAGCAGGGGTGGGGATGTTTTTTAAATCCTCATTGCACTGTAATTTCCAGCAAATACGCAGAAGTGATGTCACACTACTGGTGTGATGCCGGCACGATGCTCTAGGATTCATAGGAGCCATAGAGTTTTGCCATACTCCTAGAGTGTCACATCAATGTCATGCCAGCAACATGATGTGGCTTCCAGGTATTTGTCAGTTGTTGGCGTCATGTTGTTTCCCCCCTCCCTGCCCTCTCCGTCCCTCTTCCATCAGGCTCCCTGGCGCATCTTACTTTCACATGTGATGTTTTTACCACAGCAAGCACCAGTAGAACACGGGTCTATCCAAGATGCCTTGTCAAGTGTGAAGGAACAAAATGAGTTCAGTAACTGGAGGTCGGAGAATGACCACTGCTGGACTGAATGTGAACAGACTGCTGGACTGATGGACCTTGGTCTGATCCAGCATGGCCTTCCTTATGACCACAGTGGTGAAGATAGGAGCTAGTTGTCCCCAAGTCTCCAATCCAATAACACAGTCCTAAGAATCGCGGCTTATTTCATAGGAGACAAAATGGAAGTAAGGTGGTTGCACATGGGGACAGGCTTCTGTGGTTTCCCAGCTGCTGGTGCAGCTGCTGATAAAGTGCAGTGACAACAGGACTTCCATATGGCGGGTTTCCACGTAGTTTCCCTGTCCCAACCTCCTGGCAGCAGCTATCCTCCCTCCCCCTGGCCACTAAGGCTTTTTCAATTTTTTAAAATCAGCAACTGAATATTGGTATATCAATATAATATTGTAACAATTGTTGTATCGATTTCTTTCAATTCCCAAGTTTCGTTTTTTTAAAAAGGAAGTCCCTAGCTCCTTTTGTTGCAGAGATATACCTTTCCCCTTATAGCTCCACAATGAAATGCCCTAGAGACTTACATTTTAAAAAAATAAAGCTGGGGATTCAGATAATCTGAAACTGCAGATTGTTTTAGTGTTGTATCACTATAACAATATTCGATTGCCAATTTAAAATAACAAAAACAAAAAAAGCCCCCAAGTGGCTGGAGAAGGAAATGGCTGCCGCAGGGAGAGGCTGCGATATGGGTGTGAAAATCTAAACTTTCCCACCCACACAAGAAACAATCTAGGCTTTCCTGCAGCAAACTTTGCAGCAAAGCAGACTTAGAAAAGATTGGCAAAAGGCCAGGGAAGCCCCAGGAGGTGCACGAATGCTGTGGGTAAGCAGGAGAAAAACCTACGGCATCGAACCCAGAGCAAATAACCTGTGTGGAAATGGCCCAGATACAGCTGAAATGAAGGATCAGAAGATT
Source organism: Euleptes europaea (assembly GCF_029931775.1). NCBI lineage: Eukaryota > Metazoa > Chordata > Lepidosauria > Squamata > Sphaerodactylidae > Euleptes > Euleptes europaea. The sequence goes on along the minus strand of NC_079321.1, from coordinate 11,218,992 downwards.
GTAGGGAGGGGAGAAAGCCAGAAGGCCATGGCTGAGGAGCCCATAAGAACAGAGGAAAAATGGCCATGCAAGTCTTCCCAATTTCCATTATTAGAACTGTCTCTGTATATAAAAGATTTTAAGAGGCTTAAGAGAAAGTAGGCAGTTTCTGATCATTTATGACAAGTTCTAACATATCCAGTTGTTTTTCAGCTGCCTCATCTGTAGAATACACCGTTGCCGTTGAGATACATTTTGCGGATTCTTCACTCCAGAATACCATCAAAAGTTACCTAAACAATCTTAGTTTTTCACTAAATGACTCTGATCCAACTGAAAAGATTTCAAGTATTCAGGTTACCACAGGTGAGTAGTCTAGCAACAGTGCCAATGTCAAAGATGTGCATCTTGGGGGCCCTTCTCTGCACATGTGTCAAGAACATGCATAGCAAAATAAACAGTCCCAACCCTACTCCTAGTCATAGGGTTGCCAGGTCTCTCTTTGCCACTGGCGGGAGGTTTTTGGGGTGGATCCTGAGGAGGGCGGGGTTTGGGGAGGGGAGGGACTCCAATGCCATAGGGTCCAATCACCCAAGCGGCCATTTTCTCCAGGTGAACTGATCTCTATTGGCTAGAGTTCAGTTGCAATAGCAGGAGATCTCCAGCTAGTACCTGGAAGGTGGTAACCCTACCTAGGCATGAAGTATCCGGGGCTTTTCATATTCTCCAGAAACGTTCCCCTATAAACATTTGCTCCGCCAAGGACCCGAAAGCTTTTCCTTTCCCAAGGAAAGGAAGCCTGTCAGGAAAATATGAGTCGCAAGGTTGGGGCTTCTTGTCGTTCAACAAGGATACCGTTGGCTTTGCTTTCATGTTACAGGAAGCTGCAACGGCACGTTGTCAGCATGTTCCCTTTCCTTGCAAATGTCTCCTGCTGTGATCACACCTCATGGGGTAAAATGCCTTCTAGATGCTGAATCACTGGATGGCATTAAAAAGTGACATAATGCAGAAGCATCGAAACATTCTAGGAATGTGAATCTGCTTAAAAATGGGAGGGAAGGCCTTCTCCAAACAGCCTTCAAAGGGCCTGTGTTTTGTTTGAATCTCGAATGCAGAGTAAATGCATTGAATGAAACAGAGCGGGTTCAGAGAGCCTGCGTGGTGTGGAGCTTAAGAGCGGTAATTTGGAAGTAGGGGACTCCAAATCAGAGAACCGGATTTGATTCCTCACTCCTCCACGTGAGCGGCGGAGGCTAATCTGGTGAGCTGGATTTGTTTCCCCACTCTTCCACATGAAGCCAGCTGGGTGACTTTGGGCTAGTCACAGCTCTCTTTGAGCTCTCTCAGCCCCTCCTACCTCACAGGGTGTCTGTTGTGGGGAAGTAAGGTGGCCAGGTCACTCTTCACAACCGGCGGGAGGTTTTTGGGGTGGAGCCTGAGGAGGGTGGGGTTTGGGGAGGGGAGGGACTTCAATACCATAGAGTCCAATGGCCAAAGCGGCCATTTTCTCTGGGTAAACTGATCTCTATCAGCTGGAGATCAGTTGAAATAGCAGGAGATCTCCTGCTACTACCTGGCAGTCGGCAACCCTATGGGGATGGGAAGGGAAGGCGATTGTAAGCCGGTTTGATTCTTCCTTAAGTGGCAGAGAAATCGGCATATAAAAACCAACTACTCTTCTTCAACCAAATACCGTACCTAACCTTTGTTCTTTCTGTTTCAGTGTGCAATTCAACAGGTAATAACGGCACTCGCTGTTGTTGTGAAGATGGGTATGGGTGGGCCAGTAAGGTATGCAATCCTCCAGCCTGCCCAAATATCACTGCAGCAGCAGAAGAGCACCGCGACTGTATCACACAGCTACCTTCTCAAGGACTGTATTGCCAGAGATTGCCCACAGGTAAGAGAAGGCAATAGCTAGTGTGCAATAGCTGCCAAGTCATCATAATTTCTCACAGATGACCTGAAATAATGAAAAAATTTGTGGTTTGTGATAAGAAAAAGAAGGTTAAAACCAGCTGGGGGCCTGTGAGTAGGGTTGCTGTCTCCAGGTTAGGAAATACCTGTAGATTTTGGGGGTGGAGCCTGAGGAGGGCAGGGTTTGGGGAGGGGAGGGACTTCAATGCCATAGAGCCCATCCCCCAAAGCTGCCATTTTCTCCAGGCAGACTATTTCTGTCTCCTAGAGATCAGTTGTAATCCCAGGGGGTCCCCAGCCACCAGTTTATACGATTGGTTTTTCATCTGACTTTGGGCTATAGCTTTCCTGGCGAAGACTATTGTCCTTTTTTTACTTCTGAAAAGTGTCACACAATCTCAGATGACCATACAGTGGGGAAAAAATGATTAGATGTGAACAGAATCTTAAAAAATGGGCGCTGATTGAAAGAATGATATCATAAAATAGTCCTTTCTTCAAAATCATTAGAGCTTTCCTCCTCTTCTTCTCTGTCACAGATAGTGGAGATACCTACATAACAAAAATGGACGTCCGGCTCAAAATACCCTTTCAGGAGGCCCTCAAGGATCCATCCTCAAATCTGTATAAGCAATACACAAGAGATTTGGATCGTGCAGTACGTCTGAGATTTTAAAAATCATTTCCATCCAGCGTTTTGTGTTTTTTTTTTTATTTGCTCTATTTATACCCCACCTTTTTTTCCTATGGTAACTCAAAAGGGCTTGTGTCGTTCTACTCTCCTCCATCTTATCCTCACAACACCCCTGTGAGGTAGTTTAGGCTGTGAGTGTGTGACTAACCCAAGGTCATGAACACATGAACACATGAAGCTGCCTTATACTGAATCAGACGCTTGGTCCATTGAAGTCAGTATTGTCTACTCAGACCGGCAGCGGCTCTCCGGGGTCTCTGGCAGAGGTCTTTCACATCACCTACTTGCCTGGTCCCTTGAAATGGAGATTCTGGGGATTGAACCTCAAACCTTCTGTATGCCAAGCAGATGCTCTGTCCCTGAGCTTTATACTGAATCAGACCCTTGGTCCATCAAAAACAATATTGTCTACTCAGACTGGCAGCATCTCTTCAGGGTCTCAGGAAGAGGTCTTTCCCATCACCTACTTTACTTGTCCCTTTAACTGGAGTTGCCGGGGATTGAACCTGGGACCTTCTGCATGCCAAGCAGATGCTCTACCACTGAGCCATGCCCCCTCCACCCAACCTTTTAAAAATGAGAGAAACCAGCAAGGAATAGAAATGCCAGCAGTGCACAGAATGTGGCAACATGCACCAGTCAGCTTCTCCTAAATGAGCCGCTAGGTAAAAGACACAGAACTCGAAAATAGTTTGTAGAAGGATTCAGACACTCTGAGGGGGAAAGAGTAGTAACTTAACGTATTACTTCAAACAATGGATTAATCCAAAACTAGATACCTGAGCCCATCTGCACATCCACTCAGAGACACAAGTCTTTTTTGCTGTTTGCATGCTCTGTGCACACTATAAGACAAAGACCATTTATGCCTGGTAATTAGCAGCGCGTTCCAGGCTGAAATGCCCCGCACTTTTTTTGAGTTTTTCTCACTGAACCATATTTCAGGAAGTGACTGCGAAGCCGGCGCATACCTGCTTCGCATTTCTTAAGAGCCCCTTTAACGCGACCTTTTGTGTTTGCTCTGCCTCCGCCGTGAAGAATCCCTTCAAGGAAGCATGCAAAATCACAGCCGCGCATTAGCTATGCAAACGGAGGTTGGCTAATGGAAGGAACGAAGGAGCAGGCGAGTGGGGGGGTGGAATTTCTTCTTTTGTGACGGGACCGTGAATAGGCATTTTAAAGGTCACTTTTAAAACAAAAGCTTTGAGCTGGCATCAAAACTGACCCTGCATAAATGGCCAAAGAAGACCCATTCCTTTTCCTAGCAAGGAGAGCACTCTACCTTCTCCATTGTGCACTGTTTGAAAACAAGCTTCTGTGGCAGGGCAGAGATTCCAGTCTAGATTGACAAGATCCTAGTCTGCCATTCTAACCACTACACTACCCCAGCGGTCTATTTCTAGATGTTGATGTTAAACATTTATCATTTAAAAGGTCTTCCTGTACTAAGCAATCAAGCGGAAATGTACTGACCTTCCTGTTTGATTTCTGAGGGAGTCTTATGAACATAATATATATTGAGAGCCAGCGTGGTGTAGTGGTTAAAGTGTCTGATTAGGATCTGGGAAATCTAGGTTCGAATCTCAATGTGCCATGGAAACTTGGTGGGTGACCTTGGGCCAGTCGCACGCTCTTAGCCTAACCTACCATACAGGGTTGTTGTGAAGATAAAATGGAGGAGAGGATCATAGAATCATAGAGTTGGAAGGGACCACCAGGGTCATCTAGTCCAACCCCCTGCACAATGCAGGAAATTCACAACTACCTCCCCCCCACACCCCCAGTGGCCCCTACTCCATGCCCAGAAGATGGCAACAAAACCCTTTCAGAATCCCTGGCCAATCTGGCCTGGAGGAAAATTGTTTCCTGACCCCAAAGTGGCGATCGGCACTACCCTGGGCATGCAAGAAAGGGACATGAGAGCCAAATACTGATGCAACCCTTCCTGCCCTCCCTCTCATGATCTGCCTAAGGTCATAGAATCAGCATTGCTGACAGATGGCCATGTAGCCTCTGCTTGAAAACCGCCAGGGAAGGAGAGCCCACCACCTCCCAAGAAAGCCTGTTCCTCTGAGGAACCGCTCCAACTGTTGGAAAGTTCTTCCTAATGTTTAGCCGGAAACTCTTTTGATTTAATTTGCTGTAAGCTTCTTTGGGGGATATAAATAAAGTATATAAATTCAATTTTAATATATAGTTAAAATCATTGTGTTATTAAGTTATTCAGTGTACAGTGGGAAATCAGTGTACAGTCTGGGTATAACCCTCCACCCACTGCCATGAACATCACATGAATGAAGGCCGGAGGTCATCAGAGACAGTCCCATGGCCATCATGATGGCCAAGAAGTTTTTAGCCACCCCTGACAAAGAGGGAGTTAGCATGGATGTTAAAGAGACTGAGGACCAACATAAGTGCTGAGACCAATTTGATCAGTTCACGCTGGGAGACAGCGGGGGTATGGTTTGGGGACTGCAGATTTGGAAATCGATGTGAAAAGGCCCAAAGGCCACCCTACTGAAGGTGTTACTGAGAGTGATAGGGCTTTGTTAATTAAAGAGGGGGAAAATGAATTTCAGAATTCCAACATACATCCTCCTAATCCAGTTGTAATGGGTCATTTCCGAATCAAAGGTTTTTTAGCAGAAAAACCATGTGAATGCTGGATCAGAACTACTGAAACCAAGTAATTCAGTAATTTGCTTTCACGAATAGCAATAAAGTGTCCCCTGAATGAAATAAATAAATAGTCCTACTTTCTCTGTGGTTTTAATTGTCTTATCTATGTATTTAAAGCATTTATACATTCTTTTTCAGTTTACTGTGGGCTACGGAACTTTACAAGACTTCATAAGTGCAAAAGTTACAGAGTACAAGTAAGGAAAATGTGTCTTTTTACATCTTACACTTGAGAAGGTTACAGGAGGGAATGGAATAAATCATCCAAATTATTGAATCCTTTTCCCGAGGTTGCAGGGAAAGGTCAGCAAAAAGCACATACACAGTGTAGATACCATCCTAAACAGGGTTTAATGAAGGCATTGTATGTTTCTCTGCACAGGTATGTATATTGAGAAATTTGGTTAATATAGCAGAGTTGGAAGTATGATATTGCATGCAGTAAAATAAATCTGCCAGGAAGTATATTGCAAAAGTAAGATTTAAGTTCACTAAAGTAGATTCAGTTCACATTCAGGATGCAGTCGAAAGGAGAGAGAGAAACATAATCTGAAGATCACTACCCCTATAGCAAGTGACCAGATAATCCGGTGTCACATACATGGGAGTATGAGCGCATTGTTTCTACAGGAGAGACCTGTAGAGACATGTGACTCCATGAAAAGCTATGCGGGCAATGGGGCAGAACAAAGGGCACACACAGAGAGGAGAGGCCAGACGACGTGTTTTCAGAAGACAAAGAGGCCGATTCTGTAGAAGAGACTTGATATTTTCCTGTAACGCAAATGCAAAATGACATTTAAAAGATGCTGTTCAGAGAAATGTAGGGTTGCCAACCTCCAGAATTACCTATCCTGCTCCTAAGCAATTGCAGAACCCTTGGAACAAAATTTCAGTGGGGCTCCGAAGGCTGCAGCAGGAGGGAGAGAGAGGAAAATTCCTTCCCTGTGATGGCTGGATAGACATCAATGTGTCAGTTACTGCAATTTGACTACCTTTTGCTCTGCTATCCCCTGGCCATGGCAGGGCGATTCTACTTTTCTAGTGGATGAAATAGTGAGGAACGGACAGTGGTGGTGGAAAGTGCCTGACTTATGGCAACCCTGTAGAGTTTTCATGGCAAGAAATAAACAGAGGTGGTTTGCCATTGCTTGCCTCTGCATAGCAACCCTGGACTTCCTTGGTGGTCTCCCATCCAAGCACTAAACAGGCCCGACCCTGCTTAGCTTCCAAAATCTGATGAGATCAAGCTAGTCTGGGCCATCCAGGTCAGGGAGGAACAAACAGGAGGAAAGATCAATGATGGCAAGGGGCGGATTGGCCACTAAGGCCACAAGGAAAAGTCCTGGTGGGCTGATGGCCTGGGTGCTGCCCCCCTTCTGGGGTCACCTACCTGAGCTGAGAGGTGGGTGGGAGGGAATGGGCAGGCGGGTGCAGCCACAGGCACTGAGCAGAGGGTCAGGCAGTTCTATGCAGTTGGTATGGCATTGCCACTGCAAACCAGGATCCTGTTCTTCCTATGTTCATTCCTCCATCAAGGGCTGGGGCCATGGGGGGGCGAGGGGGCGAGGCCATTTCTGCCATTGATGGGGGCTGCAGTCTTACTAGTGTCATTTTATAAAAACCGGAAATACTAGGGTTAGGGTTAGGCCATGGAGTACCGTTGATTATATTCCCGAAATCTGAAATAACATACCTGACGTTTCCCTCTCTCTAGGAATGGAAGCACTGTGGTCGATTATGAGGTAACATCCGCAAGGGCTATACTAGTGGAAAATGCAAATGCAAAAGTGGCCGAAGCCTTAAATAGCTCCTACAATTTAGATCCTGCCTCGTTTAGGGCCTATTCTGTGGAAGTCTACGGTAAGGTGGAAGACCTGCTTGTGGACATGTATATTATTAATTTTGATGGTACCAATACCTTTCTTCTCCCCAAAGAACACATGCATATCCAGACCACACCAGTTTTAACACTGCCGTTCTAGAGAAATCACTTGAGTGATCTCATGGAATCATAGAGTTAGAAGGAGCCATATAGGCCATCTGGTCTAACCCCCTGCTCAATGCAGGATCAGCCTAAAGCATCCCTGACAAATGTTTGTCCAGCCGCTGCTTGAATACTGCCAGAGAGGGGGAGCTCACCAACTCCCTAGGCAGCGGATTCCACTAGTGAACAACTCTTACTGTAACCCCCCCCCCAAAAAAAAAAACTTTCCTAATATCCAGCCTGTACCTTTAGAGGAAGGGCTGAACCTGTAACCTTCTGCATGCCAAGCAGATGCTCTATAAACTGAGCCACAGCCTCTCCCCTAACCATACAAACCATTGTTTGTAACCATTCAAGATGGTTTGTAACCATCTTGAATGGTTACAAACAAGGCTGAAATTCACCTACCTTGTAGGGCTATTATGAAGATGAAATGGAGGAGAGGAGAGCCAGGTAGACCACCCCAACCTCCTTGGAGGAAAGGTGGAATAAAAATGGACTAACCAGATAGTGTTCTGCTGAGGAAGCAACAAAACTAGGAGCTCACCATTCTGTTGCCTCATCTTGGGAGTGAGCAGATGGACTCCGAGAAACTGCAACTGAAATTCAATCAATCAATCAAGTCAACATTTTTTACGATCAAAAGATCGGTCAACATCAGTTTAACGGCACAATTTTCATACCAATATAAAATTAACATTTGTACGTAAATTATCCTAGAATCATAGAGTTGGAAGGGACCACCAGGGTCATCTAGTCCAACCCCCTGCACAATGCAGGAAATTCACAACTACCTCATGTTATACTGATGTTGACTGAGCTTTGATTGTAATAAATGATTGATTGACAGTTGAAATTCACTGATATTAATCACTTATAAAACTCACATCACATGTAAATCCTGGATCTTTCTGAAGGAAAGAATGCCCATTTTAGTTGTCTTGAAGTACCACTACGTCAATGCCATGAGCAGAGTCTTCCAAGGGTTTCCTCAGTCACGACACCAAAACTCTGGAACCCCTTCCCAAGGGAGATTCATCTGTCTCCCTCTATGGGTGTCTTCCACCAGCGGGTGAGGGCTTTCTTGTTTCATTTGGCATAACCCCAATAACAAACCTGGCCACCCTCCCTTATTCTGGTATCGAGTGTTGATGTGTTTTTATTGAATTATTTTAAATTTTAGATATTGTTCTTAATTGTTCTAATGCACTGCCTTGGGGGCCCTGATCGGTTGGAAAAGCAGAATAAAAATGAGAAAAGAGCAAGAATCCAGTAGCACCTTAAAGACTAACAAAATATCTGGCAGGGTATGAACTTTCGTGAGCATCTGAGTTTTGCCAGTATCTGAAGAAGTGAGCTGTGATTCACAAAAGCTCATACCCTGCCAGAAAGTTTGTTCTTCTTTAAGGTTCTCCTGTGTTATGGGCCCACCGATCTGAGAGCCCTATGTTTCTTTCCCCAGCTGATCAGAGTGTGGTATTTTGCACATCTGCAGAATTTTCAACTCAGAGTAAGAAGCCTTTAAAGGAATATATAGCTGCATATTTCCTACAACTGGGCTCTCTGCCAATGAGTCACATTAAGTTACATCAAAGCATAAATAAACAGTTTTTTATCTCTGAGTTGGCGTTCGGCATGACACTTCAGCAATCGGAACAATGCACATTCCTTGGGCGGACCCCCCTTCTCTCTTGGACTAATTCTGACCTCTGAAAGGGCAGACTGTCAACATGGTGTAGTGGTTAAGAGCGGTGGTTTGGAGCAGTGGCCTCTGATCGGGAGAACCGGGTTTGATTCCCTACTCCTCCACATGAGTGGCGGAGGCTAATCTGGTGAACCAGGTTGGTTTCCCCACTCCTATACATGAAGCCAGCTGGGTGACCTTGGGCTGGTCACACTCTCTCTGCCCCACCTACCTCACAGGGTGTCTGTTGTGGGGAGGGGAAGGGGAGGTGATTGTAAGCTGGTTTGAGTCTCCCTTAAGTGGCAGAGAAAGTCGGCATATAAAAACTAACTCTTCTTCTTCCTGTCTGACCTCTGGAAGGGCAGGCTGTCCTGTCTGAGGGAAAATGTCCTTTCTGGGAGACATGTGCCTGCCTGAGTGGAACAGAATCTATCCTTTCTGAAAGGATTCTATGCATTTTAATTAGCAGGTAAAGATGCTATATATAGGTGTTGTAAACATAGCAGTGGGAGGCTTCTCTGGTCTATTGCGTTAGGCTGAGATTCTCAATGTTAGTATGTATGTACGGTATGTATTTTATACTTTAAACTTTGTAACAGGCATTTGAATCAGACTTATCTTATTTGAATCAGATCTTAGACCTTGCTATGTTAGTGCTAGTTTGTATTATGTTTTAATATTCATATTCCTATCTCATATATTCCGTTTGAAGCTTTACAATAAAAAGAACTTTGATTAAGTTCCAATAAGTTGCGTCCTGCCTATTTGTAGGTGTCTAAGCTAAGTAAGATAAAATATCACTTCTCATGAAGGGATCCATTCTAGAAGCTTATTCACTGAGTGGCCGTGGCCTCTTCAACTGGACTCTTGCTCTTTTCTACTGCTACAGACAAACACTGCTTCCCATTGGGATCTATCTCAGTATAAAAACGTTTTAAATAAATCATTTTAAAAGGTGTGTTTTTGCCCGCCGGATATATTCTGATCAGGTCCATGTGGTTCTGCTTAGGGAATAATAGTTATTCTGTGTTAGCAGTATGCTATATAATTTTTAAAAATCGGAGGGGAATACTCATTTTCCACTGGTTTTGAAGACTTCTTTATTTTACATTTCCAGGTGGAACAAACATCTCCATTTCGCCCAAACCAGTTTTCAAGGGGGACACTGTCACCATGAGGTGTGAGTCGAGATCGAATTCAAACAACGTGACCTGGTCTTTTGGGGAAAGTAACATCATCAACGGCAGCAGGCACTACATAACAAGTGCTCATTCAGATGGAAAGTCAATATCGGTGCTGAAAATCCAAAACATTACGCTGGATGATTCTGGTAATTGTAAACGAAGAGCAAAATGGCGACTAGAGACTGAGTCAGACCAGTACTTGATCTAAGGGTCAGATCTGTCTCCTGCTAAGAGGGCGGGGAGTAGAGAGGAAGGATGTCAATCAAGCACTTGGTTATGGGCATTGGCCCGGAGTCACCAAGGACAGTGAGTAGGCTTAAAACCTTGCAGCTTTTATCAGGCAGCAACAAATGCCTCACTATAGGAAGAGGGGTTTTCTTGTTGCTGTTCGGACTGGTTGTCCTGCCATTACCTCCTTTGAGCAAAGCTAGCAGTGATGCTCAGGTTGGCTCCTGACCTGACATCTCTCCAGACTGACATTCAAGCATGACTTTATGCTCAGTTCTGCGTCTCCATCAATTATTCGTATTCAGCACTTGTTTCACAACAAGCAGCCTTGTGGAGAAGAGGCAGGCTGGAAAGTTGGTAAAAGGTAAAGGTCCCCTGTGCAAGCACTGGTCATTCCTGACCCATGGGGTGACGTCACATCCCGAGTTTACTCAGCAGACTTTTGTTTACGAGGTGGTTTGCCAGTGCCTTCCCCAGTCATCTTCCCTTTACCCCCAGCAAGGTAGGTACTCATTTGACCGACCTCGGAAGGATGGAAGGCTGAGTCGACCTTGAGCCGGCTACCTGAAACCAACTTCCGTTGGGATCGAACTCAGGTCGTGAGCAGAGCTTGGGCTGCAATACTGCAGCTTACCACTCTGCGCCACTGGGCTGGAAAGTTTACAGAGGGGTAATTGAATCCTCCAAAATAGAAGGAATGGGGGGGATGTAGGGTTGCCAGGTCCCTCTTTGCCACTGGCAGGAGGGTTTTGGGGCGGAGCCTGAGGAGGGCGGTGTTTGGGGAGGGGCTTCAGTGCCTTAGAGTCCAATTGCCAAAGCGGCCATTTTCTCCAGGGGATCTGGTCTCTGTCGCCTGGAAATCAGTTGTACTAGCAGGAGATCTCCAGTTAGCATTTGGAGGTTGGGAACCCTAGGGGGACAGGACTCCATTTGTCACCCATTTTGTTCCTGTTACAGGCAGTTATAGTTGCGCTTTTACTGATTGGGATACCTCGCCGACCACCTTGCACGTAGCGAGGAGTAACATCACCGTTTCTTTAATCCAAATTGTGAAGTCCGAGGACATCGTGATGGAGTGCAACGGTGAAAGCAGAGAGCTGAGCTGCTGTGTTGACATGGAAATTAGTTTCTTCGACGTCCACTGGAAACCGAATGGAGCCATCAATATTTCAGGTAGGAAACAAGATGGCCTCTCTTGGCTCTTTGAGGTGGCAAAGGTGTTTCGATAGCCACCTCTCTGCCTGGGATTAGGGCTTGAGTTTCATGAGTCAACTTGTGGGGAAGGGCCATGGCTCAGTGGTAGAGCATCTGCTTGGCATGCAGAAGGACCCAGGTTCAATCCCCGGCATCTCCAGTTAAAGGGACTAGGCAAGTAGGTGATGTGAAAGACCTCGCCTGAGACCCTGGAGAGCCGCTGCCGGTCCTGGTAAATACTGACTTTGATGGACCAAGGAGGGTTTGATTCAGTATAGGGCATCTTCATGTGTTCGTATATATACAGTCTGCATTCTCTAACCATCAGTAAGCCGCCATAACCGTCATAACTGTCAACTTCTATTTAAACTTGAAAGGTGGTGGCTTGGGGTGGGGTGTAGTTGAAAACCTGGAAAGGGGCAGAATTCTGAGCACCCTCATATCATGCTTCTTAGGGGCCTATGGATCACAATCCAAAGCTGCATCCACCTGTTAAATCAGAAGAATTTTCATCTAGACATTAGGAAGAAATTTCTAACATTAAGAGCTGTTCCTCAGTGGAACAGGCTTCCTCGGGAGGTGGTAAGCTCTCCTTCCCTGGAGGTTTTTAAGCAGAGGCTAGATGGCCATCTGTCAGCAATGCTGATTCTATGAACTTGGGCAATTCATGGGAGTGGGGCATCTTGGCCATCTTCTGGGCACTGGGGGTGCGTGGGGGGGTAGTTGTGAGTTTCCTGCATGGTGCAGGGGGTTGGACTAGATGACTCTGGTGATCCCTTCCAACTCTATGATTCTATTATTCTATCATTTGGATTTTCAGTTACCCTTGTGCTCTACCATTCATTCACAATGGGATTTTCCTGACTTAACCCAGCTGTGAATGATTGTTCTCACGCCACACCCCACAGTGTGTGGCTGCCACCTGAGTGTCTTAAGCACTGGGATTGTTTAAGAGCCCCAGCATGAGGCTGTGAATTAAGACAATATAGATGTACCACTTGTGCGTATTCCAAACTGGCATTTGCACCTTCAGGAGACTGGGTAGGGGCATTGGCTCAGCTGTAGAGCATCTGCTTGGCATGCAGAAGGTCCCAGGTTCAACCCCCTGCATCTCCAGTTAAAGGGACTAGGCAAGTAGGTGATGTGAAAGACCTCTGCCTGAGACCCTGGAGAGCCGCTGCCGGTCCGAGTAGACAATACTGACTTTGATGGACCAAGGGTCTGATTCAGTATAAGGCAGCTTCATGTGTGACTGTGATGTTGTTTCACAATGCAATATGTACAACAAACAAACAAACATGGGGCACAGGAAGGGCCATGTAAAAGATTGAGAATGGACTTTTGAACCCTTCCAGAAGCAAAGCAATAAAAAAAGAGATGGCACAGTGTGGTGGGTGGAGCCAGTTGTGATTGGTGTTGCAAACTGTCCCCTTGGTGGAGCAGGGGCACTGCCGCGCATTATTGTTGCCGCCCCTTGGTCGGGACGGTGACCAATCTGAAGATGGTCCACCCATTGATTGTCGTCTCAACGGTGTCCCTTTATTGCAGGAACCAACTATTCCACATACAACTGCACTCACTACTTGCTGCGGGCTAATAAATCTGAGTGCCCAGCAGACAAGTCAGGGACCACCACCACTTATACTTGTGAACTGAGCACAGCAGATGGCGCCCGCAAATGTGAACACATCACTGTGAAGTATTTGCGAAAAGGTAAGCATCCCTTTGGGTCTATTGTGTTAGGAAGGAGGAAATGGTGCCTTTCCTTGCTAGGAAACGTCCTTAGACCAAGGGTTCCCTGGAAAGTACCCTGGTAACCAGCTGCCGCCCCTCAGGACCTCCTGAGAACATCTAGACTGGCCCGCTAAGAAGGTCGTCTTCCAGCGCAGCACTAGAGCAATAACAAAATAACCTATAACCAACCTGGTAGTACCCATTGCATTCTAGCATGGGGAAGCGATTAAGAGAAATATCATGGAGAAATAGACTGTTTGTGGCTTCCTGGAGGCCCCTGGTAGGCCACTGTGTGAACAGACTGCTGGACTTGATGGGCCTTGGTCTGATCCAGTAGGGCCTTTCTTATGTTCTTATGTAATAAGTGAAGCCAAAAATGCCTTTTATAAAAAGGTTTATTTTTAAAAGAAAGAAATAAAGGGAAAAGGTGGTTGGATTAAAACATGCGTGGAAAAAAGGGCAAAACAAAATACAGAGAAAAACACAAAGCAACAATAACACACAGATATTCAAATGAAAAGCAACACAGTTGAACTGACTAAAAGCTAAACACGTTACCAGAGAGCCAGTGTGGTGTAGTGGTTAAGAGCGGTGGTTTGGAGCGGTGGACTCTGATCTGGAGAACTGGGTGTGATTTCCCACTCCTCCACATGAGCGGCGGAGGCGAATCTGGTGAACTGGATTTGTTTCCCCACTCCTACACACGAAGCCAGCTGGGTGACCTTGGGCAAGTTACAGCTCTGTTATAGCTCTCTCAGCCCCACCTACCTCACAGGGTGCCTGTTGTGGGGAGGGGAAGGGAAGGTGATTGAAAGCCGGTTTGAGTCTCCCTTAAGTGGTAGAGAAAATCGGCATATAAAAACCAACTCGTGTCAGGTTCAATCCCCAGCACCTCCAGTTAAAAGTAGCTGATAGGAGGTGATGCGAAAGACCTCTGCCTGAGACCCTGGGGAGCTGCTGCCAGTCTGAGTAGACAATGCTGACTGTGATGGTCTGATTCAGTAGAAGGCAGCTTCATGTGTCTGTGTGTCCATGTGCGAATTGTGATTGCAAGATGGAACAGACTAAAGTGTCCTCCGCCCTACCTTGTTCCTCTGCTACCAGAACTAAACTATTCCAAGGAACCACGTGGAATAGTTCTCCCAAGTGGCCCTTCAGAACACAGGGAGGGGATTGCATATTGAAATGCTGACCTGTTTCCAAAACTCCTTGATTGTGAAAATCTAGCCTGTCAAGGACAGCAGTCTAACTTCAACGTGCTAGTTTTCCATGGATGGGAAGACTTTCCAGAAGGGGAACATTCAGTCATCCAACACACCTTTCCCCCCCCGGGTGCTTTCAAGCCGGTGATGCAGGAGAACTTTAGCTCCTGGTTCTTCTGAATGAGCAGCTCAGCTTTTGGCTGCTTTTCGCTGGTCTTGTGTTTTGTGTACGAAACTCGACGGAGCAACAACTGACTTGTGACTCCTGCTCACATCCTAAAGAGAGTCTCATGTATTTTATGTTTTGCCAGCAAACGTGACCCTTGTATCAAGCGCAAATGGCCAGGTTTCTCAGGGGCATAATTTCTCCCTGAGCTGCCGGAGCGATGTCAGCAATTATGACAGAGTCAGCTGGGAAATCCAAAATGGAAACCTTTTTCCAAATATCGACAGCAGGTGGTACAAGACCCAAAAGACCCCAAACGGAGCAGAGTCTGAGTTGGAAGTACCCAGGGCTACCCAGAACTGGACCGGTGAGTAAAACAAGAATCACTGACTCCTCTGCTGTCCCTGGTCCGAACAAAAACGGAAGATCACAGTAATAAAAGTACTGCAGCAAGGGAAACCTTCTTTGCTCTCAAGTTTCCAGGGCTGCGCATAAGTCTAGGTGTGAGTTTCCCCTAGGGAGAGTTCGCCCTCTGCCCTCTCCGCTGTCATGTTCTCCCCACTAGTTCCTCTTGGGCCTTAGAATCGGGGGTCAGTGGGGCACTGGGTCTGGGCCTCAGGTCCTTCCTTTCCTCCCCTGGAGCGACCCTCATCCTCACTGCCCAGCGTTGTGCTGCCTCCTTCCTCCCCGGCCTGCCTGCGGAGCCCTCCTTTTATTTCTCCCTTCCGGTTTTGCCCTGCCTCCTCCACCCTCGAGGAGCCAATCAGCCACCCTTCCCCATTAACCCAGTCGCTCCTGCACCCGGGCCCAGCAGGGCCATGCTGGTTTCCTTGGGCCAGGTGGCCCTCTTTAATAGGGTTGCCAACTTCCAGGTACTAGCTGGAGGTCTCCTGCTATTACAACTGCTCTCCAGCCGATAGAGATCAGATCGCCTGGAGAAAATGGCCGCTTTGGCCATTGGACTCTATGGCATTGAAGTCCCTCCCCTCCCCAAACCCCACCTTCCTCAGGCTCCACCCCAAAAACCTCCCGCCAGTGGCGAAGAGGGACCTGGCAACCCTAGCGGTGGACTCAAATCTGGAAAACCAGGTTTCATTCCCCACTCTTCCACATCAGTGGCGGACGCTAATCTGGTGAACCGGCTTGGTTTCCCTGCTCCTCCACATGTAGCCAGCTGGGTGACCTTGGGCAAGTCACAGTTCTCTTAGAGCTCTCTCAGCCCCACCTACCTCACAGGGTGTCTGTTGTGGGGAAGGGAAGGGGATTGTAAGCCGGTTTGAGTCTCCCTTAAGTGGTAGAGAAAATCGGCATATAAAAACCAACTCTTCTTCTCTTCTCCTCCTCCTCCTCCTTGGCACCAGCTGATGAGATCATCATCCGGGGCCAGGAGAAGGCTCTCTTTCGTTGCTGCCTCGGCAGATCTTCTTCTTTATGTTTCCCCCCTGAGGGCTGAATATTTCAACGCTGCGGCCTTGGTGGGGAAGGGGGAGTTGAATGCAAACATGGGACCGTGACCGGACATCTAGGACCCTGGCTCACGGGCTCAGTGGAGAGTGAGAAGCACACTGTAGCTTCACAGTTGAAGTATACATTACCATGTACAAGAAGCAAGGGGAGGGATGGGTCAGTCCAGAGTCTGAAAATCAATACAGCACTGCTGGTTTGGACAGCGGCATGCATGCATGTTTCACTGTAGGTGAACTGCAGGCCAAGTGAGGCTTTCAAACTGCCTCAGTCTCCGCTGGTTGTTGGTTTCTTGACTTCACGACTGTGACGCAGGCAGGACAATGCTGCGGCACTCGTCTTGTTTGTGGGCTTCCTAAAGGCACCTGGTTGGCCACTGTGTGAACAGATTGATAGACTTGATGGTCTGATCCAGCATGGCTTTTCTTATGTTCATATGAAAGGGCTATTCATTGCTACTAGTATTCATGGCTACTAGTAAAAATGGATGCTAGTCATGCTGCATACCTATTCTCTCCAGGATCAGAGGAGCATGCCTGTTATATTAAGTGCTGTGGAACATAAGGCAGGACAATGCTGCTTCAGCCGTCTTGTTTGGGGGCTTCCTAGAGGCACCTGGTTGGCCACTATGTGAACTGACTGCTGGACTTGATGGACCTTGGTCTGATCCAGCAGGGCTTTTCTTATGTTCCTATGGATAAAAATGCATATTTTGGTTTTGATGTTTTTTTAGGCACCTATACATGTACCTTCTTTCAAGCATTTCTGAACAGCTCTGCGCGTCTAACAATGAAAGTGTTCCCTCTGCCTCTGCAACAAAACATCATCAGAGATCCCATCGAAGCCACTGTCCCTTGCCCAGGGACACAAGTGCTGAAGTGCTGCATACCCAAAGACCCCATGGAGAATTACACCGTGGCATTCAAGGTTGGAAACACCCCTGTCATTGATCGTGGTAAGGAAGAATGCGGTGGCACTGCTCTAAAGTCTCTCAAAGCCCAGTTTTTAAAAAATAATCAACAAGCCATCTGTGTGTGTGTGTGTGTGTTTGTTTGTTTTTACTAAAAAGATGATATTATAGATGGGAGGAACCCAAAAGGCTTCTTTTTTTCAGACACTATCAGATTATCTCAAGCTTATTGGCCCTGGGTAATATTTGGGTCACTGGAAAAGACAATCATGCTAGGAAAAGTGGAAGGCAGCAGGAAAAAGGAAGACCCAACAAGAGGTGGATTGACTCTATAAAGGAAGCCACGGGCCTCCATTTGCAAGATCTGAGCAAGGCTGTTAAGGATAGGACCTTTTGGAGGACATTGATTCATAGAGTTGCCATGAGTTGGAAGCAACTTGATGGCACTTAACACACACACAATACTTGGGTGGGAGACCACCCACGAAGACCAGGGGCAGGCAAAGGCAAACCACTGCCGTTCATCTCTTGCCTGGAAAACCTCACATGGGGTCACCATGAGATAACTGTAGCTTGATGGCACTTCATCATCATCATCTATTTATCTAATTCCCAAGTGTGCCCCCATCTGCAGACAGTTAAATCTGCAGATAGGGGCCACACTTACCCCAAACAGATATTTCTTCAAACTTGGGGGACACCCCATGATTGCAGAAAAAACTGAAATTAGCAATACATTATACAGGAAGGATTTGTAAACCCCCCCCAACATACACTCAGCAGGAGCCCCATGGCACAGAGTGGTAAGCTTCAGTACTGCAGTCCAAGCTCTGCTCACGACTCTGGGCTGGGATGTGGCAGTGCGCTCTGGACCTGGATACTGTGGCGGAGGACACCACTCCAGGGCAGGTGCAGCTTCAGAGGAGGACATGAGGAGAGGGAGCTGGAGCAGCGCTGGGCTTGGCAATGGAAGAGGTAATATAGGATTCCCCCCCCCCAGCAAGTCTCCCTGCCCTGAATAATCAGTGATGGGGGAAGGGATCCCCCCGCGAGCATCGCGGGTCCCCATTTGTCTTATATTCTAATAGCAAAATCGGCCAGATCTTTGGATACTTAAATTCAGTGACTGGAGCAGTGAATCGGGTTGGTTTCCCCACTCCTCCACATGAAGGCAGCTAGGTGACCGTGGGCTAGTCACATTCTCTCAGCCCCACCTACCTGACAGGGTGTTTGTTGTGGGAAGGGGAAGGGAAGGTGATTCTAAGCCAGTTTGATTCTCCCTTAAGTGGTAGACAAAGTTGGCATATAAAAACCAACTCTTCTTCTTCTAAACGGGCAAGACAGATCTTTCTACAAACCTGAAAATGGCTCCAAATTTGCAGAATTTTTTTTGTCAGTCAAAGGCAGGAGAAGGGGGCAGGGCTCTTTCCAGGGCTGTTTTGGCCCTTGAGGGAGGACTGACCAGGGCCAGGCTCAGTGGCTGGTACCACACAACTGTGCCGTGGTTTTCCTAGGTAGAGCCTGCCGGGGAGTGGGGGAGCTGAAGGCAGAAGCACAGATGAAGACAGATACAAAACAGACTCCAAATTCCTAAAAAACGGAAAAGAAACGGGTTGTTGGGTTTCACGGAGATATTGGGTAAAGACGAATGAAGAGAATTTCTCTTTGTTGCGCTAATGGCAGGGAATGTTTGGGGTAGGTGAGATCAGGCTGCAGGACCAGAAGGTTTTTCGCACAGTAGCGTCTGCATGTGAAGCTCAGCCAACCTTGGAGATAACTGTTGTGATAAGGAAATGCAGGATACCTTGTCTAACACACAAGAGACACTGCCCCACAGACAGATCACCTTCTTTGCCGGGAATGAAACTGTCAACTCCCCAGATTTCAGGCTGAGAGAAGATGGTTTTCCTTTACGGAGATGCATGAGCAGGGCAGAGATGACCATTTGCCCTCCTGCCAGGGAAGGACAAGATGTGTGGATATCCTGAATGAGGACCATAAAAGGTTTGGGGACACTGGCCTTGTAATGATTGGGTAAAGGTGCAGGGCAGCACACATGGGGACTCAAGCCCAATTTCAGGACAGGTCAGGGAGAAACCCTCCCTGCTGGGAGAGGAAGAGTTAAAAAGTTGAACACACTCTGTGAAAGGGA
Organism: Euleptes europaea; assembly: GCF_029931775.1. NCBI lineage: Eukaryota > Metazoa > Chordata > Lepidosauria > Squamata > Sphaerodactylidae > Euleptes > Euleptes europaea. The sequence continues at coordinate 11,199,815 of NC_079321.1, read as the reverse complement.
CACAAGCCAAGGATCAGGGAGAAATAGAGTGAAGTCCACATAAACCAGCCTCTCTTTCCAAGCTCCAGTTTGGCTTGTGTCCATTCCTCGGAAAGGAATCTCAAGGTAAATCCAGTGACTTGTACGACCTAGTTAGTGTCTTGGTTTTGTTTCTTTCGACTAGCTTCTGTATCCCTTAGGCTACTGATCTGTTACACTTTTCATGTACTCCTAGGGCTTTTCCACATTCTCAGTTTCCTCACTTCTAAGTTCTTGTTTCTGGGAGGGGGGGTGTTCAGTTCTGCACATTCTTTTGCTCCCTCTAGTAGTCGATTTGACACCAAGTGGCGTTAAATGCAGCACAAAAACCTGCAGTTTTAATCCGCAGGAGGATATGCTGCATTTAAAGATGCTTTATGTCGAATCGACCACCAGAGGGAGCAAAACATGTGCAGAACTGACCCCCTCCTCCCCAGGTGGAAACAGGAACTAAGAAGCAAGAAAAATGAGAATGCAGGAAAGCCCCTAGAAGAATACAGATATATATAAGCAAATCAAGTTTTCTTTATTGTTCTGAAGATCTCAAACTGTTCCAAAAAGGTTCTCACCCAGGCATCTGGCTGTTAATCCATGCATACGCCAAATAACCTGACTGGCTGGAGGGTCAGCAGGCAGGAAAAAAGGGGAGACCTGTAGCATGTGGTATTGGTGTGTGGGTCGCCGCTGTGGGTGCCTCAAACGGAGGCAGGGAAACTAAGCTTGAGAGGTGGCAGGCTCTACCCCATTGCGTAGGAGGGAATGGGGCAAGGGAGCTCATGCACAGATTTCCCCCTCCCACCTCTTGGATGATCTCAGGCAAGGAGAGCAGGGAGGGATGGTGGTGGTGAATCATTACAATGACAACATATTCAGCAGCAATATCCCATTCTTATGGACCCATTCTTAACTTACCCCAGTATTGGCTCCCAGAGCGGTAGGGCAGTTCAATTGGTGTTGAAAGTTGCAATGTTGATTCTGTGACCTTAGGCAGATCATGAGAGGGAGGGCACCTTGGCCATCTTCTGGGCATGAAGTATGGGTCACTGGGAGTGTGTGGGGGGAGGTAGTTCGGAATTTCCTGCATTGTGCAGGGGGTTGGACTAGATGACCCTGGTGGTCCCTTCCAACTCTGTGATTCTTTGAAATGCCTGGTTATGAGCCAGAACTAAGGGATGAATAAGGGAAGGAACGGTATACTTAAGGCAGCTCATCTCAGAAAACTACATGGCTCCATAACTTGGGACCAGGGCACCTAAAGGACTGTCTTCTCCCAAATGTTTCTGCCTGGGAATCAAGATCACAGGGTGAGGCCCTCCTGACTGCCCCATAAATCAAAGAAACTCATTTGGTGAGTGCACGCAACAGGGCCTTTTCAGTGGCAGCCCCGTGATCCTGGAACTACCTCCCCTGAGAGGTGCCCCTGACCCTTTCATTTTTTATCTTTAGGAGGTAGCTGAAGATGGTTTTGTTTAGGACTGCATTTGATCAAACCAGTCCCAAACTGTGATGTTAAAATGTTGGTTTGATGTCTTTTTATGTTTTTTATTTATACCGTAAGCCTCCTTGAGCTCCATAAGGAAGAACGGAGGCTAATAAATGTAACCTTAATTTTGCCCTGTGCCATTCAAAAATGTGAACAAAACCAAAGGTGCTGTGCGATATTTTTACACACAACTTGTGTGTCCGTCCAGAGGCTTCACATCTCCCCATCCCCGTTCAGGCAAACCCAGTTTTATGAAAGGGAGGGATAAACCTTTTATCTCTGGGCTGACAGTTAATCTGATGTCAATCCTGTGCGAAATCTTCCTCTGCAGGCTATGAAACAGAAGGCAACTTTATGTGCTACCTAAGGACACTCCAATTTGACAGCTGCGACCCAGCAAAACCAGCTTTAACTGCATATTGTGAATTCACAAACCAAATTGATGGGCGTGTTCAGAGCTTACCTATGAGTTTAAAGTTTGCACGAAGTAAGTAAGAGAATGACTGTAGATAGCCACAGATATTTACAGGATTGCCCATATCCCAGTTACCCCCGTCTTCCAAATCTTAGATCTCAGCATGATGGTGGCTGGCAAAGGGCTTCACTGTGCAAATTTTCCTAGGCTCAGGAGCTGTGGACCCTAATCTGGAGAACCGGGTTTGATTCCCCACTCCTCCACATGAGCGGCGGACTCGAATCTGGTGAACCAGGTTGGTTTCCTCCCTCCTACCCACGAAGCCAGCTGGGTGATCTTGGGCTAGTCACAGCTCTCTTAGAGCTCTTTCAGCCCCACCTGCTTCACAGGGTGTCTGTTGTGGGGAGGGGAAGGGCAGGTGATTGTAAGCCGGTTTGATTCTTCCTTAAATCGGCATATAAAAACCAATTCTTCTTCTTCTTCCTCTTCCTCTTCTTCTTCTTCCCCCCTGCAAAGCAGCTATGCATGCTTAGTTTGCACTCCAGAGAGCCATAACACTTGCAGAGACTATGCAGACATGCTAAGTACATGCAGCTACTTTACTTGTGTTCTGGATGACTCTGGGCAGGTCTGATTCAGATACAGACCTACGCTTAAGAAGCCCTAGATGTCTAGTTCACTTTTCTGTACCAGATCATTACATTCCTAGCCAGAGGTACACCTCAGCAATGCTTTAGGCTCATTAGGGGTATAGTACACAAGTAAATACTATTAAAGAATCTCCTCTACTCTTTTAAATTTTGATTAACATATCTCTATTGTAGTCTTGCCCTGATCTGGCTGGCGCAGGTGAGCCCAATCTCGTCAGATCTTGGAACTCAGCAGGGTTGGCCCTGTTTAGTTTCTGGATGGGAGACCACCAAGGAAGTCCAGGGTTGCTATGCAGAGGCAGGCAATGGCCAACCACCTCTGAGCATCTCTGGCCTGGAAAACCCTACAGGGTCACCATAAGGCGGCAGTGACTCGACAGCACTTTCCACCACCATCACTGCATTCTTAACATTGCCCATAGCTTAAAGCAAGTCTGTATGAGAGAAAATAAGGATTAGAAATCAATTTGAAATGCAAAAGTGTTAACCAGTAGAATTAGTGACTGAAGAAGATGCGGGGAAGTCATATATAGCAGATAGCATTGAATACTATAGATAACATATTCTCAGTAATAGCAATGAGCTTTTTTTGTTACAAGTAGTTACAACTGAATATATTGTTGAGATATGTTTATTTTTGTTAAATTGTAGAAAATAATAAAAAATAATTAAAAAATAATAATAAAAAAATTGGCCAAATCCACAAAATTATATACCGTCCATCATTGTTACCTAGATAATTAAAGGAGAGCAATTGCAGGTGTCCATAAAAGTTTCTTACCCCCAAAAAAGCAGCACAGGCAAGGAGCCCCTTTCTGAGAAGAAGCTCTCGAATCAATTCAGTGTCCACCAGTCTGAGGAGACAATACTGACCTTGATGGACCAGAGGTCTGAATCAGAATAAGGCAGCTTCATTTGTTCAAGTCTACCTGACATTGCATGGGCAACAGTGAAAAAGCAGGTGCATCCCTGCTGGATTTAATGGTCTGGAATTATTGGCCATATTTATCATGATTGGTGACCTTTCAGATCTTAGAAGCTAAGCAGGGTCGGCCCTGGTTAGTATTTAGATGGGAGACCTCCAGGGAATACCAGGGTTGTGACTTGGAGGCAGGCAATCACAAACCACCTCTGGATGGCTCTTGCCTTGAAAACCCCACCAGGGATTGCCATACGTCAGCTGTGACTTGACAGCGCACAGACACACACACTTGTTAGACCCTGGGATCATATTTTTAGAACACTTGTCCTTTAACAGGAAGACATGATGGCCAATGTCCACTTGGTAGAGTTGTAGACCAAGGGATGCCAGCAGTTAAAGGCTACAGAAATGTACCAGGTGACATTTTTCCTGGTACAGAAATGGCCAGAAAAGATGGCAGCCAATCTCTGAATGCCAGCACTACGAGTCAACATCAGAGAAGGGCCTTGGGCTCTATGCCCAGTTTGTCAACTCTCCTGGGCGGTTGGTTGGCTGCTGTTTGAACCAGGATGTTGGACTAGACGGACCACGGGTCCAATCCAGCAGGGCACTTTGTATGTTCTTATGTTCACTTGCTAAATTTCTGTAGGTAAAATGACTCTTAGTAGCTCAAAGGACAAATGTCCTATGAGGAAAAAGAAGGGAGGTTTGCTTTACATCTTCCGACATGAGATGAGATTTAGTTTTCTCTTGCTCTTTTCCTCCACAGAAAACACCATAGCATGTAACCGCACAGACATAGGTGTTGGAGAGAATGGAATAGAGGTTGTGAAACCTTGTCCGGAGAGGGACAGTTCCGTCCGAGGAAACATCACTTACAAGTGTGAGAAGCACACCTGGGTCGTTCATCGAAACAGCTGCCTGTCTGTCCCAGTAAACAATCTTGTAAATAATGCCGAGGTAAGAACAAATGTCTGTGGCCATTTTTGCATGGTAATTAGCAACACGTTCCAGGCTGAATTGCCCGACAGGTCCCGATCCAATTCCCTACGAACTTTTTAAAGTCAACAGCGATTGGTGGGCCAACATTCTTGCTCCTGTATTCACACAAATTAATGCCTCAGGAGCTATTCCAAAATCTTGGAGACATACTATTATCGTCCCAATCTTTAAAAAGGGTCAGCGCTCTGACCCAAGCTGTTATCGTCCAATCAGCCTTTTGTCTTGCTTAGGCAAATTGTATTCCTCCTACTTATTAAAGAGGCTGTTGGACTGGGTTGAGAGTAATGACATCCTTGGCTGGGAACAGATTGGCTTTAGAAGGGGTTGGTCTGTCACGGACCACTGTTTAGTGCTCTCCCATCTAGCAGAGAAATATTCCTCCCCCAGAAATGGCACCCTTTATGCTGGTTTTATGGATCTTAAGGGAGCTTTTGATACCATACCGAGGGAGAGGCTATGGTTGAAACTATCACATTCTACTATGGATAGGAGGTTACTATGGCTTATTCAGCAATTTCATACTGACCTCACAGCTCAGGTTCGCTGTGGCAACCAAGGAGAACTAACCAAACCCTTTGAACTGGTCAAGGGAGTTAGAAAAGGTTGCCTCCTTGCTCCTCTCTTGTTTAACCTATACCTGAATGATATGGCAACCAATTTCTCAGAGTTTTGCCACCCCCCAAAGCTTGCAAGTCATCCCACCCTGATTCTACTCTATGCTGACGATGCAGTTCTCCTGTCCCGCACAAGAATTGGTTTGAAAAGATCTTTGCAAACTTTTTCTGAGTACTGCTCTAGGGAAGGTCTTAAAATAAACCATCATAAATCTAAGATTATGATCTTCACTAAGAGGAGAAAATTTCCTCCTTTTCTCTGGGTATTAGATGGCTTTGAGGTTGACCAAGTCAAGGAGTTTGTTTACTTTGGCATTCTTTTTTCCCGTAACCTAAATTGGAATGCCCATCAAAAAGCAATGTCCAACAAAATTAAACCTGGGGTTGGTGCTATTGTCAATTTTTTTCACACCAAAGGTGGCAAATATATTCCAGGGGCTATTCAGGTTTTTAACCTGAAAATTACCCCAATTATCCTCTTTGGTGTTGCCATCTGGATTACAGTCATCAATGAATCTATAGATCGTCCACTGCTTCAGTTCTTACGAAAATTTCTAAATGCCCCTCGATGTGTTGCTGGCATTACTCTTCGTTCCGAGTTTGGCCAAATGTCACTTGAAGCTAGGGCGTGGTTGGCTGCCTTTAAACTACACCTTAAACTGTGCTTTAGCACTGAGGGGTTCCAAGCTTCTCTGAAGCATGACCCTTTTAAATCCTCATGGCAAAAAATCTTAGATGAGAAACTGGCGTTGTTGGGCTTCTCGCAGGATATGTTATCAGATTTGGGAAAACTGAAGCTTTTGCCAAAATTAAAAAGCGCATTAAAGAGCTCGATTATAACAGCACTACTTTTCGTGCTCGTCGTGTCTGTTCATCCCAGTTCTTCGGAATACCCCCTCCACGTGGTCTGCCTGCCTATACATATTATCTGACAACTCTTCGTCTCTGTAGAGCTTTTTGCTTGGCTAGATTGAATGCTAACCCTTCTATGGTAATGCAGGGCAGAATTCTGAATATACCATACTCCGACAAGATCTGCCCTTGCTCTTCTGGCTCTATTGACTCATTAGCCCATGCCCTTTTGGAATGCCACTTTTACGAGGAACTTCGATCGCACTATATTTCCCCCCTTTTAATATACAAATCCAATGCCTCTGTGACTGACATAATGCCTTTTTTACTAAGTGATAGGGACCCCAAGGCTACATTGTCAGTGGCAAGATTTGTTTCAGTCCTTATATCCCTCCAACACTAGATATATGCTGCTCAAGATCAATTGATCAAGGAGCTTCTAAGGGATGAAAGGAAAGGAAAGGAATTTTGCACGCTGAACCGTCATTCCGGAAGTGACTGCGAAGCCGGCGCATTCCTGCTTTGCATTACAAAAGAGCCCATTTAATGCAACCTTTGGTGTTTGCTGCGAAGAATTTCCCTCAAGGAACAATGCAAAATAACAGAGACGCATTAGCTATGCATATCCTAATGGCCATGCAAACAGGAACAATGGAGCAGGCGAGTGGAACTTCTCCTTTTGCGTCAGGACCGTGAAAAGGCATTTTTAAAGTCGCATTTTAAAAAAGAGCTTTGAGCGAGCATCAAAATTGACCTTGCAAAAATGGCCTGCCGCTTTTCAGTAATCTCGGAAACAATCCTCCTCCTGAATAATTGACCCCCCCAAAGGAATAGAAGCTTTTACTGATTGATCACTTCCCCAAAATGGCAAAATTGCAGGTTTAAAAATACATAAATAAATTCGAGGCCTTCTAGGTTATGGCATTTCCCCATTTTCTGTGTAATTGACTGGGGGGAGGGCATGCTTACTGTAGTGTTATGAAGTCTGATTTGGGAATTGGTTAATGTACGATTGAAAATTGGGTGATACAGGTGGGTGAGAACTGCCCATTTATTCCTACACTTTGCCTCCCATCAGTTAACCAATCAGTTTGATCCATAAGAGAACTCATCCTCTTATCCCAACACTTCGGTGAGGTTTCTTGTCAAAAGCCTTTTGAAAGTTCAAGTAGATAATGTCTACTGGATCACCATTGTCTACATGCTTGTTCACTTTCTCAAAGAACTCCAGAAGGTTGGTGAGGCAGGACTTCCCTTTGCAGAAGCCATGCTGATTTTCCCTCAGCAGGCTTTGTTCCTCTATGTGCTGCTATGCGGTCGGCATAAGACAGCTGTGAAATGATGGCCAAAAAACCCACAGAACTCTTGGGTGTATAGTATATAGTAAGATTCTTTCATCAGCAACTTGCTACAGAATTTATGCTCATTTGAAGGACTACTGCAGTAACTACACATTCTCGCTAATGGTTAATAGGCGAGCCTTTATTTTCCTTTCTAGAAACCATTTCTCGACATTTTATGCCAAAGGAAATGTAACATTCTTACAGCATAATTTGGCAGAGTATCAAGTCCTTCGTGGCATGCCCCCTGTGTTAAGACATTTTCATTTTTTCCCCTTCTAGTCCTTGGTGTCCAGCCCCGCACCCAGTCAGGAACTGCCCGCATACCTGGAAAAGCTGAACAACACCGTCAAGACGGAACAGAAAGATATAAGCAATTCGTCAGCAGATCTGGAAGCTGTGGTTGGCATTTTGAATACGATTTCAGTTATACCTGTAGAGGCAAAGAAGGAAATAGTGGAAGTAAGTGAGACGGCTTTTGGGTTGGATCCAGTGGCTCTGTTCCTGTGATGGTGACGTTTTGCCCTCACAAGGAGTCTTTTGCGCCAGGGGAGAGTTTGGCTATGTTCAGAATGGATCTGCAGGCATTCTCTGCTTTACAAAGGAAGGGGGGTAGTTGTGAATTTCCTGCATTGGGCAGGAGGTTGGACTAGATGACCCTGGTGGTCCCTTCCAACTCTATGATTCTCTGATTCTAACAAGGATGAGGATCAGGCCAGAAAGAGGGTGACTGGGTGACGCCCAGCTCAGGATGAAGCCAGCCTGTTACAGCATCAATAGTTTTGCTATACAGTATTTTGGTATTTTGCCTGCAAGGTACTGTCCGGAGGGATGGAAAATTCTGGCTGAGAACATGCCCTTTGACTTCAACTAGGAAGTGAACATCCTGGAGATGGCAGGGTAGGGTTGCCTGTTCCAGGTCGGGAAATACCTGGAGATTTTGGGGCTGGAGTCTGGCAAGGATGGGATTTGTTGAGGGGAGGGACTTCAATGGGGTATAATTAAAGTCAATGTTAAAACTGCTGGCAAGCAGAAGAACTAATAAAATGCCTTCATGAATAAAACTGTCTTCAAGCTGCCTCCTAAAGATCAAGAGTGTGGGAGCCAGGCACACCTCCCTGGGGAGGTTGTTTCATAACCATGGGGCCATGGGGCCAGCATGGTGTAGTGGTTAAGAGTGGTGGTTTGGAGTGGTGGACTCTGATCTGGAGGAACGGGTTCGATTCCCCACTTCTCCACATGAGCAGCAGAGGCAGCCGTTTTCTCCAGGCGAACTGATCCCTGTTGCCTGAAGATCAGTTGTAATCCCAGGAGATCTCCAGCCACTGCCTGGAAGCTGGCAACCCTATGGCAAGGTGGGAGGTGGCATTGCTGCCTCAGTTGGGGAAGGAAGAAAATAGAACAGCATGAAGGTGAATGTAGAATTCAGATACCTTCTCCAGTTCTTAGAAGAGTTAAATTAAGTTGGGTACTCGTTTTAAGTAGTTATTAGAAACTCAGGACAAAGTTCAATTTTCGCACATAGGATAGAGAAAGTGGAGAAAGATAACTTTTTTCTCCCTCTCCCAGAGTACTAGAACTTGGGGAAACCCAGTGAAGTTGAGGAGATATAGATTCAGGACTGAGAAAGGGGAATACTTCTTTACTCCATGAATTATTGACTTGTGGAACTACTTCAGGGCTTCATTGTCATCATTATGCCAAAGGTGGAAGTTCAAAAACCTGAATATTTTCTAGAGGCAACCCGTTAGAAATCAAGCAGACAAGGGGTTTTCATTATGCACTTCTTTTCAACCTTTAGAAGTCACTCTGCTCTTCCCCCGCATTTTCCCCGTGTTTTCTGGATGCTGTTTCTGGCAGCATCCAGAAAACGCGGAGAAAACAAGGGGAGAGAGAGAAGTGACTTCTAAAGGTCGGGAAAGACATGCATGATGAAAAAAAAGCCCTGAAGTAGTCCGGGGTTGATCGCCACAGAAACAACGCATGCATAAAAGATCAAAGGCTCCTCACATAGCAACCGATCCTAAACAGGTCTACTAAAAATCCTAGTCAAGTCTGATCGATAGGGTTTACTCCCAGGAAAGTGTTCTTAGGAGAGCACTGTTAGTTGAGTTGAGTGGTAAAATACTGCCCCAATTATTTGTTTGTTTGTTTAAAACATTTATTAGCTGTCTTTCTACCTTATAGGAACTGAAGGCAGCTTACAATGTAAATAATAATAGTATACATTAAAAAAACACTAGTTATAATAAATAAGTTAAAACTGCTGGTAAGCAGAAGAACTAATCAAATGCCATAATGAATAAAACTGTCTTCAAGCTTCTTCCTAAATATCGAGAGTGTGGGAGCCAAGCGCACCTCCCTGGGGAGGTTGTTTCATAACCATGCGGCCAGCGTGATATAGTGGTTAAGAGCAGTGGTTTGGAGCAGTGGACTCTGATCTGGAGAACTGGGTTTGATTCCCCACTTCTCCACATCAGTGGCGGAGGCTAATCTGGTGAACTGGGTTGGTTTCCCCACTTCTCCACATGAAGCCAGCTGGGTGACCTTGGGCTAGTCACACTCACTCAGCCCCACCTACCTCACAGGGTGCCTGTTGTGGGGAGGGGAAGGGAAGGCAATTGTAAGCCGGTTTGATTCCCCCTTAAGTGGTACAGAAAGTCGGCATATAAAAACCAAATCTTCTTTTTCTTCTTCTGCTACTGAAAAGGCCCTCTCTCCTGTACCCACCAGAAAAGCTTCTTTGGGGGATGGGCCTCTCCCTGTGATCTTAGTTCACGGGCAGGAACGTATGGGATATTTGAAAACTGAAATCTGGAAGGAAGTTATTCCAGTTGTAAGCCAGTAGGTGGGTTTGGGTAAGCTAATGTTTGTGGGAGGTAGAGTTTCCACTTCACAGCAGGTTTAATAACAACTATTTCCTTGCTCTGTTACAGAATTTTTTATCCACAGTTGATACTGTCATCAATGCTCCAACAGACACTTGGAGCCCCATTCAGAACGGGACCTCTCAATTACTGGATTCGGTGGAGCAATTTTCGAATTCCCTCATGGCTGTAAACAACACCATTCCTTCTGTCAGCCTGGATAACATTCAGCTCCAAGGCGTTGTCCTGGACAACACCAGTGTTTCAGACTATGACAAGAATTTTATGTTCTCCAGCTCCAACCTCAGTGGCAATGTGCTAATCGACAAAGAGCAAATAAAAAAAGGGGAACTCTTTCAGTCCACCATCATTAGTGTGGCTTACTCCGATCTCAGCCATATTATCCCGCAGCACGAGCAGACCAAAGAATTAATAAATGGCTTAGTGATCTCAACAGTAGTGAAGGCGAACAAAAGCGAGCCCTTCCAGATCCAGATGACATTTGCAAAGATGAACGAGTCGTTGATAAAACCTCGGTGCGTCTTTTGGAATTTCAATTTCTCGGGGGACCGAGGCGACTGGGACTCCTCTGGCTGCAAAAGCACCAATAACGAAGAGAACGTCAGTTGCTCCTGTGACCACTTGACCTCCTTTTCTATGCTGATGTCTCCTGCGGGACGTGCAGACTATGACGAAAGCCAGTGGCAGGCCCTGAGTTACATCACTTACATAGGCGTGGGCGTTTCCATATTGAGCCTGGTGGTCTGCATTGTCATTGAAGCTCTCGTATGGAAATCCGTGACCAAAACGAGAATATCCTACATGCGCCACGTCTGTATCCTGAACGTTGCGATTTCTCTCCTGCTTGCAGACATCTGGTTCGTTGTGATTGCAGCAAGAGAGGAGGATGGAATGGAAACGAATATCTGCACAGCAGCCACCTTTTTCGTCCACTTCTTCTACCTTTGTGTGTTCTTTTGGATGCTTTCCTTGAGCCTCATGCTCTTCTACCACTTGGTCTTCATTTTACACAACACCAGCCAAACCATCATGAAAGCCGTCGCCTTCTGCTTGGGTTACGGTTGCCCTCTGGTTATCTCCGCTATCACCATAGCTGTTACTTTGCCGCAGGACTCTTACAAAAGAGGAGACGTCTGCTTCCTTAACTGGGACAAGAGCTATGCTCTCTTGGCACTGGTTGTTCCCGCCCTGGTCATTGTTGCTATTAATGTTGTGATTACCATTGTGGTCATAGCAAAAATACCGATACGTTCCATTGGGGAAAGGCCAAGAAACGACGAAAGGAGCTCAATATATCGGATCACCAAGAGTATTGGCGTTCTGACACCACTCTTAGGACTTACCTGGGGATTCGGCTTAGTTACCATTTTCAAGCAAAGCTCAATAGTGTTCCATATTATATTTAACGTGTTCAATGCCTTTCAGGTAAGTAGATCAAAGATAACAATTGGCTGATAAATCTGGAAAATAAAAATGTGGTCAGTATTTTCTAGATGATACCAAGAAACCCATAAAACTTCTTAGATGCGGGGGAGGAGAGATTTCTACCTTCCATTTTCATGCGAAAACATGAAATGTATTTGTAGTCAGCATGAATTTATTTGTAATGTTATTTGGTGTGATGATCCCCCAATGGTCCAAAATATGTCTGGAACATTTTGTTATTGTTATAGAAGAATATTGTCCATGATGATTGATGGAAAGGAATTACTGTTCACAACAGCTGTTGCTTTATAGATCTGCAGAAGAACCGTATACACTTACACAGGAATTCATCTGCAGGCTAGGATTGACTTGATATTTGCGAGGGGGGGGTACCAAATCATGCATGCCTTGAAAATAGCTCAAGTCCCCAAATCATAGACCTAGAAAATCCAAGCCCCTTAATAACATAAGAAAAGCCATGCTGGATCAGACCAAGGCCCATCAAGTCCTGCAGTCTGTTCACACACTGGCCAACCAGGTGCCTCTAGGAAGCCCACAAACAAGACAGCTGCAGCAGCATTGTCCTGCCTGTGCTCCACAGCACCTAATATATTCAGCATGCTCCTCTGATCCTGGAGAGAATAGGTATGCATCATGACTAGTATCCATTAAGTACCCATGCCACATCTGAAACTCTTGCCGTACATGTCTGGCATTTGGGTTTTCAGAATTTTTGCTTCCATTTTTGCATCTCACTACAAGAGACTATGAATTTTTTTTTAGGGATTAATTTTTAGGGACAGCAGCTTTAACAGTGCACGGCGACAGGTGTTGTCGATTATAGCTTGTACTAGAACTGGTCCACTATCTGGCATGAATCTAAGCCAAGTCTAAATGTGGGGCAGTCCTATCTGCACAGGTAGAAAGATGTGAGAGGCCTGGCTTTGTTTGTTTGTCTGTTCATACATTATGGGGGAAAGCATCCAAGCTATTGCTGTAGCTAAAACCACCGTGGTGTAGAGCCAGTGTGGTGTAGTGGTTAAGAGCGGCAAACTCTAATCGGGAGAACTGGGTTCAATTCTCCACTCCTCCACACAAAGCCTGCTGGGTGACCTTGGGCCAGTCACAGTTCTCTCTGAGCTCTTTCAGTCCCACCTACCTCAAAGGTGCCTGTTGTGGGGAGGGGGAGGCAATTGTAAGCTGCTTTGAGACTCCTTAAGGTAGAGAACAGTGGGGTATAAAACCCAGCTCTTCTTCTAAAAACAGTGGTGTGGCTAAATGAAGCTATTCGTCTGTCGCCATCTTGAAGGCTGTCCGTTGCCAAAGCTAAGACTGCTTAGACTGCTTATGGTCTTGCCAGGAAAAATTATGCCTTTCAGATAGGGTTGCCAGGTGCCCCCTCATCTTCAGCGGGAGGTTTTAGGGGCGGAGCTGTGGCAGGCAATCAGAGTTGAGAAATGCTCTGCTTTTGACTTTTCCACACTGGGTTTTTCTAGTGGTCTGAAAAAAACAGAGGAAAAACTCAGCGTGGGTTGGGAGCAAGCAAGCGACGATGGGCAAACCATGCAGCACACAAGGGGGGGGGGACAAAATGCAATTAAGAAACCATGCTGGGGGGGGGGATCCAATGCAGAAAAGCCCTTTGCCTAGAAGTGGGTTTTTGTGGACATCAGACGGATCCAATTACACTGGAGTCAGCGTGGTGTAGTGGTTAAGAGTGGTGGTTTGGAGCGGTGGACTCTGATCTGGAGATCCAGGTTTGATTCCCCACTCCTCCACATGAGCGGCGGAGGCTAATCTGGTGAACTGGATTTGTTTCCCCCACTCCTCCCCATGAAGCCAGCTGGGTGACCTTGGGCTAGTCACACTCTCTCAGTCCCACCTACCTCACAGGGTGTCTGTTGTGGGGAGGGGAAGGGGAGGTGATTGTAAGCCAGTTTGATTCTGCCTCAAGTGGTAGAGAAAGTCGGCATATAAAAAACCGACTCTTCTTCTTAAAAAATCTGCTTGTATAAGAATGTCTAAGACACCACTATAGAATGTTATATAATTTGAATTTGCAAATATTTTACAGGGATTATTCATTCTGTTGTTTGGAATTCTCTGGGACAGAAAGGTAGGAAAAGAATCATATTAAAACAGCCCAGTTTTACAGTTATAAAATGGCCATAATTGCTCGAGGTGGGATTTAATTTTCCTTGTTTCAAACCTGCAGGTACGAGAAGCCTTAGTGAAGAAGTGTTCACTGCCCAGATGGAGTTCGCAAACCTCAAAGGTAACGTACAATCCAGGAACAAATAACTGGTTGGTTCCAAAATGCTCTTCTGCAGATGGATGGTAACTTCCTCTCATGGAAGAGCTGTTTGATATCTTCCATGAACTAGTGCATTGCCCTAGAGAAGAGATGCAAAATCCAAAAATTTCCTTTTGCATGGGAATTTAAAAATCCTCTTAGATAAGTGAAGGATGACACCTGAGATAGAACCTACCCATGCTCAGTACAAATTTCTGTGCAAGTAATTACAGAACAATGCTAGTTGCTGCTTTCCTTCCACTCACGGTGCTTTGAATCCAACCTGTTGTATTTGTGTGTGCATTTTTCAATTAACTGAAGAGCACCCTTTTCTCGCCCTGTGTACAAAAGCACAATTCCATGTGCATCCTAGGCAGATCAGGATATTTCTACTTACTGATACAGGGTTTAGTCTTAATGGAGGCCCAGCTAGGGTTGCCAGGTCCCTCTTTGCCACCGGCGGGAGGTTTTTGAGGTGGAGCCTAAGGAGGGTGGGGTTTGGGGAGGGGAGGGACTTCAAAGCCATAGAGTCCAATTGCCAAAGAGGCCATTTTCTCCAGGGGAACTGATTTCTTTCGGCTGGAGATCAGTTGTAACAGCAGGAGATCTCCAGCTAGTACCTGGAGGTTGGCAACCCTAGCCACAACTGGTCTGCAAGGGTGCGTTCTTATATGTGTAAGAATATAGCTGAGTCCTTAGCATATATTAGGAAACTACTTATTCACTGAAGTTTAGATTTCATAAGCCCCTTTTCAGCCTTGTAAACTTTTAGTGCTTTGACATTTGAAAACTGTTGAGATACTGGTTAACATCATAAAGCAGTTTTTTTTTCTTTTTTTTGTTTAAGGCTTTATTCCTGAAGCTACTTGATTAAAACTATCATAAAATAAAACACAAATAAATCAAAACAGCCAGCAAAAAAAAAAAAAAAAAAAATCTAAGCTTTTTGTGTGCGTGTAAAGGGCCATCAAGCTGCAGCCGACGTACGGTGAGCCCAGCAAGGGGTTCTCAAAGCCAGTGAGAAGCAGAGGTGGTTTGCCATTGCTTTCCTCTGCAGAGTCTTCCTTGGTGGTCTCCCTTCCAAGTAGTGACCCTGCTTAGCTTCCAAGATCCGACGAGATCGGGCTATACCATGCCCCCTTCCCTCCCTTAGTTTATATGTATGTACGTAGGTAAGTAGAGAGCCCTGTGGCACAGAATGGTAAGCTGCAGTATTGCAGTCCAAGCTCTGCTCACGACCTGAGTTCGATCCCAACGAAGTTGGTTTCAGGTAGCCGGCTCCAGGTTGGCTCAGCCTTCCATCCTTCCGAGGTTGGTAAAATGAGTACCCAGCTTGCTGGGGGCAAAGGGGAGATGACTGGGGAAGGCACTGGCAAACCACCCCGTAAACAAAGTCTGCCTAGTAAACGTCGGGATGTGACATCACCCCATGGGTCAGGAATGACTCAGTGCTTGCACAGGGGACCTTTACCTTTACATATGTAAGTGCCATCAAGTCACAAACGATGTATGGCTACTCCAGCGAGGGGTTTTCAAGGCAAGTGAGGAGCAGCGATGGTTTGCCCTCGCCTTCCTCTGCAGAGCCTTCCTTGGTGGTCCCTCTTCCAAGCACTGATCCCGCTTAGCTTCTGAAATCTCACGAGATTGTGCTATCCCACACTGCCTTCCCTCCTCCAAGCTGTTTATTAACTCTTATTTCTGTCTTGCAGTCATCATCCCAGGGCCTTTCGGCTCCCATGATCTCTATCAGTTCTCCCTTCTCCAGAGCATTCAACTGCATGTTTGGCAAAGCAGGTAAGTGATGATGAAAAGGAAGCACAGCCAAGGTGGGCCCTTTAAAAGAGAGTGAAACCCAGATGCTTTGGATCATGCCACGAGCTGGACTTTCAAACGTCCATAATATTAATGCAGTAAAAGGCCCATCCTACTCCCTTAGACCCACAGTGCCCCAAAAGTTCCTTGCATGAACACTTGAAGCTGCCTTATATTGAATCAGACTCTTGGTTCAACGAGGTCAGCATTGTCTATTCAGAGTGGCAATAGTTCCCCAGGGTCCCAGGTAGAGATCTTTCACATCACCTGCTACCTAGTGCTCTTAACAGGAGGTGCTGGGGATTGAACCTGGGACCTTCTGCATATCAAACAGATGCACTACCACTGAGCCGTGACACCTTCCTATAAGAAGCTGCCTATGACTGAGACTCTTGCAGCCCATTCCTGAGGCTGGGGGCCGAATCGCCTTAGGGAAGCCCCTGAAGAGGCTTCTCAGCTGCGCTATCCCGGCTGCCGTGGTCTGCCCCCCTCTCCAGGAATGGGCTGTTGGTCTATCAAGGTCAGTACTGTCTATTCAGACTGGCAACAGCTCTCCAGAGTCTCCGGCAGAGGTTTTTCACATCACCTATTACCTCATCCTTTTAACTGGAGATGCCGGGGTTTGAACCTGGGACCTGCTGCATGCCAAACAGATGCTTTGCCACTGAGCCACAGCTTGCATGAGTGAGGCACCAGCCTGCTTGCTTTCAGCAGTTTCCCGGAGACCCAGAGTGGGATAGAAGTCTGGGTGAGACCAGATGTTTGAGCCCCTGCCCTGCCTTGGAAGCTCACTGGGTCATGTTGGGCCAGTTGGGCCTAGCCTACCTTACAGTGTTGCAGTGAGGATAAAACGGAGGAGAGTCACGTCTGCTGCCCTGAGCTCCCTTGGAGAAAGAAATGTATTAAGTAAAAATAATTAAAAGGAATATTCATTCTTATGGCCAGTTACATCCATGTATGCCAAAGTTCTGTATAAAAACATTCCCCCAGATCTAGGGATTGGTCATGGTGGCAGCAGAGCACGGTGGGGCACAGGGGAGGATTCTCACTCCCACCACAGAGTCCTGTTAGAGGGGACATGGGGTGCGGTTAGGGTTGCCAGGTCCCTCTTCGCCACTGGTGGGAGGTTTTGGGGGCAGAGCCTGAGGAGAGTGGAGCTTGGGGAGGGGAGGGACTTCAATGCCATAGAGTCCAATTACCAAAGCAGCCATTTTCTCCAGGTGAACTGATCTATATCGGTTGGAGATCAGTTGAAATAGCAGGAAATCTCCAGCTGGTACCTGGAGGTTGGCAACCCTACATATCACTAATCAGCATCTTTTAAATGTCCCTTATCTTTTGCATTACAGGAAAATATCAAGTTTCTACAGAATCGGCCTCTTCGTCTTCGGAAAACACGTCCAAAGAGTATTCTTTGCTGACCTGATCACACAGACGCTTGCCTTTCCCACAGGCCTCAGGGTATTGCTTCTTTCCAGATAAAGCGATCAGGAAGCATCTGTGAATAACGGACATTTTGCCTGTGCCTTGGCTGCGAAGTGTTGCGACGTATAAATGCAGCATGTCATTCTTCCAATGTACCATGCGGCACGGGGACGGTGAATTTTAAGACCATCTTTGGCCGAGAAGTAGGGTTGCCAGCTCCAGGTTGGGAAATACCTGGATATTTGGGGGGTGGAGCCTGAGGAGGGCGGGGTTTGGGGAGGGGAGGGACTTCAATGCTATAGAGCCCAATGGCCAAAGCGGCCATTTTCTCCAGGGGAACTGATCTCTGTCGGCTGGAGATCAGGTGTAATAGCAGGAGATCTGCAGCTACTGCCTGGAGGTCGGCAACCCTAGCGAGAAGCCAGTCAGTAGTGTGGGCTTCGGTGTGGTCAGACACTGGAGTCCTTCCTGCCATGAGGTCCTTTTGGCCTCGATCCAGTTGTAGTATGGCCAACTAGTTGTACCTGACAAGGGGCGGCTGCAGATGGCGGCCCTTTTTCCCCAGTTGCACTAAAGGACACATCCCACAGCTCAGTGGGTTCAAATAAGCATCACAGTGCCAGGAGTGGGGGTGCACCCCGCCACAATTCTGCATGTAGCTATGTTTGCAGGAGGCGACTCACGTCCATGGCTCTCTCTTGCTGCCCCAGAGCACTTGTATAATATCCCGCCCCCAGTTGTTTAAAGGAACTCTACCAGGGTCCCACCTTCAGCCTTTGTAAACTGTCCCCAGAAAGAAGCACTTTGTTTTTGTACTATAGAAGAATCATCAGTTATACTGATATGAAGGGGATGTCTTTTTCTGTATACATGTAAATATACATATTTATGGTGATATTCAATAAAAGCTGCTTGCACAAGGCTTAAACGAAATGTGACTCAATATTCCGTTTAAAGTAGCAAATGTGGATGGCCTTACTTAACAGCTTGCTCTTGAGCTGCACACTTATGCTCCTCTGTGCCCGTACTTTTAAGCCCGAGCCAGAACTGGTTTTAGAGCACTGTTTAAATTCTTATTTTAGCCAGCTAGGACAGCCAGGGTTGTGTCGTGGTTAAGAGCGGTGGTTTGGAGCAGTGGACTCTGATCTGGAAAACCGGGTTTGATTCCCCACTCCTCCACATGAGCAGCGGAGGCTAATCTGGTGAACTGGATTTGTTTCCCCACTCCTACACATGAAGCCAGCTGGGTGACCTTGGGCTAGTCACAGCTCTCTCAGCCTCACCCACCTCACAGGGTGTCTGTTGTGGGGAGGGGGAAGGGAAGGTGATTGTAAGCTGGGCTGATTCTCCCTGAAGTGGTAGAGAAAGTCGGCATATAGAAACCAACTCCTTGTCGTCATCGTTGTCTTCTGCAGCAGAAGCAACATGGAAAGAGATCAGGGTTCTAGTGGGCCTCCTGGGGAGAACTCAGCTAGATCCATACTAAAAGCACTCCATATAGTACAAAGTATGTTAGTAAGAACATGATGGCAGCAAGCAATCTCCTACCCTCTATAATTTGAGGAGTGTGGGGGAATGGGGTGGAAATGGTGTTGATGGTGACACTCTAGGAATTTCACCTAGTCTCTATGGTCTTTACCATGGAGATTAGGTGGAAATCCTAGAGCGTTACCTGGAAGTGGCATCCCTGTCTCCTGAAACTCGATCATCCCCAGGCACCTCCCTCAAAATCTCCCAGCGTTGCCAACACAGGAACCCCCCCAACAACATTACTACAGTCCATTCTGAGTTTATATTGATGAGCAATCCCTCCTCCTTCCCAAAAAAAATCAGCCCAACTTTGGACTTGCCTCTTAGTACCCTTGATAGGTTGGCCCTAATTTGGGCTTATGGGTGATATCAGTTACATGGAGATGAGAGATGCACATAAGTGTTTTGGAGTGGGGAAATCACCCTCAGAAGTAACACATGAACACATGAAGCTGTCTTGTACTGAATCAGGCCCTTGGTCCATCAAAGTCAGTATTGTCTACTCAGACCGGCAGTGGTTCTCCAGGGTCTCAGGAAGGGGTCTTTCACATCACCTACTGGCCTAGTCCCTTTAACTGGAGATGCCGGGGATTGAACCTGGGACCTTCTGCATGCCAAGCAGATGTTCTACAAACCGAGCCACAGCCCCTCACAACTGGCATCTGTCAGAATAACCTGAAAACTGTCAATGCTTTAGGGGGGATCAGTGGAGAATTTCCTGTCTGACATGTATTCCTTCCTCTTTGTGCCTTTTTGCACACAACACCATTTTCAGGCCCTCTGCAAAACACTCTAGGATCATAAAGGGGAAAGGTTCTTAGTTAATGCTTCCTTTGGCCAGAGTGTTGAATGAGATTCCTGCTTTCTGATTGGTGCAGAAAGGGAACTCCCTGCTTTTGAGGAACCCTTGAAAATATGGGCCAGAAAGGTTAACGCTTTTGATACCTGCCAGGAGCTGAAATCCATGTCCTAGGTGGGAGAGATGCCTGAGAACTTTCACTAACCAGTTAGCTTTCATTAACCAGTTAGCAGCTAAGTTGGCTTCTTCACATGACAGCAGAGAGGAAGGCTTCCGCACAGAGGAGGAAGGCTTCTCATCATGGTGACCTCCCACCCTGCTGTGGCTGGTATACACAAGGAATAGGAGAAAAATATTCAAGGAGGAAGAGAGACAAAGAGGGAAAGCTTGCCTATTCTTACTCCAGGATCAGGTGTGCAGTGTGCCCATCCCCCAAGGATGGAAATCCAGTGTCAGAACAACAGGCACAGCGCTCTCTGCCTCACTTTCATAGAAGCATAGAGTTGGAAGGGACCACCAGGGTCATCAACCCCTGCACAATGCAGGAAATTCACAACTACCTCCTCCCCCACATCCCCAGTGACCCCTATTCCATGCCTAGAAGATGGCCAAGATGCCCTCCCTCTCATGAACTTCCTAAGTTCATAGCATCATCATTGCTGACAGGTGGCCATCTAGCCTCTGCTTAAAAACCTCCAGGGAAGGAGAGCTCACCACCTCCCGAGGAAGCCTGTTCCACTGAGGAACCACTCTGTTAGAAAATTCTTCCTAACGTCTAGACGGAAACTCTTTTGATTTAATTTCAACCCGTTGGTTCTGCTCCGACCTTCTGGAACAACAGAAAACAACTCGGCCCCATCCTCTATATGACAGCCCTTCAAGTACTTGAAGATGGTTATCATATCACCTCTCAATCTTCTCCTCTTCAGGCTAAACATACCCAGCTCCTTCAACTTTTCCTCATAGGGTTTGGTCTCCAGACCCCTCACCATCTTTGTTGCCCTCCTCTGGACACGTTCCAGCTTGTCTACATCCTTCTTAAATTGTGGTGCCCAAAATTGAACACCAAGGTCTAACCAGAGCAGAGCAAAGAGTAAACTTTAAAACAGGAAGAACAGCATTTCTAAGCTCTAGCCACCAGTCCAATAAATTGCTTGTCAAAAAATAAAATCATTTTACACCGAAATCCCCAGATTGCCTTTGAGGTTCACTTCTGTATCATTCTGCACTGAAATGCCAAGGGCCTAGGGCATCCAAACACTCCACTCAGCCAAACTGAAAGCCTTTCTCCAACCTGAGCAGCCTTTCTCCAACGGAAGAGGCAGCTTTATTCATCATAGGAAGGCTTCAAGATGAGCAGAGCGGTTAGATACAGGCTGGTGAGTTCATGCTCACTTTTGAGCATGGTGAGTTCATGTTCACTTTTTGATAACCCCCCCACCCCACAATTTTGTAGTAGAAATATGGTGGAAAGTGTCGTCAAGTTGACCCTATACAGTTGAAAGCTGAAGCTAGAGGGTGAGAGATTCAAAACAGATAAAAGGAAGGATTTCTTCACACAGCATTGGTGAAACTGTGGATCTCCCTGCCACAGGATGTAGTGATGGCTGCCAGCTTGGAAGGCTTTAAGAGGGGAGTGGACATGTTTATGGAGAAGAGGGCTATCCGTGGTTACTAGTCAAAATGGATCAGAGGAGCATGCCTATTTTATAAGGTGCTGTGGAAAAGAGGCAGGATGCTGCTGCTGCAGTCGTCTTGTTTGTGGGCTTCCTAGAGGCACCTGGTGGGCCATTGTGTGAACAGACTGCTGGACCTGATGAGCCTTGGTCTGATCCATCATGGCTTTTCTTATGTTCTTAGTATTCAAAGCAAGAAACATTTAGCAGTGGTTTGCCATTGCCTGCCTCTATGTACCAACCCTGGTGGTTTCCCATCCAACTTTACTAACCAGCGCTGATCCTGCTTAGCTTCTGATGAGATCAGTCTAGCCTGGGCCATCCAGGACAGAGCAAGAGATGTTTATAGGTGGTTTGCCATTGCCTGTCCTGGCATAATGACCCTGGACTTTCTTGGTGGTCTCCCATCCAAATACCAACCAGGAACAACCCTGCTTAGCTTCCAAGATCTGACAAGATCAGGCTAGCCTGGACCATCCAGGCCAAGGCGTACTAGAAATAAATGCACAGTATTTGCCTGAGTTGAAAGGAAGGCTGATTGCTAGCAGTTTTTTACTCTGAAGGTATCAACAACAAAAATTGCAGTTACAACATGATTGCCAATAGTTACAATATCATCCCAAAACATGGCTCAGGTTGACTCAGTAAAGACATTTGACCCCTTAATTAGCATAGAAACAATAACGACAGTGAATATTATGGCTCCAGCGGCTATGGCAAGGACACTCCCATGAATATGCGCTGCTTCACATCTCTTGCCTGTGTAGAAGAAGATGTTGCTCATGGCACACCTGTGGACATAAACCAGGGAGAAAATCTAGCTTATTAGGTCTGTCTATTCCCCCCCCCCCCACTGTGACAGTCAACAGCAGTTTAAATAGAAAGGAATCTATATATCTAATTCTTAAATGTGCCCTCTGCCTAGGGCTGTTGGGAAAAAAAATTCGGTAAAGTTCGGCTTTGGCAAAATTCGGCCCTTTTAAATTCGGGCCGTGCCAAAGTCCAAACTCCCCCCACTTCGGATCTGTGAAATTCGGCGAGATCCAGAGTTTGGGGGAAAATTCGGGGGGGGGGGGAAGAGCCCCCTGAGCGCCTTCAGGGAAGGGGAACAGTGCGGGGGGGGGGGGACAGATCTGTGCCTAACAGCTGTTAGGCGCAGATCTGTTTAAAGGCCCCACCCCGCACACCTTCAGGGAAGCCCCCTGAAGGCTAGCGGGGGGGAGCCGAACCCCGAATTTTCCGAATTTATTGCTGAACACCCCGAAGTCAGGGAATTCAGCTCCCCCCATTTCCCGCCTTTTTAAAATTCGGTTCGTCCCGAACCGGGAATTGCCGAATCGGGGGACATTTGGTGGTTTTTTGGTTCGGAACGAACCGAATCGACAGCCCTACCTCTGCCTGCGGATACTTACATCTGCAGATAAGGGGGGGGGGGTTAAATCCCGTACACCTACCGTTAGCGGCTGCCTCCAACCTCTGCCAGCCCAAAGGCAACTGCTCTGGACCGGTGGGGACACCAGCAGCCGCTCGGGGCACAGCTCAGTTGGCAGGGGATGCTGGCAGCTGCCTGGCGACCAGGACTGTGTGTGTGTGGGGTGGGGTGGCTGCCTTGGCTGGCAAGCCCGGAGTGGGCTCTTCCACCGAGATCGGGAGTGGGGGAGTGGCTACTTTGGCAGGTGAGCCCGAAGTGGGCTCTCCTGCCGAGATCAGGAGTGGGGAGCAGCCTCGATGATCTCAGCAATAGGGGGGGATGGGATCCCCCCCCCATATGAGTTTCATGGGCCCTCACTTGTTTCTCCTAAAGTTATCAAGCACCTCTATAAAGATGATCTGGAGATGTAGTGTGCCAGTCTCCAAGCGGGGCCTGGCGGTCTCCTGGAATTACATCTGATCTCCTGATTACAAAAATCAGTTCCCCTGGAGAAAACAGCTGCTTTGGAGGGTGGACTCTATGGCATTATATGCTACTGGGGTCCCTCCCCTCCCCAAGCCCTGCCCTTCTCAGGTTCCATCCCCCAAATCTCCAGGAATTTCCAAACTTGGAACTGGCAACCCTAGATGATTACATTAAAGTGAGCTGAAAAGAAAGGCCTGATATTCTGTTCTTTATGCCATGTCCAGAACTAGGGTTGCCAGGTCCCTCTTCGCCACTGGCGGGAGGTTTTTGGGTCAGAGCCTAAGGAGGGCAGGGTTTGAGGAGGGGACTACAATGCCATAGAGTCAAATGGCCAAACCGGCCGTTTTCTCCAGGTGAACTGATCTCTATTGGCTGGAGATCAGTTGTAATAGCAAGAGATCTCCAGGTACCTGGAGGTTGGCAACCCTACCCAGAACAGCACATAATACTGTCTCTGCAATGATGTGTTTACTTCCTCATTAGGGTTGCCAACTTCCAGGTGATCGTAAAAAGTCTAACACAGTAACAACTCCAATGGTTATCAAAGATGGACTAAACATATATTGTGCAAGAAGTCAAGTATAAACCATGATGTGCCACATCACATACAACTACATATACACGCACAAAAAGTTACCCATGCCCAAAAAGTTGGTCACTCTCTAGGAGTGTCATGCATACAAAAAGTCTCTAGAACGATGCAGTTTTCCCATGCGTATAACTTGTTTTCTGTTCCTTTCCAGGTCTGAAACATCGGTAAGTGTATATCTTTTTGTATCAGCTGAAGCTTTTCCAAAAAGAAGAAGGAGACGGTTATTTCAGATGTCTTTCAACCTCCAGGTGATGGCTGGAGATCTCCAGCTATTACAGCTGATCTCCAGGCTACATAAATAAGTTTCCCTGGAGAAAATGGCCGCTCTGGCCATTGGACTCCATGGCATTGAAGTCCCTCCCCTCCCCTCTCCAAACCCTACCCACCTGAGGCTCCACCCCCAAAATCTCCAGGAAATTCCCAACCCAGAGCCGGCCACCCTATTCCTCATCATTCGATCCAACACAACCAGAACACATAAATGAAAGCAAAAAGACGCTGGGATACCTGCAGCTTGCGCTCCCTCTATCATTGGAACAGATGCCGTCGTTTTGACAAGGGTTTGGGTCACACGGTTCGCTCAGGTCAGTTGCCAAGACTTCCAGTGGGGCCAGTCTTTTCCTCCGAGCCGGAGGGAGGTCATGAGACAGGTGCCAGGAGGTTCTCAGAACGGAATGTGCACTGTTCTTGAGATAGGTTAAATCTTGTCCAAAGAGAGAAAGGGGCCGGGAGGGATAAACGTGGTAGACATCTTCAACCGAAAAGGACATGAATGCTAGGGTCCACATTGTTCTGTTTATTTAATATTACACAGAGCAAAACCGAAAAGGGGGAAAAAAGAGCATGGATGGATAAAATTAAATGGAAATTGGCATGGTTCTGTGCCAGTGGTAGAGCCTCTGCTTGGCATGCAGAAGGTCCCAGGTTCAATCCCCGGCATCTCCAGTTAAAGGGACTAGGCAAGTAGGTGATGTGAAAGACCCCTGCCTGAGACCCCGGAGAGCAGCTGCCTGTCTGAGTAGACAATACTGACTTGGATGGACCAAGGGTCTGGTTCAGTATAAGGCAGCTTCATGTGTTCATGTGTTCAATGCTGATTGAAATTAAATGTCTGTATTGCATTAAGAAGAGGAAATTATTTCTAAACACAATTGTAACCCCTCCACACACACTTCTTTTGTAGAGAAACTACTATTGTTCATAGAGTTCCCAGGTCCCTCTTTATCACCAGTGGGAGATTTTGGGGATGGAGCCTGAGGAGGGGGGGGTTGGGGAAGGGAGGGACTTCATAGAGTCCAATGTCCAAAGCAGCCATTTTCTCCAAGGGAACTGATCTAAGTCGGCTGGAGATCAGTTGTAATTGCAGGAGATCTCCAGCTACTACCTGGAGGTTGGCAACCCCAATTACTCAATGGGGCAAAAGGAACAATTAGGACACCTAGTCAATCTAATAAGAACATTAATGTCGCCCTGCTGGATCAGACCGGTGATGAATCTAGTCCAGCATCCTCTACCACACAGTATATATCATTAATTTGTTATTGCTTTTAGGCATTTTTATGTTTTCTTTGTTGTTGCGCCCTCTGGAGATAGGGAGGATACAAATGCTATCAAATAAAATTAAAATAAATAAAACCAAAAGAAAACCAATTTTATAAAAAGATGAGACTTTCATACCTTCAAAGTCTACGAAGATAATAAGGGCGTCATTTTTCAAATAATTCCTTCGTCTCAACTGTTCATGCGAAGCAAATTTTCTCCATCCCCAGTCTTCACTCCTGCTACAATTGCATACAGGATCAAATTTTCCAAGAACAGAGGGATTTCCCCACCTGGAAGTATTATTTTTTCCTGCAAAATATCACAGATGATGTAACAGGGATGTGCTCTAAGAATACTCCACAAAAGTATATGGGGAGGGGCTGTGGCTCGGCAGTAGAGAATCTGCTTGGCACGCAGAAGGTCCCGGGTTCAATCCCCAGCATTTCCAGTTAAAGGGACTAGGCAAGTAGGTGATGTGAATAGACCCCTGCCTGAGACCCTGCAGAGCCGCTGCCGGCCTGAGTAGACAATACTGACTTTGATGGACCAAGGGTCTGATGCAGTATAAGGCAGCTTCATGTGTGTCCATGAAGTCTCTTCACGTAATATTCTGGATTGCAGTAACAGTGAGCGAAACGCATCCCACCTGACCTCATTCCATTAAAGAAATATACAGTTGGCAATCTGAACTGAGATTGTCTCCACTGACCTTTGGGAGTTCAGATCAACTAAGAGGAGAGGAGTGCCTTTTCAACTGTGTCTAGTATATTTGTATTGGTTGGTTTAGCCAAGCAGGGTGGAGTCACTGAAAGGCTGAACTACATGTTACACTGTTTATGAGTCTGCCTCAGGTCCTGTCAAAGCAGACATGTGCTGGGAGTTCCATGTGGAAACTTAATTTTTAGGTGTGTGAGAGAGCTCAATTTGGGACAATGGTATGTAGTGGGAAGGGATTAAACCCATTCTCTCCTGGACAGTTTTTTGCCCTGCCCTGTTGGGGACACTTGCCCGGTCAGAGAAACTTACATGTAGCCCATCAGTGCATGTAAGTTTCCCCCATGGGGAAAACAGGGGTTCACTGGGGCTTGTTCAGGTGGAAGGCTATGCCCTCACTCCTGCACAGCATGGTCCCAGTTCAAATCAGGTGCACAGACTTGAGGACTGAGGAGAGCGACAAGGATGATCAGGGGCCTGGAGACCAAGCCCTATGAGGAAAGGCTGAGGGAGTTGGGAATGTTTAGTCTGGAGAAGAGGAGGTTGAGAGGGGACATGATTGCTCTCTTTAAGTATTTGAAGGGCTGTCACTTAGAGGATGGCAGGGAGCTTTTCCTGTGGGCAGCAGAGGATAAGGACTCACAATAATGGGTTTAAATTGTGTGAGGAAAGGTACTGGCTGGATATTAGGGAAAAAATTTACAGTAAGAGTTTTACAGTAAGAATCAGCTCCCTAGGGAGGCGGTGAGCTCCCCCTCACTGGCAGTCTTTAAGCAGAGGCTGGACAAACACTTGTCAGGGATGCTCTAGGCTGATCCTGCATTGAGCAGGCGGTTGGACTAGATGGCCTGTAGGGCCCCCTCCAGCTCTATCATTCTATGATTCAACTTCAGTTTGGAACTCACAGCGCATAGCTGGTTTCACAGGACACAGAGTGCAGCCATAAACAGTGAGAGCCAGCGTGGCGTAGTGGTTCAGAGCAGCAAACTCTAATCTGGAGAACCAGATCTGTTTCCTCACTCCTACACATGAAGCCTGCTGGGTGGCCTTGGGCCACTCACAGTTCTCTCAGAACTCTCTCAGCCCCACCTACCTCACAAGGTGTCTATTGTGGGGAGAGGAAGGAAAGGCAATTGTAAGCTACTCTGAGACTCCTAAAAGGTAGAGAAAAGCAAGGTATAAAAACCAACTTCTTCTTCTAATATGCTGTTAGGTTTTTAGCAGAGAACTAGCTAGGAAGGGAGACAGCAAGAGATGTTCAGAGGTGGTTGGCCATTGTCTCCCTCTGCAAAGTGACCCTGGTGCTCCTTGATGGTCTGCCATCAAAGTACTATTCATGGCTGACTCTGATTTGCTTCTAAGGTGTAATGAGATGATGCTAGCCCAGGCCATCCAAGTCAGGAAAAGGTTGCCTGCTAATTTCTGGACTCAGCTGAAGTACTGCTTTTGCTCTTTAAATTCCTAAAGGAGTCTCCACCCAGCCCAGGTATCTTTTAAGATAATAGGCTCTGTGGCAAAGGCATCTGAATTTTGGTGGGCATTGCAGTGCCTTCTCGATTGAGTAATACTTTGCCAGTGTACTGTACATCAAGTTTTTAGAAGAAGGCAGGGTTAAGGAACTTCATATTTGATTTATTAGTTAGTCTTTATCTGCCAATAACCTTTTCTTTATTAAAGCAGGCCTATGTTCTTCTGGAAAAGACAATAATGCTAGGAAAAGTTGAAGGTAGCAGGAAAAGAGAAAGACCCAACAAGAGTCATAAGACCATAAGAACATAAGAAAAGCCATGCTGGATCAGACCAAAGCTCATCATGTCCAGCAGTCTGTTCACACAGTGGCCAACCAGGTGCTTCTAGAAAGCCCACAAACAAGGCGACTGCAGCAGCATTGTCCTGCCTGTGTTCCACAGCACCTAATATAATAGGCATGTTCCTCTGATCCTGGAGAGAATAGGTATGCAGCATGACTAGTATCCTTTTTTACTCCATGAACATGCCATTCCCCTCTTAAAGCCTTCCAGGTTGGCAGCCATCATCACATCCTGGTCTATAAAGGAAGCCACGGCCCTCAGTTTGCAAGACCTGAGCAAGGCTGTTAAAGGTAGGATGTTTTGGAGGACATTGATTCATAGGGTCACCATGAGCAGGAAGCAACTTGACGGCACTTAGCACACACACATGTTCTTCTATAAGGGGTGGATTTGGATCAAACTGTTATTGGTAGAGTTTGAAATTCTTGTGTTTTTAAAAACTTTTAAAACCTGTTAGGAAACAATTTGATTGGAAGGTGGGGTGTAAATCGAATGGATAGAGGGATCAGGGAACATTAGACACTGCTTTTCTTCTCACCTAGAGACACCGGCCCATTGTGGACCCCTGGCATCTTCTGTGTATTCGATCCTGAGGTCGGCTTGCATTGTGCACTTCAGCTGCTCAGGAGGGAAAATGTGTGATCATCCCCACTCACAGAAAGAAGTGCTTATCTTACCTCGTTTCGGCTCTTGCTTACTCTGTCATTTACGCTCAGAGACTACGTACCTTTCATAACCTGCGTTTCATCTGTTGTGAAGCTCCTTTCGATGGACAGCCGCTTCTTCACATCAGCATCTTGGTCCAGCACAGTGATGGTAGCCTGTCTGTTTAGAGCCGGCCATTCAAGGACACCGTCGTTCTCTCCACTGGTCAAGTGAAGAGAAATGCCGATGTAGTTTTCAGAGTCAGAACCACCCAAGGCTCGGGGAATTAGACTTACACAGTAGCCATAACCTTCGGGGCTATAAAAACGGGGGCTCGTCATGCTGTACCCCAAAGCAGCGGTGCCAAGGAGATGAGAGACGTTATCTACATGCCACACAGCATTCGGGCACCGAGTTTCACTGAGAGTGATGTCATCGATGAGAATTCCTCCAGATGAGTGATTGGAGACACCGTTTCGCCCTTGGAAGAGATACCGGAACTTTTCTTGAACTTTTAGGGGCACATGGGCAATTTTCCAGTTCTTGTCACTTTCTCCTACAAAAGGTGGATACCGTGATTCATACAAGTGGACATTATTAGCCTTTTCCAGACATTCGATATTACTGAACAGAGAAGGGGTCCAGTAGCAGAACATCTGTTGTGCATACAGATGATCCCAGGTTCAATCCCTGGTATTTCCGTGTTAGAAGACTCCGGTAGTAGTAGAGGGGCTGGCCCTCAGAGGCCAAAGATCTAAGGCAGGGGTCCATAACATGGTACCTGTGGGTTCCATAGTGTCTGCAGACAGCTTTCTTGGAGTCCACCAAATGCTTTTAGAAGCCAGGTGGGGACTTTGCCCAGCACGGCTTCTGATTAGGGTTGTGCATATTGATAAACCCGATCCGAAAATAAACCTGAAAATAGCCATTTCGGCAATTTTTGGGCTTCAAGTTTACCGAACGCCAGAACCTGGGGATCTCCCCAAAGCCAAATAGGCAATTCCTGAAAAAGCCGAATAAATATTCAGCTTTTTCAGGTTCAGCTATTCACCTTTGCTCAGAGGCATGGTTCTGTGCTTTCTCCCATTTGTCTATCTTTTCTTTGAGTCTTTTGAGGCAGGGATTGTGTAATTGGAGCCAACTTGGTCTGACCAACCATCCAACCACACAACCATCCATCCATCACCATTCAGTGGGATAATTTGGATAAAGCATAAGGGTTGTTTAAAAGACAGGCTCACCAGACCCGTCCTGAGGGATATACCCTCCAATTAAAAAGAACCAGGTTCAACAGCTGCTGACACCACCAGGCTTCCTAAGGAGACTCCCTCACCCATGCAGATGAGCAATCTCCTTCAGACAGCCCCCATGGTCGAGACTTCGGCTGGCTCCGATATCACCACCACCACCCTGAAAACCTGCTGTCAAACTGAAGGTCGCCCCAAATAGAGGCTTTGTTTTCCTGCACCGTGACCATCTCTTGAAACCAGATTTTTGATGACCACAATAAAGGACCATTCACAGGATGTCATTTGCCACCAAAAGAAATGTTTTCTGTGCCTTATTTTTCTTGTATTTAAGCCTTTCCCCTCAGTTTGGAAGCTAATTTGCAGGGACATCATGCTATGCGCCCCAGATACGAATGGAGCCCCCAGACTTTGAGGTGCCAGCCTGGCTATCGGCTCTTTCCACCAGTCCTCGGCAATGCTGAATTTCTGAATCTAAAAAACGATGGACAGCTTGGCTCACAAGTGCCTGGAGGATGGGGATGAACCCTTTGCAAGCCCATAAAATTGGGCCACCTGTCCCAAAGTTAATCAAACGTCAGCGACCATCCAAGGAGAGTCACTTGCAGCCACGTTGCAAATTTGGAGACTCTACCTCCAAAATACTCTCACAGGAGCTTCAGAAAAAAATCCCCATAGACTATAATGGACCTGGATTTTTCAGTAAACCCAGAAACAAGCCAAATACTGAAATTTACCAGTATGGGTATTTGGCTTATTCCAGGTTTACCGAAAAAATCAGGCCGAATAAACCCAACCCTGAAATTTACTGATTTGTTTTGTTTCTGTTTTTTGCACAACCCTACTGATTTGCCATTGGCAATTTGATTGGCTGTTCAGCTTTTTAAACATGTTTCTTTGGCAGCAGCTGCTACCACAGTACAAAGATCTTCACTGTGTAACTCAAGTAAAGCTTGGTATCCGTTTTATGGCTGGCTGTGCCTCCTATGGCAGCCATTTTGTTGCTGCACCCGCCAAACGGTGCCAGAATTCCAAAGGTGCCCACAGGCTCAAAAATGTTGGGGATAGAGTTGCCAGATACCAGATAATGGCAGGCAATTGCCTGCCAATTAAGGGGGTTGCCCGCCACCCCTCAGCTGACCAGCAGGCAAAAGCAGGCCAGCTGAAGGGAAGGTGATTAACATAACTTCCAGGGTAAACCTGGAAGTGATATTATTGTGCCATTCACCCCATCCCCATCCCCACAACAATGAAGCCCCGGCCCGTGGAAAGGGGGAACCTGGCAACACTCGTTGGGGATCCCTGGCCTAAGACATATTTTCTGCATTTTCCCCCTGCAAGGAGGTTGGAGGTCTTTCACTGGAGGAAAAAGCATCATGAGAGCAGCCCTAAATAATGAAAGCCTTCCTGTCAGTTAGAGGCTCAAATGATATAAAATCTTGCATTATTCCTAAACCTCTCTGTGTGTGAATCTGACAGAGATAGATTTCCAAGCCATTTTCAGAATAACCTTGAAGAGTCTGAACTTTAAACGGACTGCGAACGGTTCCGGAGCCATCGTCCTTCATTACCCAAATTACAAGCTTATCCTCAGGGCTTCCTGTCATTTTAAAGAAGAACTGGAGACACTGCTGCGTCCTCCTTGGGTGCAGAATACGAGATTTCAAGACGGCTATTCCTCCGGCCTTCCCAAAGCTGGTGTTCAAGAACATGAAGTAGCCCCCATCTGCGGAGAAGATTGTGGACACCTTAATCGTAAATTAGTGCAACTGAAGTGACATCATATATAGGTTGTGCTGGTTTATGAGAAAATATGGGCTTGTACCCCTCTGCTTAGCCAAATTGGAAATCTGGCCTAGGGATGCCAGCCTCCAGGTCCCACCTGGGGACCTCCCAGAATTACAGCTCATCTCCAGACGACAGAGATCAGTCCCCCTGGAGAAAATGGATGATATGGAGGGTGAATTCTATGGCATTGTACCCCACTGAGGTCCCTGTCCTCCCCAGCCTCCATACCCAAATCTCCAGGAGTTTCCCAACCCGGATCTGGCAACCCTATCCCCCATCCCCCACCAGCGGCCAGGGGTAGGGTTGCCATTTCTGGTTGGGAATACCTGGAGATTTTAGGGGTGGAACCTGAGGAGGTGGGGTGTGAGGAGGGGAGAGACTTCAATGAGGTATAATGCCATGCAGTCCACCTTCCAAAGTGACCATTTTCTCCAGGTGAACTGATCTTTGTCAACCAGAGGTCAGTTATAATAGCAGATCTCCAGCTACCACCTGGAGATTAGCAACCCTAGCCAGGGGGGACCTGGCAACCCTATTCTGGTCCCAAGAGCCAGATTATGGAAGAAGATCAGATTGAGGCTCAGATCTGGCTGAGTGGAGTCATAAATGCAATCTCCTGTCTCATTGCTGTCCCCTTAATAATAAGGGGTTCTTGTTTTGACAACCGGAGAATATACGGGCGCAGTCCTCCTCCCAAAAGACTGCTCAGAACCATTGTTCTAGGAGAAGGAGGTAGAAATCTCAACAGAGCATTCTTAGGACAACTCCTAACATAGACATACAACATAAATCCTCTTCAATTGTCATGGAGAAAATGGGGACATACTGCAGCTTCTGCTGCTAACAAAAATACTTCCTACCCAGCCCATTAGAGAGCCAGCTTGGTGTAGTGGTTAAGAGTGGTGGACTCTAATCTGGGCAACCGGGTTCGATTCCCTGCTCCTCCACATGAGTGGTGGATTCTAATCTGGTGAACCGGGCTGGTTTCCCCGCTCCTCCTCATGAAGCCTGCTGGGTGACCTTGGGCCAGTCACAGCTCTCTCTGAACTCTCTCAGCCCACGCAGAGGCAGGCAATGGCAAACCACCTCTTGCCTTGAAAATCCTACAGGGGCGTCATAAATCAGCTGTGAATTGGCACATGCACACACACACAGAGGAGAAGAAGAAGAGTTGGTTTTTACATGCCAACTTTCTCTACCACTGAAGGGAGACTCAAACCAGCTTAGAATCACCTTCCCTCCCCCTCCCCACAACAGACACCCTGTGAGGTGAGTGAGGCTGAGAGAGCTGTGACTAGCCCAAGGTCACCCAGCTGGCTTCGTGCGTAGGAGTGGGGAAACAAATCCAGTTCACCAGATTAGCCCCCGACGCTCCTGTGGAGGAGTGGGGAATCAAACCCGGTTCTCCAGATCAGACTCCACTGCTCCAAACCACCGCTCTTAACCACTACACCATGTAGTGGTGAAGACGGAAGAAGAAGGAGGAGGAGGAGGAGGAGGAGGGTTGGTTTTTATATGCTGACTTTCTCTACCACTTAAGGAAGAATCAAACTGAATACAATCACCTTCCCTTCCTCTCCCCACAACAGACACCTTGTGTGGTAGGTGGGGCTGAGAGAGCTCTAAGAGAACTGTGACTTGCCCAAGGTCACCCATCTGGCTTCATGTGGAAGAGTGGGGAAACCAACCCAGTACACCAGATTAGCACCCGCAGCTCATGTGGAGGAGTGGGGAATCAAATCCGGTTCTCCAGATCAGAGTCCACCGCTCCAAACCACGCTGGCTCAGACACACAGACAGCCCATTCACTTCAGAAATCCTTATCAGTTCTATCAGCAATTTTCCTCTCCGGCAATTTCGCCTATATAATGTGCCATGATTCCTTTTTTTTTTAATTCGCATTCTATAGAAGTTATAACACATGGCCTTTGTCCTCTTACACCCCTGGCAGGGCCCACAGATCATAGTGGGTATTGCCGATAATAACATCTACGCTCAAGGATGAGACAAGGAACAACATGCACACAGATAATGAAACTAGGAATCAACAGACACAGCCTTTCCCTCCCTATCTATTGAATTAATCTTTCCATGAAATGATCTATTTTAAGCATCCACTGTGAGTTATTTGAAAAGGGTGGATAGGAGCAAAACGGTACTTTGGTCACAATGGTTATTGCCTTTCAGTCATTTGCGTGTGTTTTTTTAAAAAACAAAAACTTGTGCAAACCAAATAGTTGTAATTCAATAATTCTATATTATTTATTCAGTCAAGGGGAAGAAGTCTTTTGCAGTTTAGAATGCAATCCAATAAAGGAGTGCCTAAATGGTAATGTGGGGCATCATGAGGTTGGAGTAGGGTTGCCAACTCTGGGTTGGGAAATACCTGGAGATTGGGGGGGGCTGAGGAGGGGCCTGAGGAGAGTGGGGTTTGGGGAGAGGAGGGGCTTCAATGCCATTGAGTCCAGTGGCCAGAGCAGCCATTTTCTCCAGGGGAACTGATTTCTATCGCCTGGAGATCAGTTGTAATAGTGGGAGATCTCCAGCCACCACCTGGAGGTTAATACAAAACAATAACCCATACTGCAAATGGGGTTAAACCTTGTATTGGTTATAGTATACTGAGTCTACATGCTGATGATGATACAGTCAGCATGTAGGCTCAGTATACTATAACCAATACAAGGTTTAACCAATGCAAATCATCAACAAAATAATAGTACCACATAAGTCATTTACTGCTTATGTCAATCAATGTATTCAGGCATACAGTTAATGCCTGAATGTATTGATTGACATAAGCAGTAAATGATTTATGTGGTACTATTATTTTGTTGATGATTTGCATTGGTTAAATCTTGTATTGGTTATAGTATACTGAGCCTACATGCTGATCATTATTTAGAGTTACCATCTGGAGGTTGGCAACCCTAGGTTATTTATTTATTTATTTACTTACTTACTTACTTAGTCAAACTTATAACTCGCTCTACCCCAGCACGCCAGGCTCAGAGCGGTTCACATAATCTATGAAATATACAATACAATAATAAAATCAGATAAAACAATACATTCAAACAGCCCTAAACGGATTAAAATCACAAATTCTAATTCCTAATGGTGCTTGGAATTGCAATATATGGCCACAGTGTGGCCTGCAGGTAGTTGTTATTCGGCAGCGGCGGGAAGGATAGGGAGGCCAGCATTTATAGGACAACCCTGCTCCCAGGAGGTTTGTTATATTGTCACACCAGAGTGTGACAGAACGTCAGGAACTGGCTTTCGGGACTGAAGTTACCTTTACACTTTCCGTTGAATGAATGGTTGTGATCTTTAAAGTTGCTTTTTTCGTGAACCCAGTTGGTGTTCTCTATCGTGTCCTGAACCAGGCCACAAATATCAGCTGACTCAAAATCGCATTGGTCCAAAAGCGTAAGCGGGCTGGCTGGGATGGAGGGGGAAAAGAGTGGAAAATAAGAAGAAGGAATGCAACAGAGTGTACAGCAATGCTGCTGTCACACGGTGGCCACAGATCAGGATGTCCCCACACTGATTCTTACCTAGGGTTGCCAACCTCCAGGTACTAGTTGGAGATCGTCTGCTATTACAACTGATCTCCAGGCGATAGATCAGTTCACCTGGATAAAATGGCCACTTTGGCAATCGGACTCTATGGCATTGAAGTCCCTCCCCAAACCCCACCTTCCTGATGCTCCGCCCCAAAATCCTCCCGCCGGTGGTGAAGAGGGACATAGCAGCCCTATTCTCACCTCAGCTAGGAACTGACTAGGAGGCCTACCTCAAGCTCCTGCCGCAGGCTCAGTCCCACCTCCTGCAACACGAGGATAACAATGCTCACCTACCTAGGGAGGTCTAAGACTAGGACAAGGAAGACCGAGGTTCAAATTCAACTGGGTGACTTGGGGCTAGTCACTCTCTCCACCTAACCTACCTCAGACGTTATGGTAACAAAAGATATGAAAACTACATACACTATTCTGAGGAAGGAAGGGACAGATGATGAATGCTTGGCACTATCCAAATGGTGATGGAAAGTGCCATCAAGTTGCAGCTGGCTTATGGCAATCCCTGGTGGTTTTTTCAAGGCAAGAGGTGTTCAGAGGTGGTTTGCCATTGCCAGCCTCTGTGTAGCAACCTTGGACTTACTTGGTGGTCTCCCATCCAAGTACTAAACAGGACTGACCCTGTTTAGCTTCCAGGATCTGACAAGATTGGGCTAGCCTGGGCCATCCAGGTCAAGGCAAGAGCTAAACAGAGGTGGTTTGCCATTGCCTGCCTCTATGTAGCAACACTGGACTTACTTGGTGGGTTCCCATCCAAGTACTAACCAGGGCCAATCCTGCTTCACTTCTGAGACCTCGTGAGATCAGTCTAGCCTGGGCCATCCAAGTCGGGGATGCAAATGCTAACTCTTAAACAGGAATAGATGAAACAGAAGCGCCTCCCTCATTTGTGTGTGTGTGCCGTCAAGTCGCTTCCGACTCATGGCGACCGTATGAATCAATGTCCTCCAGAGTGTCCTATCTTTATTCAGAAAGAGAGCTATTTGTGCCTGGACTGCAAATTCAAGGTCACCGTCTCAGAATGGACTTACTGCAGTTATACATCCGATTGAGTCGTTTGAGATCCGTGCTGCTGAAATCCAGACGTTGACCAATAATGCCATTGAATTCAAGTATGTTGGCAGTAATTGTTGGTAAACTCGCATTTTTAGAAAATGAGAATGGACCATAGTGCATAATGGACTCATAATCATAGGGAGTGTTCAAGTCATTGAGAAGGTCGTAGCTGTATTTCTCGAAGTTGAATTTTTGATCTGTTGGAGAAATGAGGAGTTACTTCCTCTAGAAGTGTTTGCAATGCCTGCAAAGGGATTCTTCTCTGAGTCCTGCTTTACAAAGTTGATAATTTTGCATGCACACTCTGTATGAGAGACCAATACAGCCCAGGGTAGAACAACTTATAGGTATTCTACATAGAGGAATCTCTAATTCGAAATTATTTATACATCCTATACACATGCTTGGGCAGGTATAAAGTATTCTGTCAATATAGGGCCATACAATAGTTTAATACTTGTGTGTCCATTATATGAGTTTTTATTTGACCACTCCATGTAGACATTAGGAAGAATTTTCTAACAGTTAGAGCGGTTCCTCAGTGGAACAGGCTTCCTCGGGAGGTGGTGAGCACTCCTTCCCTGGAGGTTTTTAAGCAGAGGCTAGATGGCCATCTGTCAGCAATGCTGATTCTACGACCTTAAACAGATGATGAGAGGGAGGGCACCTTGGCTATCTTCTGGGCATGGAGTAGGGGTCACTGGGGGTGTGGGAGGGAGGGAGTTGTGAATTTCCTGTATTGTGCAGGGGGTTGGACTAGATGACCCTGGTGGTCCCTTCCAACTCTATGATTCTATAAGGCCTGTAGGCCGAAACGTGTATGGTCTGTGTAATTCAGGTCTACCAACCTTATGAGTTGCCATTGTGCCTTGTTTTATAATTTCTAATATTTTTAACCAAGATATTAGGGCCTTAAAATAAAAATATTTTTCTATTATACAATTTTATCTTTTCCACCCAACCTTGGGTACCCAGTTTGTGGGTCAGGCTGCTTTATGGAATCCAGTGGCATTAATGGTGCAACTGATTGACCATATGAATGTATGAAGACTGAGACAACTGTGTATCTCATTAATGAACCGGACTTTCAACTGATCTTTGTATCCAATATTATCGTATTAATGTAGTAAGCAAAAGTACTAGAGCAAGATTCATTTGTGAAAACTTATGGAAATAATTCTTTATTGAACTTTAACAGTGTTACATTGGTACATTAGTACACTGGACCTTAGACCAATAGTGCTGGTTCTTCGCAGTACTTTCTTATTTCAGCACAAGGTGTACTTTGAGTGCCCGAACCTCCAGGTTCTACCTGGAGATCTCCTGCTATTACAACTGATCTCCAGTCCACCTGGAGAAAATGGCTGCTTTGGCAATTGGACTCTATGACACTGAAATCCCTCCCCTCCCCAAACCCTGCCCTCCTCAGGCTCTGCCCCAAAAACTCCCACCGGTGGTGAAGAGGGACCTGGCAACCCTAATGATCCTGCTTACAGTAGATTATCTTTTGTGGAGATTTGCCCACCTCCTTCTGTTGTTGTCTTCTGTCAGCAGATGAAGACCTTTTGTTTGTTTGTTTGTTTGTTTGTTTGTTTTTTGCACAACCCCCTCAATAACTATTATTGACCCTCCTCTCTGGCCTTAGTGGTGTGTGTTTATATGTTTTTATTGAATCATTTTATATATAATTTTAAATGCTGTTTTAATGTTCAACTGTTTTTAATGTTTTCATGTACCTCACCGTGGAGACCCTATTTGGGTGGAAAAGGAGCATTAAAATGTTTTATAGAAATTAAGACAAATGAATATTTGGAGAAGTCTTAACCCCCTTCTTGCCGTGATCCAAACTGGAGTCCTGTATGGCTGCCATTTAAAGTTTTTATAAAAATTAAAGTTAGAAAAAAAATGTTCAGGTCTCCTATTTGCTCTCTTGCTGGCGACTCAAAATGTGTGTGAATCAGGCCTTAGGAGTCCCTGTGGAATGGAAGTACTGGTTTTTTAAATCCTGTATTCAATACCAAAGAGAACAATAAATGTCTTTCAAATGAAATAATCAAATGACCAGTCTGTTCTTCAAAGGACCCATGTTTACAGAGGGGGGCAAAAATTAGGGTTGCCAACCTCCAGGTGGTGGCTGGAGATCTCCCTCTATTAAAACTGATCTCCAGCCGATAGAGATCATTTCCCCTGGAGAAAATGGCTGCTTTGGCAATTGGACTCTATGGCATTGAAGCCCCTCCCCTCCCCAAACCCCGCCCTCCTCAGGCTCCGCCCCCAACATCTCCAGGTATTTCCCAACCCAGAGCTGGCAACCCTATTAAAAGTTGGATATGCAAGGATTTCATCTTCCTTCAACAGAAGCAGCAAGGTGGCTGCAGCTTCTCTATTCTGAATCACTTAATGAGATAGAAAACCAACCTGGATTGATGTGATCCCACCAGATTTTAACATAATCATCTCGGTCTGTCCTTGCCTGTTCATGATAGAATCCCAGAGCATGTAAGATTTCATGTGTCACAATGCCTTTGTGATCACATCTGTCACCAACAGAAAGATTTTGGCCTATCTTCATATTGCCCAGGGAGGACCAGCACCTGAGAATCAGAAGCACAACGAAGGGGTTCCTCAGTGGAACAAACTTTCTAACAGTTAGAGTGGTTCCTCAGTGGAACAGGCTTCCTCGGGAGGTGGTAAGATCCCCTTCCCTGGAGGTTTTAAGCAGAGGCTAGATGGCCATCTGTCAGCAATACTGATTCTATGACCTTGGGCAGTTCATGGGAAGGAGGGCATCTTGGCCATCTTCTGGGCATGGAGTAGGCGTCATGGGGTGTGTGGGGGAGGTAGTTGTGAGTTTCCTGCATTGAGCAAGGGGTTGTACTAGATGACCCTGGTGGTCCCTTCCTACTCTATGATTCTATGGGGCTTAATTGATATATAACTGTTTTCAGTTCATCCATATTCACGAGATGGATTAACTAGCAACAACAACAATGGTGGTCCCCAGCATAGTTAGGGTTGCCAACTGCCAGGTATTAGCTGGAGATCTCCCGCTATTTCAGCTGCTCTCCAGCCGATAGAGATCAGTTCACCTGGAGAAAAACAGCCGCTTTGGCAATTGGACTCTATGGCATTGAAGCCCCTCCCCAAACCACACCCTCCTCAGGCTCCACCCCCAAAATATTCTGCCGGTGGCAAAGAGGGCTCTGGCAACCCTAAACATGGTGCCCACAGGTACTATGGCACCTGCTGACACCTTTTCTGATGCGCACTATGTGTTTTAAGAAAGCAAGTGGGGCCATTTGGGGCTCTTACCCATAGGGTTGCCAGGTCCCTCTTTGCCGTCGGCCAGAGGTTTTGGGGTCGCGGGTCGGAGCCTGAGGAGGGTGGGGTTTGGGAGGGGAGGGATTTCGATGCCATAGAGTCCAATTGCCAAAGTGGCCATTTTCTCCAGGTGAACTGATCACTATCGGCTGGAGATCAGTTGTAATAGCAGGAGATCTCCATTTGTGTACCTTGGCTCTGTGCATTTGTGTACCTTTTACCCGTGCTAATTTCCAAACCATATGGTATAGGCACGGGAGTGCTTTTGTTTTGTCGAAGGCTTTCACGGTCAGAGTTCATTGGTTCTTGTAGGTTATCCGGGCTGTGTAACCGTGGTCTTGGAATTTTCTTTCCAGGAAAGAAAATTCCAAGACCACGGTTACACAGCCCGGATAACCTACAAGAACCAATGCTTTTGTTTTGTTTATATTGATATCCAGAGGTTGGCAACCCTACTTACCCAGCAGGGCATCTTATTGGCCTCTGGGGATCTGATTGGCTGTGCAGAAAATTTGGTTGTTCCAGTGGCAGCTGCCACCAGCGTGTTTTATTTTTCTCTCTCGGGTTGCCAAACTCCAAGTGACACCTGGAGATAGCCACCTATTACCATTGGTCTCCAGATGACCAAGATTCATTCCCCTGGAGAAAATGGCTGAACTGGAGGGCGGACTCTATGGCATTATACCCTGCTGAGGTCCCCCCCTTCCAGGGTTGCCAGCTTTGGGTTTGGAAATACTTGGAGATTTTGGGGGGTAGAACCTGAGGAGGGGTGAGTTTGGGGAGGGACTTCAATGGGGCATAATGCTATAGAATCCACCTTCCAAAGCGGCCATTTTCTCCAGGCCAACTGGTCTGTGTAGCCTGGAGATCAGTTCTAATAACAGGAGATTTCCAGCTGCCGTCTGGAGGTTGGTAACCCTACTCCCCTCCCCAAACACTGCTCTTCCCAGGCTCCATTCCCAAAATCTCCAGGTATTTCCCAACCCAAAGTTTACAACCCCAACTGTCTGCCTCCTGATGGAGTCTCGGGGGAAGAACCTGCAGGAGGGTTTGTACAACGGCTGCCGGAGTTGTTGTAGTTTGGGGGGGAAAGATGGTCCAATCACTCCGTCTTCAGCATTCTTATCAGAAAAAAAACAGAGCTTGGATCCACTAAAAATTCTCACTGAGGGAAGGGATCTTTTAGAACAGAGTATAACTTTGGTTCTAGTAGGTTATCCGGGTTGTATAACTTTCTCATTTCTCCCCTTGTGCTACAAGGAGTATAACTACAAGAGTATCACTTTCTCATTTCTCCCCTTGTGCTACAGCCCAAAATGCCCCCCATGCAACTCCTACACAGTCTGCCCAAGAACAACATGGGGGCCGGGGAGATAAAATTGGCCCCGTCCACTTCTGTCCACAGAAATCCTCCACTGGATCCAACATACCTCATCCAAATATTTCGAAAAGATGGCTTCATTCTATAGATTGACTCATAGGGGGTCTTTTACTTACCCTTTAGACTTTTGAAATGTTATAAATGACTTCTCTCCTTCATAAGGTTTAAATTGCACACATGACTTCAAGCTGAATCCTTCAAATGCTTTAAGGATCACCCCTTTGGCATTTAGATCTAAGAATATAATTCAGAACAATTATTTTTAGCAGTCACCCTCTTCCACTGGAGGAATGCTCCTCGAGCCAGAGGAAGGCTTCTAACATGACTCAGCACAGTGGTCAGACACATTCCAGTGTCCCTACGTTGGGTATGTGTGAGGCAAGCCTTTAACACTATTATTGTGGGAATTGCTTAAGCTGCCAATTGCAGGCTTCACCCCCGTCTCCCAAGTCTCTAGGAGTTCAGTTAAGAACATAAGAACATAAGAAAAGCCCTGCTGGATCAGACCAAGGCCCATCAAGTCCAGCAGTCTGTTTGCACAATGGCCAACCAGGTGCCTCTAGGAAGCCCACAAACAAGACAACTGTAGCAGCATTTTCCTGCCTGCGTTTCACAGCACCTAATACAATAGGTGTGCTCCTCGGATCGTGGAGAGAATAGGTATGCATCATGTCTAGCATCCATTTTGACTAGTAGCCACGGATAGCCCTCTCCTTAGGCTTACCAGGGCCCACAGCTCCATCGGCGGGAGCTTTTCTTCAGCACGCGACGCGCCCGCATGCCTGGCGTGATACACTTGCTCCTATGTCACTTCTGGGTTTACTCGGAAGCAACATGAACACTCTATGAATTGCTGCCGAAACTCTATGGTTTCCATGCTGCCGAAACTCTATGGTAAATCTGGAAGTGACGTGGGCATGCATGAGTTGCCCTCCGGCCCTCAGGTGGTCGGTGGGCAGCCCGGTTGATTGGTGGGATTTTACCCGCCACCACCGGGTACTTGGCAACCCTACCACTCGTCCATGAACATGTCCGCTCCCCTCTTAAAGCCTTCCAAGTTGGCAGCCATCCCCACATCCTGGGGCAGGGAGTTCCACAATTCAACTACGCGTTGTGTGAAGAAATCAGATTTATCAGTTTTGAATCTCTCACCCTCCAGCTTCAGCAGATGACCCCGCTTTCTGGTATTATGAGAGGGAGAAAAGCTTCTCCTGGTCCTCTCTCCACAACATGCATAATTTTATAGACCTCTATCATAAAAGTTGGCACAAGGTCCAGGGTTCACGAGTGACATGAAATGCTATATGTTGGGTTGGTTTCAGACAATTGCAAATAGAGTTTCAGTGATACCAGAAGGGTCTTTCCACCCACATGCAGGCCTTTCCACATTTTGACTACCACTCATAATGTTTGGGGAGGTTCTGGAGAGGATTGAGATGTGCTGTAAGGGCTGCAGGGAGAATCAGTAGAAACTGGGACTCCACCCACACCCCAAGGCAAGAAGGCAAATGGAAGTTCTGCAAGCTTGCTGACAGTCCCAATGGCGATCCTTGCTCTGCCCTCACCTGGATGGCTCAGGCTAGCTCTATCTCATCAAATCCTAGAAGCTAAGCAGGATCAGCCCTGGTTAGTACTTGGATGGGTGACCACCAAGGAAGTCCACCAAGGGTTGCTACACAGAAGCAGACAATGGCAAACCACCTCTGTTTGTCTCTTGCCTTGCAATCCCTACAGGATCTCATTGTTATGAGGATGCATTTCAGGCTGTTACCTGCCCAGGGCTTTGAAACTAAACAACCTGAAATGCATCCTCATAACAATGTCCCTATTATTTCCATTTTGCAGGTGGCAACCTTAGGGTAAAAGATAACTCTGGGCCTAAATCCAGTCCTTCATCCTGTTGGCTCTGATATCCCTTGGATCCCAAAGGTTCAAATGCCTGCAATCCTTATCCTTTGCATTCTGGGACAGTTCTTCTGTATCACTTTGCTCAATGGGACTATTCAGAGCAAGGAATGGTGGAAAGTGCCATCAAGTCGCAGCCGACTTATGGTGATCATGTAGGGTTTTCAAGGCAAGTGACAAACAGAGGTGGTTTGCCATTGTCTGCCTCTGCATAGCAACCCTGGACTTCCGTGGTGGTCTCCCAACCAAATACAAACCAGGGCCAATCCTACTTAGCTTCCAAGATTTGATGAAATCAAGCTAGCCTGAGCCGTCCAGGTCAGGGCGGAGCAAGTATAGCCATTGGTACTGTCAGCAAATATGCACAACTTCCATTTGTTAATTTCCAGTGCATGCATAGGTGAAGCCCCATTGAATTGAATGGGAGTTGTGGGAAGGCACTGCTTCTCCTCTTCATTTAATACAATGGCGTTTACACAGAAGAAGCTCCTGAGTGATCTCAAACATCAGAGCTTCTGGTTCCTAGCTCCCTTCTCTTCCTTAAAATTCTAATACATTTCCTCATTCATAGATCCAAATGCTCTGCTGAAATCCCCCAAAAAGATCAGGTTTGACCTCAGTGGGACTGCAATGAAACCAGCTTCCTTTTACCGAGGTTGTTATGCAGGATGAACGGAATGGGAAGTTTCCATCGGAGCTCCTTGTTTCTTGACACACTACGTCTTTTCTGTGGGAAACGAGAACAGATTGAGATTAGAGCATTTATCCTTTGGAACACGAACAAGGTTTTGTTCATGATGAATAAAATGCATGAGGTTTGCAAAAGACTCACCGGCAGTAAAATATCTCCTTCAAAGAGGTTCAGCCCGGCAGCTGGAAAGAAAGCAATTGAGAAGGAAATGGTTTAAATCAAAATGCAAACAGAGAAGGGAGTTTAGGTCATTACATTACATTACATTTTTTCCCACTCTTCAAAGGTTCTGACAAAAAATACTTTGACAACATGACTCTGCCTTTAAAAAAAAAAAATCAGAAAACTAAAAGGTTCATAAATAATAATACCTTATTAATAAAGGAGAGAATATTCAGTTGTAAATAGTGTGGATATGTTCAAAATTATGCAGGGAATTACAGTGCAGGATATCGATGAAGTTAATTTAATCTAGCCTCTTCCTTTCAACAGGATTCTCAAACTCCCAGTAATCCAGATGGGTAATCCGCATAAAGCCATCCAAAATCAAATTCATGTTTGAGGAAGGTGGTGATTTTGCAAGGAGCAATTTCCTGTCCCCAATGATAACAGGGAACCCAAAGAGCAAACACAGATCTTGGTTCTGAAACAAGCGTTTGTCACTCGGATTGCATATAAACAGATCAGAATTGTCCCTGCAGGATTTATTTATTTACTTACAAAATGTAGACCCTGCTAGTTGACCTTCTAAGCATTCAAGGTGCTCTACCAAAAGTTAATATTAAAACAATAAATGTATTTAAAAACAACTGGAACATAAAATCAAAAACTATAACGACCAGAAACAGAAGACAACACTGTGCAGCAACAACCAAAAAATAAATAAATACAAAGGCCACACAGAACTTAAACCAATGGTCCCTCCAGTCCAGTATCCTGTTTCCTTTCAAACAGCAGCCAATCAAATGCTACAGGGTGGCTCATAAGCCACGCCCACTGGCAGTAGCCTTCCCCTGCTGACTGCCCCCCACCTAGGGTTGCCAGGACCCCCCTGGCCACCAGAGGGGAGGTTGGGTTGCCAGATCCGGGTTGGAAAACTCCTGGAGATTTGGGGATAGAGCCTGAGGACAGGGACCTCAGTGGGGTACAACTCAGGATGGCAACCCTTCCACTAGGCCAGACCAAGTGTGGTAAGTAGTGAGTCTCTGGTAGTTGCTGCCTGTCCAGTCCCTGGTGAGTCTTCCTCCATCAGGGGACCAGCCCCGTTGCAGGGCTGTTCTGGCCTCAAGTCCACCCGTTCCTCCACCGTGGCTTTGTTTTACAAAGGCTTGCAAGGCTCAGCAATATCTTTCTGGTTGCCTAGCAACATCCAAATTAGCA
This sequence comes from Euleptes europaea, assembly GCF_029931775.1. Classification (NCBI taxonomy): domain Eukaryota; kingdom Metazoa; phylum Chordata; class Lepidosauria; order Squamata; family Sphaerodactylidae; genus Euleptes; species Euleptes europaea. The sequence goes on along the minus strand of NC_079321.1, from coordinate 11,155,117 downwards.
AGTGAGAGCTCAGTGGGCATTCTCTTCTTAAAGCTACAGTAGCCGTTTATAATTTTTTTGAGGAATTTTAATCCCCCAATGTGTTTTTTTAAGACTTCAGATTATTCTTCAACTCTGGGACTCCCTTCAGGTTTGTAGAGAAATCCTCCCTACCTGTCCCTAGCTCTATTAATTAAAAGCCTAGGTAAAAAGAAATATTTTGGCCTGGCACTTAAAAGAGTAACAAGGCACCAGAGAGCCTTAAGGGGAAAGGGATTCCACAGGTGTGGTGCCACCATTGAAAAAGCCCTGTCTCTGGTTGCTACCCACCTCACCTATGAAAGCAAGGGTATGAAGCACAAGGATTTTCAGGAAGATCTTTGTTGGCAGGCTGGACAACTTTTTTAAATCCGTCGAGAATATTGCTATTGATATCTAAGCAGATTTAAATTACTTTTTTTGGCCTTTCAACAGCATTTATCATTTGACACACAAAAAATGACAAATGCCGCTTTCAAAACCATTTCTAAACAGCAGAGACATTGTCAACCCCCCCTTTCTGACTATATATTACTCTTCCTGCACACTTGACACTGAGAGACACTGTCCTTCAGTGTTACTCCTCTGAAGATGCCTGCCACAGCTGCTGGCGAAACGTCAGGAAAGAAAATACCAAGACCACAGTCACACAGCCCGGATAACCTACAAGAACCAGCAGAGACATTGTAATGCAATTGGTTTCCTCCCTGGAATCTCGGAAGGAGCATCCTACTCACCCATTGCATGCATGAATGCACATCTCAGACATGTAAATCATGGACCATAAACTCACAATGTTCCAGCCACCTAAGATCAAAGGTGCCATATCAAAACCGCCCCTGAGCAAAATGCAAGATTGCTGGCAGGGACCGCAGCATGAGAATCCTGCTGGTTTCTTTGATCTTGATTTAATAACCAAGTGAACAATAAAGGGGGCAGTTAAGGATGGAACTACACATTAAATCGTTTATTATAGTTTTATTTTCCTGAAGGGTTTTTTAATACAGGATGCAGCTCTGGAGATCATGATTTAAAGGAGGAAAACAGTGCAGGAAGATAAAACCTAAACTCTTTTACCCTTTTTTTCTGGTATAAGTTATATCAAGATTGTGCTAAAATTCCTCTGCCTTGTCTTCCACAGTATTCTCAAAATTTTATTGGAATCATATCATCATTGAGTAGGGGATTGGATTGGGTGGCCCGTATGGCCCCTTCCAACTCTATATTTATGGTATTTTAGACCATTCGTAGAAAAAGCATTGAATTTATGGGATAAACCAAGAAAACGTTTGAGCTTTTTGTAGTCTCCGTTACAATCCTTTCCCATCTATAATCTTGATTTTAGTATTGCTATGCAATGGTTAAATTGGATTGACAAACATTCTCCAACTTTTATTACTGCTTTTTTTTCTGTAAGGTTTTTCAGTGTCATTGGAAAGATTGCCTTTGTTGTTAGCTGAGCAGGTTGAATAGAAAAATTTAAAAAGTCTTTTACCCTCACTATTTTTACTTCCCAAAAAAATCACTCACACCCAATTGCTTATTCAAATTGGGGGAATAAGCAATTTTTGCATTTTTAAAAAATTGATACATATCATGTATACATATCATGTAGTTTCATTCTAAAATCACCCCAGCATTAACTTTCTCAAAACACTGCATCTTTTGAAAATCCAAAGAGCAACGTACCTGCATTTATTTCTAGAATATCTGTTCCCTGTTCATCAGAATCAGCATCTAACCAATGAAAATAATAAAAAAAAGGATAAATGTTCAGCTTTCAGTCTGGGAGTTCAGGCCTTCTCTGCCAGACCTCAGCTCCCAAAGAATGAAAGACTTGAGAGTTTTCCCAGGATCATTTTGGTGAATCCTTACCATCTTCCAAAAATGAGTGCCCAACCTAAAAAGAGAGAAAAATCCGTCATGTGCTCATTGTGCCTGGCAAACACAGAAAGGAATGATAAGAGTAGCTAGGCTGAATGAAACTTACCGGAAATGAGAGGCAGTACGCAAAAAACAGCGTGAGGCTGAAGAGTTGGAAGACTGCCTTTGAAGACATGGCTGAAATGGCCGACATAAGCCTTGGAGTCTTTCACAGCCAATATACAATTGCTCTCAAGGGAAACAGCTGGAGTTTTTTTTTTCTTTTTTCTTTTGGTCCTGTGGGTGGTACCAAAATTACAAACAGTATGTTGTCATGCAATGGCGTGGACTGAAATTCAACTGCACAAACATCTAAGATTGCTGTGCTTCGCTGTTTGATGTTTCAGGACCACTTCCTGATGCACACATCCTCAAGAGGCAGAGAAAGATGTGGATTGCTGCCCATCACTTTGTGGCTCAAACTTCTAAAAATGAATGGATTGGAAAATCTGTTTTGGTGTCCTTTCTATTCTTCTCCTTCCACCTTAACTAATTTCTTCCTGGTCTCTCAAGATATTCATGAGTTTATTGTAAATTATCAGGTCCTTTTTTGGAGGCCAGAACTTAAGTATTACTTTTCATTTTGCAGCCAGCCAAAGCCACTGCTCATTTTCTTTCACTGTTTACTATTATTCATTATTTTGTAATCAGACCATTATAAAAATACAGAAGTAATAAGTGGTGTTAGCTGACTTCAAAAGGAAGAGTCACCCCCTAAGACAAATGATTTAGAACTGATTAATGGCAGCAACAGAACCAGCCAACTGGGAAAGGTCAGCCACTGAATAAGGAATCAAATAAAGGTTTCCCCAATCCAGCACTCTATAACCAATACTACACCATGTTGACTCTTTTTGATGACAAAAAAATCTCTCAAATTCGTAATACACTTACACTGGCAGTAGAAGTGGTCTGCTATGCCATCTGGGCTGTTTATGGACCATTTCAGCTAAGTTGTGTCAGGTGTGGACAAGATCTTGTGGTGTGTGAAAAGCCACTATTTGTACTCTTGACCAATGTCAGTCTTGATTATTGAAAACCTTTAAGGAACGGAGTTGGTGAGGGCATTGTATTCATCATAAATCAATCACTGACTCAGTGCGTTTCCTCTCAGAAACTAAAGGAGGTGGTTATTCATGCATTACTTGGTAGGGGAGGGGGAATCACTAGAGAAGAATGAAGTGGCCAGTCATCTTAGAATCATAGAAACATAGAGTTGGAAGGGGCCATACAGGCCATCTAGTCCAACCCTCTGCTTAATTCAGGATCAGCCTAAAGCATCCCTGACAAATGCTTGTCCAGCCGCTGCTTAAAGACAGCCAGTGAGGGGAAGCTCACCACCTTCCTAGGTAGCTGATTCCAACGGTTGAACAACTCTTACTGTAAAAAATATTTTCCCAATATCCAGCCGGTACCTTTCCACCCACAATTTTATACCCATTATTGCGAGTCCTATCCTCTGCTGCCAACAGAAACAGCTCCCTGCCCTCCCCTAAGGGACAGCCCTTCAAATACTTCAAGAGAGCAATCATGTCCCCCCTCAACCTCCTCTTCCCCAGACGAAACAATCCCAACTCCCTAAGCCTTTCCTCATAGGGCTTGGTCTGCAGGCCCCTGAAAGGCTTCTAGGCTTTAATCTGCCCTTTCAAGACAAGATAATTGAGAGATCAGTGGCAGAGGAACTCCAGGCCTTCCTGGATGACACTTCTGCTCTATACCCTTTTCAACTCAATTTCAGACCAGGCTATGGGACAGAGACAGCATTAGTAGCTTTAGCTAATGAACTTCTCTTGACTGTAGTCAAAGGGTGGTTTTCTTTGTTGATGTTATGGGATGTATCAGCAGCTTTTGATACAGTAGACTACGTCATCGCATTGAGACATCCGGAAGCAGAAGTATATAACCAAGGGATGTGCTTTGGTTTAAATAATTACTTACGGATGGGATTCAGATGGTTGCTTTCAGACACCGGTTGTCAGTGGTGTTGTCCAGTGGTGTTCCACAAGGCTCAGTTTTATTACCCATGCTGTTCAGTCTCCCTCTGAAGCCCTTGGGAGAGATGTGTTGGATTTTGGAAATTAGGTGTCACTCCTCATTCTACATTTCTTTGTGTGGACCGCCTGATGCTGGTATAGCTACCCTTAGCCAAGGTCTAGTTGCTCTGGTTAAAAGGCTAAGGGTGAGCAAGTTGAAAATGAATCCTGACAAAACATAGGTGATGCTGGTAGGGAAGGCAGAGGTCTTGGAGGGTATTGCACTTGCCACATTTCATGGGGTTCAGCTGACCCTTACTGACTTTGTTAAGAACCATGGGGTTATACTGGGCCCAGCATTACTGCAAGAGAAGCAAGTTAATTCTATTGCAAACATGGCTTTTTCCACCTTTAGTTAGCATGGGAAATGGCTCCCTACTTTGACCTAAACAATCTGGCCACATGGAATCATGCCAGAGCAACCTTGAGGCTAGACTACTGCATGGGTCTACACTTGAAGACAACTCAGCAACTTTGGCTGGTGCAGAATGCCATGGCTTGTTTACTATTGAGAACAAGGCTGAGTATGCATATTACACCTATTCTGTAGTAAATCCATTGGTTACTGATTAGTTCCAGAGGTTCAGTTCCAGGTGCTAGTTATTATTTACAAAGCCCTTCATGGCCTAGTATCCACTTATCTATTAGACTGCCTGTCTTGATCTGTTGCACTGAGACAGCTTCATGCGTCTGAGCAAAGTCTCCTGAAGGTGCCATCCTGCAAAAGGGTAAAAACAACTGCAGTCTCTATCCGAGCTTTGTCTGTTGTGGTCCCCACATGGTGGAATGGCCTGTCTGTAGGGTTGCCAATTCTGGCCTGGCAACCAGTGAGAGTCCAAAGGGGGCAGGGACATGGGGGCTCTATTGGCAATGGCATGATGTCATTTCTGGGGGAAACCCACAATGATGTTGTAACGGATACAGGGTCAAACCCTGAGACTTGGTAACTGTCAGCCAGTGCCAGCAAGCAGTGGATGGAGTCTGGAAAGCTGACAGGAATAGAATAGAAATTTTATTACAGTCAATGACCAGCACAAATAAAACAGGTGGAAAGCTGACAGGCTTCTTTTTGGAGGAAGAGATCTTGAGCAGTTAGCTCTTTGGAAAGCAGATAGCTCTGAGCTCCTGAACTGTGTGGTGGTGTGGAGAGACTCGGAGGACACTTGTTCAAATACTACCTAGCTTGTGTAGAACCAAACCTGAGTAGTGACAAGGGGAAGATGGTGGCAGTGTGTGATGATAGCCCCTTTCTTCAGTCCCTTGGTGGGAGGTGGCTTCTGAAACAGGAAGACTCCTGACTCAGTGTTTCGAGGGAGGAGAGATTTGTTTCCACAAGAGGTGGGCAAATCTAAGGAGTGGGAAAGGTTGTGGATGAACCTCCACTCACTGGTATTTTTGTGTGCTAGGTTAGTTTAAGTCCACACTAAGTATTTTGAGTCTAAGAATAATTTGAATAACACTGACAATATGACTGAGTATCTTGAAGAAACGGAACTTAGAACTAAGAACTGTGCCTGAAACTAACTAAGATTTTGAACTGCCTGTAACCATTTAGGTTTTGTGCCTCTTTGAAAGAATAACCATCAATCAAACAATTTTTTCTGTAAATAATAAACTTCATTTTTATTCATTCTTTTAAATTCAGCTTCAGCCTCTAAGCCTTTCTATTTCTACTGGGGGGAAGGAAAGGGAAAGTCTCCTCACTTAAGCAAGGGTGACAGACTGTGAGGTAGAAAGAGTATTAAATCCTCCTCTCAGCTACTGGTAACAGGGAGAAATTTGTGATGGTCCAAAAAGATGGGGAACCAAGTACAGAAACTCCTTCCCCACTTCCTCACAGATGTAAGGTCTCTTTTTGAATTGCTGGAGACTCTATGGAAAATCCATAGAGTTTCCAACAATTCCTACCTAGGACTAGTGTAAGTTCTGGGTTTTTCTAGAGTTGCCTACTGGATTTATTACACCTTCTGTACGTCAGGATTTCTCTAAATGTGAATTCCAGTTTATTGGGTAGTAGTTCTCGAAATATGAAACCCAGTGTATGTAATGTATTGGCAACCCTACTTAGCTCCCTGGCCCAGCTGATGACAGCTGGTAGCTAGAGCTACGTCCAGGCACACTGGAAGGTTGCCTGGCTGCTACCTCTTCTCCCTCTGGTCCCACCCACAGATGGTGGAGGGAGGGAGCTGCATCCAGGCACAGTAGACATAACCGTATGAGATCTCCAAAGACTGCAAACTTAGAATGTAACATCCACTAGGAAATGCTAGATTATCCCTTTTCTAGTATGTGAAGCTGAGCCAAACTGGGCCTGAAATCTTATCACTTGCCATAAATTATGATCATATCGGCATTTACCGCTTAAGGACTCAGAGAGAGCCCCATTAAGCATTGGAAGGAAACACCATGTCCTAAGACATCTCTTAGATCTGGACTCCCAACCCATTTTTGATATCAAGTATACTAGTTGTCCCATGGAATCTGATTAACACAGGGCATGTGGGTAGAGAGAAAGAACTCCACTGAAGATGCCTTTCCCCTTAGCAATGGAGAGAGGAACTCATAGGGAGAGGATCCCTTTGAAGTGGGCTTGTAAGAACAGTCTGAGAACTTGAACAGGGCTACACCAACTGTTATGTTCTCTATTGAAGTCCGCTGGAGCCTTGTTCCGGTTTACATATATTCAATCAGTTTCCTCATAAACTTCTAATTTGTTCCTCCGGGTTGGGAAATACCTGAAGATTTGGGGGTAGAGCTTGAGGAAGGCGGGGCTTAGGGAGGGGAGGGTCTTCAGTGGGGTATAATGCCATAGAGTCCACCTTCCAAAGCAGCCACTTTCTCCAGGGGAACTATCTCTGTCGCCTGAAGATCAGTTGCAATCCCAGGAGATCTCCAGCTAACACCTGGAGGTTGGCAACCCTATTAAGAGCCAGGGTGGTATAGTGGTTAAGAACAGTGGTTTGAAGCAGTGGAGTCTAATCTGGAGAACCAGGTTCGATTCCCCACTCCTCCACATGAGCGGCGGAGGCTAATCTGGTGGATTTGTTTCCCCACTCCTACACACGAAGCCAGCTGGGTGACCTTGGGCAAGTCACACTCTCTCAGCCTCACCTACCTCACAGGGTGTCTGCTGTGGGGAGAGGACGGGAAGGTGATTGTTAAGTCGGTTTGAATCTCCCTTAAGTGGCAGAGAAAGTTGGCATATAAAAACCAACTCTTCTTCTTCTTAATTCACAATGGGGGGCGGGGTGGAAGTGGATTCAAATCCAGGATCTTCAAAGAAGGTCAGGATACACCAGATATATGCAAACTGCTTAATCATTACAATTTATTCCTCTAACGTAATTATTGAGATTTCCTTGGCACAGAATTTGTGTTACCTTCATACAAAATTTGATTTTTTGCTGCAGACAACCATAGCATAAGGAATAGTTGGTAGAACTGTGGAGTGAATGTGTCTTTGAAAAGCAGCACCTAAATCTAAGAATTTTGATTTTTTTTTCCTTTTCAAGAAAAGACACAAGATGAAGAAGCAGGAATCCATGAACGAAGTTGTGCTAGAAAGCGACTTCAAAGCCTTCAAGGAGCCGTAGAGGTGGGAACTTGCTTATGAAGTCAAGCTATAAAACACTCCCTGGATCTTCAACAACTAGAAATATAAGAAAAAGAAAAGGAAATAGCATGTCATCATTCTTATTGTCATCAACCGGGAGTACATGCTGCCTGTTCCATGCCTAAATAAAATTAAGAGCCCATTCCTGGGGGGCAAAGCTCCTTAGGAGCCAGCGTAACCCCTGCGCTGGCGTAGGGGCCGCCTTATCACAGCATTTCCCCCTTTTTTTCTTTATTTTTTTAAAATGCTTTTCTCCCCCTCCACGGTGGCGAGGGTTGCCAGGTCCCTCATCACCACCCGTGGGAGGTTTTGGGGGCGAAGCCTGAGGAGGGCAGGGTTTGGGGAGGGGCTTCAGTGCCACAGAGTCCAATGGCCAAAGCGGCCATTTACTTCAGGGGAACTGATCTCTGTCGGCTGGAGATCAGCTGTAATAGCAGGAGATCTCCAGCTGGTACCTGGAGGTTGGCAACCCTAGTGGTGGATGGGAAGCCTCTGAGGAGGCAGCATGGCTGCCCCGCCCCCAGCCACTGTGGGTCCACCCCACCTTCAGAAGTGGACTGCCCAGATCACCAGTCACAGTCAGCAGATCCACAGATCCTCACCCCAGCCCTTGAAGAAGCAACCTGGACAGAGAAGCAGCCTTCCACACCGGCCACAGATGGACATGTGGATCTTCTGAATGTGGATTGATATCTGCCCTACTATGCTCATCCAGGCTTCAGATATATCTGTGGATGCAGATGGGAATGTACGCCCCTTTCCAAAGCCCCCAGTTATTGCATACATGCTAGATTGCATCCACCACCCCATAACACAGTTTGCCTAGAATGGATGTCAAAATATTGTCCAGATTTACTCCAGCGCACCATGTGGACTCATGCTTTACGTAATTTCAGTGGGATTAGAGTGGACTAAGGCCTTTTATGCATAGCCGTTTCCCTCTCGGTCACCCCTCTGATGACTTTGGGTCTTTGTTTTGATTATGCATGCTGTTTCCGAATGTCAGAGGTTGCCCTGCTCTCCCCCTGCGTTCCCCCGCGTTTTGCCCACATTTTCAAATTCGAGATAAAGCAGGTCCCTGAAAATGCGGGGGAATGCAGGGGGAGAGCGAGGCGACCTCTGACGGTTGGAAACGGCATGCATAATCAACACAAAGACCCAAAGTCATCAGAGGGGTGATGGGGAGGGAAACAGCCATGCATAAAAGACCTAAATCTGCACAGGATTGCAACGGCAGGCACATAGAGGGTCAGCCTCAGAATCGGTTGTGAGTGACAGGCTTTAGCCATAGTAGACGCACAGCAGCAAGAAAGACACGCATGCCTATAAGCATGTGCAAAGTGCCTTTTTCTTACCACTGAGTAACCACCATCAGCCAACTCACACGCAATTAGGAAAGGGAAGCAGGATTTCAGAGTAGTAGAAGAAGAGTTGGTTTTTATATGCCGACTTTCTCTCCCACTTAAGGAAGTATCATACCGGCTTACAATCACCTTCCCTTCCCTTCCCCTCCCCCAACAGACAGGTAGGTGGGGCTGAGAGAGTTCTGAGAGAACTGTGACTGGCCCAAGGTCACCCAGCAGGCTTTGTGTGGAGGAGAGGAGAACTGAACCCGGTTCTTCAGATTAGTAGTAGTAGTAGTAGTAGTAGTAGTAGTAGAAGAAGAAGAAGAAGAAGAAGAAGAACAGCTGGTTTTTATATGCCGACTTTCTCTACCACTTAAGGAGAATCAAACAGGTTTACAATCTCCTTCCTCTCTCCACAACAGACACCTTATGAGGTAGGTGGGGCTGAGAGAGTACAGAGAGAACTGTGACTAGCCCAAGGTCACCCAGCTGACTTCATGTGAGGAGTGGGGAAACCAACTTGGTTCACCAGATTAGAGTCCACCGCTCATACGGAGGATTGGGGAATCAAACCCAGTTCTCCAGATTAGAGTCTACCACTCTTAACCATTACATCATGTTGGGTAAAACAGCCTATGGTTCTAGGTCTTCCTTGACAGCCTTAGCACTGTGTTTTCTAGAGAGGATAGTCAAGACCGTGACACTCTACCTTCGAAGGTCGCAAAGATGATCAAAGCATCATCTTTAAGGAAATTCCTCCGTAGCAGTTCTCTGCGATGCAGGATGCTGTTCCAGCCATAATATGGGCCTACGTGGCAATTATAGGAAGGGTCGAAAGACCCTGTAATAGAAGGCTTATCCCAAAATTTTTTGTCATCTGTTATACAAAAAAAGAAGTTGAAATAGATTAACACATGAATCGAGTGCTCTGGGGGTTAAGTAACTATCAGTGCTTGCATGAGGATTTAAGATTCAATTAATGCTGCATAGATTTTGGAAGGGCAATATCCAGTCCATATATACACACACATGAACAGAGGGTTGCCAGCTCTGGGTTGGGAAATACCTGGAGAATTAGGCGGTGAAGCCTGAGGAGGGTGGGGTCTGGGGAGGGGAGGGACTTCAATGCCATAGAGTCCAATTGCCAAAGCAGCCCTATTCTCCGGGGGAACTGATCTCTGTCACCTGGAGATCAGTTGTAATAGCGGGAGAGCTCCAGCCACCACCTGGAGCCAGGCAACCCTAACGTGCCTCCATTTTTGTAGTGCCAGGGAAAGCCAACTAAGAGTGCTACAAGGGCCCGATTGTGGCCAGGACAACCACAGCGCCGGGGAAGAAGGGTGTCCTGCCTTCTTGCGGTGCCATTTTTCTGACCCAAAAGACCACCAGGGGCATACTGTATTTGTCGACATAGCCCCGGCGCCATTTTGGGTTGGAAAAATGACATGGGGAAAAGGCCCCTCCTCCTCTTGTGCTATGGTGGTCCTGGCCAGAATCAGCCCCCCCCAGCACTCTTAAATGGCTCCCCCCAGCACCACAAAAGGGAATCACATCCCTAGAACGAACCCAAGGACAGTATCTCGTCTAGTTTGACCTTTGGTCTGCAGCCTACAGTCCTGGCCTTGATTCAGGAGAGGTCATGATTGGTTCTTCATCATGTGACTGTGATGTCAAGTGCTTTTACCTCTGTGGGTCCCATGCTGCCACCTGGCGGTTAATGGTGGTCCTGGGACTGGAAAGGTTGCAGGCAACTGGGCTAACTAAAGCATTGTCTGAATTGGCAAGTTAGTTTTAACAATCTCTACTTTCTGTCATTATCAGTAAGAGGACAAAAAGAATCTATTGCAACTGTAAGTGATACACAGTCCAAACCACAGACCGGTTAGGCCCCAAAAATCTGGGGTTTAGCCATTTTAATTCTGTCGATATTCATTTTATTACTTGAGCTTAAACCCAGTTCTTTCAACTGAACCAAAACGATGAAGGAATCTTTATTGAACACAGAACAAAATAAGATAATAGAAAATGCGTTGAATACTTTTGAGTAGTATTGCTTCTGAAGTGTGAAAAGTAAGCAAAGTTTTACCCAGGCAGCTAAACTTTTCTGACGGGGGGAGAGGGGCCTGTAACAGCATTTATCACCCTAGAATCTTGGAAGCAACAACCATCTAAGATCAAAGCTGGCGTATCATAAAAGTCACTGAACACAATGCAGTAACGCTGGCAAAGATACCAGGGACAGAACCTTTAATTTCCTTTGATCTTGGTTGACTAACATGTAAATAACAAAGGGGGCACTAGAGGTTGCCAACATTCAGGTGGCGCATCTGATCTCCAGACTACAGAGATAAATTCTTCTGGATAAAATGGCAGCTTTGGAGGGTGGAATATATGGCCTTTTATGCTGGGATGTTTCCCCATGATCATCCCTGCCGACTGCTTCGGGGCTTCCTTTTGATTATGCGTGCCTTTTCCACCTGTCAGAGGTCGCCTCGCTCTCCCTGCGCCTTTTGCCCACATTTTCCAGATTCTGGCTAAAACAGCATCTGGAAAACATGGGCAAAACGCGTGGGGAATGCGAGGCGGCCTCTGACAGAAGGAAAAGACATGCATAATCAAAAGGAAGCCCTAAAGCAGTCGCGGGGGTGACTGTGAGGAAACGTCCCTGCATAAAAGGCCTCTGTCATCACATCCCTTCTGAGCTCCTTCCCCAGGCTTGCCCCCACCCCAAATCTCCAGGAATTTCCCAACCTGGAGTTGGCAACCTTAGGGGCACACAAGGTAAGGGCAGAACTGCCCATGAGGCATCGTCACGACCATAAGCCCCCCCCCCGCCAAATCCAAATGTATTTTCTATGCTCACAATCCTTCAACTTACCGATCAGTTGGTTCGGATCTGTAGTGAAGACCCTGCTCGACGACATCCTTTGGGTGATGTCCGGATCTTGATCCACGATGGTGAACGTCACTTGCCTGTTCCCTGCTGGCCACTCCAGAGCGCCGTCATTCTGGCTGCTGCACAGAGCAAAACGGATTCCCAAGTAGTTTCCGCTTGAGTTGACCAAACCGTGGGGATAGAGCCTCAGCACAAAGCAGTAACCTTCTGAGCTGTGGAACAGCGGGCTTGAAATATAGTCTCCTTGGGAGGTGCTGTTTAAAAGGGAAGCAAAGTCGGTGATCTGCCAAACCCCTGTGGGGCACTGTGTCTCGGTCAGACTGACGTCGTCAATGTTAATGCCACCAGTAGAGTTGGAGGGGTCTTCTCTGATGCCGTGAAAGGCGTAGCGGAATTTGGCCTGGCTGCTGAAGGGAATGGTTGCTAGCTTCCAGTGCCGCTCTCCATCAGCTGTGAAAAGAGAGGGAAAACCTTGTGGTTTCAAAAAAATATCATGAATAGCTTCAGTGGAGCTTGATGGTCTTTCAGTGGCACTTGATGGCCAGCGTGGTGTAGTGGTTAAGAGCGGTGGTTTGGAGTGGTGGACTCTGATCTGGAGAACTGGGTTTTATTCCCCGCTCCTCCACATGAGTGGCGGAGGCTAATCTCATGAACTGAGTTGGTTTCCCCACTCGCAAACCACCCCGTAAACAAAGTCTGCCTAGTAAACGTCGGGATGTGACGTCACCCCATGGGTCAGGATTGACCTGGTGCTTGCACAGGGGACCTTTACCTTTACACACGAAGCCAGCTGAGTGACCATGGGCAAGTTACAGCTCTGTTAGAGCTCTCTCTTAGCCCCACCTACCTCAAAGGTTGTCTGTTATGGGGAAGGGAAGGTGATTGTAAGCCAGTTTGATTCTCCCTTAAGTGGTAGAGAAAGTCGGCATATAAAAACCAACTCTTCTTATTCGGCTTCACCAGAGCAGCCCATTGAAGATTTGTTTTTATATGCCAATTTTCTCTACCTTTTTAAGGAGAACCAAACTGGCTTACAATGTCCTTCCCTTCCTCTCCCCACAACAGACACCTTGTGAGGTAGGTGGGGCTGAGAGAGAACTGTGACTAGCCCAAGGTCACCCAGCTGGCTTCATGTGTAGGAGTGGGGAAATCAACCCAGTGCACAAGATTAGAGTCTGCCGCTCATGTGGAAGAGTGGAGAATCAAACTTGGATCTCCAGATTAGAATCTGCCGCTCTTAACCACTACACCACACTTGCTCACTTTTGAGAGACTGCCAGAGGCAATGGTTGCAATCCTGTGCACACTTATCTGGGAATATATTCCAGTGAATTCAGTCAGGATTAGTTAAGCTATTTTGTAACGTTAAGCATGACAAAGAGCTCCGGTGAGCTCGAAAGTGTGCCCAGATTTTTGTTCTAATTTGGTTGGTCCAGTAAAATGCATGACATGAGTTTTGTTCTTGTTTCTGGATTTTGTGTGGGACCAATATGGCCATACAACATTTGTAATTTCCAAAGATGAAGGGGAATTATGACATTGAGGCCTAGCCATACCCAGAATGCTATGCATGAACCAAAGTAGTTAGAAGCGTCAATACGCTCATGAACCTTATAACACATATTGGTTCTGTAACAACATCCTTGTATGAATAAACAACAGCTGGATACAGTTGTGGAGAAGTGAACTTTCCCCCTTAACAGGAATAGTACTGCCAGGAGGTCAACTTGACATTTCTGCCTTTGGTCATCCAGAATTGTGCCACTGGGGAAAATATGAATATTTCTGATTTAGCTCAGAGGTTTTATAACAATGGAATGTTGTTTACATATGTATTGCTAAGTTGCCGACTTAGCATTACATATGACTCTCCCATTTGCACAAATGCTATGCTTGTTGGCGTAACTCCCGTGCAACCCTATGAAGGGTTGCACAGACTTTTAATGGTGCGAGGAGGTTTCGGCGGGACTGAAACCTCCTTTGGAGACAGTGCAGCCGCGCTGCCTCCTATGACTGGCACAGGAATTCCTCTCAGGAATGCACTGTTAGACATCCAGCGTTCCAGTGATGAGGGTGCCAAGTTGTAACGCTCACCGTAAAATGTTTGCAGCTTCACCATTTTCCTAATATTTCCAGTTCCGTCATCTTTTTTAATCCAGATGATGAGTTTATCTTGCTGACTTCCATCAAACTTGTAAAAAAACTGTAGGCACTTCACTGTTCTTTTTGGGTAGAGGATGCGGGACTCCAAAACAGCCGATTCTCCTGAACTTCCTACCGTCGTATTCAGGTGCATGAAATATCCCCTGCCTACAAAGCAAACACAGGAAGGTTGATTAACGGTCTCAATCTTTTACTAATGTTAGGCAACAATGTAAGAGTCAGCTGTGCTAAACAAGCACACTATGACACGAAATTGCATTGCCTATGCTTTTCCAACGTGGCACAAATAAGAGAAGCCAAAGCTATCCTTTTAAGTGACAAATGATCAATACGGAGTGCAGTTAAACAATGACAATGAAGCTAATCTGCAAGTAATATGTATAAAGCCACCACACAGGGCTAAGATCTTGCAACATGTTGCATGTTCCATTAAACTTAATGCCACATAATTCTGCATTGGGGCGCAGATGCAGCTATCTTTGCTTGTGGGCCATGTGCATCACAGGGCTGGCAAGCCACAGTCTTTCCACAGCAGCATTCAGTTTGTTTGGGGGGGGGACAGAGAAAGAGAGAGAGAGAGGGTGAGGTAGGGGCATTATGTCAGCCCTTGGCCCACAGAACCAGAAATCACCACAAAGTCATATAGAGTCCAAACAGGTGGTTTTTACTGATCAAATAGGCATACAGTGCAAACGGATAAAATGACAGCTATGAAAGGCTCACTAGCTGGGAGATATTATAAGGCAGGAAAGGCGGGAGATTACATGCAGGAATACAGTTTCCCAGGAGCTGAGTTTTCCCAGGCTTAGGCATGCGACCTTGGGGGGCAGACAATACAGTACAGAGACGGAGGCAATAACGAAACCGAGATAGCAGCCTGACATTCTGCTCCCCTCAAGGCCCCCTCCCAGTTCGCAAGGGGGCTGGCCTGTCCGGGTAAGCAATGTGAAAGGCGTCGACGAGGTCGGGGGCGGAGACATCCTGTGCGCGCACCCATTCGTCATAGGCAGGGGGGAAATGTTTCCAGCGAATTAGGTATTGGAGAGTGCCATGGTGAATACGGGAGTCAAGGATCTTGGAGACTTCGAAGTGTTCTTCCCCCCCCACCATGATGGGTTGCGCAGGCGGTGGGTCCGGATGCCACCGTGGAGAAGCAACATGGGGTTTGAGGAGGCTTATGTGAAAAACAGGATGCACACGCCTCAAGGATTTGGGGAGAGCCAGTTCCACTGTGACAGGGTTTATGACCCGAGTAATGGGGAAAGGGCCAATGAATTTGGCGCTGAGTTTATGGCACGGTTGGGTGGAACGGAGGTTTTTGGTGGAAAGGTAAACCAAAGTACCCACTTGCAGATCACCCCCGGGGGAGCGATGTTTGTCAGCTTGCTCTTTGTATTTACGTTTGGCCCGGTCGAGGTTGCTAACGAGCCAGGGCCAAGTGGTACGGAGGGCGTGTGCCCAGGAGGCAATGTCGGGGTTCCCCTCCCCCTCTATATCATCTGTAGGAACGATGGGACTGAAATCTTGTCCATACACAGCAAAAAACGGGCTAAAACCTGTGGATTGATGCATGGCATTATTGTAGGCATATTCTGCTAAAGGTAACAGTTCTACCCAGTTATCCTGGTGGTAGTTAACATAACAACGCAAATAACATTCAAGTACAGCATTGACACGTTCAGTTTGACCATCAGTTTGAGGATGGTATGCGCTAGACAATCCCTGTTCCACCCCCACCAACTTGAGGAAAGCTTTCCAAAACTTAGAAACGAAACCACTTCCGCGGTCACAAATTATTTTACGCGGAAACGAATGTAAACGAAATATATGCGTCACGAAGAGGCGGGCCAGTTTTTGCGCAGAAGGGATCCCTGCACATGGAATCAAATGTATCTGCTTAGAAAACAAATCAGTAACAACCCACAACACAGTTTTACCCCCACTGAGAGGGAGATCAGTCATGAAGTCTATAGCAATTACTTCCCAAGGTCTGCTGGGCGTTTCAAGAGGTTGTAGCAGTCCCGGGGGTTTGCCCTGCGATCGTTTCGCAGCGGCACAAACGGGACAGCTGCGGATGAAGGAGTCAATGTCGGAACGCATTCCCCCCCACCAGAATTGTCTGCGCAATAAGTGAAGGGTTTTCAGAAACCCAAAGTGCCCAGCTGTTTTGGCTCCATGAGCTAAATGTAAAACGTCCTTCCGGAGAGCTTTGGGTACATACAATTTTGAGTCTTTGTACCAGGACCCCCCTTGTTCCAAAACGCCAGGAGGTAGGGTATGAGCGGAACGTTCTAAAAGGCACTGGTCCCGAAGGACAGTTAAAAAGGATTCGGAGATGGGGATTTTGGAGGGAGCCCCCCCGTCGGTCCTGGAGATCTGAGAAACAGTTATAGGGTTAGTGCTTACGTGCGGCGGCGCGCAGACTGCAGGCGGCTGAGCGGTCGGAGGGGTAGGAGGGGCGGGAACTCCGGTCTGTTGCGGTGGCGGCTGGGCAGCCGGTTGGGCTGGCGGAGCTTGCGAGTTAGGGAAGGTGTGTTGATGCTGGGATCGGGTTTGCACAGCCAGCATAGGTAGGGCCCCACGTTGCATAGGGGTGAACAGAGAGTTGGTGGGTCTTTCGAGTTTTACCGGATATTGTGGTAAACGGGAGAGGGCATCCGCGAGAACGTTCTGCTTCCCAGGGACGTGCTTCAGGGTGAAACGGAACTGAGCAAAGAACTCCGCCCACCGTTGTTGTTTCGCCGACAGCTTATGGGACCCCGTGAGGGCAGCTAGATTTTTGTGATCGGTCCAAACTTCAAAGGGTACTTTAGACCCTTCCAAGAATTGCCGCCATAAAGTCAGTGCATGATGAACTGCAGAGGCCTCTTTCTCCCAGATGGGCCAGTTTAATTGAGCGTGCGCAATTTTTTTTGAAAAGTAAGCGCAAGGGTGAAGAAGACCGTCCGGTCCTTGTTGGAGGAGAGCCCCTCCCATGGCTACATCGGAAGCATCGACTTGCACAATGAACATTTGATTTGGGTCTGGGTGCCGTAGCACCGGCTCCGAAGTGAAAAGGCGTTTGAGGGCCAGAAAGGCGGCTTGGCATTGCTCAGTCCATAGGATTTTTGCGGAGGGCAAGGCAGCCGAGCTTACTTTCCCCTTAGTTTTCAGCAGGTCCGTAATGGGTAGAGCCACTTGGGCGAAGTTAGGGATGAATCCCCGATAGAAGTTTGCAAATCCCAGAAATTGCTGTACTTGCTTGCGGTTGGTGGGGGGAGTCCAATCGAGGACGGCTTGGACTTTGGCGGGGTCCATGCGAAGACCTTGGTGGGAGATGATGTATCCCAAAAACGTGAGTTGGCTTTGGTGAAATTCACACTTAGCTAGTTTAGCGAACAGTTGATGGTTACGCAGGCGTTGTAGAACTTCCCTGACCAGAGTCACATGCTCGTCCATAGTTTTTGAATAAATGAGAATGTCATCTAAGTAGACCACCACCCCACGATAGAGAAGGTCATGTAGGATTTCATTGATGAGTTGCATGAAGACCCCCGGGGCCCCTTTTAATCCGAACGGCATCACAAGGAATTCATACATTCCGAAACAGCTAGAGAAGGCAGTGAGGTGCTCATCTCCTTCGCGGATACGGACTCGGTAGTAGGCTTCCACCAAGTCTAATTTAGAGAACACACGGCCTTCCTGTAATTGTCCCAAAATATCCGATATTAATGGGATAGGATAGGCGTTGGTCTGGGTAACCGCATTGAGCTTTCTGAAGTCAATGCACAGGCGAAGGTCGCCCTCTTTTTTCCGGACGAAAAACGCGGGGGCCGAGTTTGGGGCATTCGAAGGGCGAATGAACCCTCTGGCGAGGTTTTTGTCCAAAAAGTCCCGGAGGACAGTGCGCTCGGAAGCGCTCATAGGGTAAATCTTACTTTTGGTTAATGTGCAGTCCTTTACTACTTCAATCGCACAGTCTGAGGCCCGGTGGGGGGGTAAGGCATCACATTCCTTAAGGTCGAAGACATCTTCAAAGTCCCGGTACACAGTGGGTAGAGCCGGTGGTACTGGGGCAGTAGATGTTAATGCTGGAACGGGCGGAAATGGCAGAGCAAAGTTTTGCCGATGCTGGTCGCAGGTGGGACTAGCGAAAGAGATAGTGTTTGTGTCCCAATCAATACTGGGACTATGTCCCTTAATCCAGTTAATCCCCAAGACCACTTGAAATCGGATAGGGGCTATAGTGAAGTCTATTTGTTCCCAGTGGGAACCAATTCCCATTGCCACCCCTATGGTGCGATGATCAACTGGACCCCCCTGGAATTGGCTCCCGTCCATTTGAGCAAATTGGACGGGGGCGGGTAAAGCCTCCGAGTCGGCTCTGAGTGCAGCAAACGTGGCTTCGCTTATGAGAGTGCGACAGCAACCGGAGTCAATTAGTGCTTTGACGGGGACTTGAGGACCTCCGTTAAGCTGTTGTAAAACTGCATCTACGTAGACGGTGGAGTCCACTTCTTTGATTTTGGTAGGAGCATTCGGTTTGATAGGAAGATCCTGAGAGGTCTGTGGAGATGCTCCATTCACCACAGACCGGAGCCGTTTTTTGACAAGTCGAGGGGAGATTCCAGGTTTAAGGCTGGAGAAATCCAAGGGTTTTCCTCATCCGAAGAGGGAAAGCTGTCCCCCAATGGGGCACTTGTAATCCGAGACCCGGCGGGGTCGTTGGAAGCAGGCAGGGAGGCTGGGTCCCCGGCATGGAGTGCAGAGGGTGTGGGTCTTCCCGGAGCTGCGCTGCGGGTGGCCGCGGTGCCTCTGCGTGGTGGACGACCTCGGGCGCGGGTTGTCGTGCTGGGACGAAATAATTCCTGGCGGCGTGGACAAACGGTTGCAAAGTGGCCCATTTCTCCGCATGTAAGACAGGCACCCCTCTGAAATCGGGCTTCACGTTCCTGGAGCGGACGTGGGGGATTTCGTGGGACGAGCAGTGGTGCCTTGGGTTGAGGCTTTGGGGTGCCCTTCTCCTTGTGCTTTTGACGGACGAGAGAAATAAAACGGCGGCGGCTTTCCACTTCCTCGGCTAATAGGATCCAGCCTTCGAGGGTATCGGGATCGCCCCGCATGTAAGACCAGTTCAGAATGTCAGGATGCAAGGCTTCCCTGAAATGATGAATTAGGGTGGTCTCGGGCCAACCTACAATTTTACTTGCCAGTCGCTGAAATTCATCGGCAAATTCTCGAACTGTAGCAGAGCCTTGTTTTAATTGTAAGAGTTCCGTTTTGGCTCTTTCTCCCAGGAAGGGGTCCTCAAACCTCCTTCTCAGGGCAGTCATGAAGTTGTTGAGGGAACGAATCGCACGAGAGCGGGTGTCAAACTGGAGAACCATCCAGTCAGCCGCTTTGCCTGTCAGGAGGGAAGCTACGTACCGCACCCGGCTATCTTCCGTGGGGAAAAGTTGACCTTGTTCTCGCATATAACTGTCCACTTGATGCAAGAAACAAGGCAAAGTCTCAAGAGATCCGTCATACGTAGTCCTCAATTTGAGTTGCTTCCAAGGGCCGGGCGCGGGCTGACCCGGTTGCACGGGTGGTCCGGGCGGAGGAGCAACAGGAGCTCCAGGAGGCAAGGGTGGAGCGGGCACATTAGCCGGTGGCTGCACAGGTGGTCCGAGCGGAGGAGCAACAGGAGCTCCAGGAGGTAAGGGTGGAGCAGGCACATTAGCGGGTGGTTGTACGGGTACCCCTTGACCCGGTATCGGAACGGGCTGTCTCTGAGCTATCAGGGTTTGTTGTAATTGCCTGTTCTCGTGAAGCATAAGTTCCATTACTTCTTGGAGTCGATCAACACGGTCGGAGAGCTCCCGATTCTGGGCTCGTAAAAGATGAACCTCCTCACTTGGGCCACCAGTAAGATGAGGCTTACTGGTTCGGAAGCTCGTGGCCCATTGAGAGCTATCCCCATATAAATCCTCGTCTTCAGACTCATCTGAGTCTCGACGTCGGTCAGCCAAACGGCGTGCGCGTTGGGTCGCACGCGACGGGGCAAACGCCGGGGAAAAAGTTAGACCTGATAGTCCCAGTACATAGTCCTTGGGGCGCGTGTCCACGTTCGCCTGATTTCGTGCTGCTGCCGCCCTGGCTGCTTCCGCCGCCTCTCTCTCTCTTGCGACCCTAGCCGCTTCGGCGGCTTGCTGATCCGCAAGAACTTTGGCGTTCTCAAGTCTTAGGGCAGCCTCTGCTGTAATGCGCGGCAAAAGTTCTGTCTCGAGGAGCAAGAGTATAGGGTCAGCTTCCCCGCCCAGCAGAGGTTGTACTCGAACCGCTAGGGCGGATGCCTCGGCTCCAAACGTCGGGGTCAAAACTTGAGTCAAGGTGGCTACCGGGGTGTCCTTTGTACATTCCACAAGGAGAAGAGCGGTGCTAACAGCGACTCGCTTGGCCTCAGCCTGGCAGCTGGCCGCATCCGGGATCAGGGAAAAACCCTCCGGCGGGGCTCCCGCCATGGTAGAAAGAGTTTGTCGAGAAATAAGAGTATCCAAAAGTCCAGTTAATATTTGTAAATCCTCAGTCGCCAATCGGGCATCGTCCAGTAATTGATCCAAGTCCTGAAGATCTAAACGAGCATCAGTGTCCTCCGATGTTAACATCCAGAGACGTCCTGTAAGAGATTGCCACTGCGCGTGCACCAGTCCCCTCAAGCGGCAAACCTCTCGGTTCGTCCGGAAAAGTTCAGCGATTAAGTCCTGTAACAGAGTAGGGTCCTCTGAGAAGGGCTCCAGGGTAGTAGATCACCTGGAGAGCTGCACAGCTCCCATCCAAGTGGCAGGCGAACCCCCCTGGGCTCCAGCCTGGCTAGGAGAACGGTGAAGATGAGTTAGCTGTCATAATGTCAGCCCTTGGCCCACAGAACCAGAAATCACCACAAAGTCATATAGAGTCCAAACAGGTGGTTTTTACTGATCAAATAGGCATACAGTGCAAACGGATAAAATGACAGCTATGAAAGGCTCACTAGCTGGGAGATATTATAAGGCAGGAAAGGCGGGAGATTACATGCAGGAATACAGTTTCCCAGGAGCTGAGTTTTCCCAGGCTTAGGCATGCGACCTTGGGGGGCAGACAATACAGTACAGAGACGGAGGCAATAACGAAACCGAGATAGCAGCCTGACACATTATCCCGTTGTAGCTGCCTCTTAGGCACCCGGGGCTTCACACTACAAACTGTCATGAAAACATTTTGTTCTGTAGCAACTGCTCCAGTGTGTAAATGTTTATTGATATGGCACCAGCCAGACAACAATAAATATATACTCTTATGTAGCAACTGCTCAAATGTCGCCATGCTTGTTTTAGTGAACCACAACGAAGCAGGTGAAGGGCTGCCTATCATCTGCTCATGTGGATTCTCAAATCTACTCTACTGTATCCATAAAAATCCACAATTGCAAGGCTGACTAACATTAGAGATGCCAACAGAAGTCCATTAATAAGCGGAGCAGATTACAAAAATCTATAGGCTGACTCTGGAGGATGAGGTTTCATTCCCTGCTCCTCCACATGAGTGGCAGACTCTAATCTGGAGAACTGGGTTGGTTTCCCCACTCCTCCACATGAAGCCTGCTGGGTGACCTTGGGCTAGTCGCAGTTCTCTCAGAACTCTCTCAGCCCCACCTACCTCACAAGGTGCCTGCTGTGGGGAGGGGAAGGCAATTGTAAGCCACTTTGAGACTCCTTATGGTAGAGAAAAGTGGGGTATAAAAACAACTCTTCTTCTACTTAGGGCATCTGACTTTGTGAGTGCAGTAAGAGAGATCGGAGGACAATTTCTGACTTTTAGTTTGTATGTTTTATTCCAGTGAAGCACACTTCTGCCAGATAGTGCAATCAAGATGTTTAATGACTGTGGCACAACAATCTTCTCAGAAACTTTAGACATAATGCACCAAAGATAAGTACTTTGGTCCTATATGTTGCAATGGCAGAGATTAACCCATGAGTTTAACCTCTCCCATAAAAACTTTCCCATTAATATCCTGAATCTATGAGAGCTACAAGTGCTCGATTTTGGCAGGATTGTGTACATTACCTCTACAAGATTTCCCAGATATAATTTTCCTCTTCATCTGCTGTGATAAAAATGTACAGTAAAGCATTACCTGTGCAGCGGCCCACCAAGGTGTGGTCCTTATCCTCAGGTGTCGTCAGGGTGTGCTGCCAGTCAGCATCATCATTTCCACTCTGTACCATCCCACAAATATTAATGGCCTCAAAGGAACATTGGTCAAGGAGAGTAAGGCTTGAAGCTGTAGGATATGCACAAATATTTTATCTGACAACAAATCCCCTGGTGGAGATCTGCAATGTGCATGAACCCAAGAAATGTTGCTAGTCTTAACCTAAACAGTTTCCATCAAAGTTCCCCAGACGACTTGCTCAAAAAGGAATTTTCAAATTCGCCTTGAACTTTGCCTTCTCTAAAATTTGGTGACAACCTGGAGACATATGAGCTTATTCTCCACTCCCAATTCTTTTAGATAGTTCTATGGAAACTCTTTTACCTGTTGTGACAGACAGCTAACTGCAGGTGCCTTATACTAGTTTGAGAACCCTCATTGACAAGGAGTTTTTTTAAAAAAAGAATTATATTATTGGCCTGAGAGACTGGCAGTTGGAATGGCAGTTAGACATTGGCAGCTAGAGTGGGAGAAGGAGAGGAATGTAGGATCAAGGAGGATCCTAAGAAAAGGAAGTTAAAATGGTAGTCCTTCCCTGAGGGAAATGGCTCCATGGAAAAGGGATGATCCCTATCAAAGAAGGAAAATTGGAACTTGTGTATATGTTCCTGCCTCCAAAGACTTCAGAAATTCTGTGACAAATAGGCTTGTCTGTTTATCTAAGGAGTGACAGCCAAGTGATCTCTCCCAACAGTTACAAACACCTGTCGGTTGAGCAAAACAGCTGCACACTTGTGACAAACTATGTATTGTATATAATACTATATTGTATATAGTTATATAATTATTCCTGTTGCCTTTTCACCTGCCAAGTTTAAACTTGAAGCCTCCCTGACAGTCTGACTTAACCATTTCCCCATAAAAGAAAAATAAAACAGGTTACGTGTTGACAAGTCATATCAGCCTCTTGCGTGCCAGATTCAGATTCTTTTGCTTAGCCTTCGCCTTTTGCTTTGGATCTAGACCAGGGGCATCGAACTCATTTGTTATGAGGGCTGGATATGACATAAACGTCACTTGGTTGGGCCGGGCCATGCCTCGCCAGCCCAGATCAGGACTGGTGGGAGGTAACTGCCTCAGCCGGCTGGATAAGAGCTCTCAAGGAGCCGAAGCCGGCCCCCAGGCCATATATTTGACACCCCGATCTTGACTTTCCAACTCCAATAACACCCTACAATCTCCTATTCTCTTGTCTCAGTACAGTGCAATTAGACCAATGTAAGATGATACAATAGAGAGAATAATATACTGCATTGCTGAAGAATTATATGTCTAGTTTCCACTCATTGCCACCAAAAGTGCAAAAATTTATTTTCCCCCTTTCTACTGGAAGATCAACCATTTACATGCACGAAATGTCAGCTTACCACAACTGTACATTTGATTCAGTCTTTGGAGGTCAATCCTGCTCATATCCTGGCTTTGCCCAATAATATCATTGAATGCTGGGATTTTTGCTCTAATTGTGGGGATGCTGCTGTTTTTATTGAACGAGTAAGGTCCATAATGCATGACCGATTCATAGTCATAGGGAGTGTTCAGGTCAGTAATGAACTTGTCGTCGTATTTGTTGAAGTTATGCGTCTGACCTGGAAGCAAATTATGATTATTATATTAGGAACGACTGAATATAATAATACCATCTTCGAAGACTTTTACAGTCCCACCCTAAGGGCATCTATTCAGAATCCTACTCAGGTCTATTCAATGAAGCTTACTTCCAGGAAAGTGTTCTTAGGATTACACATTGTTAGCACCTTTCAGTTGTGTGTTGCAACACTGTATCGCATTGCCGTAGCTATTGTGCCATCCTATCTATGATAAAGTAAAGCCTTCCTTTACTAGTCCATCCTGGAAATATACTTTTAGGTGATGCCAACACAGGGCTGGCCCTGAATCCACAGTGGGTCCAAAATGCAACTATTTGCTTCCTACCCTGACCTGGTGGCCAAGGCTAGCCCAATCTCCTCAGATCTCAGAAGCTAAGTAGAGATGGGTGGCCCTGGTTAGTACTTGGATGGGAGACCACCCAGGCAGTTCAGGGTTGCTATGCAGAGGCAGGCAATGGCAAGCTACCTCTGAAAGTCTCATCCCTTGAAAAACTCTTTGGGGTAGCCATATGTCAGTCATGACTCGACGGCAATTTCCACCACCATCTGCTTCCTCGTCTGTCTTGTCAGGAGACAGAAATGCTGCATTATGAAAGGTAAGGAGTATCCTTTCTGATGGTTAGAGTTGCCAACCTTGGAAAATCTTTGAGGGGCAGATTTCTGAAAAGTTAGATCCAATCTTGGGTATCCAGTCGAAACCATTCAAGTACAAAATGGTCCCCAAAGATCTGAAAGGCTTTGGACCTTCTCAGGTCCAGAGGTCTCTGCTTTGGGTGGCCCTGCAAAGGCTTCTGGGCAACTGATAGTTGGCACCAATGCCCACTTTGGGAGGGGCACAAGAGGCTGGGATGATGATGAGAACAGGGAGCAGAAGATAGTCCAAGGCAGAAGCTCCAGAGAGGCAATCATGGCCAGGTTCCCAGGTTCACCTGAACCCCACGATTCGCCTCAAACCCAACCTACGCATTGGGTCAGTCACCAGGGCAACAGGGGCAAGGCAAAATGTGGAATTTCTGCAAGACCCAAACAACTTGTGGGCAAAAGGACAAGGTGTTGGGATTTGGAGAGATTGGAGAGTATTTAAACCCGTGCTGGTTGAGGAGGACTCTCTGCCAGCTCCTGGTGCTGAGAGAAAAGAGTGGAGAAGGCCACGTAGGAGGAGAAGGATCTGGCATGTAGCTGAGCCCCCTGCCTTCCTGAGATGAGGCCCAGGGGAGAGCCCCAAGATGGCCCAGACCAGTCTAACCACCAGACTTGGTAATCTTTCCATCCTCTTGAAAATTTCACTTACCTTCTATAACTTCATTCCATGCAATATTAACATAATCATCTCGGTCACTCCGTGACTGCTCGTGATAAAACCCCAGCGCGTGTAGTACTTCATGCTCCACAGTATCTTTATATTCACAACGTTCTCCAATCGAAACATTCTGGCCAGTCTTAAAATCGCCTACATAAGACCAACATCTGTTGGACATGGATACAGTTGTTTAAAACCACTTGTTTAGAAGACTCCCCAGTAGGTGCTGAGCATCAATTTAGAAGTGCCAGATCACAACAAAGATGGAAATGGTTTTTCTTTCCCCCAATCATTCCTCAAAAATCACGGCCTTCCCACGGTGATTCATGCTGTGATCACATCCAGGTTAGGTTACTGTAATGGGTTGTACATGAGGCGGCTTTTGAAAATTGCCTAGAGAATTCAGTTGGCCCCAAAATGTGGAAGCCAAGTTAGTCAGCCAGGGTTCATATAACCCCGTGCTGAAAGATCAACATTGGCTGTCCATTTGTCCACGTGCACAGCTCTTAGATCGAAGACCCTAAACAGCTTGGGGTCAGCGTACCTGAAGGACCATTTCATCTCATACTGTCCACTCTGCCAGTTAAGATCTACCTCTGAAGTTCTACTCTCTGTGCCCCTGCCTGCAGAGGTGAGGTGGTGGTGGCCAGAGTCAGGACTTTTTCAGTGGTGGCACCTTGTCTATGGAATGCCCTTCATCTTTGGATTCGTCTGCCTAGTACCTACCCTACTCTCTTCTAGGCCACAGGCTGAAACATTTCTTTTTGCCCAGACTTTCAATTAAGGAGTTTGATCTTTTAACAGCCTTTTTAGTATCTGCTTCCAGCCTGCAAATTGGTTTATGAGACACGTTTTATGTTGTTAACTTTTTGGTGTTTTTTAATGCTCTGGCTGGGGTTTTTAATGCTGGGTTTGCAATAGTTTATTAATTGTTAATGCCCTTTATGGTGCTTTATGTTTTTATTATGGTTCACTTTGTAAGCTGCCTGGAGCAGATTCTCTGGAGAGGTGGCAGAGAAATCTTCTAAATAAAATTTTTAAAAATGAGCTTGGCTTCCTTAGCACACTAAAACAAAACCCCTCTCTGGTGATGTTGTGTTGAAGAATATATATAATGTACATGCACCTAAATTCTAGCTTAATCAATCATCTCATCCCTCAAATATACTTCCCTCAGAGGGGGAAAAAGGTTATTTTTATGGTATAGCTGGAAGGTCCTCTTTTCTGATCTCCAGTAAATCATTTTGGTATTGGAAAATAAAACACCTTCTCACTTAGCCCTGTGATGGGGGATAACAGCTTGCCTGTCTCACTGTGTTGGGGAAAGACAAGCAGCAGAGCAGAGAATCCTAAACAGCTTGATGAGAGACGACCTGCCTGGCAAGCAGGATGATACCAGTCAAGGTTAAGTTGGGTTAATGATTATATGAAGCAAATTGCAGAGCTTGTTCCCAACCAAAACTGACTGCCATATGTCAAATTATGACCCAGTATTTACCAATGTAGAACAATTATTGAACACTGATTTAAAGTAACAGAAACTGTAAGGTGACGGATAGACATTGTTTAGAATATTTATAGACCTTTCCATTGGAGAGAGGCCATGGCTCAGTAGTAGAGCCTCTGCTGGCTTCATGTGGAAGAGTGGGGAAACAAATCCAGTTCACCAGATTAGCGTCCGCCGCTCATGTGGAGGAGTGGGGAATCAAGCCCAGTTCTCCAGATCCAAACCACTGCTCATGTGGAGGAGTGGGGAATCAAGCCCAGTTCTCCACCGCTCCAAACCACTGCTCTTAACCACTACACCATGCTGGCTCTCTTGCCAGGAGCAGGAGACACCCCTGACGACCCTTCCCATTGTTACTCTGCTGGATAGTGTGGGGAAAAATGGGGGGTGATTGGCTTTATCCTGATGCCATTAAGTTGCTTAACCTGGAAGTAGCGTCATTGCATCAAGAGATGATCTAGCATTTGCCCAATGGTTAAACCGTAGAGTTTTGAGAGAATGCTAGAGTGTTGACAGTGATATGATGATATCCCTTCCTGATAATGCTGCAAGTGATATCACCGCATTGTTGACGATGTCACAACTTTACCTGCAAGGACTCCCCCAATACAGTAAGCCTCTCGCGACCATTCCTGCTTGGCTGGCAACCATTCCTGCTTGGTCAACCAAGGTACAGTCAGGTCATCTGTGCAGGGCTACTGAGCCAGACGAGTGGTCTGCAATGGTCAGTAGTCTGCCTGGCAGCCGCTCTCCGGAGTCTCAGCAGAGGCCTTTCACATCACCTACCCTGATCCATTTAACTGGAGATTCCATGGATTGAAACTGGGATCTTCTGCATTAGGGTTGCCAACTTCCAGGTGGTTATACAATTCAAAAATCGTCCCTCGTGCTATAATAACAGAGTTGAAGGAAAATAACAAGCACTGATGGCTACTGGAAACATCAATAAGACTTTTTATAATTCAGTCATAAAAATCAAACCTTATACAGTGAAACAGAAGCAAACAAAGTCCCGTGGTGAAAATAATTTTCGCCAGGTGAGGTCTCCCGGTTGCCAAGTTCCTGGAACTTGGCAACCGGGAGACCTCACCTGGCGAAAATTATTTTCACCACGGGACTTTGTTTGCTTCTGTTTCACTGTATAAGGTTTGATTTTTATGACTGAATTATAAAAAGTCTTATTGATGTTTCCAGTAGCCATCAGTGCTTGTTATTTTCCTTCAACTTCCAGGTGGTGACAGGAGATCTCCCGGTATTACAACTGATCTCCAGTCGATATAGATCAGTTCACCTGGAGAAAATGGCCGCTTTGACCATTGGACTCTATGGCATTGAAGTCCCTCCCCTCTCCAAACCCCGCCCTCCTCAGGCTCTGCCTCCAAAAACCTTCCACCGGTGGCAAAGAGGGACCTGGCTACCCTAGTAATTCTGGAAGAACTCCAGGCCCCACCTGGAGGTTGTCACACACAGGAAGCTGCCTTATACTGAATCAGACCCTTGGTCCATCTAAGTCAGTATTGTCTACTCAGACCAGCAGCAGCTCTCCAGGGTCTCAGGCAGAGGTCTTTCACATCACCTATCTGCCTAGTCCCTTTAACTGGAGATGCAGGGGACTGAACCTGGGACCTTCTGCATGCCAAGCAGATGCTCTACCTCTGAGCCACAGCCCCTCCCCAATAACACATGAACACACATGAAGCTGCCTTACACTGAATCAGACTCTTGGTCCATCCAAGTCAGTATTGTCTATTCCAAACGGCAGCAGCTCTCCAGGGTCTCAGGCAGCGGTCCTTCACATCACCTACTCGCCTGGTTCCTTTAACTGGAGCTGCCGGGGATTGAACCTGGGACCTCCTGCATGCCTAGCAAGCAAGACTGAATGACCTTCAGGCCTAGGCTAGCGCCTTCCTCCTGCAGCTCTTTCAATGAAAGGCAAAGCATATTTTCCCCGTCTTGCATTCTCAGATGGTGAAGATCTGACCCTTTCTTCGACTCTCGCTCTTCTTTCCCCGGCCACGAAAACCTCTCCAACAATTCCAAAGCGCTACAAAGTTACTTGCCATTTCCGGACGTTGCTTGCCCCCCCGCCCCCAATCTTCCATCCTCTGGGGGTGGGGTGGGGAAGAGAGGGAGAGGATCGCGAAGGCTTTGCAGCCAGCCGCCTGCGAGCAACTGGCAAGACCAGGGGCTGCTCCCCCGAAAAGATCTGATCAGGCCCTTTTTTTGGTCATCAAGTCACGTCTGACTTATGGCAACCCTTAGAGGGGTTTTCAAGGCAAGAGACATCTACAGTAGGGCAATAAAGCAGTGAGGAGAAAACGTAAAACATTTTCATGGGCATAACTGTACACTTTCTAAACTTGTACATATCAAATAAAATCACTTGAGTCCCTTTCGCATGGGATCTTTAACGAGAACTGTCTTCTGAAGGCAAACAGATTTTTTTAAATGGTTTCTCACACCTGAAGGATAAAACACTGTCCTCCCACAGTTAAAGAAGACTTAATTCGAGTTTTCTAAAACTTATTTTGATACAGGGAGTTGTTGTTGTTTTTTGTGTGTTGTGCTTTACCTTTTATCTGTTTGCCTTGAGAAGACAAAGTGGGTTTAAAGAGTCCGTATGAAAGGAGCCTCGGTAAACTCATGTACAGTGGCAGAGCCTTTCTGGTCAATTTACCCATCCAGCTTTTCAAACTGGAGATACGACTTTTCTCCTTCATAAGGTTTGAAGTCGATGCAAGACTTCAGTCGGAACATTTCAAATGCCTGCAGGATGACACCTTTAGTATTCAGATCTGAAAGAAAGGAGAAATACATGAATGAGGGCTATGAGTTGAACAGAGCTTAAAATGACTGCCCAGTGAATGAAAAAAGAAAACATACTTTATTGCCAAGAACAGTGAATTGCTCGAGTAAATAACTCAACGGTTATTCAAGAAATGCATTCTGGGCAAGAGTTTAGTGCTGGAATTATTTTGGGAAACACTGTAATCCAAATTTAGGAAAATTTTCTTTGGTGGTTCCAAGAATGTGTGAATTTTCGTTGACAATTCACAAATTTCACACCATTTTTGTAGCAATGTATGACTGCTGTGTAAAATAAAGAAGCGGGACGTCTACTTCTTTCATAGCATAGCGCGCCTCCCTGCAAGCTGGTGTGATGCAAAGAAGTGAGCATGAGAGAGATGTTACACCCTCCTCAGGGTTGCCACACAAAATGGCATCCCCGCGGAGGATTCTCCCCTCCTCCTTCCCTGCAACGTTCAACAATGAGTACCGTCACGTGACATGGAGGCATCTTGTTATCAGTTTCAGGCAACGTGTGAAGCAGGTCAGAGAAAGTTGTGGCATGATGATGACATGATGAGAGCATTATGGGAAAGGAGAGCTCGGCACAGGGATGCCTTTTGAGTGGTTTAGACTTGGGCTGGGGACAACTGGGCTGAAATCCCAGCTCAGCCATGAAGCTTGCTGGTTAACATGAGGCAGTAACTCAGGGCGTAACTACATAATATGGCCTTACTGGTTAGGCATCCACTGCTTGCCATAATCCAGGATAAATGGACCACCTATAGCCCAGACGTACCTAACTGAAAACTGCAAGGCGATGAACATTTAATCCTTTCTTGTGGTTTATCACTATGATATGCTTGAATAGTTATTTGGAGTGAGGGAGAAGGCAAAAGAGGAGAGGGTTGTTGTTCAAAGGACCCTGCCATTAACAGCCTTACAGTGCATTCCTAAGGAGAGTTTCCAGTCTAAACCCATTCATTTCAATGGGCTTAGACTGGAGTAACTCTCCTTAGGAATGCACTGTTATAATGCAGCTGGATTGCTTTAGGCTGTCACTGCAAGATATCTTTTGCTACATATCATAAACTTTATCACCAAATCTAATCTCATTCCCTAATGAAAAACTATGTTAGATTTGCTTTCACCAAGTATTTTTTCTGGCTGACTTTGAACTTTGGACATCATCTGTAATGACAGCTGCAAAACAGAGATATCTAGATATAGATATATAGGGGGGGGGGAGAGAGAATAGGTTTTTTAAAAAAACCCTTCCTTTGTATGATTGCTAGAGTTTGCCCATTTTAAATTGATAGGTTACAATTATAAATCTAATGGATTATGGGCTGGATCTAGGTGTGCCTAGGAATCAGCAGAAGATGGGGAAAGTGAGGACTTACAGATGGGGGGGCAATTGGAGGACCAGGTACATGACATCACTTCCAGTGTGATCCAGAAGTGATGGTATTGCACCAGGGGGCGTTGCTCTAGCATTCACCCAAAACTCTATGGTTTAACCATAGAGATTTGGGCAAATGCTAGATCATCACACAACGTGATGACTTTACTTCCAGATCATGCCAGAAGTTCTGTCATCATACTGGGTGCCAGTTGTGCCCCCCATTTCGCTGGCCATTTTTCTACCACTGCCCAGCTAAGCAGCAGTGGACAATGGGCAGCAGTGGGCAATGGCAGCAGGGGTGGGTGGGAGATCTTTCAGAATCAGTGGGAATATGGATCCCACAGATCTGTTCCACTAGAATACTGTAGGTTTGTGGTATCTAATCCACTGGGTGGACCAGAGGAGGGAAGTGTTGTTTGTATTAAAAAATACACCGATAGGAGTGCCAGAACACAAAGGATCTTCTTACCCAAGGTGCTACCCATTATGTAAGGAACTGGAAGTTCCCACCTGTAGGAGGTGTTCCTCAGTGCATTTTTCTCTGGCTGTCAAGAAAATTAAGGATACGTCAGCTTTAAACAGTTCTTTCTCTAAAATCTCCTCCAAGAATTAGATAAATCAAACATACCGGCAAGATAATGTCACCTTCAAAGAACTTCCTTTGAGTAGCTAAAAGGAGATAATTTAAAATGGTCAAGAGCAATTCATTGTTATCCAGGATCAGTTACTTTTATTCTCCATATTTCCTCTATATGCTCTGAGTTGGGACATCTGAGTAAAAAACAACAGTATTGGATCTGATAATTGGTTTTCAATTAATTTGTAAGTGTCAAACTATACAAGATGCGGGTTGTCTGGAGTTGCCAATCTCCAAGTGGGGCCTGGCATCCTCCCAGAATTACAACTGACCTCCAGATGACTGAGATCACCCCCTCCTCCCAAAACTTTGCTCTCTATAGGCTCAGCCCCCAAATTTCCCAAACCAGAGTTGGCAACAGTAGTTAAAAAAAAGCTATGGGTGCCCCATATGGATTAGGGCTGTGGTACTGGGAAATGTGGGTTAACATTCCCACATGTCATTTCCACTTTCAGATGGAGCTCAGAAAATATAAAATCTTGTTGTATGAAGCAATAATGATTATTTTACACAAAGTACCTAGAAAGTTTTTCACACTATCTCATGGTAGGTGGGGAGGAAGATCTGGACCAATTCAAGGGATTTTGTTGCCCTAAGCAAGGTATAATAACACCTCTCTATCTCCCTTTCCCCACATTGTGAATCTACGCTTGAAAAAGCTCCTGATGGAAATAAGCCTCTGTCTTAACTCCCCCATAAGTAGGGTTGCCAGCTCCGGATTGCCTGAATATTTGGGGCGTGGTGCCTGAGTTTGGGGACAGGAGGGACTTCAGTGAGGTATAACACCATACAGTCCACCTTCCAAAGCGGCTATTTTCCCTAGATGAATTGATATCTGTCGTCTGGAGATCAGTTGGAATCCCAGGATATCTCAAGCCGCCATCTGGAGACTGGCAACCCTACCCATAAGAAAAGTTCTCAGCTTGATTTCTAGACATACCTGACAAAGTGAGCGCTGACTCGAAAGGTTGTATTGAAATAAACGTTGTTAATCTTGAAGGTGCCGCTGAACCTTTTGTATTGCTACAATAGACTAACGTTATCTATCCCTTCACAAGAGGCCTGCAAGACTGTACTGTGTTATTGGGCAATGTGGGATAAATAAGTAGGATTGCCAGTTCCAGAGTGGGAAATTCCTGGAGTTTTGGGGGCAGTGCATGAGGAGGCTGGCGTTTGGTGAGGGAATTGAGCTCAGCAGGGATGTGACACCATAGAGACCACCCTCCTAAGCTGCCATTTTGTCCAGGGGAACTGATCTCTGTAGTCTGGTAAGCAGTTCTGATTCCTAGAAAACTGTCCACACCCTACCCGGAGACTGGCAACCCCATAAATAAGGGACTTAGTAGAATGAGCTAGTGATTAGAGAAAAAAGTTATTACCCACCTAGAGTCTTCAATGGGCCACATCTCTAACAAAATATATTATTCCCTCCCAGTAAATTTACTCACCTGCATTGATTTCCAGGATTCCACGCCTTGGCTGTCCTTGGTCTAAGGTGTATGCAGCTAAATGGATAGACAAGGATGTGAATATCAAGATATGGTGACCTCTTTCCAAACAATTATTTCAGCTTGTACATTTCCCACCCAGAAAAGCGTGTCTTAAAAAAAATCATATAGTCTTTTAACTGGTGTACCTTCATTGCTGTCTTCCTCCGTCTTCCTGATCTACAATAGCAATAGGATGCTTTTAGAAACCCACATAGTTAGAGTAAAATCTCAGCCTCAAATCAAATCAGAAAACGCCCAGAAGATGAACATACCACAAAGGTAGAAGAAAGAGAAAGCCATGCTGCCAGGCATAAGAGCCTCAAGGGAACCATGTCAAAAGAAGACCTGTGACAACCTGTGGAAGAACTGCTATAACAACCAGTATTGCCTGGTGGACTTTGCATGCAATATTTATTTATGATGATGCAGCCATAAGCTAATTCACAGTGGGTAGCCGTGTTAGTCTGTCTGCAGTAGTAGAAAAGGGCAAGAGTCCAGTAGCACCTTAAAGACTAACAAAAATATTTTCTGGTAGGGTATGAGCTTTTGTGAGCCACAGCTCACTTCTTCAGATACTCATACCCTACCAGAAGCTCATACCCTACCAGAAAATATTTTTGTTAGTCTTTAAGGTGCTACTGGACTCTTGCCCTTTTCTACTACCATTAGCTAATGTTTAAGCCACACTTCTGTTTCTGGGAGCTTGTATCCTGTCATTCTGCTCAGCCAACTCTGAAGTCTTCTTCTGGTCAAGGGAACATATGAACATAAGAAGCTGCCTTATGCCGAATCAATCCATTTGTCCATCACTATCAGTATTGTCTACTCAGTCTGGCAGCGGCTCTCTGGGGTCTCAGGCAGAGCTCTTTCACATGGTGGTTAAGAGCGGTGGACTCTAATCTAGAGATCTGGGTTCGATTCCCCACTCCTCCACTTTGTTTTGGAAAATTCACTACCTCAGGTCTCTTTAGAGAGGATACAATTTCCATTTAATGAAGGAGGATTTGGTTTCCCTGATCTTAATTTATATAATCAGGCATACTTGTTAACTTGCACTTATTGTAATTATTGGGACCGCTCCTTGCAATTGGAATTGGGCTCATTTGGGGACTTCTTGGCTCAAACCCCTCTCTTGGTGGAATGCATTAGGGTTGACTTATGATAGAGCGAATTCAATTCTTCTGGCAATTTCTGTAATTAAAGAACAACGGTATATAATGCCAAAACAATATCAATTTGATCCATATTCACATGCTAAATTAACGTTATGGGCCAATCCAGATCGACAAATTGGGAAGAAATCCTTTTTTATGGTAGGCTTGGACCAATAGGGGGATTTTTACATTTGACCAATTGATGATGAGTTTTTGCCATTTTGTAGCTAAGGTCTAGATATGACATGACACCTTATGTAGAATGGCAGTGCAGAGGACCTTTGGAAACTCAAGGCGAGTCCCAGTCCATTATCCCAATGCAAATACCGGCAGGTGATACTCATGATTCGGTAAATGAGTACTTCCCACATTTACATGCATAGTGCAGCTCAATGTGCAGGGGGTTGGACTAGATGACCCTGGTGGTCCCTTCCAACTCTATGATTCTATGATTCTAAAATCTTCACTTTCTTGAAATTCTTCATTTTCCCCCAAATGAAATATATTGAGCATGGGTCAGCAACGACCCAACAGCTGATGTTTCTGCTAACAGAACAAAGAGAAAAGGAGGAATCAATGGCTTTATCTACAAAAGTGAATTTCAGAAAAAGGAATTTCCCTCCTCAGAACAATACTATGAGAAGCACAAAAAAGGAAAGATGGAAGATCTAAACAAACCAAATACGAAACTGCTCAGAACCCAAAACAAAAATGAAAACTAACCTCCCCCGAATTCCCCCGTGACCAAATGTCTCTCCCCCCCTTTAATAACCCTCCCCTACGGGAAAAGGTAATAACAATAAATTAATCAGACCATGTAATGTTTCTGGGTTCCAAAATAGGAGACCAAAATGACGAGAAGTTCAACAGCTTTACGTTAAGGAGCAACTCCAACAGGTTCAATGCAAGTACTCTCATCTAGCTGAACAGGTGACCTGAGGGAAGGTGTTCAAATTAACACACTAGACCAACATAAGAGAATATCTTGAAATTATAAATTCTATCACAGCAGACCAGTCTGTCAAGAAGTGCTGTTCAGGCAAAATCTATCCATCTTGGAGTCCAGCATAATCCAACCAAGGGATCTCTCCCAAGATGCCAGGAGCAGCAATTGCAGCAGACACAAGATGTAGAATGACCAATGTAACAGACAGCTGCAGTTCAAAATTACCCTGCCCTCCAGAAATTCTGTGTGATTGACCAAGGCAACTCACTTGACCAGTCCCAGGGCTAAGACTGGCTGGGAGAAATGCTGTCACCTGGGGAATGGAACATTTAAAGGGAGGGTGAAACAGACTCCATTAATTCACAGTGTCAAGAGATCCGGATGTTTTACCAGGGAGACTTTACCTGCCTCGAATATAGCCTACCCGATCTGATGCCAGGTAAATTGCAGGACTTTTAGGGTCAGCAATATCTGATTAAGGTAAAGGTCCCCTGTGCAAGCAGCGGGTCATTCCTGACCCATGGGGTGGAATCACATCCCGACGTTTACTAGGCAGACTTTGTTTACGGGGTGGTTTGCCAGTGCCTTCCCCAGTCATTTTCCCTTTACCCCCAGCAAGCTGGGTAATTTTACCGACCTCGGAAGGATGGAAGGTTGAGTCAACCTTGAGCCAGCTACCTGAAACCAACTTCCGTTGGGATCGAACTCAGGTCGTGAGCAGAGCTTGGACTGCGGTACTGCAGCTTACCACTCTGCGCCACAGGGCTCCTATATCTGAGTGCACATCCCTAAATAATATGTGTCCATGGGAAAGAGGAATTTACTTGGGTGGATGAAAAATTAATTGTATGAATCAGACGTGTGAAGATATACTAAGGGTCCTTCATCAATTCCTATAGGGTGAAGGAAAGTACATTTTGTGTGAAGAGGGTAATATTGAATAGTCTATCTTTTTCAATGAAATTGGAATCTCCTGACACAAAGGCCATCAATCCTTTGGTTGAGTTCACTTACTAATAACTGTTAAGTCCATGTGGGGAGGACACACGAGGACTAGACGGAGTTCCAACAACAACGTTTTATTGTAGTGAAGAACAGAACTGGGCGTACAGTGGAAAGGGCCCCGCTTATATGCTACCCTGGCCGCCCACGACCACTCCCCCCTGATCCATGATAGGGGGGTAACAACCCCGGGTTGCCAAAAGCACGTGCCAGCTTAGGACCAATGGCGCTTGCCGGCAGGGGCCAATCTCGTGTGCAGGGTTTTGGATCCTTCGTCCAAGGCTCAAGCTCCTCTGTTTCCCTGCCTGTCTGCCAACTATGTACATACACAACAATAACAGTGGGAATGACGTTAAACTAACACTGCAATCCTGTTCAGTTTTACCCTTCTAACCTCATTGACTTTAGTAGACTCAGAATAGTGTAACTCTGCTTCTGACTGCTCTGTAAATTCATTTCACAACTTCAACAGTTTTGATTGGCTAGATTGTTATAGCTTTCCAAACATGATGTGCATAACCCATTATTCATTGGATCCCACTCAGGCAGAAGGAATCCAACCACTGGGTCGTTTTTAAAAATGCGTATTGAGTAAAGGAAGTGGAGCTTTTGGAAATTAACCTTCGGCTCCAATCTCAGAACCCTGCGGCACAAATCTAAATATAGATGTATGATTCCAAACCTCAGTAACAGAATACGGACCACATTTACATGCGCATCACAACAAAATAGTTAGTGACAAAACACATCCTCCTTTGGGTGGAAAATACACAAAGCAGTTTTTCCCCCATATCACCATGTTGGAGGCAAGCAGAGTGAATCTGTAACCCAGTTTCCTCTCGCTCAGACATTGAGGGTGTTTGAAATTGCTGCAGGCTTGTTTTCTCCCAGTGTGTTTCCTTCCAAGGAATCCGTCTAAACAATCCAAAGAATGGGTTGCAGTAGT
Source organism: Euleptes europaea (assembly GCF_029931775.1). Classification (NCBI taxonomy): domain Eukaryota; kingdom Metazoa; phylum Chordata; class Lepidosauria; order Squamata; family Sphaerodactylidae; genus Euleptes; species Euleptes europaea. The sequence continues at coordinate 11,118,126 of NC_079321.1, read as the reverse complement.
AACTTGTTTGACACGCAGGTGATTTTCTCCCTAGTCATAAGTATTATAACTTTTGGAACAATGTGGAGTGATGTATTCATCCTGGCTGTCAATTGTGGGGACTGGATGAAAAAGAAATATCTGAGCCTCGCTGACAAGATCATGACCTTACAAGGAAGTATCAGGATATGTTTTGGGTGTGAGTCAATGCTATGGTGCATCCTGGCAACATCCTGCCCTGGGATCACTCAGAGAGACTACGTCCTCAAAGGGTACATGTTCGGCGCCTGGTACTTCATCTCTTGCAACCTCTGGCTGAGAGCTTCCTTGTGCAGCTACTACTGTGTGAAGATCGCGGACTTCAGACACCCCTTCTTCATCCGCTTGAAACTACGACTCTCAGGACTCGTATCGACCTGGCTCCTAGGCTCTTTGGTTATGTCTTTGGCAAGTAGCGTAACCTATGCATGCAGTGACTTCGAAATACAAGATAATAGGAATCTTTCTCATCTCTTCAGTAATAAAAATGTAACTGTTGTCTACCAAAAAAGAATGGCGTCACATGTGACAGTTTTGCTGGGACTCGGATTTTTAACAGCTTTTGCCATCTGTGCTACTTCTGCCATCCTGTTACTTTTTTCTCTTTGGAGGCATCGTCAGAGGATGCTGGGGAGTTGGGATGGCCACAGGAGCCCCCAAACCGATGCCCACTTCCAGGCACTGATCATTATATTGTCCCTTCTCGTCAACAACATTATTACTTTCATATCTGTTATACTGATATTGTCGGGTTACTCTGGAAGAAATTACATTATTAATATTGTTGCCATAGGTTTTCTATGTTGTTGTTTTTCAGTGGAGTCTTTGATATCCCTTTGGGGCAATAAGAAATTAAGAAATGAGTTACGTAAGGCTTTGTATTTTGCTAAGTGCAGAGGACATGCTACCTAGATGATTACCATCTGTAGCTATGTTTCATCTCAAGTCCATGGAAGTCCTTCAAAATCATTGCTCCTGGATAAAGCTAGGTGTGCTTTTTGTTCACAAGAATAAATGTGAAGTAGTTCTATTTATTTGTTTATTTACATTATTTATAGTCTCCCTTTCTCACTGGGACTCAAGGTGGATTATATCAGATAAATCTAATAAATGCAATCAACAGAGTGCGACATCCAAAGGGCAATGCAATAGGATTTGACTTGTAGAGGTCTGGAATACATGAAGATATTCCACTGTAGCCTGAAGAATGCACAGTGTAGTTGCCAGTTGTATAGTTGCATTTGAAGAAGCTAAATTAATGAGACCATCTAACACACATCTTTGGAGTTATAAAAAGAACACCAGAAAGACAAGTTCATTGTTGTTTTTACCCGACCTTCAACAGCAGCTGCATTAATTGATATGAGAACCTCTGGGGTAAAAATATGCCCCTAATTAATTGGGAAGCAGATTTTTCCAAAGCTTTTTTTTTTAAACAACATTTCCAAACCAGTAGATGGCAGGTAATTCTTTGAAAGATGCATTTCCCCCCCTTTTCTCCCAGATGTACTTCTAAGGGCTGAAATACACGATTTGACCCTCCAACCCAGTTAGTTAGACTAAATAAGGAAACCCTATCCCTATGTAGAAATGAGTTCCAATAATAAAGTAAGCATATTAGTTTTTAATAGTAAAAGAGGCTCCATGTAATGTTGTTCTTAGGACACAATACCTTTTGAGTACTCTGTTAAATTAAAATCCAACAGGTTATGTGACCAGATTAAGCTGCATTACCTAAAGATTTACATACCCGTATATACTCGAGTATAAGCCGACCCGAATATAAGCCGAGGCACCTAATTTTACCACAAAAAACTGGGAAAACCTATTGACTCGAGTATAAGCCTAGGGTGGGAAATGCAGCAGCTACTGGTAAATTTCAAAATAAAAATTCTTTCTTGTGCTCTTGACACAAGCTTAAGTTTGAAACCAGCTTCGTATGACCTGCGTTTTTGTTTTGGTCCAGGATTAGAAGTATTGGGATCCATTTGTAACAGGATTAAAAAAAAGACTTTGAAAAAGAAGTGCTAACGCGACACATGCAATAACACAGTGCGTACACAACGCAGCGTGTATATTATGAGCCCTAACACAGGCTGCTCTGTACAAGCATAGTCAACCCTGGGTCCAGATAGGGGTTAATAGGAAAATAAAAAATAAAATATAGCAGACTAAGTACTGTAAATAAATATAGCAGACTAAGTACTGGGTGTATGGTGTGGCCTTGGCAGCTGGCAACCCTAGCCCCTCATGCCGTACTTGGGGCCGGTCGAGGAGAGCTTCCTCGGCCTCAGAGCAATCCGACGGGGAGTCTGAACTGTCCTCCCCGTCGGTAGCAGCCAGCTTGCCCTCTTGTCACCGCACAGGGTTTGGGCTGCTGCTGTCAGTGCTGCTGCTCTCCTCCCCGGCCTCCGCTCTTTCCCGCCTTTATTTCCCCATCCGCCCCTGTGGCCCCTCCTCCCAAGCCCTTAAAGGTCCTCCCTGGCTCGCTCCACCCTCTCCCTCCTTCCCCGTCTGTGGCGGCCACAGGGCGCCCCCCCGCCCCGCCCATGCTTGCCCGCCCGTCAGCTGGGCGGCGCTGGGGCCTCTAGCAGCGACGGAACCCCGACCCAGAGCCATTATCACAGCGGCACAGGGCTCCCTGGCTTGATGGTCCCACCCTGCCCCCCGCCCGTCGGCCCTGGCTGGCGGCGTCTCACCCCCACATGCTCCGGGCGGCGGCGTCTCTGGTGTTGGGCGGCTCCTGGTGACCCCGCCCTTCCTGTGGCGCAGAGTCTCCGCAGTCCTGCTGGGTCCCCGGGGGGGCGCCTCTCCTCCCGGGGTGTCCGCATTTCCAAGGGCGTTGCAGGGAGGCGCCCTGCCTCGCCGGGCGGCGGCATTGTCCTCCTGCCAGCCCTGCCCCCAGCTGCCGCATCTGGGCCTCCCGTGGAGCTGCTGCCCGGTAAGTGCAGCCAGAACGGGGTGTGTGCCGGCCGCCGACCCAGGACAGTGGGACCCTCACTCGAGTATAAGCCGAGGGGGGCTTTTTCAGCATAAAAAATGTGCTGAAAAACTTGGCTTATACTCGAGTATATATGGTATGTCTTCAGTGATATCCCAGAGAGAAAGGTCTGCTGTTGTGCAATTTACCAAACAGAGAAACTGAGCGAGCTGTGTGTGCTTAATCTACTGGAGCAAGCTGAACAGATAGATGAGCCACGGAAAATTCTCTGCCTGGCAGTGGAAGATTGAGGCTGGAAATCTTAACATCAAACAACTTCTCATTATGGTAAACCAGACTCAAATTGAACATTATGTTCAAGATATACTGGGCACCACAGCAACTCTTTAGCAAAGCAATGAGTAAAGTGTCTAATTGTTGGTGATGTAACTCAATGGATACGTCCTTTAAACAGATGTTTTGGGAGTGTCCAGTCATTAGGTATTTCTGGGAAGAAGTTATTACTTATTTCAATTTTGTATTAGGTTCATTGATTTTTGAAAATGCATATGTATTTTTAAACTACCTGCTGTTCTCTGGGAAGCTAACAGATGGTCACCAAAAATGGACATACACACACACGTGTGTGTGTGTGTATGTGTGTGTGTAAATTGCTGTCAAGCTGCAGCCGACTTATGACGACCCCTTTTTGGGGTTTTCATGGCAAGAGACTAACAGAGGTGGTTTGCCAGTGCCTTCCTCTGCACAGCAACCCTGGTATTCCTTGGTGGTCTCCCATCGAAATACTAACCAGGGCTGACCCTGCTTAGCTTCTGAGATCTGATGAGATCAGGCTAGCCTGGGCCATCCATGCCATTACTACAGCTAAAAGAGTGTATATTACAACACTGGAAAGATAAAAGCCCACCTTTGGTAAATCAATGGATTGAAGACCTTAGAATTCTATCGGTTTTTGAACACATGGCATATAGTCCGCAATTGCGCAAGGACTTGTTTTTAAATATTTTGAAACCATTTATTGAAATGTATGTCTAGATCCGCCACCACTGTTATCATATTTTTGTCTTTATGTATATTCTTATTAAGTTTTTTCTGTTCTTTTTTTTTTAAAGGAAATAAAAAGAGGAGAAATCTTGCTTATTATCATATGAATTAGCAGTTTGAAAAAAATGGTGGTGTCAGCCCTTGGCCCACAGAACCAGAAATCACCACAAAGTCATATAGAGTCCAAACAGATGGCTTTTACTGATCAAATAGGCATACAGTGCAAACGAATAAAATGACAGCTATGAGAGGCTCACTAGCTGGGAGATATTATAAGGCAGGAAAGGCGGGAGATTACACGCATGAATACAGTTTCCCAGGAGCTGAGTTCCCAGGCCTAGGTATGCGACCTTGGGGGGCAGACAATACAGCACAGAGACAGAGGCAATAATGAAACCGAGATAGCGGCCTGACAGGTGGTGGGGAGAGAGCGGAACACATTTCTGGATCCCATCAAGATAATCAGATAATTCTTTACATGACTCCACTTAGGGCCAAATGCAAATATATATACCAGGAATAATCTACTGCCTACATATACCTTCAGAGCCATTGGAGTTAGATTCTTTCCTTGGAAATCATGCAAAGCTGTGTTTTCCATGTGCAGCTCCAAATTTATACAATTGGTGACAATTGGACGCTGAACAGCTTGGCTCATGTCAGTAACTAGTCAAGGGAAGTAGTCCAAGAATCCGTTATTTTATGTATTTTTGGAATTTTGGTGAAATACTGGTTTTTATTCTCAGAGAATAGGATTCTTCTCATATGAATGGGAGAACTCACAGTACCCTGTCTTAAAAAGAAAAGAAAAAGAAAAAACACATTTCTGAAATCCTATATATTGTTCCAATAAAAGCTAAAATGTGCTCTAATCATTGTTGAAGAGAATTACGGAACTTCTTTGGGAGGTGTTAAAGAGGGAAGGTGACACAAGTAGACTGCTCAAAATGCTGGTTACTGAGCTCAGAGGGTTTTTGTGCACATCTAAAGTTGGGACAGAGAAAATCAAGAGGAGGAAGAAGCCTGTAGGAAAAAAGTCCCTTTAAAAGAGACTTTTTTTGTCATCAAGTCACAGCTGACTTATGACCACCCCATAGGGTTTTCAAGGCAAGAGACATTCATGGTGGTCTCCCTTCCAATTACTAACCAGTGCTGACCCTGCTTAGTTTCTGACATCTAACGAGATCAGGCTAGGCTGGGGCTATCCAGGGTCATGTCTGCACTTCGCATTTGCAGCTCCGATTTCTGTGGGCTTTCCTTACATGTTCGCACTTCATCTCAACCGAAGGATTCCGGAGATGTCTCCAGAGCACAATTTCTCCATGTTAAGAGCATCCGCTTATACGCCGAATTAATAGAAATGAAACGTTTTCCTTGCCCGAAGCCTTAAAGTGCGAACAGAAAATCTGTCTTCACTTCACATCCTGCTGCCAGTCCACCCCCATTCCTCCCCCGCCTCCCTCACTGCCCACACTCGTTCCCCCCTTTTTCCGCTTTGCAGAAAAGCGTGACCGTTTGCGCGAGCAGCCGCAAGTTTGCTACCGCCTCATCAATTGCAAAGGGTATTCGTGCTTGCTTGCACGAAACGCCATGAGGTTGTGTCATATTTCCTCTGCTCAAAATAAATGGAACGTCTGCGGCTTGCGCTTATTCCCACGTCGTGTCGTTTGATCGGGAGGGTTTGTTGGAGGCGATGTGCAACATTATTTTTGACCACTTGGGCAAAGGCAGATGTGAGGGGTGGGATGGCAGCAAGTTTCGCTTTGACAAAGTAAAACTCCTTCCCTGCTTTACAATCACAGGTTTTGTTTTTGACGCCATTTTTAAAACTGGCTTTCCCGCAACCGTTATGAAGTGCCCAGTGAATTTTCCTTAATTTCCCCTGGTGCTGACGCTGGACCAATCGCCGTCCTTGTTTCGAGCACTGAGTGGGCATGCGCAGCAGGCTACCACCTCAGCCAATCACAATGCTCCTTTAAGCTGGCGCATGAATGCTGCCACGCATGCGTGGGAATTTGATGGTGGTCATTACTGTGATGACGGAAGCGCTGCCCCCGTTTCTCTTCCAAAATATACACTCTAAATCAAGGAGTGCGTGGGAAAAACGTATGAATTTTATCTAATACAGCGGAGGAAGGCGTTGCGGTGGGAACAGAAATTTTAAGTCGTGTTAGATGCTTGTGTACTGGACACGTTTAAATTGTGAGGTAAGTTGCTAGTGAGTTCACGGGCCTGGTCAGGGCAACAGTAGCTTAACAGGAGGTTATTTACCAGGACATGTTATTTAATGACATGCCTTAGAAAGCTTCAGATGCCCACATTCATGCATTAAGCCTCTATTTAAAAGAATGGACATTTTTCTCCAACTCTAGGGGAGAGGTCAGTTTCAGCCACCATGGCAGGTGAGGACAAACTATTGCACTCTGCCTCAGTGAGCAGTGCTGTTTATAATAAAGATCATTTAACGTTGTTCAGCTGCCAAGGTCAACTCGCAGGCTCACAAATGTCATATGTATGGTGCATAATTTACACCGCCAGTCACTTTTGGCCCCACTCACTGTACTGTGATATTTTTTGGCACCTGGAAATAGGGTTACCAGATCCCCCAGGTCACTGGTGGGGAATGGAGGGATAGAGTTGCCAGATCCACACTGGGAAACTTCTGGAGGTTTGGGGACGGAGACTGGAGAGTGCAGGGACCTCAGTGGGGTGCAATGCCGTAGAGTCCACCCTCCAAAGCATCCATATTCTTCAGGGGAACTGATCTGTGGAGATGAGCTTTAATTCCGGGAATCCTCAGGCCCCTACCTGGAAACGAGGCCAGCTGTGCCCAACAAACCGATCACATCTATGGATTTCCTAATTGCAACTGGAAACTGAGGGCTGAGTGTTACGTGATTACTACTGTTTCTATGCTTGTTCACACTCTCGGGATCCAAATTCTGCCCCAAGGTGTCTCATACTGGGGGTCACCAAATGAGTAGGCATTCATACTGGCACCTTTTCCTATATATAGGGACATACCAGGAGCTGCCAGTATCCATATAGCAGGCAATATGCCCCTAAGCTCCAGGCTTATGATTCACAATAAGTAGGCCACTTTCTGTTTCACCCCCACATCGTTATGTGCTGCACAAAGGAAAGAGTAGCCTGGCCTGCACCCACACATCGTTGAACACTGTGCTAGAGGCGAGCATGCATTCACAACTTGGTTTTCTTGCCCACACAGGAGAATCCAGTTGCAAATGAAAGCTATAGAGCAATGATAGCATCATAATCCAACAATATGCGGCTGCACCTCTACTCTGAACCTGTTTGCCAGGTAACATGGGCAGTTTGTGTACTGTGAGAGGACATCACAAACGTGGTATGCCAATGCGTTTGCCCTGTCGATGTACCTTGTCTTTCCCTGTGACTATGGCCATTCCACATGGCTGCGTCTCACAGAGGTGAACACTGATTCAGCCATCACAAGCAAGGCTTGTTGCCCTTCGATGACTCCACCTTGCAGTGCAGAAGACCTTTGGAAACTCAAGGCGAGTCCCACTCCATTATCCCAATGCAAATACTAGCAGATGATACTCATGATTCGGTAACTGAGTACCTCCCACATTTACATACACAGCGCGGCTCAATGTTGGGACTAAGAAAATAACATCTTCACTTCCTTTAAATTCTAAAAAAATTTCCAAATGGAAAATTTTGAGCAGGGGTCAGCAATGAGCCAACAGCTGCTATTTCTCCATTTACCTCCTTGACCAGTATATGGACAATGTTGAACTATTGGTGTTGGGGGGGGGGGCAGAGAGCTGCATTCTGTAGATCTGTACTGCAAATGGCAGCATCGTTCCCTGGCAAAAGAGCTTCAAAGAGCTACTTGTATCAGGGGAAGGTGTTTTGCACCCAGGGGAGGATACCACCATTTAGGGCTGTCAATTTGGTTCGGCCCGAACTGAAAATCAGCCGAATTTCCCTTGATTCGGCGGTTTTTAGTTCGGGAGGAACCGAACTCAAAACTGGCGGGCAACCGGGGGGGCCGAATTCAGCGAGCTCGGGAGTTCGCGAATAAATTTGGCCAATTCGGGGCCGTCAGTAAGCAGCATAACCTTCAGTAAGCAGCATTCTCCTCCCCCGGCCAATCGGTGGCCAAGCTGGGTCTTCTTCTAGCCAATCAGTCCGGATTGAGTACTGGAGGAATCAGCTGATGTGCGGCCGGCCTGGGAAAGAGAGAGAGAGAGGGAAATCCTCATGTGTGTGTGAGGGGGTGCTTGTGCACATTCGCTCCTTTCCGTGGCTGCAGGGGGCGCATTTTTTGGGGTACAGACCCCAAACTTTCAGGGGATATTCAGACAGGTTTTCTTAAGAGACCACCCAAGTTTTGTAAACATTGGGTCAGGGGGTCCCGAGATATGGGCTCCCCCCTTTTCCTTTCCATGGCTGCAGAGGGTGCATTTTTGGGTGTGCTGACCCCAAACTTTCAGCGGAGCATCAGACAAGGCTTCTTAAGATACCCCCAAGTTTTGTAAACATTGGGTCAGGGGGTCCCGAGATATGGGCTCCACCCCTTTTTCCTCTCCCCCCTTTTCCATTTTCGTGGCTGCAGGGGGCGCTTTTTGGGGGGTGCAGCCCCCAAACTTTTATCATAGCTTCAGAGAATCCCTCTTAAGAGACCACCCAAGTTTTGTAAAGATGGGTTCAGTGGGGGCTGAAATATCGGCTCCCCCCCTTTTCTCTTTCCGTGGCTGCAGGGGGCGCATTTTTGGGTGTGCCGACCTCAGACTCAGCGGAGCTTCAGTCAAGGCTTTTTAAGAGACCACCCAAGTTTTGTAAACATTGGGTCAGGGCCCCCCGAGATATGAGCTTTCCCCTTTTCCCTATTGGGATGAATGGATCACCCTCGAGAGATGCAAACATATGGATCTTATATTGGATACAAATGGAATCATATTGGATTACCCAGCCTCCCAGCCCCTCCTGCTGGAACAGAAGACAGCCACAGTAAGACCCCTTTGGGGGCTTTAATCTATATTTTTTCTTTTCTGTGTGTGTGTGGGGGGGAAAGCAGAGTCTGTGTGTGTGTGTGGGGAGGGAGCAGTTTCTGTGGGTGGGTGGGGGAGCCAAAGGGGGCTTTTGCCGGTTCTGCCTGGGGTGTGTGTTCCCCCTCCAGTCTCTCTCTCCCTGGTTTGAGGGGGGGCTTCATTTTTATTCTTCAGGTTTTTCCTCATTCATAAGATCAGTTAGGTTATTTTGATGATTGCTCAAAACTGGTTTTCAAATGGTGACTTAAAGAATGCATCTGCCTGGTCCCAAGTCCAATGCAAAAGGAGAAATTCCACCCCCTCCTGCTCATTATGCATAGCTAGCTGCCTCTGTCCCTTTCCATGGTATGCAAACTCCCAGGTGTCAGGTGTTGCTTTGCACTGTTGCAAAGGTGTTGCATTGCGTGCTTGTGTTGCTTTGCAGTTGTATTGTTTTGCAAAATTCTTCACACCTGCCCCGCCCTTTGCATGTTTGCAAAGGTGTTGCTTTTCAGTTGTGTTGCTTTGCAAAGTTCTTAGCACCTGCCCCGCCCTTGCTCTCATCAGCTGTTTGTCGGGGCTGGGAGCTTTGTGCATGGGCGGCAAGCTCTGCTGAGAGATACACATTAAGGGTGGGGGGGACCCCTTTCAGGGCCCATATCTCAGCCCCCCCTGACCCAATCTTTACAAAACTTGGGGAGTCTTTCAATATACGTCCTTTGAAGCTCTGCTGAAAGTTTGGGACCTCTAAGCCCAAAAATGCCCCCCCAGAGCCGCGGAAAGGCGCGGTTGTGTTTTTAATAGCTTTATTCGGCCGAATTTTTTTTTCCGAACTTTGCATTCCCGCCGAATTGAACGGATCCGAAGTGGGGGAGTTCGGACTTCGGCACGTACCGAACCCACAAGGGCCAAATTCGGCCGAATCCGAACTGTACCGAATTATTATTTTTTTTGACAGCCCTACCACCATTAGCAGAAGGGTCTGTGGGGATCCAATCCATCTGTACACTACAACACTACAAAGATTTTTTTCTCCTGTGACAAAGTGATCTCTTATGCTGGGGTTGTTGCTAAAATGGATGAGAAATCCGTCCCTTTCTGTCATGTGTTATCCGGCCAGAACTTTTTTTGTATACACAAAAGTGGACATGAAACATTCTTAGAAAAGCAGTGGAATCTGAGAAGCTTATTATAATAAGTTTTCACCTTTTTTAATTAATCTTTTATCATGAAAGAGCCGCCTATCTCAAAAATCCGAGCATGGGTTCAAGAATCCGCCAGGATGTCACCTGTGATGTCATTTCCAGGTCAAAGGTTTCAGGTCAAAGGTCTCAACTATTTTAAGTTTGGGAAGAATGTGGATGGATGTAATTCATCCTGGTGGTCAATTGCAGTGACTGGATGAAAAATAAATCCCTGGGCCCTTGTGATGACATCACCAACCAAGATGGGGTTGGGGTGGGGGGAGAACATGAACCAAAATGAAGGCAGCTTCACAACCTTTCCTGCTGTAAGAGGATCTACTATTAGGGGAAAGGTGAGGCTGAAAGATCTGTGACTGCAGCAAGTGACTACAGCATGGAGCAAGAATCGAAGACTTTTAGGAAAGAGAAACTTGATGCATGGTAGAACAAAAATTGTTGGGGGGGGGGATACAGTTGCCAGGTGCCTCTTCACCACCAGTTGGAGGTTTAAGGGGGGAAGCCTGAGGAGGGCGGAGTTTGGGGAGGGGAGGAGTTCAATGCCATAGAGTCCAATTGCTAAAGCAGCCATTTTCTCCAGGTGAACTGATCTCCATCAGCTGGAGATCAGTTGTAACAGTAGGAGATCTCCAGCTACTACCTGAAGGTTGGCAACCCTATGGGGGGGAGTGGGAAGGCCAGACTCTTCTGCATCCCACCAATTGCCTGCACTTCATTAGCTCAGGGTTTTGGCCTGTATGCACTGCAGATCCCTGTTGGGCAATGAAAATAAGTTGGCCCTTTCATTATCCCAGCTTTGGTGTTGGCTCTCCTTATCCCGTATCCGCAGACAAATGCACAGCTGTAGTGGACGGAGAATGACTAGGCCATGTGTCCAATACGAGCAGAGGTTTTAACCTGGGTCAACCAGTCGTCCCAAAGCTTAAGGCAGCTGATCTTCTAGGACACATGATTTATTTTGAACTGGGTTGGGAAACCTGAGGAAAATAGTGTCATAAATGGGCTTCTTCGTCTCACCCCTGCCCTGCAAAGGCGACTGATGCACTGGCAAAAGCTTCCTTTCTGGATGAGGAATGGTCGTGCAAAGCAATTAGTCAGACAACCCTTTGATTGAGTTCACTTACTAATAGAAGTGGGAATGACGTTAAACAAATACTGCAATCCTAATCAGTTTTACCCTTCTAAGCCCATTGACGTCAATAGACTTAGAATGAATCATAGAATCACAGAATCGTAGAGTTGGAAGGGACCACCAGGGTCATGTAGTCCAACACCCTGCACAATGCAGGAAATTCACAACTACCTTCCCCACACACACCCAGTGACCCCCACTACATGCCCAGAAGATGGATAAGATGCCCTCCCTCTCCTCATCTGCTTAAGGTTATAGAATCAGCATTGCAGACAGATGGCCATCTAGCCTCTTCTTAAAAACCTCCAGGGAAGGAGAGCTTACCACCTCCTGAGGAAGCCTGTTCCACTGAGGAACCGCTCTGTTAGAAAATTCTTCCTAATGTCTAGACGGAAACTCTTTTGATTTAATTTCAACCCCGTTGGTTCTGGTCCTACTTTCTGGGGCAACAGAAAACAACTCGGCACCCTCCTCTGTATGACAGCCCTTCAAGTACCGTATTTTCCGGCGTATAAGACGACTGGGCGTATAAGACGACCCCCAACTTTTCCAGTTAAAATATAGAGTTTGGGATATACTCGCCGTATAAGACTACCCCTCTTCCAACGCACTCCAAATAAAAATTAAAAATAACCTCCTGCTCCGCTTCCCCCTCCCCGGAAGGACGAGGGGTGGGAGGGGACGGGAAGGGCTCTCCCCGCGCGGCAGCTTGGACCGGGATGGGGGGGGAGAGGCACAAAGACAGGCGCGGCAGCCGTCACGGGGACGGAGGAGGGGGGTTCCTGCGGCGCCCATGCGGGGAGGGGGGATTCTCCTTCCTTTTCCTCCCCAGCTTCTGGAGCAGGGGTCCTCAAAGGGCTTTTTTCCAGCCCGGGAACCGAAAAAGCCAGTCCCCCCTTGCCCCCCTCCCCAGAGCTTTTCTGGGCTTCCTGGCAGCGTGCGCCCAGCTGGAAGCCTCCCTCCCGCCCCAGTCGCCCCCTTCCCTAATCCCTCTCCAGCGCCAAACCCCCTTTTCTGGGCGAGCGAGGCATCTTGCCGCCTCGCATGCCCTCCAGTCGCCTCCTTCGCCCTCTCCCTCCCACCCTCCCCGGCCCAACCCCCCCTTTCCTGGGCACACGAGACGTCTTGCCGCCTCGCGCACCGCCCAGTCGCCCCCTTTGCCCTCTCCCTCCCAGGCCCGAAATCCCCTTTCCTGGGCCCGGTCGCCCCCTTCTCTTCCGCAGCACTCCCCACCAGGAGACTTCTCCCATTGCCTAGCTTTGTGGCCTGGCTGGGCCTGGCCTCCTCGAGCTCCATGCAGAGGCGCCTGGTCCTTCGGGGCCCTCCACGATGCAGCCCAACATGGCCCTGGCGTTCCTGTTTTGGCTGCAGTCGGGCAGCGTTCTCACGGCTCGGGGCTCTCTGTCCTCCCGGGGGTATCCTTGTGGCCTGGAAGTAATTGTAAGGGCCCCTTGGGGGGGGGGTGCTGGGCATATCTCCAGGGAGAAGAAAAAGACTTGTAGCCATTGATGAATGGGAGGTTTTGCCTTGGATTTGCCGCTCTCCAGATGCACATTTTCCCCATCCGAATTCTCAGAACTCTAAAGTAAGCTCCCCCCACCCCCGGCAGAGTTTGGAGAATTCGGATGGGGAAAATGTACATCTGGAGAGCAGCAAATCCAAGGCAAAACCTCCCATGCATAAATGGCCTTGGTTTTTACATGCCGAATTTCTCTACCACTAAAGGGAGACTCAAATTGCCTTACAATCCCCTTCCCATACCCTCCCACAACAGACGCCCTGTGAGGCAGGTGGGGCTGAGAGAGCTCTAACAGAGCTGTAACTTGCCCAAGGTCAGCCAGCTGGCTTCGTGTGTAGGGGTGGGGAAACCAACCTCCGCTTCTCACGTGGAGGAGTGGGGAATCAAACCCGGTTCTCTAGATCAGAGTTCCTGCTCCAAACCGCCACTCTTAACCACTACATTTGTAAGGCACAGGCACTTGCCGCAGACTCCAGCCTCTTTATTCCCCATTAACTCGCCTCTGTGCGTGCGTGCGGAGAGGGCAAGGGAGGCTGGGGCAGGGGTGAGGCTGCCGCAGAGCGAAGGGGGAAGGTCCGGGCTCGGGAGGAGGATGCTTTTCAGGAGAGCCCCCTCGCGCCGCTTCCTCCTCCTCCTCTCCTGCACACGCGGGGAATTTGTTCATATTTTTTTCAAACTATAGTCCGGCCCCCAACAGTGTTTGAGGGACAGTGAACTGGCCCCCTGTTAACAAAGTTTGCGGACCCCTGCTCTGGAGCCTTCAGGAGAAGCGCTTCATGGCTTAACGGCCCCTTCCCCACCCCACTCTTGGGATCTTGCACGTGGCAAATGGAGGAGAGGTAGAGAAAGCAGAACGCCCCTCTTCGCCATTCAAAGAGGCTTAGTGGCGGGGGACGGTCTGCTGATCGCCAGGCTGGAGCATGGCGCGGCTGCAGTTGCGACGCCGGAGCGGGTGGGAAGGAGCCAGGAGGCGGAGAAGGACGCGGGGAGAGCGGCCGCCCCAGCCCCAGCCAGCCAGCCGCCTGCCTTGCGCTGCCACCGGAGCGCTGCCGAGCGCTTCCCTCCGTGCGCCCCGGTGCGCCTGGCTCCGACTCCCAGCCAGGCAGCGAGCGCCCTCGCTGGGCTCGCCTCCCCTCCCTCCTCCGGCGGACATGGACATTCTCCAGTCCGGCTGGGAATTCAGCACCCGCCCTTATATACCCGGCGTATAAGACGACCCCCGACTTTTGAGGAGATTTTCCTGGGTTAAAAAGTCGTCTTATACTCCAGAAAATACGGTACTTGAAGATGGTTATCATATCCCCTCTCAGTCTTCTCCTCTTCAGGCTAAACATACCCAGCTCCTTCAACCTTTCTTCGTGGGACTTGGTCTCCAGACCCCTCACCATCTTTGTTGCCCTCCTCTGGACATGTTCCAGCTTGTCTACATCTTTCTTAAATTGCGGTGCCCAAAACTGAACACAGTACTCTGAACACAGAATGGTGTAACTCTGCTTCGGCCTGGACTGTAAATTCTCTTCACAACCTCAACACTTTTGATTGGCACAAATCTAAATATAGATATATGACTCCAAACATCAGTAACAGAATATTGACCACATTTAAATGCACATTGCAACGCAATAGTTCGTAATGAAACACATCCTCCTTTGGGCGGACAATATACAAAGCAGTTTTTTTTTCCATACCACCATGTTGTGGGAAAGCAGCATAGTGAATCTGCAACCCAGTTTCCTCCCGCTTGGACATTAAGGGTGTTTGGAAATGTTGCCGGCACACTTTCACTCAGTGCGTTTTCTTCCCACGATCCATCAAAACAACCTGAAGAAAGGGAGACAGTTCTGAAAGCAGCACAACAGGTGACTTGTTTGACATGCACATGATTTTCTTCCTAGTCATAACAATATTAACTTTGGGAAGAATATGGATGGATGGATTCATTCTGGCTATCAATTGCAGGGACTGGATGAAAAAGAAATGTCTGAGCCTCACTGACAGGATCCAGACCTTACAAGGAAGCATTAGGATATGTTTTGAGTGCATGGGAATGCTATGGTCCATCCTGGCAACATTCTGCCCTTGGATCATTCAGATAGACTACATCTTAAAAGGGTTCGTGTTCTGCATCTGCTACTTCGTCTCTTGCAACCTCTGGCTGAGAGCTTCCTTGTGCAGCTACTACTGTGTGAAGATTGCAGACTTCAGACACCCCTTCTTCATCCGCTTGAAACTAAGACTCTCAGGACTGGTATCGACCTGGCTCCTAGGCTCTATGGTTATGTCTTTGGCAAGTAGCCTACCCTATGCATGCAGTGACTTCGAAATACAGGGCAATAGGAATCTTTCTCATCTCTTCGGAAATAAAAATGTAACTGTTGTCTACCAAAAAAGAATGGCGTCACATGTGATAGCTTTGCTGGGACTCGGATTTTTGGCAGCTTTTACTATCTGTGCTACTTCTGCCGTCCTGTTACTTTTTTCTCTTTGGAGGCACCGCCAGAGGATGCTGGGGAGTTGGGATGGCAACAGGAGCCCTGGAACCGACGCCCACTTCTGTCTGGGGTGTGTGTGCCCCCTCGAGTCTCTATTTTGATGCTTGCTCAAAACTGGTTTTCAAATGGTGACTTAAAGAATGCATTTTCCTGATCCCGACTTGAGTCTGATGCAAAAGGGGAAATTCCACCCCCTCCTGCTCATTATGCATAGCTAGCTGTCTCTGTCCCTTTCCATGGTTTGCAAACTCCCAGGTGTCAGGTGTTGCTTTGCATGGTTGCAAACGTGTTGCTTTGCATGGTTGTGTTGCGTTGCAGTTGTGTTGCTTTGCAGTTGTGTTGCTTTGCAAACTTCTTTGCACCTGCCCTGCCCTTGCTCCCCGCAGCTCAGCTGTTTGTCGGGGCTGGGAGCTTTGTGCCTGGGCGGCAAGCTCTGCTCAGAGATGCACATTAAGGGTGGGGGGACCCCTTTCGAGGCCCATATCTCAGCCCCCCCTGACCCAATCTTTACAAAACGTGGGGGGGTCTGGCAAGAAGGGTCCTTTGAAGCTCCACTGAAAGTTTGGGACCTCTACCCCCAAAAATGCCCCCCCGGAGCCGCGGAAAGGCGCGGTTGTGTTTTTAATGGCTTTATTCAGCCGAATTTTTTCCCCGAACTTTGAATTTGCGCCGACTTGCACGGACCCGAAGCGAGGGAGTTCGGAATTCGGCATATCCCGAATCCAGACGGGCTGAATTCGGCCGAATCGGAACTGTACCGAATTTTTTTTTAACAGCCCTACGAGTGGCATCTCGGGCCGGGACTCCTGGCAGGGCTGGCAATGGCTCACCCATTCCTCTATCGCAGCATCGATGCCCGGCCACCAAACGTAGCTGTGTGCCAGCGCCTTCATGCGGACGATGCCCGGGTGGCTGGCTTGCTGTGCCTCCAGTATTTGTTAGCTCAGTTTGGCCGGTAGGACGACACGGCTTCCCCAGAGCAGGCACCCTTTGTGAAGTGATAGTTCATGCTGCCAGCGCGCAAATGGCGTGAAATCCTCCCCGGGCCGAGCCACAGCCCAACCCTTCCCCACCCAGTTGAGGACATGGGTGAGGGTGCGATCCTTCGCAGTATGGGCAGTGAAATCCGATGCTTGCAGGGGAGGCTCTGTCAGAGACTCGAGAAGCATCACATTGTAAGCCGGGGCTGGGTCAGGGTCGGACCCCTCGAGCGGCAGGCAGCTGAGGGCATCCGCGTGGCTGATGGACTTTCCTGGACGATGAAAAAGGTGAAAGTCATAAGCGTTCGGGAAGATAGACCAACGGAGTATCCGGGGTGACAGGATCTTCGGTGTTTGTTGGTCCGGAATGAAGAGGCCCAGCTTGTGATCGGTGATGATCTTGAAGGGGCGGCTGTAGACGTAGTCATGAAATTTTTTAACCCTGGCCAAAACGGCAAGGGCCTCCCAGTCTATCTGGGCGTAGTTGCGCTCGGCGGGAGATAGAGTCCGGGAATAAAAAGCAATCGGGGCCTCCCGCCCGTCTGCCATCCGGTGGTGCAAGACTGTGCCGATGCCGTAGGGGGAGGCATCGCACGTGAGGACCAGCAGCAGCCGCTCGTTGAAGTGAACGAGAAGACTGGAAGAAGACAGGAGGCCCTTGGTGGCCTCGAAAGCCCGTTGTTGTGGCTTGCCCCACGACCACAGAGTGGCCTTGTCGAGCAGGTGGTGGAGGGGCTCTGCGACCGACACCTTGTTGGGTAGGAAGGCGTGATAAAAGTTCAATAGTCCCCAAAACACCTAAAGCTCCTGCTTGCACTGGGGAGGTGGGGCGCCGTGGATGGCCGCAATTTTGGCTGGGGTCGGGTGAATGCCATCAGCGTTTATCAGGTAGCCCAGGAACTCCACCTGGGGAAGGCTGAGCTGGCACTTTTCGCGCTTTAGGGTGAGCCTGGCATCTCCGAACCTGCAGAGCACCCCCTTTGGAGGCGGCCACGATCAGGACGTCGTCAAAGTATGGGATGCCGGGAAGGCCCTTTAGGAGATCCCTCGATGGCCGACATGAGGGGGATGTCTTTTCTGGCGATGAGGCGGCGGCGCACCTTGTCATCACTGAGGCCGAAGACGAACCTGTCGAGCAAGGCGCCATTGAGGTCCGGGAACTCGCAGAACCGGGCCGTCTAGCGTAGGGCGGTGAGGTAGTCAGCAGAGGACTCGCCCGGCTCCTGAGCTCGGAGGTGGAACGGCAGGTGGCGAGCGGGGCGTGTTGGCTTGGGTGTGAAATGGTTGCCCAGCGTGGCCATTATCTTCGCGAACGGCGCCTCGATCACCTTGGCGGGGGCCAGCAGGGACTGGGCGAGCTGGAAGGTCTGTGGCCCACATATGCAGAGGAACAGCAATCGCTTCTTGCCGGGGTCTGTAACGTCGTTGGTGTCCAGGAAGCACGTTACTCGGACCGCGTGGCTCTCCCACTCGCTGGGGTTGGCGGAGTCGAATGCTTCCAGTGAGCCTTGGGTGGCCATAGCAGCGAGGTGTTGCGTCTCTGGTGTGTCGACAGATTTCAGCAAGGCGAGCCGGACTGCCTACTGGGCACTGTGAGGTCGCGGAAGATTGAGGGTGATTTCAGCGGGAGTGCTTTTGGTAGCAAGCCAGACTGCCTACCAGCCTTCGTTGCCACTGTTAAGTCCGCGTGGGGAGGACACACGAGGTCGAGACGGAGTTCCAACAACAACACTTTATTGTAGTGAAGAACAGAACTGGGCATACAGTGGAAATGGCCCCGCTTATATGCTACCCTGGCCGCCCACGGCCACTCCCCCCGATTCGTGATAGGGGGGTAACAACCCTGGGTTGCCAATAGCACGTGCCGGCTTAGGACCAATGGCGCTTGCCGGCAGGGGCCAATCGCGTGTGCAGGGTTTTGGATCCTTCGTCCAAAACTCAAACTCCTCCGTTTCCCTGCCTGTCTGCCAACTATGTACATACACAACAATAACAGTGGGAATTACGTTAAACTAACACTGCAATCCTGTTCAGTTTTACCCTTCTAACCTCATTGACTTTAGTAGACTCAGAATAGTGTAACTCTGCTTCTGACTGCTCTGTAAATTCATTTCACAACTTCAACAGTTTTGATTGGCTAGATTGTTATAGCTTTCCAAACATTATGTGCATAACCCATTATTCATTGGATCCCACGCAGGCAGAAGGAATCCAACCATTGGGTCGTTTTTAAAAATGCGTATTGAGTAAAGGAAGTGGAGCTTTTGGAAATTAACCTTCGGCTCCAATCTCAGAACCCTGCGGCACAAATCTAAATATAGATGTATGATTCCAAACCTCAGTAACATAATACGGACCACATTTACATGTGCATCACAACAAAATAGTTAGTGATGAAACACATCCTCCTTTGGGTGGAAAATACACAAAGTAGTTTTTTCCCCATATCACCATGTTGGAGGCAAGCAGAGTGAATCTGTAACCCAGTTTCCTCTCGCTCAGACATTAAGGGTGTTTGAAATTGCTGCAGGCTTGTTTTCTCCCAGTGTGTTTCCTTCCAAGGAATCCGTTTGAACAATCCAAAGAATGGGTTGCAGTAGTAACTTGTTTGACACGCAGGTGATTTTCTCCATAGTCACAAGTATTGTAACTTTGGGAACAATGTGGAGTGATGTATTCATCCTGGCTGTCAATTGCGGGGACTGGATGAAAAAGAAATGTCTGAGCCTCACTGACAAGATCATGATCTTACAAGGAAGCATCAGGATATGTTTTGGGTGCGAGTCGATGCTATGGTACGTCCTGGCAACATCCTGCCCTGGGATCACTCAGAGAGACTACGTCCTCAAAGGGTTCTCGTTCGGTATCTGGTACTTCGTCTCTTGCAACCTCTGGCTGAGAGCTTCTTTGTGCAGCTACTACTGTGTGAAGATCGCGGACTTCAGACACCCCTTCTTCATCCGCTTGAAACTACGACTCTCAGGACTCGTATCGACCTGGCTCCTAGGCTCTTTGGTTATGTCTTTGGCAAGTAGCGTAACCTATGCATGCAGTGACTTCGAAATACAAGATAATAGGAATCTTTCTCATCTCTTCAGTAATAAAAATGTAACTGTTGTCTACCAAAAAAGAATGGCGTCACATGTGACAGTTTTGCTGGGACTCGGATTTTTAACAGCTTTTGCCATCTGTGCTACTTCTGCCATCCTGTTACTTTTTTCTCTTTGGAGGCATCGTCAGAGGATGCTGGGGAGTTGGGATGGCCACAGGAGCCCCCAAACCGATGCCCACTTCCAGGCACTGATCATTATATTGTCCCTTCTCGTCAACAACATTATTACTTTCATATCTGTTATACTGATATTGTCGGGTGACTCTGGAAGAAATTACATTGTTAATCTTGTTGCCATAGGTTTTCTATGTTGTTGTTTTTCAGTGGAGTCTTTGATATCCCTTTGGGGCAATAAGAAATTAAGAAATGAGTTACGTAAGGCTTTGTATTTTGCTAAGTGCAGAGGACATGCTACCTAGATGATTACCATCTGTAGCTATGTTTCATCTCAAGTCCATGGAAGTCCTTCAAAATCATTGCTCCTGGATAAAGCTAGGTGTGCTTTTTTTCACAAGAATAAATGTAAAGTAGTTCTATTTATTTGTTTATTTACATTATTTATAGTCTCCCTTTCTCACTGGGACTCAAGGTGGATTATATCAGATAAATCTAATAAATGCAATCAACAGAGTGCGACATCCAAAGGGCAATGCAATAGGATTTTATTTGTAGAGGTCTGGAATACATGAAGATATTCCACTGTAGCCTGAAGAATGCACAGTGTAGTTGCCAGTTGTATAGTTGCATTTGAAGAAGCTAAATTAATGAGACCATCTAACACACATCTTTGGAGTTATAAAAACAACACCAGAAAGACAAGTTCATTGTTGTTTTTACCCTACCTTCAACAGCAGCTGCATTAATTGATATGAGAACCTCTGGGGTAAAAATATGCCCCTAATTAATTGGGAAGCAGGTTTTTCCAAAGCTTTTTTTTAAAACAACATTTCCAAACCAGTAGATGGCAGGTAATTCTTTGAAAGATGCATTCCCCCCCCCTTTTCTCCCAATGTACTTCTAAGGGCTGAAATACACGATTTGACCCTCCAACCCAGTTAGTTAGACTAAATAAGGAAACCCTATCCCTATGTAGAAATGAGTTCCAATAATAAAGTAAGCATATTAGTTTTTTAATAGTAAAAGAGGCTCCATGTAATGTTGTTCTTAGGACACAATACCTTTTGAGTACTCTGTTAAATTAAAATCCAACAGGTTATGTGACCAGATTAAGCTGCATTACCTAAAGATTTACATACCCGTATATACTCGAGTATAAGCCGACCCGAATATAAGTCGAGGCACCTAATTTTACCACAAAAAACTGGGAAAATCTATTGACTCGAGTATAAGCCTAGGGTGGAAAATGCAGCAGCTACTGGTAAATTTCAAAATAAAAATTCTTTCTTGTGCTCTTGACACAACCTTAAGTTTGAAACCAGCTTCGTATGACCTGCGTTTTTGTTTTGGTCCAGGATTAGAAGTATTGGGATCCATTTGTAACAGGATAAAAAAAAAAAGACTTTGAAAAAGAAGTGCTAACGCGACACATGCAATAACACAGTGCGTACACAATGCAGCGTGTATATTATGAGCCCTAACTGCTCTATGCAAGCATAGTCAACACTGCTCTATGCAAGCATAGTCAACACTGGGTCCAGATAGGGGTTAATAAGAAAATAAAAAAATAAAATATAGCAGACTAAGTACTGGGTGTATGGCGTGGCCTTGGCAGCTGGCAACCCTAGCCCCTCACTTAGGGCAGGTCGAGGAGAGCTTCCTCGGTCTCAGAGCAATCCGACAGGGAGTCTGAACTGTCCTCCCCGTCGGTAGCAGCCAGCTTGCCCTCTTGTCACCGCACAGGGTTTGGACTGCTGCTGTCAGTGCTGCTGCTCTCCTCCCCAGCCTCCACTCTTTCCCGCCTTTATTTCCCCATCCACCCCTGTGGCCCCTCCTCCCAAGCCCTTAAAGGTCCTCCCTGGCTCGCTCCACCCTCTCCCTCCTTCCCCCATCTGTGGCAGCCACGGGGCACCCCCCACCCCGCCGGTGCTCACCCACCCTTCAGCTGGGTGGTGCTGGGGCCTCTAGCAGCAACGGAGCCCCGGCCCAGAGCCATTATCACAGGGCTCCCTGGTTTGACGGCCCCATCCTGCCCCCCGCCCGTCGGCCCCGGCCGGTGGCGTCTCACCCCCACATGCTCCAGGCGGCGGCGGCCTCTCTGGCATTGGGCGGCTCCTGGTGACCCCGCCCCTCCCGCAGCGCAGAGTCTCCGCAGTCCTGCCGGGTCCCCGGGGGGGCGCCTCTCCTCCCGGGTGTCTGCATCTCCACGGGCGTTGCAGGGAGGCGCCCTGCCTCGCCGGGCGGCGGCGTTGTCCTCCTGCTGGCCCTGTCCCCAGCCGCCGCAGCCGGGCCTCCCGGTAAGTGCAGCTGGAACGGGGGGTGTGTGCCGGCCGCCGACGCAGGACAGTGGGACCCTCACTCGAGTATAAGCCGAGGGGGGCTTTTTCAGCATAAAAAATGTGCTGAAAAACTCGGCTTATACTCGAGTATATACGGTAGGTCTTCAGTGATATCCCAGAGAGAAAGGTCTGCTGTTGTGCAATTTACTGAACAGAGAAACTGAGCGAGCTGTGTGTGCTTAATCTACTGGAGCAAGCTGAACAGATAGATGAGCCACGGAAAATTCTCTGCCTGGCAGTGGAAGATTGAGGCTGGAAATCTTAACATCAAACAACTTCTCATTATGGTAAACCAGACTCAAATTGAACATTATGTTCAAGATATACTGGGCACCACAGCAACTCTTTAGCAACGCAATGAGTAAAGTGTCTAATTGTTGGTGATGTAACTCAATGGATACGTCCTTTAAACATATGTTTTGGGAGTGTCCAGTCATTAGGTTTTTCTGGGAAGAAGTTATTACTATTTTGTATTAGGTTCATTGATTTTTGAAAATGCATATGTATTTTTAAACTACCTGCTGTTCTCTGGGAAGCTAACAGATGGTCACCAAAAATGGACCCTCCATGCCATTGTGTGTGTGTGTGTATAAAGTGCCGTCAAGTTGCAGCCGACTTATGACGACCCCTTTTTGGGGTTTTCATGGCAAGAGACTAACAGAGGTGGTTTGCCAGTGCCTTCCTCTGCACAGCAACCCTGGTATTCCTTGGTGGTCTCCCATCGAAATACTAACCAGGGCTGACCCTGCTTAGCTTCTGAGATCTGATGAGATCAGGCTAGCCTGGGCCATCCATGCCATTACTACAGCTAAAAGAGTGTATATTACAACACTGGAAAGATAAAAGCCCACCTTTGGTAAATCAATGGATTGAAGACCTTAGAATTCTATCGGTTTTTGAACACATGGCATATAGTCCGCAAGGACTTGTTTTTAAATATTTGGAAACCATTTATTGAAATGTATGTCTAGATCCGCCACCACTGTTATCATATTTTTGTCTTTAAGTATATTCTTATTAAGTTTTTTCTGTTTTTCTTTTGAAGGAAATAAAAAGAGGAGAAATCTTGCTTATTATCATATGAATTAGCAGTTTGAAAAAAATGGTGGTGGGGAGAGAGCAGAACACATTTCTGGATCCCATCAAGATAATCAGATAATTCTTTACATGACTCCACTTAGGGCCAAATGCAAATATATATACCAGGAATAATCTACTGCCTACATATACCTTCAGAGCCATTGGAGTTAGATTCTTTCCTTGGAAATCATGCAAAGCTGTGTTTTCCATGTGCAGCTCCAAATTTATACAATTGGTGACAATTGGACGCTGAACAGCTTGGCTCATGTCAGTAACTAGTCAAGGGAAGTAGTCCAAGAATCCGTTATTTTATGTATTTTTGGAATTTTGGTTAAGTACTGGTTTTTATTCTCAGAGAATAGGATTCTTCTCATAGGAATGGGAGAACTCACAGTACCCCGTCTTAAAAAGAAAAAAAAGAAAAAACACATTTCTGAAATCCTATATATTGTTCCAATAAAAGCTAAAATGTGCCTCTAATCATTGTTGAAGAGAATTACGGAACTTCTTTGCGAGGTGTTAAAGAGGGAAGGTGACACAAGTAGACTGCTCAAAATGCTGGTTACTGAGCTCAGAGGGTTTTTGTGCACATCTAAAGTTGGGACAGAGAAAATCAAGAGGAGGAAGAAGCCTGTAGGAAAAAAGTCCCTTTAAAAGAGACTTTTTTGTCATCAAGTCACAGCTGACTTATGACCACCCCATAGGATTTTCAAGGCAAGAGACATTCATGGTGGTCCCCCTTCCAATTACTAACCAGTGCTGACTCTGCTTAGTTTCTGTCACCTAACGAGATCAGGCTAGGCTGGGGCTATCCAGGGTCATGTCTGCACTTCGCATTTGCAGCTCCGATTTCTGTGGGCTTTCCTTACATGTTCGCACTTCATCTCAACTGAAGGATTCCGGAGATGTCTCCAGAGCACAATTTCTCCGCGTTAAGAGCATCCGCTTATACGGCGAATTAATAGAAATGAAACGTTTTCCTTGCCCGAAGCCTTAAAGTGTGAACAGAAAATCTGTCTTCACTTCACATCCTGCTGCCAGTCCACCCCCATTCCTCCCTGCCTCCCTCACTGCCCACACTCGTTCCCCCTTTTTCCGCTTTGCAGAAAAGCGCGACCGTTTGCGCGAGCAGCCGCAAGTTTGCTACCGCCTCATCAATTGCAGAGGGTATTCGTGCTTGCTTGCACGAAACGCCATGAGGTTGTGTCATATTTCCTCTGCTCAAAATAAATGGAACGTCTGCGGCTTGCGCTTATTCCCACGTTGTGTCGTTTGATCGGGAGGGTTTGTTGGAGGCGATGTGCAACATCTCTTTATTTTTGACCGCTTAGGCAAAGGCAGATGTGAGGGGTGGGATGGCGGCAAGTTTCACTTTGACAAAGTAAAACTCCTTCCCTGCTTTACAATCACAGGTTTTGTTTTTCGCCGCCATTTTTTAAACTGGCTTTCCCGCAACCGTTATGAAGAGCCCAGTGAATTTTCCTTAATTTCCCCTGGTGCTGACGCTGGACCAATCACTGTCCTTGTTTCAAGCACCGAGTGGGCATGCGCGGCAGGCTACCACCTCAGCCAATCACAATGCTCCTTTAAGCTGGCGCGTGAATGCTGCTGCGCATGCGTGGGAATTTGATGGTGGTCATTACTGTGATGACGGAAGCGCTGCCCCCGTTTCTCTTCCAAAATATATGCTCTAAATCAGGGAGTGTGTGGGAAAAACGTACGAATTTTATCTAATACAGCGGAGGAAGGCACCGTGGTGGGAACAGAAATTTTAAGTCGTGTTGGATGCTTGTGTACTGGACACGTTTAAATTGTGAGGTAAGTTGCTAGTGAGTTCACGGGCCTGGTCAGGGCAACAGTAGCTTAACAGGAGGTTATTTACCAGGACATGTTATTTAATGCCATGCCTTAGAAAGCTTCAGATGCCCACATTCATGCATTAAGCCTCTATTAAAAAGAATGGACATTTTTCTCCAACCCTAGGGGAGAGGTCAGTTTCAGCCACCATGGCAGGTGAGGACAAACTGTTGCACTCTGCCTCAGTGAGCAGTGCTGCTTATAATAAAGATCATTTAACGTTGTTCAGCTGCCAAGGTCAACTCGCAGGCTCACAAATGTCATATGTATGGTGCATAATTTACACCACCAGTCACTTTTGGCCCCTCAATGTATTGTGATATTTTACCAGATCCCCCAGGTCACTGGTGAGGAATGGAGGGATAGAGTTGCCAGATCCACACTGGGAAACTCCTGGAGGTTTGGGGATGGAGCCTGGAGAGTGCAGGGACCTCAGTGGGGTGCAATGCCGTAGAGTCTACCCTCCAAAGCATCCTGTCGATGTACCTTGTCTTTCCCTGTGACTATGGCCATTCCACATGGCTGCGTCTCACAAAGGTGAACACTGATTCAGCCATCACAAGTAAGGCTTGTTGCCCTTCAATGACTCCACCTTGCAGTGCAGTGGACCTTTGGAAACTCAAGGCCAGTCCCGCTCCATTATCCCAATGTAAATACTAGCAGATGATACTCATGATTCGGTAACTGAGTACCTCCCACATTTACATGCACAGCGCGGCTCAATGTTGGGACTAAGAAAACAACATCTTCACTTCCTTTAAATTCTAAAAAATTTTCCATATGGAAAATTTTGAGCAGGGGTCAGCAATGAGCCAACAGCTGCTATTTCTCCATTTACCTCCTTGACCAGTATATGGACAATGTTGAACTATTGGTGTTGTGGGGGGTGGGGCAGAGAGCTGCATTCTGTAGATCCGTACTGCAAATGGCCAGCATCGTTCCCTGGCAAAAGAGCTTCAAAGAGCTACTTGTATCAGGGGAAGGTGTTTTGCACCCAGGGGAGGATACCACCATTAGCAGAAGGGTCTGTGGGGATCCAATCCATCTGTACACTACAACACTACAAAGATTTTTTTCTCCTGTGACAAAGTGATCTCTTATGCTGGGGTTGTTGCTAAAATGGATGAGAAATCCGTCCCTTTCTGTCATGTGTTATCCGGCCAGAACTTTTTTTGTATACACAAAAGTGGACGTGAAACATTCTTAGAAAAGCAGTGGAATCTGAGAAGCTTATTATATTAAGTTTTCACCTTTTATAATTAATCTTTTATCATGAAAGAGCCGCCTATCTCAAAAGTCCGAGCCTGGGTTCAACAAACCGCCAGGATGTCACCTGTGATGTCATTTCCAGGTCAAAGGTTTCAGGTCAAAGGTCTCAACTATTTTAAGTTTGGGAAGAATGTGGATGGATGTAATTCATCCTGGTGGTCAATTGCAGTGACTGGATGAAAAATAAATGCCTGGGCCCTTGTGATGACATCACCAACCAAGATGGGGTTGGGGCGGGGGGAGAACATGAACCAAAATGAAGGCAGCTTCACAACCTTTCCTGTTGTAAGAGGATCTACTATTAGGGGAAAGGTGAGGCTGAAAGATCTGTGACTGCAGCAAGTGACTACAGCATGGAGCAAGAATCGAAGACTTTTAGGAAAGAGAAACTTGATGCATGGTAGAACAAAAATTGTTGGGGGGGATAGAGTTGCCAGGCGCCTCTTCACCACCAGTTGGAGGTTTAAGGGGGGAAGCCTGAGGAGGGCGGAGTTTGGGGAGGGGAGAAGTTCAAGGCCATAGAGTCCAATTGCTAAAGCAGCCATTTTCTCCAGGTGAACTGATCTCCATCAGCTGGAGATCAGTTGTAACAGTAGGAGATCTCCAGCTACTACCTGAAGGTTGGCAACCCTATGGGGGGGGAGTGGGAAGGCCAGACTCTTCTGCATCCCACCAATTGCCTGCACTGCATTAGCTCAGGGTTTTGGCCTGTATGCACTGCAGATCCCTGTTGGGCAATGAAAATAAGTTGGCCCTTTCATTATCCCAGCTTTGGTGTTGGCTCTCCTTATCCCGTATCCGCAGACAAATGCACAGCTGTAGTGGACGGAGAATGACTAGGCCATGTGTCCAATACGAGCAGAGGTTTTAACCTGGGTCAACCAGTCGTCCCAAAGCTTAAGGCAGCTGATCTTCTAGGACACATGATTTATTTTGAACTGGGTTGGGAAACCTGAGGAAAATAGTGTCATAAATGGGCTTCTTCGTCTCACCCCTGCCCTGCAAAGGCGACTGATGCACTGGCAAAAGCTTCCTTTCTGGATGAGGAATGGTCGTGCAAAGCAATTAGTCAGACAACAACCCTTTGATTGAGTTCACTTACTAATAGAAGTGGGAATGACGTTAAACAAATACTGCAATCCTAATCAGTTTTACCCTTCTAAGCCCATTGACGTCAATAGACTTAGAATGAATCATAGAATCACAGAATCGTAGAGTTGGAAGGGACCACCAGGGTCATGTAGTCCAACACCCTGCACAATGCAGGAAATTCACAACTACCTTCTCCACACACACCCAGTGACCCCCACTACATGCCCAGAAGATGGATAAGATGCCCTCCCTCTCCTCATCTGCTTAAGGTTATAGAATCAGCATTGCAGACAGATGGCCATCTAGCCTCTTCTTTAAAACCTCCAGGGAAGGAGAGCTTACCACCTCCTGAGGAAGCCTGTTCCACTGAGGAACCGCTCTGTTAGAAAATTCTTTCTAATGTCTAGACGGAAACTCTTTTGATTTAATTTCAACCCCGTTGGTTCTGGTCCTACTTTCTGGGGCAACAGAAAACAACTCGGCACCCTCCTCTATATGACAGCCCTTCAAGTACCGTATTTTCCGGCGTATAAGACGACTGGGCATATAAGACGACCCCCAACTTTTCCAGTTAAAATATAGAGTTTGGGATATACTCGCCGTATAAGGCTACCCCTCTTCCAACGCACTCCAAATAAAAATTAAAAATAACCTCCTGCTCCGCTTCCCCCTCCCCGGAAGGACGAGGGGTGGGAGGGGACGGGAAGGGCTCTCCCCGCGCGGCAGCTTGGACCGGGATGGGGGGGAGAGGCACAAAGACAGGCGCGGCAGCAGTCACGGGGACGGAGGAGGGGGGTTCCTGCGGCGCCCATGCGGGGAGGGGGGATTCTCCTTCCTTTTCCTCCCTAGCTTCTGGAGCAGGGGTCCTCAAAGGGCTTTTTTCCAGCCCGGGAACCGAAAAAGCCAGTCCCCCCTTGCCCCCCTCCCCAGAGCTTTTCTGGGCTTCCTGGCAGCGTGCGCCCAGCTGGAAGCCTCCCTCCTGCCCCAGTCGCCCCCTTCCCTAATCCCTCTCCAGCGCCAAACCCCCTTTTCTGGGCGAGCGAGGCATCTTGCCGCCTCGCATGCCCTCCAGTCGCCTCCTTCGCCCTCTCCCTCCCACCCTCCCCGGCCCAACCCCCCCTTTCCTGGGCACACGAGACGTCTTGCCGCCTCGCGCACCGCCCAGTCGCCCCCTTTGCCCTCTCCCTCCCAGGCCCGAAATCCCCTTTCCTGGGCCCGGTCGCCCCCTTCTCTTCCGCAGCACTCCCCACCAGGAGACTTCTCCCATTGCCTAGCTTTGTGGCCTGGCTGGGCCTGGCCTCCTCGAGCTCCATGAAGAGGCGCCTGGTCCTTCGGGGCCCTCCACGATGCAGCCCAACATGGCCCTGGCATTCCTGTTTTGGCTGCAGTCGGGCAGCGTTCTCACGGCTCGGGGCTCTCTGTCCTCCCGGGGTTATCCTTGTGGCCTGGAAGTAATTGTAAGGGCCCCTTGGGGGGGGGGTGCTGGGCATATCTCCAGGGAGAAGAAAAAGTCTTGTAGCCATTGATGAATGGGAGGTTTTGCCTTGGATTTGCCGCTCTCCAGATGCACATTTTCCCCATCCGAATTCTCAGAACTCTAAAGTAAGCTCCCCCCACCCCCGGCAGAGTTTGGAGAATTCGGATGGGGAAAATGTACATCTGGAGAGCAGCAAATCCAAGGCAAAACCTCCCATGCATAAATGGCCTTGGTTTTTACATGCCGACTTTCTCTACCACTAAAGGGAGACTCAAATTGCCTTACAATCCCCTTCCCATACCCTCCCACAACAGATGCCCTGTGAGGCAGGTGGGGCTGAGAGAGCTCTAACAGAGCTGTAACTTGCCCAAGGTCAGCCAGCTGGCTTCGTGTGTAGGGGTGGGGAAACCAACCTCCGCTTCTCACGTGGAGGAGTGGGGAATCATACCCGGTTCTCTAGATCAGAGTTCCTGCTCCAAACCGCCACTCTTAACCACTACATTTGTAAGGCACAGGCACTTGCCGCAGACTCCAGCCTCTTTATTCCCCATTAACTCGCCTCTGTGCGTGCGTGCGGAGAGGGCAAGGGAGGCTGGGGCAGGGGTGAGGCTGCCGCAGAGCGAAGGGGGAAGGTCCGGGCTCGGGAGGAGGATGCTTTTCAGGAGAGCCCCCTCGCGCCGCTTCCTCCTCCTCCTCCTCTCCTGCACACGCGGGGAATTTGTTCATATTTTTTTCAAACTATAGTCCGGCCCCCAACAGTGTTTGAGGGACAGTGAACTGGCCCCCTGTTAACAAAGTTTGCGGACCCCTGTTCTGGAGCCTTCAGGAGAAGCGCTTCATGGCTTAACGGCCCCTTCCCCCCCCCCACTCTTGGGATCTTGCACGTGGCAAATGGAGGAGAGGGAGAGAAAGCAGAACGCCCCTCTTTGCCATTCAAAGAGGCTTAGTGGCGGGGGACGGTCTGCTGATCGCCAGGCTGGAGCATGGCGCGGCTGCAGTTGCGATGCCGGAGCGGGTGGGAAGGAGCCAGGAGGCGGAGAAGGACGCGGGGAGAGCGGCCGCCCCAGCCCCAGCCAGCCAGCCGCCTGCCTTGCGCTGCCACCGGAGCGCTGCCGAGCGCTTCCCTCCGTGCGCCCCGGTGCGCCTGGCTCCGACTCCCAGCCAGGCAGCGAGCGCTCTCGCTGGGCTCGCCTCCCCTCCCTCCTCCGGCGGACATGGACATTCTCCAGTCCGGCTGGGAATTCAGCACCCGCCCTTATATACCCGGCGTATAAGACGACCCCCGACTTTTGAGGAGATTTTCCTGGGTTAAAAAGTCGTCTTATACTCCAGAAAATACGGTACTTGAAGATGGTTATCATATCCCCTCTCAGTCTTCTCCTCTTCAGGCTAAACATACCCAGCTCCTTCAACCTTTCTTCGTGGGACTTGGTCTCCAGACCCCTCACCATCTTTGTTGCCCTCCTCTGGACATGTTCCAGCTTGTCTACATCTTTCTTAAATTGCGGTGCCCAAAACTGAACACAGAATGGTGTAACTCTGCTTCGGCCTGGACTGTAAATTCTCTTCACAACCTCAACACTTTTGATTGGCACAAATCTAAATATAGATATATGACTCCAAACATCAGTAACAGAATATTGACCACATTTAAATGCACATTGCAACGCAATAGTTCGTAATGAAACACATCCTCCTTTGGGCGGACAATATACAAAGCAGTTTTTTTTCCATACCACCATGTTGGGGGAAAGCAGCATAGTGAATCTGCAACCCAGTTTCCTCCCGCTTGGATATTAAGGGTGTTTGGAAATGTTGCCGGCACACTTTCACTCAGTGCGTTTTCTTCCCACGATCCATCTAAACAACCTGAAGAAAGGGAGACAGTTCTGAAAGCAGCACAACAGGTGACTTGTTTGACATGCACATGATTTTCTTCCTAGTCATAACAATATTAACTTTGGGAAGAATATGGATGGATGGATTCATTCTGGCTATCAATTGCAGGGACTGGATGAAAAAGAAATGTCTGAGCCTCACTGACAGGATCCAGACCTTACAAGGAAGCATTAGGATATGTTTTGAGTGCATGGGAATGCTATGGTCCATCCTGGCAACATTCTGCCCTTGGATCATTCAGATAGACTACATCTTAAAAGGGTTCGTGTTCTGCATCTGCTACTTCGTCTCTTGCAACCTCTGGCTGAGAGCTTCCTTGTGCAGCTATTACTGTGTGAAGATTGCAGACTTCAGACACCCCTTCTTCATCCGCTTGAAACTAAGACTCTCAGGACTGGTATCGACCTGGCTCCTAGGCTCTATGGTTATGTCTTTGGCAAGTAGCCTACCCTATGCATGCAGTGACTTCGAAATACAGGGCAATAGGAATCTTTCTCATCTCTTCGGAAATAAAAATGTAACTGTTGTCTACCAAAAAAGAATGGCGTCACATGTGATAGCTTTGCTGGACTCGGATTTTTGGCAGCTTTTACTATCTGTGCTACTTCTGCCGTCCTGTTACTTTTTTCTCTTTGGAGGCACCGCCAGAGGATGCTGGGGAGTTGGGATGGCAACAGGAGCCCTGAAACCGACGCCCACTTTTGTCTGGGGTGTGTGTGCCCCCTCGAGTCTCTATTTTGATGCTTGCTCAAAACTGGTTTTCAAATGGTGACTTAAAAAATGCATTTTCCTGGTCCCGACTTGAGTCTGATGCAAAAGGGGAAATTCCACCCCCTCCTGCTCATTATGCATAGCTAGCTGTCTCTGTCCCTTTCCATGGTTTGCAAACTCCCAGGTGTCAGGTGTTGCTTTGCATGGTTGCAAACGTGTTGCTTTGCATGGTTGTGTTGCTTTGCAGTTGTGTTGCTTTGCAAACTTCTTTGCACCTGCCCTGCCCTTGCTCCCCGCTGCTCAGCTGTTTGTCAGGGCTGGGAGCTTTGTGCGTGGGCGGCAAGCTCTGCTCAGAGATGCACATTAAGGGTGGGGGGACCCCTTTCGAGGCCCATATCTCAGCCCCCCCTGACCCAATCTTTACAAAACATGGGGGGGTCTGGCAAGAAGGGTCCTTTGAAGCTCCACTGAAAGTTTGGGACCTCTACCCCCAAAAATGCCCCCCCCGGAGCCGCGGAAAGGCGCGGTTGTGTTTTTAATGGCTTTATTCAGCCGAATTTTTTCCCCGAACTTTGAATTCGCGCCGACTTGCACGGACCCGAAGCGAGGGAGTTCGGAATTCGGCATATCCCGAATCCAGACGGGCTGAATTCGGCCGAATCGGAACTGTACCGAATTTTTTTTTAACAGCCCTACGAGTGGCATCTCGGGCCGGGACTCCTGGCAGGGCTGGCAATGGCATTTCTCTATCGCAGCATCGATGCCCGGCCACCAAACGTAGCTGTGTGCCAGCGCCTTCATGCGGACGATGCCCGGGTGGCTGGCTTGCTGTGCCTCCAGTATTTGTTAGCTCAGTTTGGCCGGTATGACGACGCGGCTTCCCCAGAGCAGGCACCCTTTGTGAAGTGATAGTTCATGCTGCTAGCTCGCAAATGGCGTGAACTCCTCCCCGGGCCGAGCCACAGCCCAACCCTTCCCCACCCAGTTGAGGACATGGGTGAGGGTGCGATCCTTCGCAGTATGGGCAGTGAAATCCGATGCTTGCAGGGGAGGCTCTGTCAGAGACTCGAGAAGCATCACATTGTAAGCCGGGGCTGGGTCAGGGTCGGACCCCTTGAGCGGCAGGCAGCTGAGGGCATCCGCGTGGCTGATGGACTTTCCTGGACGATGAAAAAGGTGAAAGTCATAAGCGTTCAGGAAGATAGACCAACGGAGTATCCGGGGTGACAGGATCTTCGGTGTTTGTCGGTCCGGAATGAAGAGGCCCAGCTTGTGATCGGTGATGATCTTGAAGGGGCGGCTGTAGACGTAGTCATGAAATTTTTTAACCCTGGCCAAAATGGCAAGGGCCTCCCAGTCTATCTGGGCGTAGTTGCGTTCGGCGGGAGATAGAGTCCGGGAATAAAAAGCAATCGGGGCCTCCCGCCCGTCTGGCATCCGGTGGTGCAAGACTGTGCCGATGCCGTAGGGGGAGGCATCGCACGTGAGGACCAGCAGCAGCCGCTCGTTGAAGTGAACGAGAAGACTGGAAGAAGACAGGAGGCCCTTGGTGGCCTCGAAAGCCCGTTGTTGTGGCTTGCCCCACGACCACAGAGTGGCCTTGTCGAGCAGGTGGTGGAGGGGCTCTGCGACCGACACCTTGTTGGGTAGGAAGGCGTGATAAAAGTTCAATAGTCCCCAAAACACCTAAAGCTCCTGCTTGCACTGGGGAGGTGGGGCGCCGTGGATGGCCGCAATTTTGGCTGGGGTCGGGTGAATGCCATCAGCGTTTATCAGGTAGCTCAGGAACTCCACCTGGGGAAGGCTGAGCTGGCACTTTTCGCGCTTTAGGGTGAGGCTGGCATCTCAGAACCTGCAGAGCACCCCCTTTGGAGGCGGCCACGATCAGGACGTCGTCAAAGTATGGGACGCCGGAAAGGCCCTTTAGGAGATCCCTCGATGGCCGACATGAGGGGGATGTCTTTTCTGGCGATGAGGCGGCGGCGCACCTTGTCATCACTGAGGCCGAAGACGAACCTGTCGAGCAAGGCGCCATTGAGGTCCGGGAACTCGCAGAACCGGGCCGTCTGGCGTAGGGCGGTGAGGTAGTCAGCAGAGGACTCGCCCGGCTCCTGATCTCGGAGGTGGAACGGCAGGTGGCGAGCGGGGTGTGTTGGCTTGGGTGTGAAATGGTTGCCCAGCGTGGCCATTATCTTCGCGAACGGCGCCTCGATCACCTTGGCGGGGGCCAGCAGGGACTGGGCGAGCTGGAAGGTCTGTGGCCCACATATGCAGAGGAACAGCAATCGCTTCTTGCCGGGGTCTGTAACGTCGTTGGTGTCCAGGAAGCACGTTACTCGGACCGCGTGGCTCTCCCACTCGCTGGGGTTGGCGGAGTCGAATGCTTCCAGTGAGCCTTGGGTGGCCATAGCAGCGAGGTGTTGCGTCTCTGGTGTGTCGACAGATTTCAGCAAGGCGAGCCGGACTGCCTACTGGGCACTGTGAGGTCGCGGAAGATTGAGGGTGATTTCAGCGGGAGTGCTTTTGGTAGCAAGCCAGACTGCCTACCAGCCTTCGTTGCCACTGTTAAGTCCGCGTGGGGAGGACACACGAGGTCGAGACGGAGTTCCAACAACAACACTTTATTGTAGTGAAGAACAGAACTGGGCATACAGTGGAAATGGCCCCGCTTATATGCTACCCTGGCCGCCCACGGCCACTCCCCCCGATTCGTGATAGGGGGGTAACAACCCTGGGTTGCCAATAGCACGTGCCGGCTTAGGACCAATGGCGCTTGCCGGCAGGGGCCAATCGCGTGTGCAGGGTTTTGGATCCTTCGTCCAAAACTCAAACTCCTCCGTTTCCCTGCCTGTCCGCCAACTATGTACATACACAACAATAACAGTGGGAATGACGTTAAACTAACACTGCAATCCTGTTCAGTTTTACCCTTCTAACCTCATTGACTTTAGTAGACTCAGAATAGTGTAACTCTGCTTCTGACTGCTCTGTAAATTCATTTCACAACTTCAACAGTTTTGATTGGCTAGATTGTTATAGCTTTCCAAACATGATGTGCATAACCCATTATTCATTGGATCCCACGCAGGCAGAAAGAATCCAACCATTGGGTCGTTTTTAAAAATGCGTATTGAGTAAAGGAAGTGGAGCTTTTGGAAATTAACCTTCGGCTCCAATCTCAGAACCCTGCGGCACAAATCTAAATATAGATGTATGATTCCAAACCTCAGTAACATAATACGGACCACATTTACATGTGCATCACAACAAAATAGTTAGTGATGAAACACATCCTCCTTTGGGTGGAAAATACACAAAGTAGTTTTTTCCCCATATCACCATGTTGGAGGCAAGCAGAGTGAATCTGTAACCCAGTTTCCTCTCGCTCAGACATTAAGGGTGTTTGAAATTGCTGCAGGCTTGTTTTCTCCCAGTGTGTTTCCTTCCAAGGAATCCGTCTGAACAATCCGAAGAATGGGTTGCAGTAGTAACTTGTTTGACACGCAGGTGATTTTCTCCATAGTCACAAGTATTGTAACTTTGGGAACAATGTGGAGTGATGTATTCATCCTGGCTGTCAATTGCAGGGACTGGATGAAAAAGAAATGTCTGAGCCTCACTGACAAGATCATGATCTTACAAGGAAGCATCAGGATATGTTTTGGGTGCGAGTCGATGCTATGGTACGTCCTGGCAACATCCTGCCCTGGGATCACTCAGAGAGACTACGTCCTCAAAGGGTTCTCGTTCGGTATCTGGTACTTCGTCTCTTGCAACCTCTGGCTGAGAGCTTCTTTGTGCAGCTACTACTGTGTGAAGATCGCGGACTTCAGACACCCCTTCTTCATCCGCTTGAAACTACGACTCTCAGGACTCGTATCGACCTGGCTCCTAGGCTCTTTGGTTATGTCTTTCGCAAGTAGCTTAACCTATGCATGCAGCGACTTCAAAATACAAGATAATAGGAATCTTTCTCATCTCTTCAGTAATAAAAATGTAACTGACGGCAACCAAAAAAGAATGGCGTCACATGTGACAGTTTTGCTGGGACTCGGATTTTTAACAGCTTTTGCCATCTGTGCTACTTCTGCCATCCTGTTACTTTTTTCTCTTTGGAGGCATCGTCAGAGGATGCTGGGGAGTTGGGACGGCCACAGGAGCCCCCAAACCGATGCCCACTTCCAGGCACTGATCATTATATTGTCCCTTCTCGTCAACAACATTATTACTTTCATATCTGTTATACTGATATTGTCAAGTGACTCTGGAGGAAATTACATTGTTAATCTTGTTGCCAGAAGTTTTCTATGTTGTTGTTTTTCAGTGGAGTCTTTGATATCCCTTTGGGGCAATAAGAAATTAAGAAATGAGTTACGTAAGGCTTTGTATTTTTCTAAGTGCAGAGGACATGCTACCTAGATGATTACCATCTGTAGCTATGTTTCATCTCAAGTCCATGGAAGTCCTTCAAAATCATTGCTCCTGGATAAAGCTAGGTGTGCTTTTTGTTCACAAGAATAAATGTGAAGTAGTTCTATTTATTTGTTTATTTACATTATTTATAGTCTCCCTTTCTCACTGGGACTCAAGGTGGATTATATCAGATAAATCTAGTAAATCAATGCAATCAACAGAGTGCGACATCCAAAGGGCAATGCAATAGGATTTGACTTGTAGAGGTCTGGAATACATGAAGATATTCCACTGTAGCCTGAAGAATGCACAGTGTAGATGCCAGTTGTATAGTTGCATTTGAAGAAGCTAAATTAATGAGACCATCTAACACACATCTTTGGCATTATAAAAAGAACTCCAGAAAGACAAGTTCATTGTTGTTTTTACCCGACCTTCAACAGCAGCTGCATTAATTGATATGAGAACCTCTGGGGTAAAAATATGCCCCTAATTAATTGGGAAGCAGATTTTTCCAAAGCTTTTTTTTTTTAAACAACATTTCCAAACCAGTAGATGGCAGGTAATTCTTTGAAAGATGCATTTCCCCCCCTTTTCTCCCAGATGTACTTCTAAGGGCTGAAATACATGATTTGACCCTCCAACCCAGTTAGTTAGACTAAATAAGGAAACCCTATCTCTATGTAGAAATGAGTTCCAATAATAAAGTAAGCATATTAGTTTTTAATAGTAAGAGAGGCTCCATGTAATGTTATGAGCCCTAACACAGGCTGCTCTATGCAAGCATAGTCAACACTGGGTCCAGATAGGGGTGAATAAGAAAATAAAAAATAAAATATAGCAGGGGCTTACTCGGTCCCAGTAGTGGAGAACCGTAAAAAAATTCTGGCCCCTCCAAATTATCTCAATACCTTAGAACACCCTAAACACCGGAGAGCCTTCACCTTAGCACGTTTTAATGCCCTTCCATCTGCTCTTCTTGACGGGAGGTATGCCAGCCTCCCTTATGAATTCCGCCTCTGTCCATGCCAATCTGGAATGGTGGAAACTGTTGAACATGTGCTATTACACTGCCCATTTTATCAAGACATACGCAAAATGCTCATTGATCCAATTTTGTCTAGCTTCCCAGATAGAGAAAGAGTTCGCTATACCACTCTATTATTAGAAGATTCTGTTAAAGATATTACCTATCAGGTTGCGAGATTCTGTGCTAGGGCATGTGCAATAAGGCAGAAGAAGCTGCTAAAATGATTTTTATGTTAAATAAACTATTTTACCAAATATCAGACATTCTGTTTTAATTATTATGATATCTCTTTTTGTATAAACTGGTCTTTGACCGTAATAAATAAATGATGATGATGAACACAGTGCGTACACAACGCAGCGTGTATATTATGAGCCCTAACGCAGGCTGCTCTATGCAAGAATAGTCAACACTGGGTCCAGATAGGGGCTAATAAGAAAATAAAAAATAAAATATAGCAGACTAAGTACTGTAAATAAATATAGCAGACTAAGTACTGGGTGTATGGTGTGGCCTTGGCAGCTGGCAACCCTAGCCCCTCACGCTGTACTTGGGGCTGGTTGAGGAGAGCTTCCTCGGCCTCAGAGCAATCCGACGGGGAGTCTGAACTGTCCTCCCTGTCGGTAACAGCAGCTTGCCCTCTTGTCACCGCACAGGGTTTGGGCTGCTGCTGTCAGTGCTGCTGCTCTCCTCCCCGGCCTCTGCTCTTTCCCGCCTTTATTTCCCCATCCGCCCCTGTGGCCCCTCCTCCCAAGCCCTTAAAGGTCCTCCCTGGCTCGCTCCACCCTCTCCCTCCTTCCCCCGTCTGTGGAGGCCACGGGGCGCCCCCCCAACCCGCCCGTGCTTGCCCGCCTGTCAGCTGGGCGGCGCTGGGGCCTCTAGCAGCGATGGAGCCCCGGCCCAGAGCCATTATCACAGCGGCACAGGGCTCCTTGGCTTGACGGCCCTGCCCTGTTCAAGATATACTGGGCACCACAGCAACTCTTTAGCAAAGCAATGAGTAAAGTGTCTAATTGTTGGTGATGTAACTCAATGGATACATCCTTTAAGCAGATGTTTTGGGCGTGTCCATTCATTAGGTTTTTCTGGGAAGAAGTTATTACTATATCAATTTTGTATTAGGTTCATTGATTTTTGAAAATGCATATGTATTTTTAAACTACCTGCTTTTCTCTGGGAAGCTAACAGATGGTCACCAAAAATGGACCCTCCATACCATTGTGTGTGTGTGTGTGTGTGTGTGTGTGTGTGTGTGTGTGTGTGTAAAGTGCCGTCAAGTCGCAGCCGACTTATGGCGACCCCTTTTTGGGGTTTTCATGGCAAGAGACTAACAGAGGGGTTTGCCAGTGCCTTCCTCTGCACAGCAACCCTGGTATTCCTTGGTGGTCTCCCATCGAAATACTAACCAGGGCTGACCCTGCTTAGCTTCTGAGATCTGATGAGATCAGGCTAGCCTGGGCCATCCATGCCATTACTACAGCTAAAAGAGTGTATATTACAACACTGCAAAGATAAAAGCCCACCTTTGGTAAATCAATGGATTGAAGACCTTAGACTTCTATCGGTTTTTGAACACATGGCATATAGTCCGCAATTGCACAAGGACTTGTTTTTAAATATTTGGAAAAGTATTTATTGAAAAGTATGTCTAGATCCGCCACCACTGTTATCATATTTTTGTCTTTATGTATATTCTTTTTTTCTGTTCTTTTTTTTGTGAAGGAAATAAAAAGAGGAGAAATCTTGCTTATTATCATATGAATTAGTTTGGGGGAAAATGGTGGTGGGGAGAGAGCGGAACACATTTCTGGATCCCATCAAGATAATCAGATAATTCTTTACACTTAGGGCCAAATGCAAATATATATACCAGGAATAATCTACTGCCTACATATACCTTCAGAGCCATTGGAGTTAGATTCTTTCCTTGGAAATCATGCAAAGCTGTGTTTTCCATGTGCAGCTCCAAATTTATACAATTGGTGACAATTGGACGCTGAACAGCTTGGCTCATGTCAGTAACTAGTCAAGGGAAGTAGTCCAAGAATCCGTTATTTTATGTATTTTTGGAATTTTGGTGAAATACTGGTTTTTATTCTCAGAGAATAGGATTCTTCTCATATGAATGGGAGAACTCACAGTACCCTGTCTTAAAAAAAGAAAAAAAAGAAAAAACACATTTCTGAAATCCTATATATTGTTCCAATAAAAGCTAAAATGTGCCTCTAATCATTGTTGAAGAGAATTACGGAACTTCTTTGCGAGGTGTTAAAGAGGGAAGGTGACACAAGTAGACTGCTCAAAATGCTGGTTACTGAGCTCAGAGGGTTTTTGTGCACATCTAAAGTTGGGACAGAGAAAATCAAGAGGAGGAAGAAGCCTGTAGGGAAAAAGTCCCTTTAAAAGAGACTTTTTTGTCATCAAGTCACAGCTGACTTATGACCACCCCATAGGATTTTCAAGGCAAGAGACATTCATGGTGGTCCCCCTTCCAATTAACCAGTGCTGACTCTGCTTAGTTTCTGTCACCTAACGAGATCAGGCTAGGCTGGGGCTATCCAGGGTCATGTCTGCACTTCGCATTTGCAGCTCCGATTTCTGTGGGCTTTCCTTACATGTTCGCACTTCATCTCAACCGAAGGATTCCGGAGATGTCTCCAGAGCACAATTTCTCCGCGTTAAGAGCATCCGCTTATACGGCGAATTAATAGAAATGAAACGTTTTCCTTGCCCGAAGCCTTAAAGTGCGAACCGAAAATCTGTCTTCACTTCACATCCTGCTGCCAGTCCACCCCCATTCCTCCCCCGCCTCCCTCACTGCCCACACTCGTTCCCCCCTTTTTCCGCTTTGCAGAAAAGCGCGACTGTTTGCGCGAGCAGCCGCAAGTTTGCTACCGCCTCATCAATTGCAAAGGGTATTCGTGCTTGCTTGCACAAAACGCCATGAGGTTGTGTCATATTTCCTCTGCTCAAAATAAATGGAACGTCTGCGGCTTGCGCTTATTCCCACGTTGTGTCGTTTGATCGGGAGGGTTTGTTGGAGGCGATGTGCAACATCTCTTTATTTTTGACAGCTTAGGCAAAGGCAGATGTGAGGGGTGGGATGGCGGCAAGTTTCGCTTTGACAAAGTAAAACTCCTTCCCTGCTTTACAATCACAGGTTTTGTTTTTCGCCGCCATTTTTTAAACTGGCTTTCCCGCAACCGTTATGAAGTGCCCAGTGAATTTTCCTTAATTTCCCCTGGCGCTGACGCTGGACCAATCCCTGTCCTTGTTTCAAGCACCGAGTGGGCATGCGCGGCAGGCTACCACCTCAGCCAATCACAATGCTCCTTTAAGCTGGTGCGTGAATGCTGCTGCGCATGCGTGGGAATTTGATGGTGGTCATTACTGTGATGACGGAAGCGCTGCCCCCGTTTCTCTTCCAAAATATACGCTCTAAATCAGGGAGTGTGTGGGAAAAACGTACGAATTTTATCTAATACAGCGGAGGAAGGCACCGTGGTGGGAACAGAAATTTTAAGTCGTGTTGGATGCTTGTGTACTGGACACGTTTAAATTGTGAGGTAAGTTGCTAGTGAGTTCACGGGCCTGGTCAGGGCAACAGTAGCTTAACAGGAGGTTATTTACCAGGACATGTTATTTAATGCCATGCCTTAGAAAGCTTCAGATGCCCACATTCATGCATTAAGCCTCTATTAAAAAGAATGGACATTTTTCTCCAACCCTAGGGGAGAGGTCAGTTTCAGCCACCATGGCAGGTGAGGACAAACTGTTGCACTCTGCCTCAGTGAGCAGTGCTGCTTATAATAAAGATCATTTAACGTTGTTCAGCTGCCAAGGTCAACTCGCAGGGTCACAAATGTCATATGTATGGTGCATAATTTACACCACCAGTCACTTTTGGCCCCTCACTGTACTGTGATATTTTACCAGATCCCCCAGGTCACTGGTGAGGAATGGAGGGATAGAGTTGCCAGATCCACACTGGGAAACTCCTGGAGGTTTGGGGATGGAGCCTGGAGAGTGCAGGGACCTCAGTGGGGTGCAATGCCGTAGAGTCTACCCTCCAAAGCATCCTGTCGATGTACCTTGTCTTTCCCTGTGACTATGGCCATTCCACATGGCTGCGTCTCACAAAGGTGAACACTGATTCAGCCATCACAAGTAAGGCTTGTTGCCCTTCGATGACTCCACCTTGCAGTGCAGTGGACCTTTGGAAACTCAAGGCCAGTCCCGCTCCATTATCCCAATGTAAATACTAGCAGATGATACTCATGATTCGGTAACTGAGTACCTCCCACATTTACATGCACAGCGCGGCTCAATGTTGGGATTAAGAAAACAACATCTTCACTTCCTTTAAATTCTAAAAAAATTTCCATATGGAAAATTTTGAGCAGGGGTCAGCAATGAGCCAACAACTGCTATTTCTCCATTTACCTCCTTGACCAGTATATGGACAATGTTGAACTATTGGTGTTGTGGGGGGTGGGGCAGAGAGCTGCATTCTGTAGATCCGTACTGCAAATGGCCAGCATCGTTCCCTGGCAAAAGAGCTTCAAAGAGCTACTTGTATCAGGGGAAGGTGTTTTGCACCCAGGGGAGGATACCACCATTAGCAGAAGGGTCTGTGGGGATCCAATCCATCTGTACACTACAACACTACAAAGATTTTTTTCTCCTGTGACAAAGTGATCTCTTATGCTGGGGTTGTTGCTAAAATGGATGAGAAATCCGTCCCTTTCTGTCATGTGTTATCCGGCCAGAACTTTTTTTGTATACACAAAAGTGGACGTGAAACATTCTTAGAAAAGCAGTGGAATCTGAGAAGCTTATTATAATAAGTTTTCACCTTTTATAATTAATCTTTTATCATGAAAGAGCCGCCTATCTCAAAAGTCCGAGCCTGGGTTCAACAAACCGCCAGGATGTCACCTGTGATGTCATTTCCAGGTCAAAGGTTTCAGGTCAAAGGTCTCAACTATTTTAAGTTTGGGAAGAATGTGGATGGATGTAATTCATCCTGGTGGTCAATTGCAGTGACTGGATGAAAAATAAATGCCTGGGCCCTTGTGATGACATCACCAACCAAGATGGGGTTGGGGCGGGGGGAGAACATGAACCAAAATGAAGGCAGCTTCACAACCTTTCCTGTTGTAAGAGGATCTACTATTAGGGGAAACCTGAGGCTGAAAGATCTGCGTCTGCAGCAAGTGACTACAGCATGGAGCAAGAATCGAAGACTTTTAGGAAAGAGAAACTTGATGCATGGTAGAACAAAAATTGTTGGGGGGGGGGATACAGTTGCCAGGTGCCTCATCACCACCAGTTGGAGGTTTAAGGGGGGAAGCCTGAGGAGGGCAGAGTTTGGGGAGGGGAGGAGTTCAATGCCATAGCAGCCAATTGCTAAAGCAGCCATTTTCTCCAGGTGAACTGATCTCCATCAGCTGGAGATCAGTTGTAACAGTAGGAGATCTCCAGCTACTACCTGAAGGTTGGCAACCCTATGGGGGGGGGGGAGTGGGAAGGCCAGACTCTTCTGCATCCCACCAATTGCCTGCACTGTATTAGCTCAGGGTTTTGGCCTGTATGCACTGCAGATCCCTGTTGGGCAATGAAAATAAGTTGGCCCTTTCATTATCCCAGCTTTGGTGTTGGCTCTCCTTATCCCGTGTCCGCAGACAAATGCACAGCTGTAGTGGACGGAGAATGACCAGGCCATGTGTCCAATACGAGCAGAGGTTTTAACCTGGGTCAACCAGTTGTCCCAAAGCTTAAGGCAGCTGATCTTCTAGGACACATGATTTATTTTGAACTGGGTTGGGAAACCTGAGGAAAATAGCGTCATAAATGGGCTTCTTCGTCTCACCCCTGCCCTGCAAAGGCAACTGATGCACTGGCAAAAGCTTCCTTTCTGGATGAGGAATGGTCGTGCAAAGCAATTAGTCAGACAACAACCCTTTGATTGAGTTCACTTACTAATAGAAGTGGGGAATGACGTTAAACAAATACTGCAATCCTAATCAGTTTTACCCTTCTAAGCCCATTGACGTCAATAGACTTAGAATGAATGATAGAATCACAGCATTGTAGAGTTGGAAGGGACCACCAGGGTCATGTAGTTCAACACCCTGCACAATGCAGGAAATTCACAACTACCTTCCCCACACACCCCTAGTGACCCCCACTACATGCCCAGAAGATGGATAAGATGCCCTCCCTCTCATCATCTGCTTAAGGTTATAGAATCAGCATTGCAGACAGATGGCCATCTAGCCTCTTCTTAAAAACCTCCAGGGAAGGAGAGCTTACCACCTCCTGAGGAAGCCTGTTCCACTGAGGAACCACTCTGTTAGAAAATTCTTCCTAATGTCTAGACAGAAACTCTTTTGATTTAATTTCAACCCCGTTGGTTCTGGTCCTACTTTCTGGGGCAACAGAAAACAACTCGGCACCCTCCTCTATATGACAGCCCTTCAAGTACTTGAAGATGGTTATCATGTCCCCTCTCAGTCTTCTCCTCTTCAGGCTAAACATACCCAGCTCCTTCAACCTTTCTTCGTGGGACTTGGTCTCCAGACCCCTCGCCATCTTTGTTGCCCTCCTCTGGACATGTTCCAGCTTGTCTACATCTTTCTTAAATTGGGGTGCCCAAAACTGAACACAGTACTCTGAACACAGAATGGTGTAACTCTGCTTCTGCCTGGACTATAAATTCTCTTCACAACCTCAACACTTTTGATTGGCACAAATCTAAATACAGACATATGACTCCAAACATCAGTAACAGAATATTGACCACATTTACATGCACATTGCAACTCAATAGTTCGTAATGAAACACATCCTCCTTTGGGCGGACAATATACAAAGCAGTTTTTTTTCCATACCACCATGTTGGGGGAAAGCAGCATAGTGAATCTGCAACCCAGTTTCCTCCCGCTTGGACATTAAGGGTGTTTGGAAATGTTGCCGGCACACTTTCACTCAGTGTGTTTTCTTCCCACTATCCATCTAAACAACCTGAAGAAAGGGAGACAGTTCTGAAAGCAGCACAACAGGTGACTTGTTTGACATGAACATGATTTTCTTCCTAGTCATAATATTAACTTTGGGAAGAATATGGATGGATGGATTCATTCTGGCTATCAATTGCAGGGACTGGATGAAAAAGAAATGTCTGAGCCTCACTGACAGGATCCAGACCTTACAAGGAAGCATTAGGATATGTTTTGAGTGCATGGGAATGCTATGGTCCATCCTGGCAACATTCTGCCCTTGGATCATTCAGATAGACTACGTCTTAAAAGGGTTCGTGTTCTGCATCTTCTACTTCGTCTCTTGCAACCTCTGGCTGAGAGCTTCCTTGTGCAGCTACTACTGTGTGAAGATTGCAGACTTCAGACACCCCTTCTTCATCCGCTTGAAACTAAGACTCTCAGGACTGGTATCGACCTGGCTCCTAGGCTCTATGGTTATGTCTTTGGCAAGTAGCCTACCCTATGCATGCAGTGACTTCGAAATACAGGGTAATAGGAATCTTTCTCATCTCTTCGGAAATAAAAATGTAACTGTTGTCTACCAAAAAAGAATGGCGTCACATGTGAAAGCTTTGCTGGGACTCGGATTTTTGGCAGCTTTTACTATCTGTGCTACTTCTGCCGTCCTGTTACTTTTTTCTCTTTGGAGGCACCGCCAGAGGATGCTGGGGAGTTGGGACGGCAACAGGAGCCCCGAAACCGACGCCCACTTCCAGGCACTGATCATTATATTGTCCCTACTCGTCAACAACATTGTTGTTTTCGTATCTAGTCTACTGTTCTTGTTGAGTTACTTAGATGGAAATTGGATTAATACTCTTGTTGCCGGAGCTGTTCTATATGGCTGTTTTTCAGCGTAGGCTTTGATAACAGTTTGGGGCAATAAGAAATTAAGAAATGAGTACATAGGGCTTTGTATTTTGCTAAGTGCAGAGGACATGCTACCTAGATAATGACCATACATACTGTAGTTATGTTTCATCTCAAGTGCATAGAAGGCCTTCAAAATTATTGCTCCCTGATAAAGCTAGGTCTCCTTTTTGTTCACTAGAATAAATGTGGTTCTATTTATTTG
The DNA here is from genome assembly GCF_029931775.1 of Euleptes europaea. Taxonomy (NCBI): domain Eukaryota; kingdom Metazoa; phylum Chordata; class Lepidosauria; order Squamata; family Sphaerodactylidae; genus Euleptes; species Euleptes europaea. The sequence continues at coordinate 11,073,266 of NC_079321.1, read as the reverse complement.
TTTATTTACATTATTTACACTCTGCCCTTCTCACTCGGACTCAAGGTGGAATATATCAGACAAATCACTACAGTCAATGAGATATCTAAAAGGTGATGCAATAGGATTTGACTTGTAGAGACCTGGAATACAGGAGATTCCACTGCAGCCTGAAGAATGCACAGTTTAGTTGCCATTTGTATCTTTTAAGTTCCATTTGCAGGAGCTAGAACAATAAGACCATCTAACACCCATCTTTGGTGATATAAAAAGAACTACGGAAATATAGGTTCATTGTTGTGTATACCAGACCTTCAACAACATTAAATGATATGAAAACCTCTGGAGGTAAAAACATGCCCCTAATTAATTGGCAGCAGATTTTTCAAAAGCTTTTTTTAATAACAAAATTTCCAAACCAGTAGATGGCAGGTAAAGCTTTGGAAGATGCACCCCCCCACCCCCTGTATTTCTAAGGGCTCAAATACACGATTTGGCCAACATGTGTTGGATCGTGGGTACTAAAGTTCTTTGTCCACTGGAGAAAGTGGAGCAGGAGGGGAAGCTTCTTCTCCTCCCTCGCAGCAGTGAACAAACAAGTGTTGTTTAATGTTAATTCCCCCGATATATATCTGACCGGGAAAGCAGCTGTTCTACTGTTGGTACATTATACCTAAAGACATCAGTAAAATAAGTAAGAGAACGGATGGACTTTGCTGGAAATGTAAAGAGGTCGATGGTACCTTTTTTCACTGTTGGTGGTCCTGTAGGAAAGTAAATAATTTTTGGATTGAGACCCACCAGAAGATGCAAAAAATATCAAAGAGGAAATTTCCGCAGGATCCAAAAATGTCCTTGCTAGGAATTCTACCATCAGACATTGAGAAAAAGGTGTCAGAATTGTTTTAGATATATGATTACAGCAGCAAGAATGTTCATTGCTTTCAATTGGAAACAAGAATATAGCCCAACACTGAACAACTGGCTAGATAAATTAGCAAAATATGCAATGATGGCCAAGCTGACAAACATCGTGAGCAAAAGACCCAAAAAAGACTTTTTAAAGAATTAAAAAATGTATTTATTATAAATTATTACAGGAGAGATGGCCCCAGAGTGGTAGTTAGGTAATAAAAATACATCGTTACAATATAGAAGTAAATTGCAATACTTTATCATTTAAATATAATACCTATAGTAATATCATATACTGTTAGTATTGACCACAAGATCCAATAAATGCTTTTCAGATCTATAATTAGAAATATATTAGGTTATTTTATTGTCTAGAATTGTTTAGAAATAAGTTTATATACCTCCAATTACATTTTTTTAAAATAGGCTGATTGTAGACCCACTTCAGACTTATATAGATAAATATATATATCTTGTCTAAAATCTGTAAAACTATGTTACCAAATATGTATGTTGTGTGTCCTGAATCATGTGCTTTATGTTGTTGAAAACTTAAGACAAATTTCTATTAAAAATATTATATCACGCTCTCTGTCCCAGCTGAGGCTGGGCTCAGAGCAACTAACAACCATAAAATACAATACAAGAACACATAATATAATATACAAATTAATTTTAAGTTCCAGTTTAAAACCAGGTATTTTTGACAATCAAATTAAATCAAATTGGCACCCCTTTATGGCACACAGGTCCATGTCGAGCCCCGAGAAAAGCAATCAGGGTCCCCTGATTCAGGTTTTGTATAAGATACAAAGCTCCAACACAAACAATATCTAAAAACCTTTATCATCACTATTGCTTATTTATTTGCAAATATAATCAATCAATCATCCTTGCCAGAATCCCTCCTGCATAAAGAGAGCTGATTACGACAGAAGGCTACAGTGCAATGCTAAACTTAGTTGTGCTCTTTAAGGGCCGTTGAATTCAATGGACCTTGAATGTTGTAACTATGTTTAGGATTGCACTGCTGGGTTTTACACATCACAGTGTGCAGGAGAACAAGAGGATTATCTTGCTTAATATCATGTGAACTGGCAGTTTGGGGGGGAAATGGTGGTGGGGAGAGAGCGGAACACGTTTCTGGATGCCATCAAGATAATCAGATAATTCTTAACATGACTCTACTTAGGACCAAATGCAAATATACATACCAGGAACAATCTACTGCCTACATATACCCTTCAGAGCCATTGGAGTTAGATTCTTTCCTTGGAAATCATGCAAAGCTGTGTTTTCCGTGTGCAACATGCTGAGAAAACGCCCAGTCTCAGAGCAGCTGAAAAAATCATCACCACCTGAAATACACCATTGGATAAACTGAAGCTTAGAAGCCAATTCTGGTAACTATACAAAGGTCACTTCCTCTGTGGATGAAATATTTAAGATGCTGGTCACAACTCCTGAAGATATTGCAGGGATGCATTCAGTATAACTGTAGGGACTGAATCAAAAACGGGTAACAGGGCCACCCCATGAGTAATTTTAGACTCTTGACAATGTTTTTGGCACACTCAGCTGCTCCTTTAGGATACTTCACATGCAAAGCTACAGCCTGCTTTGGGGGTAGGGGGTGAATCCTCTGTTTAGCCTGTGAGCCAGGGCCCTGAGATTCTACCCAGATGGCTCCACAGGCTGAACAATATGATCATACAGCCAAGCTGTACAGTAATGTTAATGGCAAGTTGGCTTGCTTTCCCTGCAACCAAACAGCAGCTGCGGAAAACATCCTTTTAAACACTGGTGGGATCCCAATTCAGCTCCGAACTGAGGCATGGGAGGTGGAAGGGCTCCAGCCCCCCCCCCCCGCCCGCCCAGTGTTCCTGAGCTGAAATGGCAGGGAGTTATTTTGCCGCTCCAAATTCATACAATTGGACTCTGAACAGCTAGGCTCATGTCAGTAACTTGTCAAGGGAAGGTTTCAAAGAAGCCCTTGTTTTATGTATTTTTGGAATGTTTGGTTATATACTGGTTTTTATTCACAGGGCTCAGAGAACAGGATTCTTCCCATTCTGAAAGGGAGAACTCCCATCACCCTGCCTTTTTAAAAAAAAGAAAGAAAAAAAAAACATTTCTGAAATCCTATATATTGTTCCGATACGCCTCTAATCATTGTTGAATTACGGAACTTCTCTGGGAGGTGTTAAGGAGGGAAGGTTACAAAGTTGACTGCCCAAAATGCTGAGCTCTGAGGAAGGGTTTCCGTGCATATCTAAAGATGGGGCGAGAGAAAGCCAGGAGAGGGGGAAAGCCTGTAGACACAAAGTCCCTTTAACAGGGTCTTCCCCCCCCCCCCCCCACGATCAAGTCACAGCTGACTTACGGGTTTTCAAGGCAAGAGACATTCAGAGGTGGTTTGTCATTGCCTGCCTCCAGTCACAACCCTGGACTTCCTTGGTGGTCTTCCTTCCAATTACTAACCAGGGCTAACCCTGCTTAGCTTCGGACATCTGACGAGATCAGGCTAGGCTGGCACTAGCCAGGTCAGACAACAATAGCTTAACAGGAATTTACTTACCAGGACATGTAATTTAACTCTATGCCTTGGAAAGCTTCAGATGCCCATTTTCACACATTAAGCCTCTATTAAAAGGAAAGGGCATTTTTTCTCTAAACTGTTGGCAATTCCAGGAGACAGGCCAATGTCAGCCACAATGACAGGTGAGAACAAACACTATTATATTCAACCTCAGTGAGCAGTGCTGTTTATAATAAAGATCATTTAATATTGTTCAACTGGCCAGATCAACTCTTATGTTCACAACTATAGTATTTATAGTCCATAATGTACACTGCCAATCATTGTTGGGCCCACTCAGTATATTGAGCTACTTTTTTTTGGCAAATAGAAATGAGGTTGCCAGGTTCCACCAGCCACCGGAGGGTGATGGAGGGGTAGGGTTACCAGATCCACATTAGGAAACTCCTGGAGGTTTGAGGACGAAGCCTGGGGAGGACAGGGACCTCAGTGGGGTACAATGCCATAGAGTCCACCCTCCAAAGCAGCCATTTTCTCCAGGAGAACTGATCTCTGTAGTCTGGAGATGAACTATAATTCCTGGGGATGCCCAGGTCCCACCTGGAAACAAGGCCAGCCCTGCCCGACAAACCAATCAGATCCGTGGGTTTCCTAATTGCAATTGAGGGCAGAGTGTTACTCAACTATTTCTGTTTCTATGCTCATTCTCACACACTGCACCCAAAACCTGCCCCAAGCTGTCTCTGACTGGGAGTTGCCAAATGAGTAGGCATGGACACTGGCACCTCCTCCTATATATAGGGACATAGCAGGAGCTGCCAGTATCCATATAGAAGGCATTCTGCCCCCAAGCGTTATGCTTATGCTTCACAATAAGTAAGCCCCTTTCTGTTTCACCCCCCACATCGTTATGCGCTGCACAAAGGAAAGAGTAGCCTGGCCTGCACCCACACATCGTTGAACACTGCCATTGCTGCTCCATTCCATGCATTCGCAACTCAGTTTTCATGGCCAAACAGGAGAATCCAGTTGCAAATTGAAGCTACAGCGCAATGGTAGCATCCTGTCCAACAATGTGTGGCTGCACCTCTACTCTGAACCTGTTTGCCAGGTAACATGGTTGGTTTGTGAACCGTAAGCTGACATCACAAACATGGTATGCCAATACATTTGTCCTGTCGATGTGCTTTGTCTTCCCCTGTGATTGTGGCTAGTCCACATGGCTGCATCTCACAAAGGTGAGCACTGATTCAGCCGTCAAAAACAAAGCATGTTGCCCATCGATGACTCCAACCTACAGTGCAGAGGATTTTGGGGAACTCAAGGCAAGTCCCACTCCATTATCCCAGTGCAAATACTGGCAGGTGATACTCATGATTCGGTAACTGAGTACCTCCCACATTTACATGCATAGCGCAGCTCAATGTTGGGACTAAGAAAACAACATCTTCACTTTCTTGAAATTCTACAAGCTGTTTTCCATTATGTTGAGTTTAACAAATTTGCTCCGAAGAAAGTCGATTGATGACTACAAGCAGAGATGGCAATTGTTTTTTGATAGATATGTATGATAAAATATGCTTATGAAATGAGGGAAAACGTTAGATTCAAATAAGAGTGGAAAAGCTATACGAAACAGATTTGATTATCGTATATTTATTGCTGGGTCGGGGTGTAGAAAACGGATATTAGTTGAAGCTAAAATACATAACAGCTTTTAAATACAAGAGTTCACAAGTAAAGTAGGGTGATTAAAGATGACGTACAGAATTGAAATGAAACTATTAGACTTATCAATCACATTTTGTAATCTTATAAGAGAACAAAGCTGGGGGTAAGAATGGGAAAGCGGGCTATAACGGGTACGGACAAAGAATGGAATGAAATGTTATATTTTCCCTGCATGTCTTTTCCCCGCTTATTTTCCGTACCCCATAAAATGGGGGGGAAGGAAATTCAAGGTGAGTCCCACTCTATTATCCCAGTACAAATACTGGTGATACTCATGATTGGTAACTGAGTACCTCCCACATTTACATGCATAGCATGGCTCAGTGTTGGGACTAAGAAAACAAAACCTACACTTTCTTGAAATTCTACATTTTTTTTTCATATGGAAAATACTGAGCAAGGGTCAGCAATGAGCCAACAGCTGCTATTTCTCCATTTACCTTCTTGACTAGTATTTGGAGAGCTATGGTGGGGGAAAGAGCTGGATTCTGCAAATAGCAGCATCATTCTCTGGCAAAAGAGCTTCAAAGCTCAGAAGGTGTGTCGGGAAGATGTTTTATACCGGGGGGTGGGGGGTGGAGGATACTACCATTAGCTGAAGGGTCTGTGGGGATCCAACCCATCTGTACAACACAACACTACAAAGATTTTTTCCCCTCCTATGACAAAGTGATTTTTAATCCTGGGTTTGTTGCTAAAACGGATGAGAAATCTGTCCTTTTCTGTCAAGGGTTATCAGGTCAGAACTTTTTTTGCATACGCAAAAGAGAATGTCAAACATTCTTAGAAAGGCAACGGCATCTGAGAAATTTATTATAATAAGCTTTCACCTTTTATAATTAATGTTTTATCATTAAAAAGCCAAACCACCTCGAAAGTAAGAGCAAGGGTTCAACAAACTGCCAGGATGTTACCTGTGATGTCATTTCCAGGTCAAAGGTCTCAACTATTTTAAGTCTGGGAGGAATGTGGACGGATGTATGACATGACCCACCATTTACCAAATTCCATAAGGACAGAGTAGTCCTCAGACCTAGCTTGGAGAATCTTCCTGGTTTCAAAGTTTCATACCTCCCAAGACCTTGTCTTACTTGTTTTTAATTCTAATGAACCTCGATGAACCACAGTCGTCAGTGGACAGAGCCCTACACACTTTAGACCAGAGCTGTTGAACTCATTTGTTACGAAAGCCGGATATGTTATAAATGCCACTTGGTCGGGCTGGGCCATGCCTCGCCAGCCCAGACCGAGTGTGTGTGTGTGTGGCTGCCTCAGCTGACTCGCGGGCCGGATAAGAGCTCTCAAGGGGCCAGATCCGACCCATGGGCCTTATGTTTGACACCCCTTCTTTAGACATTAGAAGAGCACTACTGTTGTATTTAAATCGCACTCATGTTTTCAGGAAAGACAATAATCTCTTTATTTGTTTTCACAGACCACAAAAAGAGAAGGTTGTACCCAGTCAGACTTTGTCAAGATGGGTGTCACAGGCCATCAGAGTAGCTTATGAGACTGCCAAGTGCGATTGCCCACTAAAGGTGAATGCACATTCCACAAGGGCACAGACTTCTTCAGCTGCGTTCTCTGCTCCTGTTGACATCCAAGATATCTGCATGGCGGCAACATGGTCATCTCCACTGACCTTCATCCGTCACTATTCCATCAATGTGGATGCTGACTCTGAGGCAGCTGTTGGGAGAGTGGTGTTGCAATCAGTACTCCAATAATGCTCCATTCACCACCAGGCAGCCCTACTCCCACCTCTTGACTAAGTGAGCTTACCATTGTCCCATGTGGGAAAGCACAGAGACCACAAAGATGAAAGCAGAGTTGCACTTACCTTTAACCATTGTTCATCGAGTTGTCTTCTGTGCAGGCACACATCGCTACCTCCTTTCCCCATGGTGAGTGGTTTGGAATCACTTTATAGGCTTCTCCAAAGGGGTGAAGGGAGAACTGAGGGAGGGCTGCTTTCCCCCCCGCCCCGTCACATAGCCATTTAGGCAGGAACAGCCATTGGCCTTGGCATGGGATGGAAAGGAGGGGGGAGCATCCCCTTCTAGAAGCTTCCCACTCAAAGTTCTCTGTGGCTGGCCTGTGCATGCACAGTTCCCATGCGTGTCTACACAGAAGACCACTCGATGAACAACAGTTACTGTTTATCATCCATCTTAGCAACAACACCAGCATGAGGGATTACTTTGTCTCAAGAGAAAAAAGTCTTTATAGTGCTGATAAAGATGGGTTGGATCCCCACAGACCCTTTTGCTAATGGTGGTATCCTCCCCTGGGTACAAAGCACCTTCCCCCGATACAAGTGGCTCTTTGAAGCTCTTTTGCCAGGGAATGATGCTGCCATTTGCAGTATGGATCTGCAGAATCCAGCTTTCTGCCCCTGCCTCCCAGTTCAAAATTCTCCAAATTCTGGTCAAGGTGAATACATGCAACTCGTGTAAGGAGGTAAGTGGAGAAATAGCAGCTGTTGGCTAATTGCTGAACCATGCTCAATATTTTTCAGAAGGGAAAATGTAGAATTTCAAGAAAGCGAAGATTTTGTTTTCTTAGTCCCAACACTGAGCCACACTATGCATGTAAATGTGGGAGGTACTCAGTTACCGAATCATGAGTATCACCTGCCAGTATTTGCACTGGGATAATGGAGTGGGACTTGCCTTGAGTTCCCCAAAATCCTCTGCACTGTAGGTTGGAGTCATCGATGGGCAACATGCTTTGTTTTTGACGGCTGAATTGGTGTTCACCTTTGTGAGATGCAGCCATGTGGACTAGCCACAATCACAGGGGAAGACAAAGCACATTGACAGGACAAATGCATTGGCATACCATGTTTGTGATGTCCTCTCACAGTTCACAAACCACCCATCTTACGTGGCGAACAAGTTCGAAGTAGAGGTGGATCCTCATGGTGGTGATATGGATAAGTATGAGTGCATATGGAGGAGGTGGAAAAGGAGGAAGGAAGTTTCCTTGAGAGTAGCAATATACACATCAAAGGGATAGTGTCAGAGCAGTAGAAAAAGGATGCCCAGAACCTCCACCCCTCTAACTCTCTGACTCTCTAGTCTAGTCTCCACCTGAACTCTAAGGTTAAGAGACAGCGCAGAGTCCTTCACTTCCAACAGTTTGTATATATCCTATCTTGCCCCATCTTAGGGCTCAAATACATGATATTCCTGATGCACGGTTGACGAGTGTGCGACCAGACTCCTGGTCAGATATACATTGGGGGAATTCACCTTAAGCAACACTTGTTTGCTCATCGCTGCGAGGGAGTGCTTTGAGGGAGGATAAGGAGCTTCTAAATCCCCGCCCGCTCTGCTTTCTCCAGTGGACAAAGCATTGTTTATGATGAATTCCCATGATGTAGTCTGACTGCGAGTTCACTTGTGTACCCATGTGTAAGCTCTAGCCCTGTGGCAAACCCATAAACAGATTTCAGCAGACGGCAAATCCACAAAAGCAGTTTTATTGGTTAGAATCGACAGGTTTCAGAAGCCATATTCAAAAGGACACTAGTAAGGGTCAAAGGCAAGGCACATAGCATATATGGGAGAGCAAAAGGAGATAACCGATTACCCAGGCAACCCCCCCCCCCTTCAACAGGCAGGAAGGAGCACTTGGCGATTCCCACAGTATGGGAATCTATGAAGACTAAACACGGGGCTTAGACTGGCCTTGGACAGAATAGCACAACTGCACCTGGAAGCAGCACAACACCACCACATACCATCCTCATGGCCTGCTCCTGACACCATGATCCAACACATGTCGACCAAATCGTGTATTTGAGCCCTTAGAAGTACATCTGGGAGAAAAAGGGGGGATACATCTTCCAGAGAGTCACCTGCCACTTATTGGTTTGGAAAATTTGTTATTTAAAAAAAGATTTGGAAAACTATGCTGCCCAATTAATTAGGGGCAGAGGTTTTCATATCAATTAATGCAGCTGATGGTGAAGATCTGGTATACACAACAATCTTTCTGTAGTTCTTTTCATAACTCCAAAGATGCGTGTTAGATAGTCTCATTGTTCTAGCTTCTGCAAATGCAACTTAAAAGATGCAAATGGCAACTACACTGTGCATTCTTCAGGCTACAATGGAATATCTTCATGTATACCAGATCTCCAGTCAACTCCTATTGCATCGCCTTTTGGGTGTCACACTCTGTTGATTGCATTGATTTATCAGATTTATCCAATATAATCCACCTTGAGTCCCAGTGAGAAAGGCAGGCTATAAATAATGTAAATAAATAAATAGAACTAATTTATATTTATTCTAGTGATCAAAAAGCACACCTAGCTTTATCCGGGAGCAATGATTTTGAAGGACTTCCATGGACTTGAGATGAAACATAGCTACAGATGGTAATCATCTAGGTAGCATGTCCTCTGCACTTAGCAAAATACAAAACCTTACGCAACTCATTTCTTAATTTCTTATTGCCCCATAGGGATATCAAAGTCTCCACTGAAAAACACACACATACAACAGCTATGGCAGTGATAGCCTTAATCGAATTTTCATCTAAGTCACTCAACAAGAACAGTAAAATAGCTGCAAAAACTATTATGTTGTTGATGAGAAGGGACAATATAACGATCAGTGCGTGGAAGTGGGCGTCGGTTTGGGGGCTCCTGTGGCCATCCCAACTCCCCAGCATCCTCTGGCGGTGCCTCCAAAGAGAAAAAAGTAACAGGACGGCAGAAGTAGCACAGATGGCAAAAGCTGCCAAACATCCAAGTCCCAGCAAAGCAATCACATGTGATGCCATTCTATTTTGGTAGACATCAGTTACATTTTTACCATGTATTTCGAAGTTGCTGCATGCATAGGATAGGCTACTTGCCAAAGACATAACCATAGAGCCTAGGAGCCAGGTCGATACCAATCCAGAGAGTCTTAGTTTCAAGTGGATGAAGAAAGGGTGTCTGAAGTCTGCGATCTTCACGCAATAATAGCTGCACAAGGAAGCTCTCAGCCAGAGGTTGCAAGAGATGAAGTACCAGATGCAGAACATGAACCCTTTGAAGACATAGTCTCTCTGGTTGATCCAAGGGCAGAATTTTGCCAAGATGCACCAGAGCATCGCCACGCAGCCGTAACAGATCCTAATGCTTCCTTGCACAGTCAGGATCTTGTCAGTGAGGCTCAGACATTTCTTTTTCATCCAGTCCCTGCAACTGACAGCCAGGATGAATGCATCCATCCACATTCTTCCCAAAGTTAAAATAGTTATGACTAGGAAGGAAATCATGAGCATGTCTTCCATTCTTTAGAATTGTTCACAAGGAATCCTTGGAAGAAAAAGCACTGGGTGAAAGTGTGCCAGCAGCAATTCCAAACACCCTTAATGTCCAAGCGGGAGGAAACTGGGTTGCAGATTCACTATACTGCTTTCCCCCAACATGGTGATATGGAAAAAACTGCTTTGTATATTTTCCACCCAAAGGAGGATGTGTTTCATTACTATTTTGCTGCAATGCGCATGTAAATGTGGTCAGTATTCTGTTACTGAGGTTTGGAGTTATATATCTATATTTAGATTTGTGCTGCAGTGTTCTGAAATTGGAGCCGAAGGGTAATTTCTAAAAGCTCCACTTCCTTTCCCCAATATGCATTTTAAAAATGACCCAGTGGCTGGATTGCTTTTGCCTGAGTGGGATTATGTTCTTACGTTCCTATGTCCTAATGGATCCAATAAATAGTGGGTCAAGGGCATCATGTTTGGAAAGCTATACCAATCTAAATCAGTGGTTCCCAAACCTTTCTGGCCACCGCCCCCTTGGTTCCACAAACTCAACCCCAGTGCCCCTACCCTATCCTATAAAAAGCATTATTCAAAATACAGGTTTGGTTGACTCACTAAAGAAGTTAATAACAATAAAACTTCAAAACAGTAACAATTGCACAATCAAAATCAACTTTAGTTGGAATTTATTCAACAAAACTGACGAACTTGATCCAGTGGTACCAGTTCTTCAAAGTCAGGAAAACATTCTGATAGTCTCCACCAAATCTGCCAGTATGGTGCCATAGCTTGATCTATTTTAAATTACTAAACAACACAGTTGAAGGGGCCCACCTCTAGAGCCTCCTGCTACCCCCTTGCCTCTTAGTGCCCCCCCCAGTGAGGTGGTACTGCCCACTTTGGGAACCAATGATCTAGACCAGGGGTGTCAAACAGGCGGCCCACGGGCTGGTGTCAGGCCTGTATCTCAGTTGCTTTCGTTTCCTGCTCTCTGTTCAGACTCAACAGCTCAAGGATTGTTATGCATACCAATCGGACTTTGAAGCTGTGTGAACTTCAGTACTGTTTGTGTTCTGTAATCTCTTACGTGTTTTCATGCTTTCATATTACCAAGCCCAAGCCAGCAAAAGTCATTGCTGTCACCTTTTCTTCATGCTCTGTAATCCTATTTAGACCAAGTAAAAACCAGCTTCTTTTGGACCTGGCTGTCTCTGATGTGGTTTTTTTGGGTTCTGATTTAGGCCAAAGGCTCACATTGTGACAGCAATCACTTTTCTTTTCTCTCTTCTCATCTGCCTGGCTGGAGCCCCAGAGGGTTCGCCAGGCGCTCGGATTGGAGCTGGGACGGTGCTCTCCGAGTTATTTGCCCGTGGCTGGAGCCCCTGTGTGGTTTGCCCGGATTCCGGGGGGGAGCTTGGTCGCTCCCCAGACAGTGGGTTCCTCGCCGGAGCCCTGGAAGGGTCCCATCCTTGATACCTTCCTTTGAGGACGCCCTAGACAAAGTTCATCGGGCAGACGTGGAACGTAACCGCCAGCGCCCGCCACGACCTCCAAGCGTCAGATTATCTAGTGGAGGATGCTGGACTGGCCCGGGTGTGCGGAGCCGGGCCAAAAGCACTGGCGAAACAAATGGTTGCGCTCTTCCACGGAATGACCTTGACCACCACTTCAATGGCCGGGATTGCTAAGCTGTCAACCCCCGCCTTTGGTGTCAGCGCAGCGACCTTAGCGGTTCAGGTCCAGCCGCGACTGGATCTTCCGGATCAAGCCGGACCTATTTCGGCATGGGAGCAGGAGGCTCTGCCACTAGTTACCACGGCCCTGACCACCAAACTTGAAGCAGATCAAGTTTTGGCGGATCGTAAGGGGGTCAAAGAGGACTTGCACTATGAGGAAACTCTCTGGGCTGCAAACCAGCCAGCCCCGTCACTTAGGTGATGCAGGCGAGGATATGTTTTTGCTCCGACAGCACAAACGGGAACACATAGACCGAGTGGCCCGCTTGCAGGATCAAATGCACCTTGTGCTTCACGACAACGACTGCTTGCAGCAGATACAAGCCGTACCGGGTGGCTCGGCCCCAGCTCCACAACCAGGGACTCCTGATCAGGTTCAACCGCAGCAACCTGCAGCACCTCTGGGCGGAGCGCCCATGTTGCCAGTAGCTCCAGCAGTGCCTGTGGCACCAGGAAACCCCGGAGCTCCCGTCCTGCCGCCGCCAGGGAGGCCAGGGGTCCCGTTCCTTGGATCTACACCAGCACCCGTACTACCTCCAGTTCCATGGAGACCACCCAAACTGAAGATCTCTTTTGCCGGCTCGGCAGAGATACTACCCCGTCAGCGACCCAAGGAGAGGGGAAGCCAGAAGCCTCCCCCCAAAGAGTCCACTCCCTGCCCGCGGAGATCAGTACAACCCCCTCAGGATCGCGAGTCCCGATTCCAAAGGGGGGGCCTGTCTCGTTTGCGGCGCTATGGACCACTTTGTGTCAGCATGTCCTCAACGCCTGGAATTCCCTCGACCGAACGCATCGCCCCGAGCTCGGGGACGACCTCAACGTAGAGGCACCGCGGCCACCCGCAGTACAGCACCGGGACGGCCCACACCCTCTGCACTTCCTACTTCTGCAGACCCCTCCGGGTCCCGGATTACAAGTGCCCCAGTGGGGGACAATTCTCCATCTTCGGACAGGGATCATCCCTGGGTTACCCCAGCGCTAAACCTGGACTCGCCTCTTGACCTGTCAAATAACCGGTCACAGTCTGCGGTGAATGATGCGTCCCCGCAGACCCCCGCAGTTTCTCCTGCTAAACCCAAGAAACCGGTGAAGGTGAGAGAAGTAGAAAATACGGTGTATGTGGACACAGTGTTGCAACACTATAAAGGGGGTCCCCAACTGCCTGTCAAGGCACTTATTGACTCTGGCTGCGGCCGCACTTTAATCAGTGAGGCCACGTTTGCAGCCCTCAAAGTCAAGTCCGAGGCTTTACCAGCTCCCGTCCAATTTGCCCAGATGGATGGGAGCCCTTTTAAGGGGGGACCAGTCGATCATCGCACACGGGGAGTAGCGATGGGTATTGGTTCTCATTGGGAACAAATAGACTTTACCATAGCCCCCATCTGATTCGAAGTTATCCTAGGGATTAATTGGCTTAAAGGTCATAGTCCTTATATAGACTGGGAAACGGACACTATTTCCTTTGCCAATCCCAAGTGCGAACAGCACCGACAGGGAGTCGCGGTGATGCCTCCACCCGCTCCGGCTTTAACCTCCAATGCCGCATCGCCACCGCCTTTGCCCGCAGCATACAGAGACTTTGCAGATGTCTTTGATGTTAAAGAATGTGATGCCTTGCCCCCCCACCATACCACTGACTGTGCAATTGAGGTGGTAAAAGATTGCACACTGACTAAGAGCAAGATTTACCCCATGAGCGTTTCCGAACGCGCTGTGTTACGTGACTTTTTGGATAAAAATCTTGCTCGAGGGTTCATTCGGCCATCGAACGCTCCCAACTCAGCCCCAGCATTCTTTGTCCGGAAAAAGGAGGGTGACCTGCATTTATGCATTATCTTCCGAAAGCTTAATGCAGTTACCCAAGCCAACGCCTACCCCATACCGTTCATTTCAGATATTATGGGGCAATTACAGGAGGGTCGCGTTTTCTCCAAATTGGACTTAGTGGAAGCTTATTATCGTGTCCGTATCCGCGAGGGAGACGAACCCCTCACCGCCTTCTCTAGCTGTTTTGGAATGTATGAATTTCTTGTGATGCCTTTCGGATTGAAAGGGGCTCCGGCGGTCTTCATGCAACTCATTAACGAAATCCTCCATGATTTGCTGTACCGCGGCGTGGTAGTTTATTTGGATGATATTCTTATTTATTTGAAAACCATGGAGGAACATGTTGCTCTGGTCAGAGAAGTTTTACGACTGCGTAACCACCAGCTCTATGCAAAACTGTCTAAATGCGAATTTCACCAAGAGCAGATAACTTTCTTGGGGTACATAATCTCTCATCGTGGCCTTAGCATGGACCCCGCTAAAGTCCAATTGGTACTTGACTGGACTCCGCCCTCCACCTGCAAGCAAGTGCAGCAATTTCTGGGCTTTGCTAATTTCTACCGCGGTTTCATTCCCAACTTCGCTCAAGTGGCGCTGCCAATCACTGACCTCCTGAAAACAAAGGGTAAAGGGGTTTCTGCAACGTTGCCCTCTGCCAAAATACTGTGGACTGATCAATGCCAATCCGCCTTTGTAGCCCTCAAACGGCTTTTCACTTCTGAACCGGTCCTGCAGCACCCAGATCCGAACCAAATGTTTATTGTACAGGTCGATGCGTCCGACGTAGCCATGGGGGGGGCCCTACTCCAGAGAGGACTGGACAGTCTCCTTCACCCCTGTGCCTACTTCTCGAAGAAGTTTGCACATTCCCAATTAAACTGGCCCATTTGGGAAAAGGAAGCATCAGCCGTCCACCATGCCCTTACTCTGTGGAGGCAGTTTCTGGAGGGGTCCAGGGTCCCCTTCGAAGTTTGGACCGATCACAAAAATCTAGCTGCCCTCACGGGGACCCATAAATTGTCCGCAAAACAACAGCGTTGGGCGGACTTCTTTGCTCAGTTCCGTTTTGTTCTTAAACATGTGCCCGGGAAACAGAATGTTCTTGCAGATGCCCTATCCCGGTTGCCTCATTACCCAGTAAAACGTGACCGGCCGACAGACTCTTTGTTCACCCCGGCACAAAGAGAAGCCCTGCCCCTACTGGCCGTGCAGACCCGGTCCCAAACCCGACTCCAGCAGGGGAATCACACAGTGGCCGACAAGGTATCCAGCCCTAACCAGCAGGCTCCCTTGCCTGCCCCCCTTGCGCCACCTGTATCCAGCGCTCCGCAGCAACCAGTTTCTCCCCCCCTCCAACACCACCAGCTCCTGGTTCACCCTCTCCCGCGAAAGGAGAGGGGGTGATCATCTCCAATTCCTTCCTGGACTCCCTTCGGGCTCAGTGCCTAGCCGAACGCACTGCCCAAACCTTGCCCCAAGGTGTACTTGAGCAAGGTGGTTGTTGGTACAAAGACTCAAAACTATACGTGCCTAAGATACTTCGAAGAGAAGTTCTGCAGTTAGCCCATGGAGCTAAAACTGCGGAACACTTTGGGTTCCTGAAAACCCTTCACTTGTTGCGCAGACAATTTTGGTGGGGGGGAATGCGTTCTGATGTAGACTCCTTCATTCGCAGCTGCCCTATCTGTGCCACAGTCAAACGATCTCAAGGCAAACCCCCAGGACTGCTGCAACCGCTGGAAATTCCCAGCAAGCCCTGGGAAGTGATTGCCATGGATTTTATGACGGATCTCCCACCTAGCGGGGGCAAAACTGTACTATGGGTTGTTACTGACTTGTTTTCCAAACAGGTACATTTGGTTCCGTGTGCGGGTATTCCCTCCGCCCCCAAGTTGGCCCGCCTCTTTGTGTCACATGTTTTCCGTCTCCATTCGTTCCCGCGCAAGATAATCTGCGACCGTGGAAGTAGCTTTGTTGCTAAGTTTTGGAAAGCTTTCCTCAAGTTGGTGGGGGTGGAGCAAGGTTTATCTAGTGCCTATCATCCCCAGACCGATGGGCAAACTGAACGTGTCAATGCTGTGCTAGAATGTTATTTACGCTGTTATGTCAATTACCACCAAGATGATTGGGTAGAACTGTTGCCTTTTGCAGAATATGCTTACAATAATGCTGTACATCAATCTACAGGTTTCAGCCCATTCTATGCTGTGTATGGTCAGGACTTCGGTCCTCTTGCCCCTGTAGAAGCACCCGAGGGGGAGGGGGATCCTGACGTAGCCTCTTGGGCACATGCTCTCTGTACCACATGGCCCTGGCTGATGAGCAATCTTGACAGAGCTAAGCACAAGTACAAAGCGCAAGCAGATAAACATCGTTCTCCCAGCAAGGACTTTCAAATTGGTGACTTAGTGTATCTGTCCACCAGGAACCTAAGGTCCACTCGTCCTTGCCACAAACTCAGTGCCAAGTATATTGGACCATATCCTATTGCCCGGATTATTAATCCTGTCACCGTGGAACTTACTCTCCCTAAAACCTTAAGACGTATACACCCAGTTGTTAGCATACGGGCCTGCCCCCCCCTCCCGGACGGGATCTGGCAACCCGCTGTGCTGACACTGGACTACTCCGCAGGCCGCGCGCCCGCCCAAAACGCTACGGGACGGCCGCTGCGCACTCCGTCGTCACGGACTCGGCCGCTCCTGCGAGCGCCGTGCAGCTAGCAGTTAGGAAGCAGATGCAGGGGCAGCCTCCGGTGAACCAGAGGGAAGCCATGTTCCTGTATAGGCTCTATTCCAGCTGCAGCCATGTCAAGAGAAGCAGAATGTCAGGAAATCAGTGTCAAGCACCCCCCCTTGCAACATCCACCGCTTAATGGGTCATCAGCAGCAATCTAGATATCATGATGAGTCATTCCTCCACCTCAGCAGCAGCGACCCCAGGACGTTTGCACAGATCGCTCCCATTGTTCCTGAATGCTAATCTCGTCAACAGAGAACTTCCAGCTCATCACAGGTTGCAAAAGTCATTGGAATCAGAATAGATTTCCAAATTCTCATTGCCCTACCCCGGTAGCCACAGCTTAATCCTTTTGTCCCCTTTTGTCACCTGGGAACCTAGGAGGGGTGCAACCCCTCTCCTCGCCCCCAGAAAAACAGTATAACTGGTGTGCTCCCAGCCCATTCGCTCTCTCTCCCTTGGGCCTTCCCCTCCATACTGCCTGGCACTCTGCCAGAGTGGGTGTTCATGCTTGGACACCTAGCCCCCCCCTGTCCCCTTTTTATCCCCCAAAACTGCATGGAATTCAGGACAGACAACTAATCTGAAGAGAGGTGCAGTATATTTCCTCCTCTGCCTGCCACATGGCAAAAGTCCCTTTATTCCTCTCTTTGATTCCTAGACTCTGTTGTGTGATGTGTATGTGTAGTTTTGTATGTGCGTGTGAACATATAATCTGACTAAATTACTTTTAACCTAATTCCATTGCTTCTGCCTCTTTACTGGTCATGGTATGGACTCTGGTAGACAAAGGTTGCATCTCAGCTCAAGTTATGCCCATTGCCGGTTATTGGTTCGCTAATTTCTCCATATAACAATTCATAACCGGGCATTTTGGCTAACACAGTCTTCCATGTCAGTCTCCTCAAACCTCATACCGCCTCCCCAGAATGGCACCCTGACCCGCCTCCCGAGCAGCCCATAATGGTGCGGGGGGAGGAGCATTTTGAAGTATCAAAGATCCTGGACTCCTGTATACGACATGGATCTCTCCAATATCTGATTCGCTGGAAGCACTTTCCCCCAGCGTACGACAAGTGGGTGCGTGCACAGGATGTCTCCACCCCGCATCTGGTCAACGCCTTTCACACCGCCTACCCGAACAAGCCGCCCCCCTACCAAGCCAGAGGGGGGCCTTAAGGGGGGCAGAATGTCAGGCCTGTATCTCAGTTGCTTTCGTTTCCTGCTCTCTGTTCAGACTCAACAGCTCAAGGATTGTTATGCATACCAATCTGACTTTGAAGCTGTGTGAACTTCAGTACTGTTTGTGTTCTGTAATCTCTTACGTGTTTTCATGCTTTCATATTACCAAGCCCAAGCCAGCAAAAGCCATTGCTGTCACCTTTTCTTCATGCTCTGTAATCCTATTTAGACCAAGTAAAAACCAGCTTCTTTTGGACCTGGCTGTCTCTGATGTGGTTTTTTTGGGTTCTGATTTAGGCCAAGGGCTCACAGCCGGATGCAACCCTCAGAGGTATTTTGTCCGGCCCACGAGCCGAGGCAGGCAGCCCCCTCCCTCCTCCCCCAAGCAGGGCCGTTCCAGCCTTTCTCCCCTTCGCATCACCCCCCCCCCCATGCCAAAGAGGAAGACACAGCAAGAGATGGATTGACTCAATAAAGGAAGCCACAGCTTCCACAGTTTACAAGATCTGAGCAAGGCTGTCAAAGGTAGGACATTTTAGAGGACATTGATTCATAGGGTCGCCATGAATCGGAAGCGACTTCACGGCACTTAACACACACACGTTGCCATTCTAGGCTGAGCCCCACTTGCCTTCGCAATTCCTCACCTATCCCCTGTTGCCATCCTAGGCTGAGCCCAGCTCGCCTTCCCAATTGCTGAGCTCCGTTTGCAGGATCCCAAGCCCATATGGGTAGGATACTTGTGCTACAGAACAGCTTGCTAGACTAGAGACGTTTGTGCAGGTTTCCCTTCTGCAGAACAGCTTGCTAAGCTAGAGGAAGTTGGTGCTGGTTTTGTTGAAATTTATTCAACTGCAGAACAGCTTGCTAGGCTAGAGGACGTTTGTGCTGGTTTCTCTACTGCAGGACTGCTTCAATGGAACTGGAATTTCCTGACACAAAAGCCATCTCCTTAGATCATTGATTTAAAATGGAGTGAGACAACAACCCTTTGGTTGAGTTCACTTACAAATAGCAGTGGGAATGACGTTAAATGAACAGTGCAATCCTAATTAGTTTTACCCTTCTAAGCCCATTGACTTCAATGGACTTAGAAGGGTATAACTCTGCTTATGATTGCACTGTAAATTGACTTTACCTACTCAACAGCTTTGATCGGCTAGATCAGGGGTGGGGAACCTTTTTTCCACCAAGGGCCATTTGGATATTTATAACATCATTCATGGGCCTTACAAAATTATCAACTTAAAAATTAGCTGACCAAGCCCCAAGCAGGCAGCTGCCTCAAATGACCCCCCCGGCACGGGCAAGCAGGCAGGCATCCAACTGGTGGCACAGGATGGTCTGTTGCACCAGCTGGGCATAGCCGTCCAGCCGCACTCCGGAGTTGCTCCTACTCTGCATGGTCAGGGCCAGATTCTACAGCCAACTCTGCTACCTCCGCCTGCAGAGATGAAATGAAGATACACTGGCTAAGAACTTGCCCCCCCCCGTGCATTCTTGCCCTGCCCTCTTTAACCCCTCCATTGCCGTCACTTCTGCCCCCAGCCCTCTTGTAGTTCAGAGGGAATACGTTTCTCCATAGCCTGGATGGGTAAGGGTTAACACAGTTTCTTAGGAGGTCCTAGCAGCTCCATAGCTAATGACTCTTCTGCAAGGGGGAAAAAAGGTTCCTTTTCGCAGCAAAACTCACATCCGCCTTGAATAGAGGCTATTCCTGTCCATGGGAGGGGGTGGATTCCCAGTCTTAGATCCTTCTGAGCTAGAGATCTGCCAGGACCCACGAAGGGCCAGACCAAATGATTTTGCGGGCCTTAAATGGCCCCCGGGCCTGACGTTCCCCACCCCTGGGCTAGATCATGGGTGTCAAACATGCGGCCCATGGGCCGGATCCAGCCTCAGGAAGGCTATTTTCAGGCTCGCAAGCCGAGGCAGCCAGTCCCCACTCCCCTTATGGGTTTCCTGGGGCTGCTGTGGCCCCACTCGCTCAGCCAGCAACTCTCCCCTGTCCTGTTCAGGGCTTAGCAGGGCCACTCCAATCTCGCTCGCCAACCCACCCACCTCCCCCTGTTTTTTCCGGGCACATCGAGGCCCGAGCAGGCTCACGAACCCACCCACCTACCTCCCCCCATCCTTTTCGGGTGCAGCAAGTCATGAGCAGGCTTGTGCACCCTCCCACCTACCTTCCCCATCCAGTTCTGGGTGCAGCAAGGCCTCTAGGGCCTCGCTCACCCACCCAGTAACCCCTTGTCCCTTTCTGGGCGCAGCAGGGCTGCAATGCCCCACAAGCCCAGCCACCTACCCTCCCTGTCCCTCTTTGTCTTTTTCTCCCCCTCTCTCCCACTTTCTTTCTCTTTATTTATCCCTATTTCTTTCTCTCTTCCTCTTTCTTTCTCTCTTATCTGCTTTACTCTGTCCTTCTCTTTCTCTCTTTCACTCTCCCTGTCTTTCTGGACTGGGGAGGACTGCAGGCTCGCCAGCCAAGCCAGCCACCACCACCCCGTCTGGAGCTGGGCTGGAAAGCCTGCTGTGAGTTTGCCAGCCAAGGCAGCCCTCCCTATCCAGATCTGGGCTGGTGAGCCCTCTGCAAGCTCGCCAGCCAAGGCAGCCACCACCACCCCATCCAGATCTGGGCTGGCGAGTATCTCCAGTACCTGGCATTACATAGTATGGCATTTATTTATTTGGTGCACATGGTCGGCCCAACCAAGAGCCATTTATGTTATATCCGGCCCTCCTCACAAATGAATTTGACGCCCCTGGGCTAGATTGTTATAGCTTTCCAAACATGATGCGCTTGATGCACTATTCATTGGCTCTGACTCAGGCAAAAGGAATCCAGCCACGGGGCCATTTTAAAAATTGCATATTGGGGAAAGGGAAGTGGAGCTTTTGGAAATTACCCTTCGGCTCCAATCTCAGAACCCTGTGGCACAAATCTAAATATAGATATATAACTCCAAACCTCAGTAACAGAATACTTACCACATTTACATGCGCATTACAACAAAATAGTTAGTAACAAAACACATCCTCCATTGGGTGGAAAATATACAAAGCAGTTTTTTCCATATCACCATGTTGGGGAAAAGTAGAGTGAATCTGTAACCCAGTTTCCTCCCGCTTGGACATTCAGGGTGTTTGGAATTGTTGCTGGCAGGCTTTCACCCAGTGCGTTTCCTTCCAAGGAGTCCATCTAAACAATCTGAAGAATGGGAAGCAGTTCTGATTGCAGCGCATCAGGCGACTTGTTTGACATAGACATGATTTTCTTCCTAGTCACAATAATTTTCACTGTGGGGAAAATATGGATGGATGCATTCATTGTGGCTGTCAATTGCAAGGACTGGATGAAAAAGAAACATCTAAGCCTCACTGACAGGATCCTGGCCATACAAGGAAGCATCAGGATATGTTATGGGTGCGTGTCAATGCTGTGGTACACCCTGGCAAAATTCTGCCCTTGGATCACCCAGATAGGCTACTTTTACAGAGTGCTCATGTTTGGCCTCTGGTATTTCATTTCTTGCAACATCTGGCTGACAGCTTCCTTGTGCAGCTGCTACTGCGTGAAGATCGCGGACTTCAGGCACTCCTTCTTCATCCGCTTGAAACTAAGACTCCCGGGACGAGTAACGACCTGGCTCCTAGGCTCTATGGCTTTGTCTTTGGCAGGTAGCCTACCCTTTGCCTGCAGTGACTTGGAAATAGGAAGTAATCGGAACCATTTTCAGAGCTTCCGAGTTAAAAATGTCACTCGTGCCATAAGCACAGAGGTACATGTGTTTATTTTGGTGGGATTCGGATGTTCGGTAGCTTTTGCCATCTGTGCTACTTCCGCCGCCCTGTTACTTTTCTCTCTTTGGAGGCACTGCCAGAGGATGCTGGGGAGTTGGGATGGTCACAGGAGTCCCCAAACTGACGCCCACTTCCAGGCAGTGATCATTATATTGTCCCTTCTCGTCAACAATGCCGTTATTCTTGTATCTATTGAATTGTTATTGTGGAGCGACTTTCAAGACTATTCAACTACTAATGTTGTTGCTTTAGTTGTTCTTTATACTTGTTTTTCAGTGGAGTCTTTGATATCAATTTGGGGCAATAAGAAATTAAAAAATGAGTTATGTAGGGCTTTGTATTTTGCTAAGTGCAGAGGACGTGCTAGCTAGATGATTACCATACACCCTGTAGCTCAGTGTTGATCTCAAGTCCGTGGAAGGCTTTCAAAATCATTGTTCACTGCTAAATCTAGGTCTGCTTTTTGTTCACTAGAATAAATATGAAGTAGTTCAGTTTATTTGTTATTTACAATATTTATAGTCTGCCTTTCTCACTAGGATTCAAGGTGGATTATATCGGATAAATCAATACAGTCAACAGAGTGAGACATCCAAAAGGCGATGCAACATGGTTTGACTTGTAAAGATCTGGAATACATGAAGATATTCCATTGTAGCCTGAGGAATGCACAGTGTAGTTGCCATTGGTATGTTTTAAATTGCATTTGCTTAAGCAAGTACAATGAGACCATCTAACACACATCTTTACAGTTATAAAAAGAACTCCAGAAAAAAAGGTTCATTGTTGTGTTTACCAGACCTTCATCATCAACGGCATTAATTGATATGAAAATCTCTGCCCCTAATTAACTGGGCAGTAGATTTTTCCAAACCTTTTTTTAAATAACAAATTTTCCAGACTAGTAGATGGCAGGTGACCTTTTGGAAGATGCACCCCCCTTTTCTCCCAGATGTATTTCTAAGGGCCCTTTCCCCACAACACTGGGCTCAGGATGGCTAACAGCAGATAATTAATAACAATTAGAGAAAAATTTAAAATATAACAACATACATGTCATTATTATTAAAACCTAAGCTAACTAAAACAATGGCGCCCTAGCTGTGATTCCCTCTCACATATAACTTAAGCTGACATTAAAGGAAATTGTATTAGATTAGTTGATGCTGTCTTAGGGGACAATAATAGAGACTCCAGAGAGAGAGGGAAGAGTGATGTGAGAATAAGGTCAGATCCATCCAAAAATCAAAACAGGGGAGGGGAGGAAAGGGGGAGAAGGGAGGGAGGCAGGCGCTGATGTATACACCATCGCTGCTCTCCACCATAGGCCTGGCAGAAGATCTCTATCTCACAGGCCCTGAACCAAGTCCCACAGGGCACGAGTTTCACTAGACTAGAGTTCCGCCAGGGTCAGAAAAAGCTGTGGGCTTGGTTGAAGGCAGCTGGCTACTTTTTGGGCCAGGGATCACCAAGAGATTTTTTCCAAATGAGCGTAATGCTCTTGGGCAGGGGATTGGGAGAGGCGGTCCCACAGATAACGAGGGTCCAAAATGTTTAGGCTTTAAAGATAAGTGCCAAGAGGTAAAGGTAAGTACCAATACCTTGAACTTGATTTGGTACTCAATCTGGAGCCAGTGCAGCTGGCAGAGCACTGGTTGCCAATGTGCTTTCCGTGGGATCCCTTGTTAGGACCCACACAGCTGCCTTCTGGACCAGATGTAATTTCCGAAGCAAACTCAAGGGTAGAGAAAGTTATGGTAGTCTAATCTCAGGCTTGCCAGGTCCTCCCTGGTTGCCAGCAGAGGGTTGGAAAAATCCTGGAGATTTGGGGGTGGAGGCTGGGGAGGACAGGGACCTTAGTCGGTACAATGCCATAGAGTCCACCCTCCAAAGCATCCATTTGCTGCAGGAGAATTGATCTCTGTAGTTTGGATATGAGCTGTAATTCCAGGGGATCCCCAGATTCCACCTGGAGGCCGGCATTCCTATCCTATCTGATGGTGACCATTGCATGCATCACTGTGGCTAAGTCAGAGCGGGACAGGTAGGGATTCAGCTGCTGGGCTTGGTGAAGATGGAAAAATGCCATCCTGGCAGCGTTTGTGACCTGGGCCTTCAAAGAGAGAGAAGCATCCAGTGTCACTCCCAAGCTCTTAACAGAGGCAGCTGGTACCAATTGGCCTCCAACAAGAGCAGGAAGATGACATCCCTGACCCAGGCCTTCCCAACCCAGCCACAGGATCTCCATCTTTAATGGATTTCATTTCAGACTATTCTGATCCTACCTTTTCACCACAGCCTCCAAGCACGCAGCCAAAATATCTGGGAAGGTACCCAGTTGGCCATCTTCAACAGGTATAGCAGGGTATCATCCACATATTGATGACAACCTAGCCCGAAACTCCAGACTTGCTGGGCGAGGGCATGCATATAGATATTAGAGCGCTGAGAGGATTGCTCCCAGAGGGACACCACATACCAAAGGGTATTGTCTTGAGACCCTCTCCCCTAGCGACACCCTCTGACCCCAGTCTTGGAGAAATGAGATCAGTCATTGAAGGACTGTCCCATGTAGTCCAATGCCAGCTGGGTCAAAAGATCATGATTGGCCATGTCAAACCCTGCTGAGAGATAGAGTAACCACATCAGTGCTGACCCGCCTCGATCCAGCTGTCTAAGAAGGTTGTCTGTGAGGGCAACCAGCACAGTCTCTGCCCCATGGCTGGGCTGGAAACAGAACTGAAAAGGGTCCAAGACTGATGTGTCCTCCAGGAAAGCTTAGAGATATTCTGCCACCGCTCTTTCAACTGTCTTACCCAGAAATAGAAGATTAGATACTGGGCCGTAGTTGCCTAGATCAGAAGGATCTAGCAATAGCTTCTTCAACAGTAGCTTCACCACCGTCTCTTTCAGCCTTCTCAGGTAGACCCCCAAACTCAGGGACAGATTGATAATATCTTCCCGGGGAGCCTATATCCCACATTCTTAACCTGCCAGGACAGACATGGGTCAAAGAGGCAACACATTGGTTTCACAACCAGCGGAATTCTGTCTACATTGGACTGATAGAGTCTGTGTATCTCTAAAGATGGTGCGAGAGAAAGCCTAGATGGGAGAAAAAGCCAGGAAAAAAGGCCCTTTAACAGTGGCTTAGCAGGGTGTTATTTACCAGGACATGTCGTTCAACTCCATGCCTTGGAAAGCTTCAGATGTCCATTTTCACTCATTAAGCCTCTATAAAAAGGAAATGACATGTTTTCTCCAAGCTGTTGGCAATCCGAGGGAAGAGGCTAGTGTCAGCCACTATGGCAAGTGAGAGTACTCTCTGTTACACTCTGCCTCCGTGAACAGTGCTACTTATAATAAACAGTGCTACTTATAATAAACAGTGCTACTTATAATAAAGATCATTTGTTTGTTTATCATTTATTTATTTATGCATTTACTTATATTTAAAGATCAACTCTTACATTCACAGATGTCATATGTATAGCGCATAATGTACACCGCCAGTCACTGTTGGCCCCCACCCACTATATTGTGTTATTTTTTTTGGCACCTTGAAATAGGGTTACCAGGTCCCTCCTGGCCACTGATGGGGGATGGAAGGTTAGGGTGGCCTGATCCAGGTTGGGAAACTCCTGAAGATTTGGAGATGGAGCCTGGGGAGGACAGGGAACTCAGTGGTACAGTACCATAAACTTCACCCTCCAAAGCATCCATTTTCTCCAGGGGAACTGATCTCTGCAGTATGGAGATGAACTGTAATTCTGGAGGATGCCCAGGTCCCACTTGGAGGCTGGTATCTCTACCTGGATATGTGGCCAGCCATGCACGACAGACCAATCATATCCATGGATTTCCTAATCCCAATAGGAAATTGAGGGGTGAGTGTTACTTGAGTGCAATTCACACTCTCTGCATCTAAAACCTGCCCTTAGCTGTCTCTGATTGCGAGTCAAAAGAAAGGAAAAACAAGTGTTGTACACAGTAAAGCAAAAATCAAGCAAAACAACACCAGGCTAAGAAAACTTACCAATCTATATTAACAATAGCTTAGCATAATATATAAACGTAATATCAAAATCAAACATACAACAGTTATAACATTCAAGCATATAAGCGCAAATGCGCTAACCCAACCTCACAAAAGAGTTAGAAACAGGTAAAGTCCAACAAGTCCACAGTGAACTCCAAAATGAAGAGTCTTCTGCAGGAAATGTGTTGCACCCACTCATCACTGAGCACTCCGCTATAGCGTGCATTCGCAACTCAGTTTTCTTGCGCGCACAGGAGAATCCAGTTGGAAATGACAGCTATAGCGCATTGATAGCATCATATCCAACAATATGTGGATGCACCTCTACTCTGAACCTGTCTGCTAGGTCATATGGGTGATTTGCAAACTGTAAGCAGACATCACCAATGTGGCATGCCAATGCATTTGCCCTGTCTATGTACTTTGTCTTCCCCTGTGACTCTGGCTGCTCCACATGGATGCATCTCACAAAGGTGAACACCGATTCGGCCATCAAAAGCAAGGCATGTTGCCCATCGATGACTCCAGCCTGCAGTTTAGAGGACCTGTGGAAACTCCAGGTGAGTCCCACTCCATCATCCCAACGCAAATATTGGCAGGTGACACTCATTATTCGGTAACTGAGTACTGCCCACATTTACATGCACAGCGTGGCTCAATGTTGGGACTAAGAAAACAAAATCTTCACTTTCATGAAATTCTGCAAGCTGTTTTCCCTATGAAAAATATGAAGCATAGGTCAGCAATTAACCAGCAGCTGCTATTTCTCCACTTACCTCCTTGACCAGAATTTGGAGAATGTTGAACTATTGGTTGGGGGGGGGGGACGGACAGAGAGCTGGATTCTGCAGACCCCTACTGCAAATGGCAGCATCGTGCTCTGGCAAAAGAGCTTCAAGGAGCCATTTCTGCCAGGGGAAGGTGCTTTGGACCCGGGGGTGGGGGAAATACCACCATTAGCAGAAGGGTCTGTGGAGATCCAACCCATCTGTACCAACACTACAAAGATTTTTTTTCCTCCTGTGACAAACTGATCCCTCATGCTGGGGTTGTTGCTAAGACGGATGAGAAATCTGTCCCTTTCTGTCAAGTGTTATCAGGTCAGAACCTTTTTTGCATACACCAAAGAGGATGTCAAACATTCTTATAAAGGCAACGGAATCTGAGAAAGCTTTCACCTTTTATAATTAACTTTTTACCAGTAAAGAGCCAAAGTACCTCAAAGGTCAGAGCTAGAGTTCAACAAACCTCCAGGATGACACTATGACGTCACTTCCAGGTCAACGGTTAGCTCCTCAGTCTCCTGCCAAAGTGCAGATTTAAACCTTCTGCCTAGCATCACTTCCTGTCCCCCTCCCTCCTCACCTAGTTGCCAACTGAGGTGATCATACTTAAAATCTCCACAACTTTGCAGATAAAAATAAAACGTTAACTAATAAATACGTTAAGTGCATGTTATTCACAACTGATACTGATGAATTACTGCATAAAATAAATTTTGAACTCACAGACCTTTTTGATGGAACTTTTGCTGGGCACCGTTTTGTTCAGTGGAGCTTCTGAAATGGTTCAAATGTTTAGAACACCATGAATGACTCAATCAGACACTCTGTGGTAAAAATGAAAGAAGAGGAAGAGTTGGTTTTTATATGTTGACTTTCTCTACCACTTAAGGAAGGATCAAACCGGCTGACAATCACCTTCCCTTCCCCTCCCCGCAACAGACACCCTGTGAGGTAGGTGAGGCTGAGAGAGTTCAGAGAGAACTGTGACTAGCCCAAGGTCACCCAGCTGGCTTCATGTGTAGGAGTGGAGAAACCAACCCGGTTCACCAGATTAGCGTCCGCAGTCATGTGGAGGAGTGGGAACCAAGCCCGGTTCTCCAGATCATAGTCCACAACTCCAGACCACCACTCTTAACCACTATACCACGCTGGCATCTGTCCGGCAAAAGTCACAAAGGATGTGACTTTTGTGGGACAGATGGAAACTGATGGAAAATATCAACAGTCACTGATTTTCGCCGGCTCTGAATGAAGTAAGGAAAAAACTGAACAGTACGCTAGCATACAACAACCATCTTAGCACTTTAGGATGAAAGAATCTTCATGGACTGCCTTGGATGGCTGAAAGTTCAGGCTGGACGTTTCTACTCTCATGCCCTTCACATCAGACCTGACACAGGAGCTGATTTGGGTAAAAGGGTCTTTAAGATACCACGAGACTTTAAGATATCATCAGACGTTCTCTATTTCAGCAGACATCAAAGACCATCCTTCTGGAATCGGTAGCATGTCATTATGAATGATGTAGAATTTGTTTTACCCTAATTTGATTAGGTTGAAATAACAGTCCAGCTTCTTACTGATCCCTTAAATTGGCTTCTACTGTGTACTCTCCTCTTTCGATCGAATAATGCAAATCTGCAAACGTGACAGCAACCGTCTGTAAAATGATCCTCCCTGCATTTGCATTCCTCAAAAAGCAGGCACTGAGTTGTCTTCCACAGGTCCTTTCCTGCCCATGCTGAAGGCTGAGTTTTCTCTAAGGAACACACCGACCCAGAGCTGGTGTATCCGTTCTGCGGACTGCAAAGAGAAGAGTCTCTTCTTGCCTGAAGCATCCATACCTTTCAAAAGATGGCCAGCCTTGATTGTAGCACCCCCGAGGAGGAGTTCACGACATCCAAACTGATCATGCTGGTGATCATAGGGAACGGGACGGTTGTTGGGGCTTGGATAAATGCTTTCATTGTCACTGTCTGCTGTATCGACAGGTTTAAAAACAAATTCCTCAGCGCTGGTGACCAAATTTTGATGGCCCTGGCCACCAACAGGTTTTGCTTCTTGATCATAGCAATGCTACGGGTACTCTTTAAAACATTAAGCCCAACGATCTACTACAAAGGCTTTGTCTATCGAGGACTGAAAGCCGCCCTCTGGTTCTTCATTTCTTCCAACCTCTGGCTTTCCGCCTGCCTGTGCCTGTTCTACTGTGTGAAGATTGCAAATTTCAGCCATTTTTTATTCATCTCTCTGAAGCTAAAAATATCCAGGATAGTTCCAGCACTGCTCCTAAGTTCTGAGCTTTTATCATTGGTCAACGTTTTCCCTTTCATCAGTCTGATTTTTACGGCACAGTGCGACTCCACAAACGGCACGGCGTCAGGAAACCTGACTACAAATCCGATCAAAATGCATATCAATTTGTTCAGGCTGTTATTCTTGTGTGGATTTGGTTTTTTCGTGGTTTTGGTCATCTTTGTCATTTCAGCCCTTCTCTTGCTGGTTTCCCTTTGGCGACACGCTCAGCAGATGAGAGATGTCTTGTCTGGCCACACGAGCCCCAGGATGACCGCTCACGTCCGAGCCGTGAAAATAATATCGTGCTTCCTGGTTATTTACCTTGTCAACTTTGTGGCTTTGATGTTCTTGATGACAGATGTGTTTTCAGAGGAGACAGCCCTATCCTTCTTGTCTACGATTGTGGTCAATGCTTGCCCTGCGGTACATTCCACAGTCCTGATACTGAACAATCCCAAATTTAAAAAAGTGCTCCTTCAAACTCTGAGGCACGGAGGCTGCAAGTGGGGAAACGGAGGAACATCCAAAATATCAGTTCAGTGGGCTACATCCCTTGTGTGTGTAAGGTGCTATTGAGCCACAGATGACTTATAGCTACCCCACAGGATTTACCCTGGACCGCCAAAAAAACAAATCAGTGGGTTTTAGATCAAATCAAGCCTTAACTGACCCGAGAAGCTAAAATGACTAAACTGAGGCTACCGTACTTTGGACATATTATGAGAAGACGGAGACACTGGGAAAGACAATCATGCTAGGAAAAATTGAAGGCAGCAGGAAAAGAGGAAGACCCAACAAGAGATGGATTGACTCTATAAAGGAAGCCACGGCCCTCAATTTGCAAGATCTGAGCAAGGCTGTTAAGGATAGGACATTTTGGAGGACATCGATTCATAGGGTCATCATGAGTCAGAAACGACTTGAAGGCACTTAACACACACACACACACACATAGAATTTTCAAGGCAAGAGATGTTCAGAGGTGGTTTGCCATTGCCTGCTTCTGCAAAGCAACCCTGGACTTCCTTAGTGGTCTCCCATCTTACTAGCCAGGGTTGACCCTGCTTAGAAGCTGAGATTTGACTACCCTGGACCATCCAGGTCAGGGCTACACCCTTTACTGAAGACATGTGTTTGTTTTAGGGGACAGTCTCTCTTAGACAGCAAAACATGTACCAGTATTGGTCTTTTTTCATCTTTCTGTTACACTGACAGAGGGGGGCAGCTCAGGAATTTGGGGGATGGAGGACTCTTGAAGAAGACTCAACAGTGGGCCTACTTAAATGGTCAGGAGCTAAGGGAGTCAGGATAAATAAATCCACTAAATGCTTTTGTGTGCTCTCCTGAATGCCCAGCATATTCATCTAGTAGTAGAAGAAGAAGAAGAAGAGTTGGTTTTTATATGCTGACTTTCTCTACCACTTAAAGAAGAATCAAACCAGCTTACAGTCCCCTTCCCTTCCCTGCCACACAACATAAACCCTGTGAGGTAGGTGGGGATGAGAAAGCTCTAAGAGAGCTGTGACTAGGGTTGCCAATTGCCGAGTGGTGGCGGGTAAAATACCGCCCATCCACCGGGCTGCCCGCCGGCCAGCTGAGGACCAGCGGGCACTGCGGGCATGAGCACAAGCAATGCGGGCACTGTGGACATGCACATGCATGCGCGCGCAGATGCAGCGCACCCATCACTTTCTGCTTAACCCAAAAGTGATGCGGACGCTCTAGCACCCTCGGCTAAAACTCTATGGAAACCATAGAGTTTTGGCTGGGATTGCTAGAGCGTCCCCATCACTTCCGGGTTAAACCAGAAGTGACGTAGGCGCATCGTGCGAGGGCGCATAAGCGCTCCATGCCAGGCCCGCGCGCACATTGCGTGCTAACGCCACGGCCCAGCAAAGCTCCAGCTGGTGGAGCTGTGGGGCCTGGCAAGCCTAGCTGTGACTAGCCCAAGGTGACCCAGCTGGCTTCACATATAGAAGTGGGGAAATCAACCAGATTAGTACCTGCTGCTCATGTGGAGGAGTGGGGAACCAAACCTGGTTCTCCATATTAGAGTCCACCACTCCAAACCACTGCTCTTAACCACTACACCATGCTGATCTGAGTCACCCAGGGCACTAAGAGAGATCCCACTCTCTCCATTCCTCTGTGCAATGCACAGGAGATGAGGAAAGGAGCACAAGTCTCTCCCTCTTCCTACTGTTTCAAGAGCCCCGTGTAAAATAAAATGGGCAAATATATCTTCCACAGGCCTTTGGGATCTAACGTTTCCGCTAGCGTGGCCATCTTTAGACACTCATTGCTGTAGGTCAGTTGAGCTCAGGAGATATCAGGCCAGAATACCAGGGCAGCTTTACATCTTCAGTTTGAACATTGTCAAGAAAGTTTTTGAGGAAACTGCAGCCTTTGCATATATGACCTTCCTTCATGCTATGTACTTCTTGCACGATTTCAACTGCAAGTAAGGAAACTTTCCAGGGATAAACAGTTTGCCTGTGAAAGGAGAACACTACTATCCTCACATAGTGGGGATGGAGACAGACCTTATGTAGGTTTTCTGAACCTAGGTTAAACTAAAGAGTTCAGGCAGTAGTAGATCTGGCAACCCCCTATTTCCTATTTCTTTATAGACCTAGATTTTTCTTTAAAAAATAAAATATTTGTTATTATTATAAACATTTAATCTTACAATAAAAGGGGAAAATCATAGATATAACATTACTTAAAAATCAAATACTAATAATACAAATTATTTTTTAAAAAACTGTCTTACTCTGCTTATTTATCTAAAATCTGCATGATTATTATATCACTACCTCTCTGCAATTTACACATTAGAATGCTTTCTCCATCCTTGAAATTGTTGAATTCCAGCGAGCATCCAGTTCTTCCGTATTTGTATCGTTTTTATAGTACGTCAACTTAATTAAAGCATAAGATTTTTTTGCCTTGTCAAGCCAATTATTTAAGTCAGGGAATTTATTGTTTTCCAATTTATCATAAAATTTGTTCTAGCAGCGGTTAACGTATGGAGAAACATAACTTGAATATCCTTTGGTTTGTCTGGAAAATAATTTAATAAAATTGTTTCTGGTCTTACTGGAATAACAATTTCAAGACCTTTAGATATTATTTCAATCAGATTTTTCTAAATAAATGAACAAATCTTTAATGAATTTATCATTGGCATATGAACAGTCAGGATATTTATCCAATCAAATAATAAAGGTAATAGTTGATTCTACATTAGCCATGAGGTTGGACCTGTTGTACTTTGTTCTTTCTAACAGAAAATCCAGATATGTCGCACAGTGTATCACATACCAGGGTTTCCTGTATTGTCATCCCATCTTTTCTAGGCCTGTTCTGTGGCAATTTTTATACATAAAATGCAACTGAAGCATCAGGCTGTCCATTTTGGAAGTTAAAAATGCTGCTGAGTTTCTCAAAATTTCCCTGCTTTGCAGATAAATTAAATACATCATGTTCTCTCCAAAGCCAGCCATTGCATTAACAAATCAACTGTTAACAAGAGATTCAAAACTGATAAAAGGAAATATTTCTTCACACAATGCAGTTAAATTGTGGAACTCCCTGCCCCAGGATGTGGTGATGGCTTGCCAACTTGGAAGGCTTCAAGAGGGGACTGGACATGTTCATGGAGGAGAGGGGTATTCATGACTACTAGTTAAAATGGGTACTAGTCATGATGCATACCTATCCTCTCCAGGATCAGAGGAGCATGCCAAATATATCAGGTGCTATGGAACACAGGCAGGATGGTGCTGCTGCAGTCATCTTGTTTGGGGGCTTCCTAGAGGCACCTGGTGGGCCACTGTGTGAACAGACTGCTGGACTTGATGGACCTTGGTCTGATCCAGCATGGCTTTTCTTATGTTCTTATGTTCTAACAATGTATTCTTACTTCTTGGGAAGGAAAGGGTTAAATACTGCTTTTCACTTCGTAGGCAAAGCCGCTCTCATCTCTTCAGATTATTTTATGTCTGATAATAGTTCTGTGTGAGGGAGGGAGGCTGTGGTAGTCATGCATTGGCCCTACGCTGGTTGTAAACATGGTGGTGCTGGGATGTCGCAGGCAAGGTGGCCCTCCCTCCTGCAGGCTGGGACTTGATAACACCTTCAGACTGGCATGGAGGAGAGAAGAGTGGGGTTGCCAACCTCCAGGTGGCACTTGGAGATCTCCTGCTGTTACAATTGATTTCCAGATGACAGAGATCAATTCCCCTGGAGAAAATGGCTACTTTGGAAGGTGGACTCTATGGCATTATATCCTGCTGAGGTCTCTCCCTTCCCCCAAACCCTGCCCTCCCCAGGCTCCATACCCCACATCTCCAGGTATTTCCCAACCCAGAGCTGGCAACTCTAGAGAGGAGGGTGGTGGCAACAGAAGGGGAGCTTATCCCTCTGTTAGGATGGTTGGAACATATCCAGAGACATGGGGCAGGAACCTTATGATGGAGGGAGGCACTCGCTAGATGGAAAAAGCAGGAAGCAGCAGTAGGTAAGGACACCTTACCTACTGAGGACTGCTGCAGAAAAACAAGCTTCTAAAGGTGAGACAGAAACATAGAGCTGGAAGAGATCTCCAGGGTCATCTAGTCCAACTCCCTGGACAACCCAGGAAATTCACAACTACCTCCCCCCCTTCTCCCAGTGACAATTGCTGTTTCCCAGTGGAAGGCAAAAAAAAAAAAAAAAACCTCAAGGATCCTCAGCCAATCTGGCCTAGAGGAAAATTCCTTCCTGACCCCAAAGTGGCGATCAGCATTACTCTGGGCAGGCAAGAAAGGGCCATGAGAGTCAAACACTGGCTCACCCATTCCTGCCCTCCCTCTCATGATCTGCCTAAGCTCACAGAATCAGCATTGCTGACCGATGGCCATTTAACCTCTGCTTTAAAACCTCCAAAGAAAGAGAGCCCGCCACCTCCCGAGGAAGCCCGTTCCACTGAGGAACCGCTCTGTCAGGAAGTTCTTCCTAATATTTAGCTGAAAACTCTTTTGATTTAATTTCAACCCATTGGTTCCGGTCTGACCTTCTGGGGCAACAGAAAACAACTCGGCACCCTCCTCTATATGACACCCCTTCAAATACTTGAAGATGGCTATCATATCACCTCTCAGTCTGCTCCTCTCCAGGCTAAACATACCCAGCTCCAGACCCCTCACCATGAAATCCTGTAGTAGGCTGGCTCCAAGCCTAAGGAAGGAAGCACCTAAAGGAGTACCTAAAGGAGTAGGAGTCATGAACTATAAAAGAAGCCTAATAAATAAAGTACTTACATTAGCTGATGATGAGGGTGGGCAAGAGGGAAACACCCAACTGAGGGTATTCTCTGCTCCTGGGGCTCCACTTAGCATGCATCTCATAGAATCATAGAATCATAGAGTTGGAAGGGACTACCAGGGCCATCAAGTCCAACCCCCTGCACAATGCAGGACATTCACAACAACCTCCCCCCTCCACACCCCTAGTGACCAGAAGATGGCCAAGATGGCCTCCCTCTCATCATCTGCCTAAGGTCACAGTCTCAGCATTGCTGACAGATGGCCATCTAACTTCTTCTTAAAAAACCTCCAGGGAAGGAGAGCCCACCACTTCCCGAGGAAGCCTGTTCCACTGAGAAACTGCTCTAACTGTTAGAAAATTCTTCCTAATGTCTAGACGGAAACTCTTTTGATTTAATTTCAACCCGTTGGTTCTGGTCCGACCTTCTTGAGCAACAGAAAACAACTCGGCACCCTCCTCTATATGACAGCCCTTCAGGTACTTGAACATGGTTATCATATCCCCTCTCAGTTTTCTCCTCTTCAGGCTAAACATACCCAGCTCCTTCAAGCTGACAAGCTATAATAAATAAGCTTGTCAATCTGACAAGCTATAATAAATAAATCGATTAAATGAGTGGTGGCTCGGCTTGCAAAGTGAAAAGCAGGGCAAGTAGCCCATTCTAAGACTACAATGCCACACTGACTTTGGTTTGGTACTGCTGGTTAGTGTCCTCTGACCTTTCTACAGAGAGGGGGAAATGGTGCCTTGGTAAGGAACAGAGCAAATAGTAAGTATACCAGAGACTGTAGCAGCTCTGCCGACATCCACCAATCAGGGAGCAGCATGTCACTGACACCCTGTGAGTGGCATATACAGTCGCAGCCAACCAACAACAGCTGACGTGGTCATGGCTCCCTGATGTCAGACAGCCACTGCCCATAGGTGGATACCCGAAGGGAGGAAACAAAGGGATCAGAGCGCCACCACCCACTGGGAGAACTGGGAGCCCCAGAGGGAACATGACACAGGATGCTCTGCAGGTGGCAGTCTGAGTCCTCATCTGGAGCCAACTTCCCTTTTGCAAGGCGTGGGGCATACACAAAGAAGGAAACACAGCCACTCCCAGTGGTCTTGGGCTCTTGTAGTCTTGAAGCGGGTCAATGCTTTTCAGAGCCTATGCTCTTAGAATGGGCCCCTTCCTGAGAAGGAGTATGTTAACTTATTCAGTTGACACCTACTAGGCAGGACTCAATGCTTCTTACTTCTTGTGAAGTAAGCTTTCTCTTGAATTGCCTCAATAAATTATGAAAAGAATGTGAATGTATTTATAATTTATTGTACATAAAATATATGCATGTAAATGGTTACAAAGTTCTAAAACATGTTATAAATACAGATATTATGTCTTAAACATGTTTATGTTGCAAGCACTCTAACAATCTATGCCTCTTTTTGAGAGTATCTTATCTTAAAATAGTAATAATATTTCATTTAGGAAATAAATCAGTTACAGAAATCTTGTAAAATATGGTTAGTGCAATGCACATGTTAGTGTTACAAGCATCTTAATTCAAAGTATCTAAAACATTATAAAAATCAAGA
Source organism: Euleptes europaea (assembly GCF_029931775.1). Classification (NCBI taxonomy): domain Eukaryota; kingdom Metazoa; phylum Chordata; class Lepidosauria; order Squamata; family Sphaerodactylidae; genus Euleptes; species Euleptes europaea. Next base: position 11,037,533 of record NC_079321.1, on the reverse strand, counting down.
CATATTTTATCCAGTCATGTCATTCACAAACCTCCCCAGCACTGCAGGGCTCAGAGAGATCTGAAAAGTTCCCAATTCATGTTAAGGATGTGTAAACCTTTATATGTTCTTTAATATTGTAATGTCTTTTAGTTTATGTGTGAAAGTTAGAGAAACCTCTGGTTCCATGAAATCATGTCAGAATTGAAGACATGAGCTCTTAAGGAAGTCCAGTCCATGCTAGGACTAAGTTCATGAAACTTTATAGAATTCCTCTATATGTTATCAGCCTATGAAAAGGCCTCTGATCTATGTTAGGATCAGGAGGAACTATGTGTGTGTGTGCAAAGCTAAAGTAAGTAACAGCTTATGCACTACTGAAGTTATTCAGTTATCTGTAGTTATGTGATAGCTTAAAGCTTATGTGAATGTTCCAGAGTTCTGTATAAGACTCTGTTCTGATGTCTCTCTGATTGTGTCAATATCAGAGAGATCTGTGTGTGAACTTTTAGTTCAATGTAAGAGCCTAAATCCATGTAAAGACTAATGAGTTCTTTGTAAGAAGTGAGTGCAGAGGATCCCCTGTCAGTTAGGAAGCCCTCTGACTCCTACTCAGACAATGTTCAGAAATCCCTCTTTCTAATAGAGAAATCTGTGATGCATGCTCAGAGTACTAGCTCCTGGGCCATCAGGACAGGACAAGAGACTAACAGTTGGTTTGCATTGCCTTCCTTTGCATAGCCACCCTGGTATTCATTGGTGGTCTCCCGTCCAAGTACTGACCAGGGCTGACCCTGCTTAGCTTCTAAGATCTGATGAGATCAGGCTGGCCTGGGACATCAGGACAGGACAAGAGGCGAACAGAGGGGGTTTGCCATTGCCTTCCTCTGCACAGCCACCCTGGTATTCCTTGGTGGCCTCCCGTCCAAGTACTAACCAGGTCTCCTCCTGCCCTGACCTAGATGGCCCAGGTTAGCCAGATCTTGTCAGATCTCAGAAGCTAGGCATGGTTAGTGAGCACCACAGAGAAAACTGTAGCATCTCTAGGTGTTGCGTAAGCATGTGAACGAAGCACGGGGAGCCATTTTGCATGGGCAGCAGTGGCCCACTTTAAAGGAGATTATGCAGGGCATGCACAAAGCAGCATGGGTCTAGGGTGGCCAACTTTCAAAACGGAGGCTGGAGATCTTTTGGAATTACAGCTCATCTCCAGACTACAGAGATCGGTTCCTCAGAAAAAATGGATGCTTTGGAGGGTGGACTGGGCGTCAACAAGGGGGAGGCGCTCCCTCGAGCATGTGTGGCGAGCGCCTGTAGTAGGCCGCAGTTCTCTGGGCTGCACTTGTGGTAAGGCTGAGAACCCTTGAAGGCCTAATTTTGCTGGAGAATGAGCCTTGCAGAACTTGGCCAGGAGGTACTTGTAAGATGGCCCCTCAGGACCCTCCTCCCTAGCAACGGAACCCGGCAGGGCTGTCTTAGGCAAATGCCTGGTCTTCGGGAAGTGGTGGTGGCGCCTCAAGCTGAGCAGGACATCTACTGAGGAGCTTTGGGATGTGGGGAAAAGGGAACAGGAGAGACGGGCAGCCTCCGACTGGCCAAGCCTCCTTGCCCACTGCCCTTTTGTGACCCGTGAGGGAAGCCAGGGGAAACTAACCAGTCAGTGCAGAGGAATCTGCATGCAGATGCAAAGGCTGCTGGGAAGGAGGAGGGGGTTTGGGTCTGCATGGCCAAGACTGGCGATTGTGGGGTGCTGGTGATATGATTTCCCGACCTTCGATGACTCCTTCCAAGCGGGGTCTTAAAGGGTGTGCAGAACTGGTCATTGGACCGCAGTCAATGATTGCAATTGCTATTAAAAGTCGGCTGAGTGGAGAGACTCACCATGACCTCCTCGTAGCGGTCCTTCGGGTCCTATAAATACCAAATGGGCCGCCCCCTTGTATTGGTGAGGCGTAGCTGCTACATCTGTGTGGTGGGCTACATATGCCCCGGGCCTGATGAGCTCCCTGGGGACTCCCTGCGGTGAGGCGAGTATAGGTGTTTGGCCCCCACTGCGGTGCGGATAGGTCTATCCAGCTTGCAGTGATTCAGTCCCCAGGGCATATGCCTGCTCATGCAGGTGGACGTGCCAGCTGCACTTGCCTTTTGGCTCCCCAACTTTCACATTCAAGGGTGCTTACAAAAGACAAACCCCCTCCCGTGGACCAGTCGCAAAAATTACATACACAGAAAAAAAACAGAACACAGGGAAACATATTTGTTGAATCAAAAAAGGAGTTAATCATTTAGTGTAATTATTCACAGGAGGAGGAGGAGGAGGATTTTTATATGCTGACTTTCTCTACCACTTAAGGAAGAATCAAATCGGTTTGCAATCACCTTCCCTTCCCCTCCCCACAAATGCATCCATTTAATCATGCCGGTTTTGACTTGTTCTGTTTCGTATTTAAGAAGCAATTTATATAATCTTCCCATTATATGATCTGATTCTTTGCTTATTAGTGCTTCAATTTTTTTTATTATTTTTTTTGGTAAATTTCAGGTTTGGATTTATTGGGGGCCAATTTTTTGGGGTAAACCCAAATATAGCCAAATACCCATACCGGTAAAGGGGTATTCAGCTTTATTTCCGGGTTTACCCAAAAGATTTGGGCCCGTTTCAGACTATAGGTGTTTTTTTTTTCCTGAAGCTCTTGCAGGGGCATTTTTGGAGGCAGAGTTCTGAAATTTTCAGAGTAGCTTCAAGGGTCTCTACTTGCATGAACTCGGAAGTTTAATTAAGATTGGGCCAGGGGGTCCATTTTCCTAAGGTCCCAAAGAGGGACCTCCTCCATCATAGAAAAGCATGGTAAACCAAAACCTTATGCAGACACAAGAAAACACCAAACTGCCGAACTACAAAAAACTTTCTCTAAAGTCAACAATTAGAACGATTGGTTCTTGTAGGTTATCCGGGCTGTGTAACCGTGGTCTTGGAATTTTCTTTCCTGACGTTTCGCCAGCAACTGTGGCAGGCATCTTCAGAGGAGTAACACTGAAGGACAGTGTCTCTCAGTGTCATGGGTGTAGGAAGAAGAGTAATATACAGTCAGAAAGGGGTTGGGATTGAGCTGAGTACTGTCCTGCAAAAGTAATGTGCTAATCATTGTCCTGTAAGTATCTTGATATTAACCCGGTCTCCCTAAGTCATGCCCTGACCTGGATGGCCCAGGTTAGCCAGATGTGACCTAACATCTCTAGGTGTTGCGTCAGCATGTGAACGAAGCACGGGGAGCCATTTTGCATGGGCAGCAGTGGCCCACTTTAAAGGAGATTCAAGGAGATTTTGTCAGATCTTGTTAGATCTCAGAAGCTAAGCATGGTTAGTGAGCACCACAGAGAAAATTGTAGCATCTATAGATCTTTCGGCAGCATGTGAACGAAGCACAGTGGCCCACTTTAAAGGAGATTACACGGGGCATGCACAAAGCAGCATGGGTCTAGGGTGGCCAACTTTCAAAACGGAGGCTGGAGATCTTTTGGAATTACACCTCATCTCCAGACTATAGAGATCGGTTCCTCAGAGAAAATGGATATTTTGGGCGGACTAGGCGTCAACAAGGGGGAGGCGCTCCCTCGAGCATGTGTGGAGAGCGCCTGTAGTGGGCTGCACTTCTCTGGGCCGCACTTGTGGTAAGGCTGAGAACCCAATTTTGAAGGCCCAATTTTGCTGGAGAATGAGCCTTGCAGAACTTGGCCAGGAGGTACTTCTAAGATGGCCCCTCAGGACCCTCCTCCCTAGCAACAGAACCCGGCAGGGCTGTCTTAGGCAAATGCCTGGTCTTCAGGAAGTGGTGGTGGCGCCTCAAGCTGAGCAGGACATCTACTGAGGAGCTTTGGGATGTGGGGAAAAGGGAACAGGAGAGATGGGCAGCCTGAGACTGGCCAAGCCTCCTTGCCCACTGCCCTTTTGTGACCCGTGAGGGAAGCCAGGGGAAACTAACCAGTCAGTGCCGAGGAATCTGCATGCAGATGCAAAAGCTGCTGGGAAGGAGGAGGGGGTTTGGGTCTGCATGGCCAAGACTGGCGATTGTGGGGTGCTGGTGATATGATTTCCCGACCTTCGATGACTCCTTCCAAGCGGGGTCTTAAAGGGTGTGCAGAACTGGTCTTTGGACCGCAGTCAATTATTGCAATTGCTATTAAAAGTCGGCTGAGTGGAGAGATTCACCATGACCTCCTCGTAGCGGTCCTTCGGGTCCTATAAATACCAAATGGGCCGCCCCCTTGTATTGGTGAGGCGTAGCTGCTACATCTGTGTGGTGGGCTACATATGCCCCGGGCCTGATGAGCTCCCTGGGGACTCCCTGCGGTGAGGCGAGTATAGGCGTTTGGCCCCCACTGCGGTGCGGATAGGTCTATCCAGCTTGCAGTGATTCAGTCCCCAGGGCATATGCCTGCTCATGCAGGTGGACGTGCCAGCTGCACTTGCCTTTTGGCTCCCCAACTTTCACATTCAAGGGTGCTTACAAAAGAGAAACCCCCTTCCGTGGACCAGTCGCAAAAATTACATACACAGAAAATAAACAGAACACAGGGAAACATATTTGTTGAATAAAAAAAGGAGTTAATATCACGTCTTAGTGTAATTCTTCAGAGATAATAGATAGAAGAAGAAGAAGAAGAAGACTTCCTTTTTATATGCTGAATTTCTCTGCCTTTTAATGAGAATCATAGTGGCGTACAATCTCCTTGCCTTCCCCTCCCCACAACAGACACCCTGTGAGGTAGGTCAGGGTGAGAGAGTGTGACTAGCCCAAGGTCACCCAGATGGCTTTAGGAGTAGGAGTGGGGAAACCAACCCAGTTCACCAGATTAGCCTCTGCCCCTCATGTGGAGGAGTGGGGAATCAAACTCGGTACTCAAGATCAGAATCCACAGCTCCAAACCACTGCTCTTAACCACTACCCAATGCTGGAACTCTTTTGTCATGCAGCCTCACTGCCAGAGCCCCTGGGTCTTGTTGCATGGCCTTGATCCCTCAGCCTCCATGAATCCTGTCAAAGCTGGCAAAAAGAAGAGAATCAGGAGGAGTCACCCAGGCCTGGTTTAAGCGTGATGCTGGTGAGGCACAATAAATTCCTGCTTGTGACTTGGAGTGTGCCTAGCATCTCATTTCAACAATAGTGCCAACAACCCATGCTGATATCTGGGATGGAAGTCCAGGTCTTGGTTGAAGGGCCATCAAGTCACAGCCGACTCATGGTGACTCAGTAGGGTTTTAAGGCAAGGGGCTGTGGCGCAGTGGTAGCGCATCTGCTTAGCATGCAGAAGGTCCCAGGTTCAATCCCCGACATCTCCAGTTAAAGGGACCAGGTAAGTAAGTGATGTGAAAGACCACTGCCTGAGACCCTGAAGTGCTGCTGCTGGTCTGAGCAGACAATACTGACTTTGATGGACCAAGGGTCTGATTCAGTATAAGGCAGCTTCATGTGTTCATGTTCATGTGTCCCTAGACTTCCTGGGTGGTCTCCCATCCAAGTACTAACCAGGTCTCCCTAAGACCTACCGTGACCTTCTTCCATGGACCATTAGCAAAATTTAAATACACAGAAAGTAAACAGAACAAAGGTAGACATATTTTTAAATGAAAAAATGAGTTAATCATTTCTTAGTGTAATTAATAGACGGAAGAAGAAGAAGAAGAAGGGTTGGTTTTTATATGCCTTCTTTCTCCACCACTTATGGAAGAATCAAACCGGCTTACAATCACCTTCACTTCCCCTTCCCACAATAGACACCCTGTGGGGTTGGTGGGGCTGAGAGAGTGTGACTAGCCCAAGGTCTCCCAGCTGGCTCCATGAGTAGGAGTGGGGAAACCAACCCAGTTCACCAGATTAGCCTCCGCCGCTCACGTGGAGGAGTGGGGAATCAAACTCAGTACTCAAGATCAGAATCCACAGCTCCAAACCACTGCTCTTAACCACTACCCAACGCTGGAAATCTTTTGTCATGCAGCCTCACTGCCAGAGCCCCTGGGTCTTGTTGCATGGCCTTGATCCCTCAGCCTCCATGAATCCTGTCAAAGCTGGCAAAAAGAAGAGAATCAGGAGGAGTCACCCAGGCCTGGTTTAAGCATGATGCTGGTGAGGCACTGCTTGTGACTTGGAGTGTGCCTAGCATCTCATTTCAACAATGGCGCCACCCATGCTGATATCTGGGATGGAAGTCCAGGTCTTGGTTGAAGGGCCATCAAGGCACAGTCTACCCCCGGACTTCCTGGGCGGTCTCCCATCCTGACGAGATCAGGCTGGCCTGGGACATCAGGACAGGACAAGAGGTGAACAGAGGTGGCTTGCCAGTGCCTTCCTCTGCAGAGCCACCCTGGTATTCCTTGGTGGCCTCCCGTCCAAGTACTAACCCGGTCTCCCTAAGTCATGCCCTGACCTGGATGGCCCAGGTTAGCCAGATCTGACCTAGCATCTCTAGGTGTTGCGTCAGCATGTGAACGAAGCACGGGGAGCCATTTTGCATGGGCAGCAGTGGCCCACTTTAAAGGAGATTTTGTCAGATCTTGTTAGATCTCAGAAGCTAAGCATGGTTAGTGAGCACCACAGAGAAAATTGTAGCATCTATAGGTCTTTCGGCAGCATGTGAACGAAGCACAGTGGCCCACTTTAAAGGAGATTACACGGGGTATGCACAAAGCAGCATGGGTCTAGGGTGGCCAACTTTCAAAACGGAGGCTGGAGATCTTTTCGAATTACAGCTCATCTCCAGACAACAGAGATCGGTTCCTCAGAAAAAATGGATGCTTTGGAGGGCGGACTAGGCGTCAACAAGGGGGAGGCGCTCCCTCGAGCATGTGTGGAGAGCCCCTGTAGTGGGCCACACTTCTCTGGGCCGCACTTGTGGTAAGGCTGAGAACCCTTGAAGGCCTAATTTTGCTGGAGAATGAGCCTTGCAGAACTTGGCCAGGAGGTACTTCTAAGATGGCCCCTCAGGACCCTCCTCCCTAGCAACGGAACCCGGCAGGGCTGTCTTAGGCAAATGCCTGGTCTTAGGGAAGCGGTGGTGGCGCATCAAGCTGAGCAGGACATCTACTGAGGAGCTTTGGGATGTGGGGAAAAGGGAACAGGAGAGACGGGCAGCCTCCAACTGGCCAAGCACCTAAAGGAGTAGGAGTCATGAACTATAAAAGAAGCCTAATAAATAAAGTACTTACATTAGCTGATGATGAGGGTGACAAGAGGGAAACACCCAACTGAGGGTATTCTCTGCTCCTGGGGCTCCACTTAGCATGCATCTCATAGAATCATAGAATCACAGAATCATAAAGTTGGAAGGGACCACCAGGGCCATCAAGTCCAACCCCCTGCACAATGCAGGACATTCACAACAACCTCCCCCCTCCACACCCCCAGTGACCAGAAGATGGCCAAGATGGCCTCTCTCTCATCATCTGCCTAAGGTCACAGTCTCAGCATTGCTGACAGATGGCCATCTAACTTCTTCTTAAAAAACCTCCAGGGAAGGAGAGCCCACCATTTCCCGAGGAAGCCTGTTCCACTGAGAAACTGCTCTAACTGTTAGAAAATTCTTCCTAATGTCTAGACGGAAACTCTTTTGATTTAATTTCAACCCGTTGGTTCTGGTCCGACCTTCTTGAGCAACAGAAAACAACTTGGCACCCTCCTCTATATGACAGCCCTTCAAGTACTTGAACATGGTTATCATATCCCCTCTCAGTTTTCTCCTCTTCAGGCTAAACATACCCAGCTCCTTCAAGCTGACAAGCTATAATAAATAAGCTTGTCAATCTGACAAGCTATAATAAATAAATCGATTAAATGAGTGGTGGCTCGGCTTGCAAAGTGAAAAGCAGGGCAAGTAGCCCATTCTAAGACTACAATGCCACACTGACTTTGGTTTGGTACTGCTGGTTAGTGTCCTGTGACCTTTCTACAGAGAGGGGAAAATGGTGCCTTGGTAAGGAACAGAGCAAATAGTAAGTATACCAGAGACTGTAGCAGCTCTGCCAACATCCACCAATCAGGGAGCAGCATGTCACTGACACCCTGTGAGTGGCATATACAGTCGCAGCCAACCAACAACAGCTGACGTGGTCATGGCTCCCTGATGTCAGACAGCCACTGCCCATAGGTGGATACCCGAAGGGAGGAAACAAAGGGATCAGAGCGCCACCACCCACTGGGAGAACTGGGAGCCCCAGAGGGAACATGACACAGGATGCTCTGCAGGTGGCAGTCTGAGTCCTCATCTGGAGCCAACTTCCCTTTTGCAAGGCGTGGGGCATACACAAAGAAGGAAACACAGCCACTCCCAGTGGTCTTGGGCTCTTGTAGTCTTGAAGCGGGTCAATGCTTTTCAGAGCCTATGCTCTTAGAATGGGCCCCTTCCTGAGAAGGAGTATGTTATCTTATTCAGGTAGACACCTACTAGGCAGGACTCAATGCTTCTTACTTCTTGTGAAGTAAGCTTTCTCTTGAATTGCCTCAATAAATTATGAAAAGAATGTGAATGTATTTACAATTTATTGTACATAAAATATATGCATGTAAATGGTTACAAAGTTCTAAAACATGTTATAAATACAGACATTATAAGTCTTAAACATGTTTATGTTGCAAGCAGTCTTTAACAATCTATGCCTCTTTTTGAGAGTATCTTATCTTAAAATAGTAATAATATTTCATTTAGGAAATAAATCAGTTACAGAAATCTTGTAAAATATGGTTAGTGCAATGCACATGTTAGTGTTACAAGCATCTTAATTCAAAGTATCTAAAACATTATAAAAATCAAGACATATTTTATCCAGTCATGTCATTCACAAACCTCCCCAGCACTGCAGGACTCAGAGAGATCTGAAAAGTTCCCAATTCATGTTAAGGATGTGTAAACCTTTATATGTTCTTTAATATTGTAATGTCTTTTAGTTTATGTGTGAAAGTTAGAGAAACCTCTGGTTCCATGAAATCATGTCAGAATTGAAGACATGAGCTCTTAAGGAAGTCCAGTCCATGCTAGGACTAAGTTCATGAAACTTTATAGAATTCCTCTATATGTTATCAGCCTATGAAAAGGCCTCTGATCTATGTTAGGATCAGGAGGAACTATGTGTGTGTGTGCAAAGCTAAAGTAAGTAACAGCTTATGCACTACTGACGTTATTCAGTTTTCTGTAATGTGATAGCTTAAAGCTTATGTGAATGTTCCAGAGTTCTGTATAAGACTCTGTTCTGATGTCTCTCAGATTGTATCAATATCAGAGAGATCTGTGTGTGAACTTTTAGTTCAATGTAAGAGCCTAAATCCATGTAAAGACTAATGAGTTCTTTGTAAGAACTGAGTGCAGAGGATCCCCTGTCAGTTAGGAAGCCCTCTGACTCCTACTCAGACAATGTTCAGAAATCTCTCTTTCTAATAGAGAAATCTCTGGTGCATGCTCAGAGTACTAGCTCCTGGGCCATCAGGACAGGACAAGAGACTAACAGTTGGTTTGCATTGCCTTCCTTTCCATAGTCACCCTGGTATTCCTTGGTGGTCTCCCGTCCAAGTACTAACCAGGTCTCCCTAAGACCTACCATGACCTTCTTCCATGGACCATTAGCAAAATTTAAATACACAGAAAATAAACAGAACAAAGGTAGACATATTTTTAAATGAAAAAATGAATTAATCATTTCTTATTGTAATGAATAGATGGAGGAAGAAGAAGGAGGAGGAAGAGGGTTGGTTTTGATATGCCGTCTTTCTCTACCACTTAAGGAAGAATCAAACAGGCTTACAATCACCTTCACTTTCCCTTCCCACAATAGACAAGCTGTGGGGTTGGTGGGGCTGAGAGAGTGTGACTAGCCCAGCTGGCTTTATGAGTAGGAGTGGGGAAACCAACCCAGTTCACCAGATTAGCCTCCGCTGCTCATGTGGAGGAGTGGAGAATCAAACTCGGTTCTCAAGATCAGAATCCACAGCTCCAAACCACCACTCGTAACCACTACACAACACTGGAACTCTTTTGACATGCAGCCTCACTGCCAGAGCCCCTGGGCCTTGATCCTGCAGCCTCCACGAATCCTGTCAAAGCTGGTAAAAGGAAGAGAATCAGGAGGAGTCACCCAGGCATGGTTTAAGCGTGATGCTGGTGAGGCACAATAAATTCCTGCTTGTGACTTGGAGTGTGCCTAGCATCTCATTTCAACAATGGCACCACCCATGCTGATATCTGGGATGGAAGTCCAGGTCTTGGTTGAAGGGCCCTCAAGTCACAGGCGACTTATGGTGACCCGGAAGGGTTTTCAAGGCAGGTGACCCCGGACTTCCAGGGTGGTCTCCCATCCAAGTACTAATCAGGGCTGACCCTGCTTAGCTCCTAAGATCTGACGAGATCAGGCTGGCCTGGGACATCAGGATAGGACAAGAAGCGAAATGAGGGGGTTTGCCATTGCCTTCCTCTGCATAGCCACCCTGGTATTCCTTGGTGGCCTCCCGTCCAAGTACTAACCAGGTCTCCTCCTGCCCTGACCTGGATGGCCCAGCTTAGCCAGAACTTGTCAGATCTCAGAAGCTAAGCATGGTTAGTGAGCACCACAGAGAAAACTGTAGCATCTCTAGGTGTTGCGTCAGCATGTGAACGAAGCACGGGGAGCCATTTTGCATGGGCAGCAGTGGCCCACTTTAAAGGAGATTACGCAGGGCATGCACAAAGCAGCATGGGTCTAGGGTGGCCAACTTTCAAAAGGGAGGCTGGAGATCTTTTGGAATTACAGCTCATCTCCAGACTACAGAGATCAGTTCCTCAGAAAAAATGGATGCTTTGGAGGGCGGACTAGGCGTCAACAAGGGGGAGGCGCTCCCTCGAGCATGTGTGGAGAGCGCCTGTAGTGCTCTGTCTCTGGGCCGCACTTGTGGTAAGGCTGAGAACCCTTGAAGGCCTAATTTTGCTGGAGAATGAGCCTTGCAGAACTTGGCCAGGAGGTACTTCTAAGATGGCCCCCCAGGACCCTCCTCCCTAGCAACGGAACCTGGCAGGGCTGTCTTAGGCAAATGCCTGGTCTTCGGGAAGTGGTGGTGGCGCCTCAAGCTGAGCAGGACATCTACTGCGGAGCTTTGGGATGTGGGGAAAAGGGAACAGGAGAGACGGGCAGCCTGAGACTGGCCAAGCCTCCTTGCCCACTGCCCTTTTGTGACCCGTGAGGGAAGCCAGGGGAAACTAACCAGTCAGTGCCGAGGAATCTGCATGCAGATGCAAAGGCTGCTGGGAAGGAGGAGGGGTTTGGGTCTGCATGGCCAAGACTGGTGATTCTAGGGTGCTGGTGATATGATTTCCCGACCTTCGATGACTCCTTCCAAGCGGGGTCTTAAAGGGTGTGCAGAACTGGTCTTTGGACCGCAGTCAATGATTGCCATTGCAATTGAAAGTCAGCTGAGTGCAGAGATTCACCATGACCTTCTCATAGCGGTCCTTCGGGTCCTATAAATACCAAATGGGCCGCCCCCTTGTATTGGTGAGGCGTAGCTGCTACATCTGTGTGGTGGGCTACATATGCCCCGGGCCTGATGAGCTCCCTGGGGACTCCCTGCGGTGAGGCGAGTATAGGCGTTTGGCCCCCACTGCGGTGCGGATAGGTCTATCCAGCTTGCAGTGATTCAGTCCCCAGGGCATATGCCTGCTCATGCAGGTGGACGTGCCAGCTGCACTTGCCTTTTGGCTCCCCAACTTTCACATTCAAGGGTGCTCACAAAAGAGAAACCACCTTCCTGGACCAGTCGCAAAAATTACATACACAGAAAATAAACAGAACAAAGGTAGACATATTTTTGAATCAAAAAAGGAGTTAATCATTTAGCGCAATTATTTACAGGATGATGAGGAGGAGGAGGAGGATTTTTATATGCTGACTTTCTCTACCACTTAAGAAGAATCAAATCGGCTTGCAATCACCTTCCCTTCCCCTCCCCACAAATGCATCCATTTAATCATGCCGGTTTTGACTTGTTCTGTTTCGTATTTAAGTAGCAATTTATATAATCTTCCCATTATATGATCTGATTCTTTGCTTATTAGTTCTTCAAAAAAAAATTTTTTTGGTAAATTTCAGGTTTGGATTTATTGGGGGCCAATTTTTGGGGGTAAACCCAAATATAGCCGAATACCCATACCGGTAAAGGGGTATTCAGCTTTATTTCCGGGTTTACCCAAAAGATTTGGGCCCGTTTTAGTCAATAGGTGTGTTTTTTCCCTGAAACTCTTGCAGGGGCATTTTTGGAGGAAGAGTTCTGAAATTTTCAGAGTAGCTTCAAGGGTCTCTACTTGCATGAACTCGGAAGTTTAATTAAGATTGGGCCAGGGGGTCCAATTTCATAAGGTCCCAAAGAGGGACCCCCTCCATCATAGAAAAGCATGGTAAACCAAAACCTTATGCAGACCAGAGAACACAAGAAAACACCAAACTGCCGAACTACAAAAAACTTTATCTGAAGTCAACAATTAGAACGATGATGGAAACCTAAACAAAAAAGCAGTCCCCCTCCAATAATCAAACCACCCCGACCTTTCAAGCAAAAGCCAGCAAGATCTGATGCAGAGAAAACCCCAAAATTCAAACAGTGTAACTTTGAAATAGCAAGTAGTGGAGAAATGGACAGAAAATAAACAGAACACAGGGAAACATATTTGTTGAATCAAAAAAAGATTTAATATCACGTTTTAGTGTAATTATTCAGAGATAATAGAGAGAAGAAAACATCCTTTTTATTTGCTGAATTTCTCTGCCTTTTAATGACAATCATACTGGCGTACAATCTCCTTGCCTTCCCCTCCCCACAACAGATACCCTGTGTGGTAGGTCGGGCTGAGAGAGTGTGACTAGCCCCAGGTCACCCAGCTGGCTTTATGAGTAGGAGTGGAGAAACCAACCCAGTTCACCAGATTAGCCTCTGCCCCTCATGTGGAGGAGTGGGGAATCAAACTCGGTACTCAAGATCAGAATCCACAGCTCCAAACCACTGCTCTTAACCACTACCCAATGCTGGAACTCTTTTGTCATGCAGCCTCACTGCCAGAGCCCCTGGGTCTTGTTGCATGGCCTTGATCCCTCAGCCTCCATGAATCCTGTCAAAGCTGGCAAAAAGAAGAGAATCAGGAGGAGTCACCCAGGCCTGGTTTAAGCGTGATGCTGGTGAGGCACAATAAATTCCTGCTTGTGACTTGGAGTGTGCCTAGCATCTCATTTCAACAATGGCGCCACCCATGCTGATATCTGGGATGGAAGCCCAGGTCTTGGTTGAAGGGCCATCAAGGCACAGTCTACTTATGGTGACCCGGTAGGCTTTTCAAGGCAAATGACCCCGGACTTCCTCGGCGGTCTCCCATCCTGACGAGATCAGGCTGGCCTGGGACATCAGGACAGGACAAGAGGTGAACAGAGGTGGTTTGCCAGTGCCTTCCTCTGCATAGCCACCCTGGTATTCCTTGGTGGCCTCCCATCCAAGTATAACCCGGTCTCCCTAAGTCATGCCCTGACCTGGATGGCCCAGGTTTGCCAGATCTGACCTAGCATCTCTAGGTGTTGCGTCAGCATGTGAACGAAGCACGGGGAGCCATTTTGCATGGGCAGCAGTGGCCCACTTTAAAGGAGATTAAAGGAGATTTTGTCAGATCTTGTTAGATCTCAGAAGCGAAGCATGGTTAGTGAGCACCACAGAGAAAATTGTAGCATCTATAGGTCTTTCGGCAGCATGGGAACGAAGCACAGTGGCCCACTTTAAAGGAGATTACACGGGGCATGCACAAAGCAGCATGGGTCTAGGGTGGCCAACTTTCAAAAGGGAGGCTGGAGATCTTTTGGAATTACAGCTCATCTCCAGACTACAGAGATCGGTTCCTCAGAAAAAATGGATGCTTTGGAGGGCGGACTAGGCGTCAACAAGGGGGAGGCGCTCGCTCGAGCATGTGTGGAGAGCGCCTGTAGTGGGCCGCACTTCTCTGGGCGGCACTTGTGGTAAGGCTGAGAACCCTTGAAGGCCTAATTTTGCTGGAGAATGAGCCTTGCAGAACTTGGCCAGGAGGTACTTCTAAGATGGCCCCTCAGGACCCTCCTCCCTAGCAACGGAACCCGGCAGGGCTGTCTTAGGCAAATGCCTGGTCTTCGGGAAGTGGTGGTGGCGCCTCAAGCTGAGCAGGACATCAACTGAGGAGCTTGGGGATGTGGGGAAAAGGGAAGAGGAGAGACGGGCAGCCTGAGACTGGCCAAGCCTCCTTGCCCACTGCCCTTTTGTGACCCGTGAGGGAAGCCAGGGGAAACTAACCACTCAGTGCCAAGGAATCTGCATGCAGATGCAAAGGCTGCTGGGAAGGAGGAGGGGGTTTGGGTCTGCATGGCCAAGACTGGTGATTGTGGGGTGCTGGTGATATGATTTCCCGACCTTCGATGACTCCTTTCAAGCGGGGTCTTAAAGGGTGTGCAGAACTGGTCTTTGGACCGCAGTCAATGATTGCAATTGCTATTGAAAGTCAGCTGAGTGGAGAGATTCACCATGACCTTCTCATAGCGGTCCTTCGGGTCCTATAAATACCAAATGGGCCGCCCCCTTGTATTGGTGAGGCGTAGCTGCTACATCTGTGTGGTGGGCTACATATGCCCCGGGCCTGATGAGCTCCCTGGGGACTCCCTGCGGTGAGGCGAGTATAGGCGTTTGGCCCCCACTGCGGTGCGGATAGGTCTATCCAGCTTGCAGTGATTCAGTCCCCAGGGCATATGCCTGCTCATGCAGGTGGACGTGCCAGCTGCACTTGCCTTTTGGCTCCCCAACTTTCACATTCAAGGGTGCTCACAAAAGACAAACCCCCTTCCGTGTACCAGTCGCAAAAATTACATACACAGAAAATAAACAGAACAAAGGCAGACATATTTGTTGAACCAAAAAAGGAGTTAATCATTTAGTGTAATTATTCACAGGAGGAGGAGGAGGAGGAGGAGGAGGATTTTTATATGCTGACTTTCTCTACAACTTAAGGAAGAATCAAATCGGCTTGCAATCTCCTTCCCTTCCCCTCCCCACAAATGCATCCATTTAATCATGCCGGTTTTGACTTGTTCTGTTTCATATGTAAGAAGCAATTTATATAATCTTCCCATTATATGATCTGATTCTTTGCTTATTAGTCCTTCAATATTTTTTTTGTGGTAAATTTCAGGTTTGGATTTATTGGGGGCCAATTTTTTGGGGTAAACCCAAATATAGCCGAATACCCATACCGGTAAAGGGGTATTCAGCTTTATTTCCGGGTTTACCCAAAAGATTTGGGCCCGTTTTAGTCTATAGGTGTTTTTTTTTTTTTCCTGAAGCTCTTGCAGGGGCATTTTTGGAGGCAGAGTTCTGAAATTTTCAGAGTAGCTTCGAGGGTCTCTACTTGCATGAACTCGGAAGTTTAATTAAGATTGGGCCAGGGGGTCCAATTTCATAAGGTCCCAAAGAGGGACCCCCTCCATCATAGAAAAGCATGGTAAACCAAAACCTTATGCAGACCAGAGAACACAAGAAAACACCAAACTGCCGAACTACAAAAAACTTTCTCTAAAGTCAACAATTAGAACGATGATGGAAACCTAAACAAAAAAGCAGTCCCCCTCCAATAATCAAACCGCCCCCTCCTTTCAAGCAAAAGCCAGCAAGATCTGATGCAGAGAAAACCCCAAAATTCAAACAGTGTAACTTTGAAATAGCAAGTAGTGGAGAAACGGAAGCAAGCCCCCCCCCCCCCCCAATAATCAAACCACCCCCTCAAACTAGCAACCGCACCCCAACCAGCCATCCAAAACCTGCTGGCTTATAGCAACATTTTGAAAATAAACCCCAAATACTACTACCAGTTTAAAAGGAAAATGATGATACCTCAAACCCTTCGATGCCTTCTCCTCCAGGCAGCAGGCAGGAAGGAATCCAATCCAAGCAGCAGGTTGTAATCCAGCAGGTCACGATGAGGCACCAGGATCCAGCAACGCAGAGGGAGAATCAGGCAGGAGCCCAAGCCAAGCTTTGTCACCAAACTCTCTCAAACCTCTGTGAGGAATGGCTTGGTCTGGGAACCAGACCTGCTTTTATAGTCTTTGGCCAAGCACAGAAAAGTTTGGAAATGATTCCAGCCAAAAAACACCTACAGTGACTGGCCAAAGAACACTGTTCTTCCTTACCTGGGTTTCTATTGGCCACTGAGAATTCCTGGCCCTCCTCCCTTCCCTCTCTAGGTTGTTGTGATCCAGGTAGACTGCAGCAGCTGGCTTTGCAGCAATGCAAAATGCATTTCTGCCATTGGCCACATGGGAAAGCTCCAGTGAGCCTTCATATTGGCCATTCCAAGATGCCTGCTCCCTCCCTCCTGCTGCCCTGGAAACCAGCCAGGGGGCAGGAATACAAAGACAGGAGATAGCTCTCCTTTAAGTGCAACAAGGGCCACGAAATGGAGAAGCCACAGAAGCCAAATAGTGAAACCCGAAAAAAGCCGAATAATTATTCAGCATTTCGGAAATTGCCTATTCAGCTTTGGGCAGATTCCCTGGTTTTGGTTTTTGGCCGAAAAGTAACCTGGATATTGCCAAAACAGCTAATTTCAGGGTTATTTTCAGTCGGGGCTTATCGATAAGCACAGCCCTTGGCCTGAAGCTTGGGGATGGTGCAGGAGGTATGGATGGGTACCCCCCCCCCTTTGCATGGGCTCCTATTAGGGTTGTCATGAACACATGAAGCTGCCTTCTACTGAATCAGACCCTCGGTCCATCAAAGTCAGTATTGTCTACTCAGACCAGCAGTGGCTCTCCAGGGTCTCAGGCAGAAGTCTTTCCATCACCTACTTGCCCAGTCCCTTTAACTGGAGATGCCAGGGATTGAACCTGGGACCTTCTGCATGCCAAGCAGAAGCTCTACCACTGAGCCACAGCCCCTCCCCAGAAAAGGGGCTTTTGTGTGTTTAAAGTGCCATCAAGTCTCACCTCGATGAACTTAACCTGGCACTTTGTGCCCCTTGCTTTATCATGCCAATCAGTGCAAAAGGATTAGCAAGTGACTAAAAAGATTACAGTTCATGCTTTGTATACCTGGTTTGCAATCCATGTTTTAAATATGGAAAATATTCTGGAACTCACAAGTGTCGCCGAGTTTCTCTTTGCAGATGTGAGATCCTGCTAGTGTTCCAGTTATCTCTTCTGGAGCTTCCTGCTCATGGGGTATAGCCCTTCAGGAGTCTAGGGCTTTGACTTCCACAGGGCCTGTAAGACAGAGATGTTCTGCCAGGCATATGGTTGAGGCAGCAACAGTTCATTAGATCAGCTGGCCTCTCTTCCCTTTCTCTCCCTCCTTTTTCTCCCTCTTTAAATTCTTGAGTTATTGTTGGCCATCTGTTATGCTTGTTATAAATCAACTCACTATTGGAAATGATTGGTGTGTATATATAGTAAATGTGTAATTTAGAATGCCATCTTTTCAGCCAAATCAGTAATTTATAATTTTATATTGTATAACTTGTACTATATATTATATTGTATGTATTTTGTTGGAAGCTGCCCTAAGCTTGACCTAGTTGGGAAAGGACGGGATATAAATTAAATAAATAAATAAATAAGCCCCTACTAGGAAAAACTGTACACATTAGCAAATAATTCAACAGCCTTAAATGGTCCAAGCAGGCAAAGGAAAGGCATAGAGAGAAACAGTCATCTCTCCGGAATGTAAACTTTAGAAACATTTTAAGATCTACACACAGAAGCCACCTCAAGGTTATCATACTTAGCTAAACATACTTCTTTCCCAAAAAATAAGGGCATGGAGATTGCCCCACCCATATATCGGTGAGAATGGAGACTTTGGGGATGTAGGAAGAAGAAGAAGAAGAAGAAGAAGAAGAAGAAGAAGAAGAAGAAGAAGAAGAAGAAGAAGAAGAAGAAGAAGAAGAAGAAGAAGAAGAAGAAGAAGAAGAAGAAGGGTTGCTTTTTATATGCTGACTTTCTCTACCACTTAAGGGAGAGTAAAACCGGCTTACAATCACCTTCCCCTCCCCACAACAGACACCCTGTGAGGTAAGTGGGGCTGAGAGAGCTCTAAGAGAACTGTGACTAGCCCAAGGCCACCCAGCTGGCTTCATGTGTAGGAGCAGGGAAACAAATTTAGTTCACCAGATTAGCCTCCACCGCTCATGTGGAGGAGTGGGGAATCAAACCCAGTTCGCCAGATTAGAGTCCACCTCTCCAAACCACCACTCTTAACCACTATACCACACTGACTCTCCAGCATGGGTTGGACCAAATGTTGCTTCAGCTACAATTCCCAGTTGGTATGCTTTTCTGCCAAGAAAACAGCATCCATTGAAGCTAAAGCATCAGAACCCAAATGCCAAGAGAAGACGTGAATTCATTCTCAAGGAGCAGCCCATCATGCAAAGGAAGAACCCTGTACATTGCAAAGGAAACCATTTCCTAAGGAAGGATGTGGGTAATTCTCTCTAGGAGCTCTGAGTCCCCTAAACTGATTCGGCATGTCTAATGCTGCCCATAATCCATCATTTCGACAAAAAGAATGACTCTCGCATCATTAGGACAATTTGGTAAAACAAGCAAGCGGTGTCTCGGGACCCATAGGCTGGGCACAAAGGACTAAGGAGCTCTAATGCTTAATCAGTGCTACTCCCATCTTTTGGAGAATGAGAAGAATCAGTGGCAGACCTATATTTTTGGGACCTTGGAGCTTGAACTGTTATGGGGGCCCCTTCGCAATCAGCAATGAGGTCTGGGTAACCGCTGTTATCTTCTTTCATGGGGTTGTTCTATGGCAGATGTATTAGTTCATTCTCTAACAGAGAGGTGGAAGGTCATCAGAGAGGGCTTGTTAGGATAAAGAGGTAAAAATCTGATTTTTGGTGTTAAAATGCTCAAGTGAGATGAGGGAAGCCTGAATTGAGGATTCAAGTGTCTTTTTATGGTTCCAATTGGCTCTAGCCTAAGGGCTGAGCTATAGAACTTTTCAGCTGTGCACCAATGAAGGATTTGAGGATCCAGCTGTCAAATTGTCAGCTATTCATAGATTCTGGTGAGCTCAGCGAGCCCATACAGCTGAGGGTTCGGGCGCTGCAAACCCCCTGAGAAAATTTTGAAATTTGACCAATTACAAGGGCATTTTGAGGCCATATGAAATGGGTATTAGAGCATATTCCAAGGTCAATATGAAGTACTTCAACCCATCGGCTTATGATTCTATCACTAATATAGCCTTATTTTAATAACAAACACTTAAAAAAAACCTCCATAGATTTTGTGGAAAAATTCATTTATTTAAAAAAACAAAAGTTGCTTCCTCCGGGATCAGGGGCCCTGAAGCTTAAGCTTCATTAGTTTCATAGTAGATCCGCCACTGAGAAGAATATAAACTCATTTGTCCTATGAAACGCTAAGGAAACTATAAAACTATCGACAGGATTGGCCCACCCCAGGTTCCGTGGTGCTTGGCTGCACAGCTGGGCCAGGCAGGGGGAGGCCAGGTGGGCACATCCCATCCCCTGCCATGGCAAGGGAGGGCCAGGTGGGTGCGCCCATGCTGTGAAAAGTAGCAAGGAAATGGAACACTAGCTTAACTGAATATGGCCTCGTTTGAAACGAAGTCATCCCACTGCCCTCCCGCCCCCCAACGCAACCACTGTCTATACCTATCAAGGTCCTAGACACATTCGCTTACTTAACAACAGAGACATTAACGGCAGAGACATTCACCCTTTCCTCTGACATTTTCTCACTGGAAAAGCCTCTCCTGAGCTATTCTTATTCCCGTTTAGGAAATACATATGGGTAAACTTGAGATACTACAAACTTACGTGCAATCAGTTCTGAGATCAGAGACATTAAATCTCAGAAAACAACCTTCATGTAGGTAGTCCACATGTTCTTCACACTGCTATTCTTTGCTTCTGCTCATGAGCCTGGAATTTCATACATTTCTTTCAGAGCCAATTATATTCACTGTGATTTTCGACGGGATTGATGGTTGAGGTTTCTCCAGAAATAACAAATTAAGCGCACACACGCGCGTGCGCACACACACACACACACACACACAGAAATGCAATCATCTTCCAGATTTGCAAGAATGCACACTCATATCAACACAAGATCCATCCCTCTGTACACTTCATTCCACATCATTTGGTTTCGTGGTTTGTGGACAGGAGCGAACGCCTCGCGGGGAGTGTTGCTTCTGACCACAAGCTCTTTTGCAAAACTATTGTATGTTTTACACCATGCTGTTGTGAAGGCATGCAAATCAAGGGGAAATAAAGCGTTCTGCAACTGAAGCACTTCCCAATCTCATCGCTGATAAGGCAAGAGTCGATTTCACATCGAGAACCGCTGATTTTCTGAGGGAGTATCTGAAAGAATGGAAGCCAGTGGATGCAAAGTTCCAACATCAGACAATTCTTCATTGTCATCTATCATCTTCCTTGTTTTCTCAGCACTGGAGGCTCTCGTTGGGATGGGGCTGAATGCTTTGATTGCCGTGGTGAGTTGCACCCATGGGATGAAAAACAGACAGCTGAAATGTGTCGATAAAATCTTGACTGCTCTGGGCGTCTCCAGGTTTTGCCAACTGTCCATATTCATAGTCAAGATTATCTGGATGACCATCTCTTCTACAAATTTTGAAATGACCCGCATGTATCATCTGGTCAAAGGTACCATCTGGTTCCTAACCTCTATCTGTTTCAACTTCTCAGCCTGCCTGTGTTTCTTTTATTGTGTAAAAATTGCAAACTTCAGGCACCGCCTGTTCATTCACCTGAAGATGGAAATCTCCAGACTGGTACCCTGGATGCTCCTCGTTTCTGTGTTTGCATCACTGGCGAACACTTTCCCTTTTTTCCATGGTCTTTATAGTATCACTTGCAAAAATAATACTGGTTACGGCACCTCAGGAAACCAAACACTCGAAGATCTTACTCTGGAAACAAATTTGGTTTACCTGTTTGTGTTTTGTGGCACGGGGTTTTCGGTGGCGTTCTCCATGTCCATCACCTTGTCCGGCCTCTTACTCTTTTCTCTATGGAGACACACCCACCTGATGCAGAATGGCTCGACCAGTTTCAGCGACCTGAGCATGGCCGCCCATTTCAAGGCCGTGAAAACGATAATGCTGCTCTTGATCGTTGATAGCGTTAATTTTGTAGGGTTGATGATCCTGCTGTCCAACAGGTTTTCAGAGAGAACTCCTATAAACCAGCTTGTCACGATTGTCGTCTTTGTATGCCCCACCGTACAGTCCCAGATAATGATCTGGGGCAATCCCAAACTGAAAAAAGCATTCACCAGAGTGATAGATTGCATCAGGCACATGTTCTTGGTTTGAAAATGCGTAATGAGAGAATAATTCTGTGTTTTGTAGAACATTTCTGGTTGTGTACTCTCCGGTTTCTGAAGATTACGTTTCACCTCAAACATGAGTCTAAGTTCACCCTAGTAGAAGCCAGATGTTAGACTAGCGAGATCAGTAGCACTGTTTGACTTGTAATCCCTTTCAAGGGAAAGGCTAAAGCAGTTCTGTTTTTCAGCTGGGTTTGTGTCCTATTCTGATTTGCCTGCTGTGTGACGTGCTCTTTAACTTTTAATAAATGTACTTTAATAAGACTGCTCATTCAGATGTTTTACTGGCATATGCCGTACTCATAAATCTGATTCTGATTCTAACCACTCATTTAGCCTACAGACCTTAATATAAGAACATAAGAAAAGCCCTGCTGGATCAGACCAAGGTCCGTCAAGTCCAGCAGTCTGTTCACACAGTGGCCAACCAGGTGCCTCTAGGAAGCCCCCAAACAAGACGACTGCAGCAGCATTATCCTGCCTGTGTTCCACAGCACCTAATGCAATAGGCACACTCCTCTGATCCTGGAGAGAATCTTAGAGACCTTGAGAAATGTCACACTAGATAAAACAAAAATAAATAGTTTTAATAACAAACCAGTTACCACAAGATCCTATGAATTTAATTACATGAGCCAAACATTTGGCTACAGCCAATGTAACTCCTAAATCCATGCCTGTCGAGTGTTTTTTAACCTTATCTGGTGTTTACAGCCCCTTATTATCACAGAAAAGAGGAGGGAGCCACAAATCTCTAATGTTACCCTAAGTAGGTAGACTTCACTTTAGTTGGTGGAATTATCTGGAGACAGAGAGCGAAAGGGGGTAACTGGGATTGGAGAACACCAAGGATTACCAGGGTTGCTGTGCAGAGGAAGGCACTGGCAAACCACCTCTGTTAGTCTCTTGCCATGAAAACCCCAAAAGGGATCGCCATAAGTAGGCTGCGATTTGACGGCACTTTACACACACACACATATACCAGGATAGTCCTGGGTGAAAACTCTCAAAGGAGCAGGCAGTTCTATAATTAAAATATAGGCCAATTCCACCACACCATGAAGTGGCCATTATACAGATTCTGGGAATAGAGTATTTAGAGGGAAGCATTTTAAGGTTATGATGTTATTTCCAGTGTGCTCAAGACATTCTCCTCTGAATGATGCTGAACACTCTCTGAACAATCAATATTTGATATTTGTTTAATTATACCCAAGTACATGCGTAACCCTGCTTCTTCCACCAACACTGCTGGAATGCAGCCAGTGGTACAGGACACACCTCGATGAACTTAATCTGATACTTTCTCCCCCTTGTTTTATCAGGCCTGTCAGTGCAAAAGGATTAGCAACTGACTATGGCAGTTCATGCTTTGTATACCTGGTTTGCAATTCATGTTTTAAATATGGAAATGGGGTTTCTCCCTGCAGATGTGAGGGCCTGCAAGTGCACCAATAATCTCTTCTAGAGCTCTCTGTTCATGGGGTGTAGCCCTTCAGGGATCTAGGGCTTTGACAATGACCTGCTGGATCATACTAGTGGTGCATCCACTCCAGCAAACTGTTTTACACAGTAGCCAACTAGTTGCCCTAGAGAGCCACCAACAGGGCATAGAGCCAGAGGCTTTCCCCTGATGCTGACTCCTGGCACTGTTATTTAGAGGTTTACTGCCTTTGAACATGGAGGTTCCCTTTACTTACCATGGCTAGTAGCCATTGATGGACCTCTCCTCCTTGAACCCAACTAACAGTCTTTTAAATCCATCTGTGCTAGTGGCTATCACTACATCTACTGGCAATGAATTCCACTAGTTGACTACTTATTGAGTCTTTTCATCCATTCTGAACCTAGTTAATTAAAGCAACGATAAAAAGTGGTGCAATATAACCATAAATATACAGGTAACCTTTGAGAGCCAGTGTGGTATAGTGGTTAAGGTGTTGGACTAGGATCTGGGAAACCCAGGTTCGAATACCTAATCTGCCATGGAAGCTTGCTGGGTGACCTTGGGTCAATCACACCCTCACAGCCCCGACCCTGGCAAGTATTTGGATGGGTAACCTCCAAGGAATACCAGGGGTGTGACATGGAGGCAGGCAACGGCCAACCACCTCTGAATGCCTTTTGCCTTGAAAACCCTACAGGGTTGCCATAAGTCAGCTGCGACTTGACGGCAAAAAAAAGGGGGTAACCTTGGCTGTCATCGCTACAACAAAGAGTTAGCTTTTAACTGTAACCTAACTTCTCCCCATTTTCTAATAATTTCAATACTGCTTTCAAAAAACCCATTTAATTAAATATCGGAGCCAGCATAGAAAGAAACTGGTTAAGAAATGAATTCATCTGCCACCACTGAACGTTATAGTTAGGTTTGCCTAGAAACAAGAAATGACAAGAACTTCAAGAACATTTATTTTATCTCATACAACAAAACATTCTGATGAGAAATGATGGATCTGGCCAACTTTTTCACCCCATCTCAGCCAATTCCTTCCCAATTCCTTTCCTGATCACCACGAGTACTGATTTCATGGTTTTTTAATGCTCTTTCGGTCAAAAATGATCCAAGATTCAAGCTTTCCTGCTGCCTCTGTCCACTTGTTGTATACATATGTCCTTCAAAACGTTCATTTACAATTGATTTTGGCAATTCCTGGTGCAGAATGATACTGATGAACATCGGAGGAACTTTGAACACTGAGAGCAGAGGCAATCCTCTGTGACCACAACTACGGCAGAGAAAGTGCCACATGGCCATGCGAAGATCACCAACGTAGGTAAGAAGTTTGAAAAGGACTGTTGGTAGCCTACGTATTGGTGGCTAGGATATTAACACAACCCTGGTGCAAACTTGAGCCAGGTGGCTCCTGCCGTGCTAGCAATGTAGCAGGGCCTGATCAGCTTGAACCTCACTAGTTGCCATCGGCAGCACGGTGCAAGTCTGAGCTGAATGAACTCTTGCAATTCAGCCAGCACCACAGGGGCCATTTGGATCAGCTTACAGGGCGGTGGCCCACCAGGAACCTTCCCAGTAAGTCAGGGGTCTCCCACGTAGCACCCATGGGCGCCACAGTGCCCACCTAAGTGCATTTAGAAAGTGGGTGGGGCCAAGGGATGCCATCTTTTCTTACACACTTTTTGGAGGGTTTTTTCTGAGTGGGCGGTTTACTTTTCAAAAGTTTGTCCTTCTTCAGCTCCCACTCTTCATCGGTTTCATCCAACTGAATTCCCTTTAGTTTTGCTGCCCGGCGATACTCCCTGCACTCTACTTCAGCCCTAGGAGAAAGAAACGGACAAAGAAGGACCGTCGCAGCCAAATGCAGCAACATTTCTCATAGGTATCTGGCACTAAGTAAAACAGAACCGTTGTGATAAGTTCGATGTGTCATTTCAAATGGTAACTTCAGCCATTTTTATATTACTTTCTCTTTAATCTTAGTGATGCTGTAGGACATAAATGCTCCTTGGAAGGGTGGGCAGGACACAAAATGCACATGAAGAGGAGGAAAAACACCTTATACCTTCCCTTTGGTTTGACTTGAAACAAAAGGGATTGGTTACAGAAAGGAAACTCTTATAGTGAGCAACAACGGTCTAACACAGGGGTCCCCAACCCTTTTCAGCCTGTGGGCACCTTTGGAATTCTGACACAGCATGGTGGGTGCCACCACAAAATCGCTGCCGCAGGAGATGGAGCCAGCCACAAAACAGCTGCCATACCTTACCTTCAGTCACACAGTGAAGATCTTTCTGGGGTGGTAGCAGTTGCTGACAAAACCATGTTTTTTTGTTTTTTTTAAATGTAAATAGCCAAGCAAATCTCCAATGGCCAATCAGAACCTTTGCTGAGCAAAACTCCCACCTGGCCCCACCCACTTTCTAAAAACATTTGGCAGCCACCAGGGAAGATGTTGGTGGGCGCTATGGCAGCCATGGGCACTGTGATGGGGATCCCTGGCCTAACAGCTGCTGAGCAAAGCAAAAAATGAGGGCTCAGTGCCATATCCTTTAAAGGTAAAATTAGTCCCCTGTGCAAGCAGAGGGGTAAATTCAAGCCATATCGGTTTAAATTTACCCCTCTGTGATGCTGAGTCGAGAGGCAGGCAGAATAATCTTCAAGTTACCCAGTCTCAGTTTCCATCTTTCTATCGTGTTCACGAAGCCATCTCCTAGCAAGCCAAGCCTTGGCCTTTGCCGCTCTCCCTCCTCAGAAACCAAGGATGCTCTGCAGGAATCCCTTGCCCCGAATACAGTTGCCAGGACTCACGTTTCTAAGAACTTGACGCAATCTTTGTGACCATAGATCTCCGCCATCCGCTTCGGCGTATCCCCGTAGAGATCTGCAGCGTCCATAGGAGTGTGTAAAGAGTGCAGCGTCCTCAGCACCCCCAGCTTCCCCGACTCCGCAGCAAAATGAGCTGGGGTCCACCCTGCGTCTGTTCTCAAGCCCAGGCGAGCCCCGTGCTCCACGAGTCGTTTTACTATCCGTGACGTTCCTGGTAGAAATACAAACAAGAGATGGAAGGAGAGAAGGAGAAAAGATGTTGCTTCTTCACTTAGAAAGGAAAGTCTGAAGGAGGGCCGAGCACCTTCTTTTGGTATTTTTTTGGGGTTTGGGTTTAACAAACCCATAAATTTTCAAAAAAATCCGAAAAGCGTTCAGATCTGTGCTCCCAGGGTAATCCCCGCTGCTTGCAAGCTCCATGTGGAGGTTGGATCTGACTCAAGTAAGTAAGGAGGGAGGAGGAGAGGGGGGAGGGAGGGGAAAGGTGCTGATTATTACCTTTAAAGCCTTACACAGTCTGGGACCTTCATATCTGTGGGACCGCCTCTCCTGGTATATTCCCTGGAGGACTCTCCATTCAGCTAGTACCAACCTTTTGGTGGTCCCCAGCCCAAGGAGTGTCTGGCTGGCCTCGAGCAGGGCCAGGGCTTTTTCTGCTCTGGCCCCTGTCTGGTGGAATAGCCTCTCTAGTGAGACCAGGGCCCTGCGGGACCTCAAAGAGTTCTATGGTTGAGGCCAGCTATGGTTCCCATTTAGGGTTGCCGGGTCCCTCTTCGCCACCGGTGGGAGATTTTGGGGACGGAGCCTGAGGAGGGGAGGGTTTGGGGAGGGGAGGGACTTCAATGCCATATAGTCCAATTGCCAAAGCGGCCATTTTTCTCCAGGTGATCTGATCTCTATCGGCTGGTGATTAGTTGAATTAGCAGGAGATTTCCTGCTATTACCTGGCAGTTGGCAACCCTATTCCCAATACATAAATGCTGGCCTCCCTAACCTCCCCACTGCGGTAATACCTTTTCTATTCAATCTGGTATTATTCCACCTACTCGCCTAGCTGAAGCTTGTGTGTGTTTGTGATGCATACTTTAGAGGTGCCAAGGTAATTTAGGATAATGTGTATATGATTTTGTAGGGCTATTTTAAAATGTTTAAATGGTTTTATTGATTGAATAGGACTTTTATATTTTGTAAGCTACCCTGAGCATTATTCAGCATTATTGGCCAGGGAGAGCAGGGTAATAAATGGAAATAATTAGGGCTGTTGATTCGGTTCGGCCCGAACTGAAAATCAGCCGAATTTCCCCTGATTCGGTGGTTTTTAGTTCGGGAGGAACCGAACTCAAAACTGGCGGGCAACCGGGGGGGGGGGCGAATTCAGCGAGTTTGGGAGTTCGCGAATAAATCCGGCAAATTCGGGGCCGTCAGTAAGCAGCATAACCGTCAGTAAGCAGCATTCTCCTCCCCCGGCCAATCGGTGGCCAAGCTGGGTCTTCTTCTGGCCAATCAGTCAGGATTGAGTACTGGAGGAATCAGCTGATGTGCGGCCCGGCCAGGGAGAGAGAGAGAGAGAGAGCGAAATCCTCGTGTGTGTGTGGGGAGTGCTTGTGCACATTTGCTCCTTTCTGTGGCTGCAGGGGGCGTATTTTTTGGGGTATAGACACAAAACTTTCAGTGGAGCTTCAGATGAAGCTTCTTAAGATACCCCCCAAGTTTTGTAAACATTGGGTCAGGGGGTCCCGAGATATGGGCTCCCCCCTTTTTCTTTCCATGGCTGCAGGGGGCGCATTTTTGGGGGTACAGACCCCAAACTTTCAGTGGAGCTTCAGATGAAGCTTCTTAAGATACCCCCCAAGTTTTGTAAACATTGGGTCAGGGGGTCTCGAGATATGGGCTCTCCCCCTTTTCCCTCCCCCCCTTTTCCATTTATGTGGCTGCAGGGGGCGCTTTTTTGGGGATATAGCCCCCAAACTTTCAGCATAGCTTTAGACAATTATTCTTAAGATCCCACCCAAGTTTTGTAAAGATGGGTTCAGTGGGGGCAGAAATATCGCCTCCCCCCCTTTTCTCTTTCCATGGCTGCAGGGGGCGCATTTTTGGGGGTGCAGATCCCAAACTTTGAGCGGGGTTTCAGACCAGTGTTCTTAAGAGACCACCCAAGTTTTGTGAACATTGGGTCAGGGGGTCCCGAGATATGGGCTTTCCCCTTTCCCCTTTTCCCTATTGGGATGAATGGATCAGCCGATCCTGTGTGCATCTTCTCCAGAGCAAAACGTCCTGTGCCTAATTGGAATCATCTTGGATTACAAGTCCTCCGCAGCCCCTCCTGATGGAACAGAAGACAGCCACAGTAAGACCCCTTTGGGGGCTTTAATCTATAATTTTTCTCCTGTGTATGTGTGTGTGTGTGGGGGGAAAGCAGAGTCTGTGTGTGTGGGGGGAGGGAGCAGTTTCTGTGGGTGGCTTTCGTGGAAAGCCAAAGGGGGCTTTCGTCGGTTCTGCCTGGGGTGTGTGTTCCCCCTTGAGTCTTTCGCTCCCTGGTTTGAGGGGGGAGGTTTCAGTTGTGTGTCTTCTGGTTTTCCCTGTTGCAAAGGTGTTGTTTTACAAGGTTGTGTTGCTTTGCAGTTGTTTTGCAAACTGTTGTCGGGGCTGGGAGCTTTGTGCGTGGGCGGCAAGCTCTGCTGAGAGATGCACATTAAGGGTGCGGGGGACCCCTTTCAGGGCCCATATCTCAGCCCCCCCCCCGACCCAATCTTTACAAAACTTGGGGAGTCTTTCAATAAACGTCCTTTGAAGCTCTGCTGAAAGTTTGGGACCTCTAACCCCAAAAATGCCCCCCCAGAGCCATGGAAAGGCGTGATTGTGTTTTTAATGGCTTTATTCGGCCGAATTTTTTTTCCGAACTTTGAATTCCCGCCGAATTGAACGGATCCGAAGTGGGGGAGTTCGGACTTTGGCATATCCTGAATCTAAATGGGCCGAATTCGGCCGAATCCGAACTATACCGAATTTTTTTTAATTCAACAGCCCTAGAAATAATAATAATAACAGTAACAACATTAATAATGATGGTAATAATAATAATAATAATGGCGGCAGGACCAAAGTGGCCCCAAATAATGCTGAAAAAAATCATAATTATTCAGGATCTGCTTTTTCGGCTCCCTTTAATAGCTGGCATTTTTTTAACCAGTTTAAAAAAAAAATACTGAAAAGGTATTTTTTGGGGGAGGGGTTGGTATGGCTTTAGCTGAATGTGCACCCCTACTCTGAAGTTTTTCTATTGCTCCCGGTGAAATAGGATCCTGAAGCGTTGGGCCTGCCAACTTTGGCTTGGGAAATCCCTGGAGATTTGGGGGAGATCCCTGGGGAGGGTGGAGTCTGGAAAGCAGAGAGTGCTAAGCTAGGTTATGATGCTATAGAGGTCACCATGTGAAGCGGCCATCCCTCCAGAGGAACTCACCTCTATAGTCTAGAGAGCAGTTGCGATTCCAGGGAAACTCCAGCCCCCACCTGGAGGTTGGCAACTATGAAGTGCCTACTTTTCCTTTTTGGAGACGCTGGGGTAGGCTGACCATGACCCTTGGCTTTGCTGAGCCCAGTTTAGTGACCTAGCAGCCCCATGGCTAGACTCCTACCTTCACAAGAGCCCTAATTTCTGCACACACACACCCAGTCACAAACCACCCCATGGCGGATTGGTCCGCTGCTGCTTGCTTCCACTGTAGTTTGCTAGTATAGTATAGTATAGTATAGTATAGTGTAGTGTAGTGTAGTGTAGTGTAGTGTAGTGTAGTGTAGTGTAGTGTAGTGTAGTATAGTATAGTATAGTATAGTACAGGGGTCGGCAAACTCATTAGTCAAAAGAGCCAAATATCAACAGTACAACAATTGAGATTTCTTTTGAGAGCCAAATTTCTTAAACTATATAGGTAGGTACACTGTTTATTAACTTAATAAACTTTAATTAAAGTTTTAAGCCTTAATTAAACTATAGGTACACTGAATAAAACTTGATATCATACTTAATAGTGATCTTATTTATTGATAAAAATTAAATTGTAAGTCCCTGCCATTTCCCCCTCCCCGTCTGGTCCTCATCTGGAGGCCTGGTCTACTGCCATAAAAGCCTATTGGTAGACCTGGCCTCCGGCTGAGTCCCATTGGGAGGCCATTGGCTTTCTTGGCAGTAGACCTGGCCTCCGGAGGCCCATAGAAGCCAATGGGTAGACCTGGCCTCTGAAGGGGGACTTTTTCCCCTCCTCAGAGTCCAGGTCTACCGCCAAGAAAGCCATTGGGTAGACATGGCCTCCCAATGGGACTCAGCCGGAGGCCAGGTCTACCAAAGGAAGCCCGCCCCGCCCAACAGCTGATAGGCGGGGGGGCAGGAACCGCCGAGCTGCCCGCCCAGCAATCGCGCGGCTAGAGGGGAGGGGAGGCTTTAGCCTCCCAACTATTGAGGGAAAGGGAAAGGGGGACCTGGCCATTCTCCACAACGGGGGAGGGGGGAGAGACAGCGCACCCGCTTGCCTGCTCTCTCGCACTCACTCTCTCTCTCTCTCTCTCTCAGGCGCGCTGGCTCCGCAGCCTGGCTGCCAGCGCAAGGGGGCGTGAGAGCAGGGGCTCCGAACCAAGTTCGGAGAGCCGCACTCAACGGGCCAAAGAGCCACATGCGGCTCGGGAGCCGCAGTTTGCAGACCCCTGGTATAGTACAGTATAGTATAGTATATAGTATGGTATAGTACAGTACAGGGCTTCTTAAACTTTTTCCACTCGTGACCCCTTTTCGCCCGAGAAATTTTTACTCGACCCCGGGTATATAGGTAAAATAGGTATACAAATCAAACATTTACTATTAGTAATAAAAGAAGAAAAAAGTGAGATTATGATAGAGATAATGATGAAGAAAGTCCATACGCCAGTGTAATAGAAATGAAAATGAATGTAGTTCGATTATCCCTTTCCCTGTTTCCCTTTTCCCATGTCTCGTAATAAAAACAATAAAATAATAATAATAAAAAGAAATCAAACATTTACTGATAATAAATCAAATTTTTCGCAACCCCTACATTAAGTTGTGTGACCCCATATGAGGTGACGACCCACAGTTTAAGAAGCTTTGGTATAGTATAGTATAGTATAGTATAGTATAGTATAGTATAGTATAGTATAGTATAGTATAGTATAGTATAGAGTCAGCACAGTGTAGTTATTAAGAGCGGCAGACTCTAATCTGAAGAACTGGGTTGGATTCCCACTCCTACACATTGACCTTGGGCCAGTCACAGTTCTCTCTGAACTCTCTCAGCCCCACCTACCTCACAAGGTGTCTGTTGTAGGGAGGAGAAGGGAAGGCAATTGTAAACCACTTTGAGACTCCTTAAAGGTAGACAAAATATAGTGTAAAAATCATGATGACAAGCCGTGTTTGTCTGTAGCAGTAGAAAAGAGCACCACAATTTAAGAAAGATGTAGATAAGCTGGAACATGTCCAGAGGAGGGCAACAAAGATGGTGAGGGGTCTGGAGACCAGGTTCTATGAGGAAAGGTTGAAGGAGCTGGGTATGTTTAGCCTGAAGAGGAGAAGACTGAGAGGGGATATGATAACCATCTTCAAGTACTTGAAGAGCTGCCATATAGAGGATGGTGCCGAGTTGTTTTCTGTTGCCCCAGAAGGTTGGACTAGAACCAACGGGTTAAAATTAAATCAGAAGAGTTTCCATCTAGACATTAGGAAGAATTTTCTAACAGTTGGAGCGGTTCCTCAGTGGAACAGGCTTCCTCGGGAGGTGGTAAGCTCCCCTGGAGGTTTTTAAGCAGAGGCTAGATGGCCATCTGTCAGCAAGGCTGACTCTATAAACTTAGGCAGTTCATGAGTGGGAGGGCATCTTGGCCATCTTCTGGGCACTGGGTGTGTGTGGGGGGAGGTAGTTGTGAATTCCCTGCATTGAGCAGGGGGTTGGACTAGATGACCCTGGTGGTCCCAACTCTATGATTCTATGATTCAAAGAGTCCAGTAGCACCTTAAAGACTAACAGCTAGTACCTGGAGGTTGGCAACCCTACCTGAAGAAAATGGCTGCTTTGTAGGGTTGCCAACCTCCAGGTGGTGGCTGGAGATCTCCCGCTATTACAACTGATCTCCAGGCGACAGAGATCAGTTCCCCTGGAGAAAATGGCTGCTTTGGCAACTGGACTCGATGGCATTGAAGTCCCTCCCCTCTCCAAACCCCGCCCTCCACAGGCTCCACCCCAAACCTCCAGGAATTTCCCACCCGGAGCTGGCAACCCTAAATTCCGTAAGCTTTCTACCTACCTTTGGATGCTGCCCAATGCAGCGGGGTCCGGTCATTCCAATCTGCATCTTTGCCATTCGGGTCACACTGCCCTTTCTTGAGGATCTCGTCCACTAAATCGCAATTGCCTGCTGCCACAGCCTGGTGAAGCTCTGTCATGCCTCTGCCTTTTCCCAGTCTCCTGAAGAAGACAAAAGAACTCCGTGCGGCTTGAGCAAAACACTTTTATCAAAAAGGGAGGTCGCTTTTAAGAGACAGGAAGAGAGAAAGAGCAAAAGCAAGACAGGGAAAGCTGCGATTAGTGACAGCCTATAAATGAAACTTTTACTTAGCGATCAGCCACAGGATGCAGTCCTACCAACTCTACCTTAGAAGTAACTCCGACGGGAATCAGTTTTCAGAGGAATGCAATTCCTAACATTGTTACTGCTACTGCTATACCACAAGCTGGAGTTTTAAGAACATAAGAAAAGCCCTGCTGCATCAGACCAAGGTCCATCAAGTCCAGCAGTCTGTTCACACAGGAGCCGACCAGGTGCCTCTAGGAAGCCCCCAAACAAGACGACTGCAGCAGCACCATCCTGCCTGTGTTCCACAGCACCTAAGATAATAGGCAAGCTTCTCTGATCCTGGAGAGAAGAGGCATGCATCATGACTAGTATCCATTTTAACTAGTAGCCATGAATGCCCCTCTCTCCTCCATGAACATGTCCACTCCCCTCTTAAAGCCTTCCAAGTTGGCAGCCATCACCACATCCTGGGGCAGGGAGTTCCACAATTTAACTATGCGTTGGGTGAAGAAATACTTCCTTTTATCTGTTTCGAATCTCTCACCCTCTCTCGGTGGCAAACGCATCTGCCAGCAGGCAAGAAAATCCCAAGTCTGTTGTTATAGACTTACTATGGAAACTGACCCCTCCCTTCTTAAAGCTACAGACTCATTGTGGAGCAGGCTGAAAATAGATGTATTCAGCAGACATTAGAAACATGCCGCCAAACGTCATGCACATCTGGAATCCTGGCACGTCTCTCGACCTCCTACCAATGGACAAAATCTTTGGTATAATCTTCTGTATAAAAAGATTTGAGAAGAGTGGGGTGAGGGAGCAATCTGCCTAGAATTGACAAAAAGAAACTGTATTGAGGGAGCCCCTGTGCAAAAGAAGAGTTACAGTGGGGAGGAGGGTTGCCAGATCCAGGTTAGGAAATCCTGGAGATTTGGGGGTGGAGCCTGGGGAGGACAGGGAACTCAGTGGGGTACGGTGCCCTAGAGCCCACCCTCCAAAGCATCCATTTTCTCAGGGGGACTGATCTCTGTAGTTTGGAGACGCGCTGTAATTCTGGGGGATCCCCAGGTCCCACCTGGGGGCTGGGATCCCTAAGTTATAGATTGTATGAAACAGAAACCCTTTTGAAATAGGGTAACGTTCTTTTGATCGCAGCATACTGACAGAGGGTGGAGGATCACCTGAACCGAAGGCTGGCAACCTCGAGGTGGCGGCTGGAGATCTCTCTCTATTACAACTCATCTCCAGGCGATAGAAATCCATTGTCATTCTAAAGTTGACATTTTCTCCAGGTGAACTGATTTCTATCTGATGGATTATTAGGCCCATGGAATCATGATTGTGGTTAGAAAGAGTCAGGTCAGAGCACGCAATAAAACAGAGTCAAAGACTTTCTCTTAATCAAACAATAATCCTTTACTTTTCTAAACAGGGTAGGTTACATGGGATGAAAACAAATAACAATCTTTACTATCTAGTTCCCTATAAAACTTGCTAGGGATTCTAGCAGGTACTATGGCTTAAATCTCTTTGTTTGTGTCCCAGCTCAAGAGAGCTGAAACAAGCATCTTGCATCTGTGAGATTCAAACTGCTAAAGACACCTGCCCTAAACTTTTACTGCCTTAACAAAGGAACAGGGCAATAAAGACATGATCCGGCCACATTGCATCGTGAGAGACAGGAGGGCTCCTAGCTTGCGCGCCAGCCCCAATCCAGCCAGTGTGCATGGGGGGGGGAGGAAAGAAGGCCCCTAGATTGCGTGCCGGCCATGATCTGGCCACAGTGCATCGAGAGAGAGGAGGGAGATAAGAGCAGGCTGGCCGCCCCTCTTCAGAAGAGTGATAGGAGGGAGTTTTGCCTTGGGTTTTCCGCTCTCAGGATGCACATTTTTCCCATCCGATTTCTCAAAAATCCCCCCTCCCCTCTGGGGTAGAGGGGCCAACAGCCCCTTCCCTTGAACATCCCCCCCACGGGTCCAGCTGCCCTAGACCGAGCTGCCACCACCACCATCCCCAGCGACGAGGAGCACATGGCGTGGCCCCACCGGCCTCCCCCTGGAGCTGTCCGTCCGATGTCCCCCTGAGCTTGGAGGTGTGGGCCCAGCTCCAATGCCCATCCTGGGCGAGGGGCGGGGAAGGCGTGCCGCCTGCCCGCCCGCCAGCCTCCGGGACGGAGGGAGAGAAGTGCCAGGACTCTAGGCAGGCAGGCAGGCAGGCAGGCAGCAAAAGGGGCAATATTCTTGTCCGAGCGCGAAACTCCCCCAGCCAATCACCGTTCTTGGGGCAGGAGAAAGGAGACGTCCCGGGGAGCGAAGCAAACATTTTTTCATGGGCATCCGAGCAACAAAACGCGCTTCTACTAGAAAGTACGGCTCAGAAGTGGTTTGGTTTGCCACTGACATAACTCGGCTTTTATACCTCTA
Source organism: Euleptes europaea (assembly GCF_029931775.1). NCBI lineage: Eukaryota > Metazoa > Chordata > Lepidosauria > Squamata > Sphaerodactylidae > Euleptes > Euleptes europaea. The sequence goes on along the minus strand of NC_079321.1, from coordinate 11,002,867 downwards.
TCAGGGAAAAGCCAGATCTGCAGTGAATAACCAAAATTTGACTCCGAAGCAAATCAGCGTCGAAACAGCAGCAAACCTCCGTGAAAAATTCCCCTGTGACTTTAGGCACGTTTGCAATGGCGAATTGCTAACCAATAGAATATTGACATCTGTTATTACATCATCATCTTGAGACTAAATTCAAGATGATATAAAGATGAGACTAAACTCAAGATGATATAAACAAATTAACCCTTTAACTGCCTTGACAGAAATGGAACTCGCATTGAATCCCCAACACTATCGCATGGAGAAAGTGACAGCTTTAGAAGGAGGACTCTTTAGCCCCTCCCCTCTAGGGTCACCAATGTCCAGGTGGTGGATGGAGATCTCCTGAGATTCCAACTGATGTCCAGGAGATAGAGATCGGTTCACCTGGAGAAAATGGCTGCTTTGGAAGGAGGACTCTACGGCATAACTCTCCATTGAAGTCCCTCCCCTCCCCAAACCCTGCCCTCCTCAGGCTCTACCCCTAAAATCTCCAGGGATTTTCCAACTCAGGGCTGGCAGCCCTATCTGAACCATAAGGAATGGTCTGCCGCCTTCTGCATTCCTCCCAAGTTCTGACATAAGTCATTTTTAGCTTGGGTAGCTCTCTTCAATGCACTCGGTTGGGGTGAATGGCTTGGACCATGAATGGTGGAACAGCCTCTGCCCATGTTCTGTTACCTTGCCTTGGCAGTCCTACCCGATATTCAGCCTTTGTTTTCTTTACCTCTGGAATCACTCATTACCTAGTTGGGTTTTTTTTAATGTGCTTATTTTCATTATATTATCATGCATCAAGCAATGTTAGGAAATTCCCCGGGTCAACAAAATTAACTATATTGTGTGTTATCAGCATTAATTGAGAACAACATTCTAGCCTTATAGGTTTTGAAGGAAGTATTTGTTTATTTACTTTATAACCCACTTGGCTTCCCATCATGGACCCAAAATAGCTTACGTTGTTTTCTCCTCCAATTTATCCTTACAATAACCCTGTGAGGTGGGTTAGGCTGGGAGTGTGTGATTGGCAGGGTTGCCAACTCCAGATTGGGAAATTACTGGATATTTGGGGATGGAGGCTGGAGAGGATGGGATTTGGAAAGGGGAGGAACTTCTGCTGGGTATAATGCCATCGGGTCCACCCTCCAAAAACAGCCATTTTCTCCAGGGGAGCTGATATCTGTAGATCGGGTGTAATTCCAGGAAGTCTCCAGGCCCCACCTGGAGATTGGAAACCCTCGTGACTGGCCAAGTGTTATCAATCACCCGTCCATGGCAGAGAGGGGATTTGAACCTGGGTCTCCCAGATCCTAGTCAGGTGCTCTAACCACTACACCGTGCTTTCTCTTATGTTCTTTGAAACATAAACATATTTTAAAAGCACCACTATTGATCAGGATGTTTCCATTCTTCTGATCTGAGAGGGCCTCAGGTTTTTATATATATAATATTTTATTTTTATTTTTTAAGGAGAAAAGGGGGTACAAAAGGAAAAAGGGGGAAATAGGAGCATCAGCATGCGGTTAAAAAGACAAGGATACGAAAACCAATCAAACAGATTACATTGCCATGCTACTCAATAATCAAAATAGTAGAGAGTAATTCTAGCATTTCTAATCATGTAGCTGAAAAATAATGACCTTATCAAGCAAATCAAACATACTTAGTTTTTCTACATTCAAAGTAGTTATCCAGGTATAAAATTAAATTTCATTTCACTACGGTTAATTAACATCTACTCTCTTATTTTGTTTAGTCAAGCTTGAATCTCAACGTATTGATAAAACGGTTTCCATTTTTCATAAAACTGCTCGTAATTTGTAGCACTGTTTATCATGTTAGTCATTTTTACTATAGTGGCATATTCCATTATTTTTTCTTTCCATTCTTCTATGTCCGGAAGAAGTGCTTGTTTCCATTTCCTCGCTAAAACTTTTCTGGCAGCCGTTGTAGCGTATTTGAATAGGTCTGTAAATTGCAAGGATAATTCTGATGGTATAACGCTTAGCAACACAGTCTCAGGGTCTAATGGGAATTTTTGTTGGAACATCTTTTGGAAATCCTGGCTTATGGCTTTCCAATACAACTGCAACTTCGGACAAGTCCACCAAACATGGAAATAAGAGCCAGCTGATGTTTATAAAGCTCTTAAAAAAAACAAAAAAAAACCACTTCTTGCATTCTCTCTTTGGACTATAAATACATTCAGCACTTTTCCTTCATCTGTGAAATAAGGGAGGGGGGAGGAAAGGCACACTCACAAGCCCTGGAAATAAGAACTCAGACAACTGGTCACACAACGGCTGTGACATCTGCATGACATCACAATGCTCCTGGCCGGGCTTGTAGCTTTTCCTGCTGAACTCAGCATCAATAGGGAATCAGTAAGAATGACGTATGGATAGGAATAGTGGGGTACTGTACTAGTGTACTTATATTTCAATGCTGCAATACGCTGCAGTTATGGTTAGCTGGCACAGACCGCTGCCAACATGACCGAAGAGAAAAAAGAGAAGCTGGGTGTCAAAACAAACAAGCGCCCATCAAAATCCAAAACCTCCAGCCAAAGGGCCAAAAAGACACTTTCTGCCACGGTGCTGTAAGTACTTTGGGGAAGTGGTAGGGATGCCAGCCTCCTAGGGTTGCCAGCCTGCAGGTAATAACTGGACATCTCCTGCTATTACAACTAATCTCCAGCCGATAGAGATCAGCTCACTTGGAGAAAATTGCCACTTCGGCAATTGGACTCTATGGCACTGAAGTCCCTCCCCTTCCCAAACCCTGCCCTCCTCAGGCTCCACCCCTAAAACCTCCCGGCGGCGGCGAAGAGGGAATCTGGCAACCCTACAGCCTCCACAGCTAGCCTACAGAGATCAGAACCCCAGGAGAAAATGGCTGCTTTGGAGGGTGGACTCTGTGGCTTTGTACCCCACTGAGGTCCCTGTCCTCCCCAGGCTCCATCCCCAATTCTCCTGGAGTTTCCCAACCTGGATCTGGCAACCCTAGTCCCCTATCGGGCCTGGCAACCCTAGGGAGAGGGCAGGACAGGGTCACTAGTCCTTGCGGGAGCTCTGTTCCCCCAGCTCATTCTGGCTTAGGGTTGCCAGGTCCCTCTTTGACATCAGCAAGAGGTTTTTGGGGCGGAGCCTGAGGAGGGAGGGGTTCAGGGAGGGACTTCAATGCCATAGAGTCCAATTGCCAAGGCAGCCATTTTCTCCAGGGGAACTGATCTCTGTCGGCTGGAGATCAGTTGTAATAGCAGGAGATCTCCAGCCACCACCTGGAGGTTGGTAATCCTAGACTTGGGAGGGCCAGGCAAGGGAAATGCAGATACTGGGGCAAACACAAGGGAGCACACCACTGCATCCTCACCAAAGGCGACCCTTTCACACACACTCACCACCACGATAGCCCAAGGGTGAAAGGCACCCATGTACCAAATGGGAAGCATACAGAAGGTCCCAGGTTCAATCCCCACCATCTCCAGTTAAAGGGACCAGGCAAGTAGGTGATGTGAAAGACCCCTGCCTGAGACCCTGGAGAGCCGCTGCTGGTCTGAGTAGTTGATACTGACTTTGATGGACCAAGGGTCTGATTCAGTGTAAGGCAGCTTCATGTGTTCATGTGTACAAGCACTGAGCTTCGTTCCTAGTAAGGGGGAAGTAAGGGGGAACCCCGCCCTCCTCAGGCTCCGCCCCAAAAACCTCCCGCCAGTGGCGAAGAGGGACCTGGCAACCTTAACCCATCTGGAAAGGAAAGATTTAAAAGATTCAGTGCACTGTGTGCCAGTTGCTCAAGCTGGGTAGCCAGAAACTGCCAGGAAAGCTGAGTAGGGTTGCCAGGTCTCTTTTTGCCACTGGCAGGAGGTTTTGGGGGTGGAGCCTAAGGAGGGCAAGGTTTGGGGAGGGGAGGGACTTCAATGCTATAGAGTCAATTGCTGAAGCGGTCATCTTCTCCAGGTGAACTGATCTCTATCGGCTGGAGATCAGTTGTAATAGCAGGAGATCTCCAGCTAGCACCAGTAGGTTGGCAATCCTAAAGCTGAGCAAAGTCTTCAACAGCTATTCTGTTTTAGAAGTTTTGGCTATCTTGAGCCCATTTGTCAGGGAGAAGTGCCGAGGTAAAATCCCGAAACAAACAAGTCTAGTTAGTGCTTGTTTTTGGTTCTGTCTTTAGCTTCTGGAATACATGTAGCTATGGTCTGCTATGTATTCCCATTGCGCCTGGGTTCTTTACTTGTTAGTGTGATTGCTAGTTACATAAATACTTTTTTTCCCCTTTTTAATTATCTTGGACTCTGCCTGGTAACTCACTCACCAGCCTGCCCATTTGTTCACTCTTAAATTTCAAAATGCTTTGGCAATCGGACTCTATGGCACTGAAGTCCCTCCCCTCCCTAAACTCGGCCTTCCTCAGGCTCCACCCCAAAAACCTCCCGCCGGTGGCAAAGAGGGACCTGGCAACCCTACCCAAGCCTCACCCTGGCCAGGATCAGAACCTTGGTGGGAAGTAGGGTTGCCAGGTCCCTCTTCACCACCAGCGGGAGGTTTTTGGGGCGGAGCCTGAGGAGGGCGGGGTTTGGGGAGAGGAGGGACTTCAATGCCATAGAGTCCAGTTGCCAAAGTGGCCCTTTTCTCCAGGGGAACTCATCTCTATCAACTGGAGATGAGTTGTAATAGCAGGAGATCTCCAGCTAGTACCTGGAGGTTGACAACCTTAGTGGGAGGGGTTGTGGGTGGTCCATCAAGGTCTCCTGTGCAGAGTAGGCTACAGGAGCAAGGAAATGTTGTGTCTGGGCTGGTGACATTTCCTACCCATGTATATGCATGGGAAAAGGGAACTCGACTGCAGATGGGGATTCGAACTCACAACTGCGGGCCTCCAGCTGCTTGAGCCACTGCCATCCTCGAGAACAAAGGGGCCAGCCGCTCCTTCCAAACTCTCAGGTCATTAACGGATGGTCGCTTTAGCCTCCTTTATAACCCGTTTCAGCCAGGATCAAAGTAACCCGGGCTGGGGGAAACTGTACGCATTGCCTGGATTGATCAGGGATGAAACTGTGTGCTAATGGAGGCATGAGTATAGAAAAGCAGTCTCCCAAGTTCAAATCAAGTCCCACCCCTTTAAATGCTGCTCTGTAATTGGCTTACCCCGTGAGAGAAGATTTCCTTCCCCCCAGACTCAACTGCCGCATAAAAAAGCATTTTAAGTACAAAAAACAAAAAACGGAGCAATCTGAAAGAAGGGGGGTGGGAAATCCAAGCCTCGTTTTAAAAAAGCCTTTCTTTTGCTCAGAAAGAGCTCCAAGGTAGCAGGAAGCACTTGAATCCCTGCCTCTTTACACACTGCTTTGTGATTGGCTGTGAGAGAAGCCCATCTTCTGTGCTTCCCCTGTTTGGCTGCCTTGAAGAAGGGTTTGGAAAAGGGTGGGGCAAAGCTCAACCCGAGAAAGGTGTACGCTCACTCTGTGGCTCTGGAATGAGCCAGGAAGAACGGTTTGACTCGGTCCAGAAGAGGAATGGGAAAAGCCGGGTTCATTTTGCGTTTAAACAGGGTTGAGCAGACAAGGAATGAGGTAACGTGCATTTACAAAAATTTGATCCTGGCTAAAACGGGGAATAAAGGAGGCTAAAGAGACAATGCGTTAATAACCTCAGTCATTCAGGTTTTTGCAGTTGTTCATCTACAGCTGTATGGCTTGCAGGTGCATTTTGGACCTGGAGGAGAACCTCTCTGGAAGTCAGCTGGAGTTGGTGCCATACGATGTACAGAAGTGGCTGATTGGCACCTTCACGAATAAGACTGAAGTGTGCAAAATTAAACATGATGATAATGCAAAACCCCGGCTTATCACGCAAGCCGTTGAAAGCAGCACTCATGTCATAAGGTAAGCATGACTTTTTTAGCAGCTAGTCACCGAGACATCTCTCACATCATGACTGGAAGAATTTAAAGTGATCCTAACTTATCTTTCCAGTATGGTGTGATGGTTAAGGGTGGTGGACTCTAATTTGGAGAACCGGTTTGGTTCCCCCACTCCTACATGTGAAGCCTGCTGGGTGACCTTGGGCAAGTCACAGTTCTCTCTGAACTCACTCAGCCCCACCTACCTCACAAGGTGCCTGTTGTGGGGAGGGGAAGGGAAGAGAATGTAAGCTGGTTTGAGACACCTTAAAGGCAAAGAAAATCGTGTATAAAAACTAACTTTTCTTCTTCTTTGAAATCTCAATATGTGTAAATCCATTTACTCAGAAGTCAGTCTCACATAGGGTGCCCAACCTCCAGGTGGGGGCTGGAGATCTCCCGGTATTACGATAGCTCTCCAGACTACAGAGCCCCTGGAGAAAATGGCTGCTTTGGAGGGTGGACTATATTGCTTTGTACCCTGCTGAGGCCCCTTTCCTCCCTGATCCCTAGGGTTGCCAACCTCCAGGTACTAGCTGCAGATCTCTTGCTATTGGAAGAATAAAGAGGGGAATAAAACCCAATCTGAAAACAGAAGCTGGGTACCCAAGGTTGAGTAGAAAGAATATATAGAGTAGAAAGAGTAGAGTAGAAAGGGGCCCCAGCTTGTCTACATGTAAAACATGGTTAAATGTGTGCAGGCTTAACATGGGTTTTAATTAACCACTGATGAAGGCCCAATAGGCCGAAACGTCTTTGCTTTGTGGTTACGGATATCAACCCTAGGAAATGCCATTGTGCTATTTTAATGTTTTTAAACATTTTTAACCTTTCCATAGCGCTTCGAATAAATTATATTTTCAGTATTTATATACATACATATATATATTCAGATCTCTTGCTATTACAATTGATCTCCAGCCAATAGAGATCAGTGCACCTGGAGAAAATGGCTGCTTTGGCAATTGGACTCTACGGTATTGAAGTCCCTCCCCAAACCACACCCTCCTCAGGCTCCACCCAAAAAAACCCCGTCGGTGGCGAAGAGGGGCCTGGCAACCCTACTGATCCTTGCTCTCCCCAGGCTCCACCCCCAAAATCTCCAGGATTTCCCAACCCATAGTTGGCAACCTTACGTAGCTATGTCTAGAACTGCAGCCTCAGTCACCACTGCACATACATACACACAGTAGGAAGAACTGAGCACAAACCATTTCTGATTTGCATATTACAGAAAAATCTGATTTCCTTATTAGAAAGGGCTCATCCATTCCCTTATAATCATGCATAATTTCCAGACTGCAGTCAACACAGAGGGCGGGACCATAACCCAGAGGCAGAGCATCAGCCAGGTTCCATTTGAAACTTTCCTAAGATCTGGGTTGCTAACCTACAGGAGGAAGTTGGATATCTCTGGAGTTACAACTTATCTCCAGACTACAGAGATCAGTTCCTCTAGAGAAAATGGCTGATTTTAGGGTTGTGCGTATTGATAAACCCGAACCGAAAATAAACCCGACATTCGCCATTTCAGTAAATTTTGGGTTTCAGGTTTACCAAATGCCAAAACCTGGGGATAAAGCTAAAGCCGAATAGGTGCTTCTCGAAAAAGCCAAATAGATATTCCGCTTTTCGGGTTTGGCTATTCACCTTTGCTCAGAGGCATGACTCTGTGCTCTTTTGGGGGGGGGCTGGTTTTGTTAGGGCCCCATAGTTGGAGCCTTTTTGAGATAGGGTTATTTAAAAGACAGGGCTCACCTAGTCCCGTCCGGAGGGATATACCCTCCAACTAACAGAGCCAGCTTCAACAGCCACCCACCAGACTTCCGAAGTCATGACCTATCTGAAGGAGATTCCTTCATCCACATGGATGAGCAATCTCCTTCAGATAGGTCATGACTAGCTGGCTCCGATATCACCACCACCACCCCATGAAAACCTTCCCAAAAGAAGGTTGCCCTGAGTAGAGGCTTCGTTTCCCCACACTGTGACCATCTCTTGGCATCAGATTTTTCATGGCCACAATAAAGGACTGCTTACAGGATGTCATATTTCTCTTGAATTTAAGCCTTTTTTCCTCATGCAAAATGGACATCATGCACAGTGACCCAGACACGAAGGCAGCCCCCAGACTTTGAGGTGCCAGCCAGGCAATCGGCTCTTTCTGTCAGTCCTCGGCAATGCTGAACTTTTGAAGCTGAAAAACAATGGACAGCTTGGCTCACAAATGCCCGGAGGATGGCAGCAACCCCTTTGCCGGCCCATAAAATTGGATCCCCTGTCCCAAAGTTCTCCAAACTTTAGTGACCGTCTAAGGAGAGTCCCTTGCAGCCACACGGCAAATTTGGGGACTCTACCTTCAGGAGCTTTGACAAAAATCCCCATAGACTATAATGGACCTGAATTTTTCAGGAAACCTGAAAATAAGCCGAAAACAGAAATTTACCGGTATGGGTATTCTGATTGTTTCAGATTTACCAAAAAAATTTGGGCCCATTAAACCCGAACCCAAAATTTATCGGAAAATATATTTATTTTTTTTGCCCAACCCTAGCTTCTTTGGAAGGGATACCCTGCTGAAAGCCTCCAGTCTTCAAACCCCAACCTCCCCAGGCACCACCCAAAAATCTCCAGGAATTTCCAACCTGGTGTTGGCAACCCTAATAAGGCATCTGTAGTCCTAAGTAAGGTCCGCTAGGAAAGCATGCATATGTTTGTCACCTTCCAAGTGAAAAGGAGCTGACATGCATACAATTTCATTTCTTCTTCTAGGCGGTTCCGTACAAGTACCAGTTCAGCTGGCATCGCGTATCCTGAAGAAGTGATAGCAGCTTTTCAGGTGAAATCGTTTCATTTTGGTAAAACAACAATGTCCATCCTAAGTGGAAGTCTATCCAGTTATTTAGAGGACTAACAACACTCCAGTTTGCCTATATATAAAAAAGAAGAAAAAACTACATGAAAAATTAAAATGTTCTATTTCATTACCAGCTAAGATAGAGGCAAGAAAAGGTTGTCCCAATCAGAACTAAAACTATAATGCAGATTCACTGATTATTTACACCTTGGTTATTGCTTTATTATGCATGGGAATTGTTATTATTATATGTCATATAGAAAATGATGCTCACAGGTGGAAGTAGAAAGAAAGGTGGAAAAAGCCCCCACAAAAGTAGCCTTGTGTTCAGGCTGGAAATCTGATGCTGCAACTCCTTCTTTAAAAACAATCACCACCAATCAGGACATTAAAAAAAGTACAAGAAAACACTGGAATGTACCTGCCTAGCAAAGGCGTCATTTAGATTCTCCATTAAAACTGAGCGAATAAAGCATTACATTTTCAAGATGGGACTAAAAAATAGCAGGTGATATGAGGGTTCTAAGACAAAGCTATGACTTTAACCTGTATTCAAGCACCTTTTGCTACAGTGAGACCTTGTATGACCTTAGGCAGTTCATGAGAGGCAGTTTATGAGAGGGAGGGCATCTTGGCCATCTTATAGGCATGGAGTAGGGGTCACTGGGTGTGTGTGGGGGAGGTAGTTGTGAAATTCCTCCATTGGGCAGGGGGTTGGACTAGATGACCCTGGTGACCCCTTCCAAGTCTATGATTCTATTAATCGATTTTATGATTCTAAGAACATGTATGCCCTACAGCTTGGTAAGTGCACCCTGTACCAAAGATTCAGGCGAAATCAACTCATGGTTCTGTGCATAATCTGCAAAAGTATATAATTACCATATTTGTAATCAGCATTATGTCTTTGAAGATGACCCTCCTCCAATGTTATACACAAAAAAATTTTATTGTTATTACTGGACATAACAGTAACGTGTTTGTGAATTTAGTATGAACCTTTTTTATGGTAGCCTTGGAAAAAACCTAGTCTTGCATTTGAATGAATACTGTATTATAAAAAAGAAAAAACGGAGTGAATAAATCATGGCACTCCCAAACCAATTTGCTAAAGCTAACACAGAAGTAACCACAGTGAATTGCGATGAAAGATGCAATCCCAAATTACCCATATTTGCAACTTAGCGGAGAGCCAGGCAATCTAATTATTTTTGCCACCAAGTCACAGATGACATGGGGTTTTCAAGGCAAGAGATGGGTCAGAGGTGGTTTGCCATTGCCTGCCTCTGCATAGCGACCCGGGACTTCCCTTGGTGGTCTCCCATCCAAGAAGAAGAAGAAGAAAAGTTGGTTTTTATATGCCAACTTTCTCTACCACTTAAGGCAGAATCAAACCGGCTTACAATCACCTTCCTTCCCCCTCCCCCAACAAACACCCTGTGAGGTAGGTGGGGCTGAGAGAGCTCTAAGAGAGCTGTGACTAGCCCAAGGTCACCCAGCTGGCTTCATGTGTTGGAGTGGGGAAACCAACTCGGTTCACCTGATTAGCCTTCGCTGCTCATGTGTAGGAGTGGAGAATCAAACCTGGTTCTCCAGATTAGAATTCATCACTCCAAACCACTGCTCTTAACCACTACACGACCACGCTGGCTCTCCAAGTACTAACTTGAGCCGACCCGGCTTAGCTTCTGAGATCTGATAAGATCCCCCAGGGTTGCTTTTCTTTGACGTCTGCTTGTGCAGAATCCTTCACTGCTGGAGACTTTCGCTTTCAGTCATGCCGTCTTTCAGTTATGCAGCCCTTGGTCCTATTGTTATCAGTATGACAAACGGATGCAACTCCTAGCCATTTTCCTGCTTCACTTTCCCAGTGAGCAGGGTCCCCTTTCTAATCTGTAGGACACCTGGTCCTTCAGTCCCGTAAGGGCCGTAATTTCTGACCTTTGGGCACCTCTGCTGCACCAGTTCGTCTCCCTTTTATGCACCTATATAAGCTCATCACTGCTTTCCTTCTGTCTTTTGAACTTGGAGGAAAACTACCTGTAGCTACAGCTGTGCCCTGACACAGATGTTTAGGGTTGCCAGGTCCCTCTTCACCACTGGCGGCAGGTTTTTGGGGTGCAGCCTGAGGAGGGCGGGGTTTGGGGAGGGACTTCAATGCCATAGAGTCCAATGGCCAAAGCGGCCATTTTCTCCAGGGGAACTGGTCTCTATCGACTGGAGATCAGTTGTAATAGCAGGAGATCTTCAGCTAGTACCTGGAAGTTAGTAATAAACAAGAATACCTATGCTGAAAAAGTAAAGGTTATAGAGAACACACAGCAGTAGGCTCTATTATGGAAAACAATATCATCAAAAACGATCGCTTATTTTTAAATATATAATCACAGCTAGTACGTTGGCATTACATTCATGCCAATACACTGTAAATCCTAACTGGAAAGAACACTAACCTAAGCAAAGAAGCTAAACAGGAAAGCGATCCTAAACAAAGGAGCATATGCTATACAGTAGAAGATGCACAAAAAAGATGCACAAAGTTCCAAGCATTTTTTGTGCATACGCTCCTTTGTTTAGGATTGCTGTCCTGGGCCATGTCCGCACTGCGCGTTTGCGGCTCTGAATTTTGCGGGCTTTCCTTGCATGTTCCCACTTCAACTTACCCGAAGGATTCCGAGGACATCTCCAGAGCGCAATTTCGCCATGTTAAGCGCATCCGCTTATATGGCGAATTAAAAAAATAACACGTCCTCCACACCTGGTGCCTGAAAATGGGAACATGCAATGCGTGTTCGATCCACTTCCTGCTGCCAGCCAACCCCCGCACTCCCCTCGCCTCCCTTACTAACGCTGGACCAATCGCCGTCCTTGCTTGGAGCGCCGACTGGGCATGCATGGGAGCGTGCCGGTCTGGGCTTTTCAAATGCAGCAGAGAAAGGCAGAGCGGTGGGAACAGAAATTTAGAGTCGTCTTGGATTCTTTTGTACTGGGCGCGTGTAAATAGCGAGGTAAGTTTCTAGTGCGTTCACGGGCCTGTTTAGCTTTTTGGCTTAGGTTGGTGTTCTTTCCCGTTAGGATTTACAGTGTATTGGCATGAATGTAATGCCAACGTACTAGTTGTGATTATATATTAAAAAATAAGCTATCGTTTTTGATGATATTGTTTTCCATAATAGAGCCTCGTGCTGTGTGTTCTCTATAGTACCTGGAAGTTGGCAACCTTACAGATGCTCCAGGTTAGCTCGGTCTCGTCATGTCTCAGAAGCTAAGCAGGGTCGGCCCTGGTTAGTGCTTGTATGGGAGACCTCCAAGGAAGTTCAGAGGCGGGCGATGGCAAACCCACCTCTGAATGTCTCTTGCCTTGAAAACCCTACGGCGTTGAGTGAGGGGCGACTAGACGACACCTTCCCACTTCCAGCTACAGGAGTGCCCTCTGGTGGGCTAGGAGCGCTGCTGCAGTTGCCTTTGGGAAGGGGGGACATTGCATCTGGATTTCCACTGCAATCCGTCAGAGCGAAACCCTTCACCAAAAGAGGGGGAAGAGAATTAGAACCCCCAAAACAGGAGCAAAAGCTTCTGAACATTTAGCAGATCCGACACACAGTATTTTGACTTATCCTTTTAGGAGCTAAATGCATATAATTTTGAGGGAAATGTTGCAATACAGGGAACCCTTTTTCTCACGAGGGGAAAAGCTATGACTAAAAGGTTACTAGTTGCTTAGCTGATCTTGAATGCAAGGCTGGTGGTCCTCACTGGAGGTGGTCTCTTTTCCTCTCCTGTTCCTGGGTTGCCAGCTCCGGGCTGGGAAATTCCTGGAGAATTTTGGGGCGGAGCCTGAGGAGGGCGGGGTTTGGGGAGGGGAGGGGCTTCAATGCCAGGGGGTCCAATTGCCAAAGTGGCCATTTTCTCCTGGTAAACTGATCTCCTACCAGCTGGAGATCAGTTGTAATAGCAGGAGATCTCCAGCTACCACCTGAAGGTGGGCAACCTTAGTTCCTGAGGAGGGGGCATCAAGTAGGGCACGCCCCGCCAGGTCGGCCGCATGAGTTGTGCCCAGCTTGCCTCCTTTCTCCCTCCCTCCTGCCAAGTAATGGTTGCCACAGCAAGTTAAGGCGATGCAGGGTGCTGTCCAAGTTTCTAGAGCGATCTTGTGCTCTGGTTCTTTCAGGCTGCCCGAAATCCATCTAAAATTTCTCCAGAGGCCTTCACCAATGAACAGAAGGGTGTGAGAATAAGCCTGACACATCAGAGACAATGGTCCGTCTAGTCTAGCATCCTGTTTCCCACAATGGCTAGCCAGCTGCCCTGGCACGCCCAAAAACACAGACACAGAAGTAGGGTTGCCAACCTCCAGGTGGGGCCTGGAGCTCTCCTGGAATTATAAGGGATCTCCAGGCTACAGAGAGCAGCTCTCCTGGAGCAAGTGGCTGTGTGGAAGGGTGGACTTTACGGCATTATAACCCCCAAAGGTCCTTCCCTTCCCTAAACCATGCCTTTACCAGGCTCCACCCTCAAACCTCCAGGTATTTTCTAACCTGGAGTTGGCAACCCTGCACAGAAGTTCTAACAGCCATTGATGTACCTTGCCTTCATGAATTTGTCTAATCACCCTTCACAGCCATCTAAATGAGCGGCTGTCCCTACTTTCTGTAGCAGTGAGTTCCATAGGTTACTCATGAGTTGTGTAAAGAAATACCGCCTTCTGTTCTGAATATACTGCCCACCATCTTCAAAGTTCTAGCATTTGGGGAAAGGGAAAGGGAAAAAAATCCTTTTTTCCCATTTTTCTCCAAGGTATGCATAATTTTATGTCTTTATCTTGTTGTCCAGCCCCCGGTTACCATTTCCTAAAGTAAAAAGCCACAAACTGTTCACTGTTTCCTCGTAGGGAAGAGGCTCCAGTCCTATGATCATTTTAGCCAGTCATTTATGCACCAGTTCTAGCTCCACGATATCCTTTTTGAGATACGGCGGCCAGAACTGTACACAGTATGCCAAATGCAGCTGCATCACAGATCACTAGGATTGCCAGGTCCTTCATCTCCTCCGGCGGGAGGCTGTAGTGTGAAAGCGTGCGTGCGCGTGCGTGCGCCGACACACGCACGTCACTTCCGGTTTAGAACCAGAAGTGCTGCCTCGCAAGGGGGCTTATACCTCTACGTTTGAATGGTAAAGCAGCCCTTTACCACTCAAACGAAGAGGTATAAGGCCCCTCGCAAGGCGGAACTTCCAGTTCTAAACCGGAAGTGACGCGAGTGGTATGCACGTGCATGTGCACCTTTGCCCACCGACCCTCAGATGCTCAGCGGGCAGAGGGAGCAATTGCCGGGGGTTTGCCTGCCACCAGCGGGCACCTGGCAACCCTACAGATCACGTGAGGGTATTGTTTTACTTTTTAAAAATTAAAAGAGTTGGTATTTATATTTCTCTTATTGTCTGGGGATGTAGTTTAAGAAAAGGAGTTTGCTTGGTGCAATGTTTTGAGAGTCAGACTTGGATCTGGGAGGCCCAAGTTCAAATCCACACTCCGCCACGATACTGACAGGCCACTGACATGCTCCCAGCCTAACCTACCTCGCAGGGGTGTGATGAGGAAGAAGAAGAGTAGGTTTTTATACCCTGCTTTTCTCTACCGTAAGGAGTCTCAAACCAGTTTACAATCACCTTCCCTTTGGCCTTTTATGCATGGCTGTTTCCCTTGCCGTCACCCCTCCGATGACTTCGGGTCTTTGCGTTCATCATGCATGCCGTTTCCAACCATCAGAGGTCGCCTCGCTCTCCCCCTGCATTTCCCTGTGTTTTGCCTGCATTTCCAAATTGGAGATAAAACAGGTCCCTGAAAAAGTGGGGAAAACGGGGGGAAAGGCAGGGGGAGAGCGAGGCAACCTCTGACCGTCAGAAACGGCATGCAGAATCAACACAAAGACCCGAAGTTGTCAGAGGGGTGACGGCGAGGGAAACAGCCATGCATAAAAGGCCTCCCTCTCGCCACAACAGGCACCTTGTGAGGTAGGTGGGGCTGAGAGAGTTCTGAGAGAACTGTGACTGGCCCAAGGTCACCCAGCAGGCTTCGTGTGGAAGAGTGGGGAATCGTACCCGGTTCTCCAGAATAGAGTCTGCCGCTGATGTGGAGGACTGGGGGATCGAACCTGGTTCTCCAGATTAGAGTCCACCGCTCTTAATCACTACACCTCAATGGGAGAAGGGAAAAAACCCACAGGCTGCCCTGAGCTCCCCAGAAGAACAGCAGGATAAAATGTTCTAGACAGATAGAAGAAACAGAGGTGTCTGTTTTGCTGTTTTATTTTGTTTTTCTATCATCAACAGGATGTCGATAAGTGGTCTTTCAATGTGTTTGTCTTAAACGAAGTTAGTCTCGGATACAGCTTAAAATATATGATGTGTGAAATGTTCAACAAATACGACCTTCTAACCCGTTTTCAGGTCAGGACCTTTTCCTGTTATGGTGGGGGAGGGAGTATAGAAATTCTATAAAATAGAATGGAAATGAGTTTCAGATCCCATATTCTTGAGTAAACGGTGACTTCTGATAAGACCATGTCTAAAATATGTGTGCCCTGACCTGGATGGCCCAGGCTAGCCTGATCTTGTCAGATCTCAGAAGCTAAGCAGGGTCAGCCCTGGTTAGTATTTGGATGGGAGACCACCAAGGAATACTAGGGTTGTTGTGCAGAGGAAGGCACTGGCAAACCACCTCTGTTAGTCTCTTGCCATGAAAACCCCAAAAAGGGGTCGCCATAAGTCGGCTGCGACTTGACGGCACTTTACACACACACAAGACATGTGTGGCAAAGCATAGGGTTGCTAACTCTGAGTTTGGAAGTACCTGGTGATTTGAGGGTAGCGTTGCCAGGTCCCTCTTCACCACCGGCGGGAGATTTTGGGGTCGGAGCCTGAGGAGGGCGGGGTCTGGGGAGGGGAGGGACTTCAATGCCCTAGAGTCCGATTGCCAAAGTGGCCATTTTCTCCAGGTGAACTAAACTCTGTTGGCCGGAGATCAGTTATAATAGCAGGAGATCTCAAGCTAGTACCTGGAGGTTACCCCAAATACAAAAAAAGACTATGCTGCAATAGTTGGCTAAACAAACTAGGGAGGCATGGATTAATTATTGTAGAGATGAACTTAAATGTGATATTAACAAATGTATTTTGATCTAATTCAGAACGGATGTATTGGGCATTGACGGTTTTGTTATAATTGAATTAGAAAAACAAAACAAAGAGAAAAAAATGTTAATTAAAGGATCAGAGGAGGGGAGAGGGGAAGTCAAAGAATTAGACTTTTTACAATATGTAATAAAATGTATAATGATTGTATGGAAAAATAAAAAATCTTTAAAAAAAAAAAACTAGTCCTGTGCAACCAGCGCTGACGTAAGCAGGCAGCCGGGTAGAGATGAAAAACACCTCATGTATCTCAGTCGAGAAGAAGGGTGCAGTGATGATTCATACGAAGATGGTCCGAGGGGGTAGATAATGGATCCAGGGATCCAAGCAAAGGAACGTGTGATCTAGATATATTTCACCACGTTTCGCTTCCGGGCTTCATCAGCCTATAGTATAATAATCAATCAATACATCAAGGACATAGTAGACCCATCCATACACCTCTTCGGATTCTGAACACTCATTGCGCAAGGCTCAGGGATTTCCCTGGCGTCTGTGTGACTCTTCATTTTGGCTGACCCCTTTATTTTTCTATTCTTGGGGGTTTGATAGATTATTGCACATACTTGCAATCCCCTAGAGTTGCCAACCTCCAGGTACTAGCTGGAGATCTCCTGCTATTACAACTGATCTCCAGCCAACAGAGATCAGTTCACCTGGAGAAAATGGCCGCTTTGGCAATTGGACTCTATGGCATTGAAGTCCCTCCCGTCCTCAAACCCTGCCCTCCTCAGGCTGCACCCCAAAAACCTCCCACCAGTGGTGAAGAGGGACCTGGTAACCCTAAACCCCTCTCTGTTTATCTCTTGTCTTAAAAACCCCAGGGGTCACTATAAGTCAGCTGCAACTTGGCAGCACTTTCCACCACCACCATGCCCATGTTCACACTTAAGAACTAGGGTTGCCAACCTCTATGTGCTAGCTGTTAAATCTCCTGCTATTACAACTGATCTCCAGCCAATAGAGATCAGTTCCCCTGGAGAAAATGGCTGGTTTGGCAATTGGACTCTAGGGCATTGAAGTCCCTCCCCTCTCCAAACCCTGCCCTCCTCAGGCTCCACCCCCAAAATCTCCAGGTATTTCCCAACCCGGAGCGGGCAACCCTAGCCAAAAGCCATGTCAGGCAAGGACTCTGCAAGGGGTATTGAGCAAGACTGAGCGGAAAAGGCGGCTGAATCCACCCCAACAATTCCTTGCAGCATTCTGACCGCATCATTTGGATAGAAACAGAAGAAAAAGAACGCTAATAAGGAACTTTTCTGAATGACTTGCTTCTATGGTTGCCAGGTCCCCCCAGCCACCAGCAGACCCAGATTGAGAAACTCAGGGAGATTTGGGGATGGAGCCTGGGGAGGACAGGGACCTCCATTGGGTACAATGCCGTAGAGTCCACCCTCCAAAGCATCCCTTTTTCTCCAGGGGAACTGATCTCTGTAATCTGGAGACGAGCTGTAATTCCAAGGGGGTCCCCAGGTCCCACCTGGAGGCTGGCATCCCTAGTATGATTTGAGTGATGAAAGTAGGGTTGCCAGGTCCCCCCTGGCCGCTGGCGGAGGATGGGGGCTAGGGTTGCCAGATCCAGGTTGGGAAACTCCTGGAGGTTTGGGGATGGAGCCTGGGGAGGACTCCATGGGGTAGAATGCCACAGAGTCCACCCTCCAAAGCATCTATTTTCTTCAGAGGAACTGATCTCTGTAGGGTGGAGACGAGCTGTAATTTCAGGGGGTCCCCAGTTCCTACCTGGAGGCTGGCATTCGTACTTGTTTCTGTGTACCTACCTAGGTAGGGGGGATCGATTGAACCTGAATCATTTTTTTTCCCCTACTCCCTTTCTACTGATGCACGTGAATGATAATTTCAGAGCTGTGTTTATCATGACACAGAGATGAGAATGAATTACGTTCTGCGCCGTTTGTCTTGCCAGCAGTTGTTACAGGCCTGTTGTTTATGTCTTCCCACAGATCCCTCTCACCACCTTAATTTCCTTTGCGGAAGCGCTAGAATTGGGCTATGCCAAATACCGTAATCCGTACCATAATGCAATCCATGCAGCAGATGTTACCCAAACGGTGCACAGCATCTTGCTCCATACTGGTATTATGGTAAGAAATGCCCCAAGAAAAGGCAACAATGTTTTGGAATATGGATAGTTTCAGAGGGTAGCTTTGTTGGTCCCCAGTAGAAGAGCTAGGTCGTTTATGCATGGGTACTTTCACTCACATTCACACACACACCGTCTGTCTCCATTGTTCCTTGGAGTTATGCATGAGTTTCCCCTCCATTAGAGATGACCTCACTGCCAACCCCCACAATGTCCGGGTCTTCCCATTCCTCTGTTGACCCAATTCTTCCTTCTCCCCTGAGCTCTGCCCTGGTGAAATCTCGCGTAAGGCAAGCGCAGGACACCAAAAGTTGTTCTGTCTCACAGCCAATTACAAAGCAGTGTGTAAAGAGGCAGGGATTCAAATACTTCCTGCTTCCTCTGACCTCTTTCTGAGCAGAAGAAAGGATTTTTAAAACCGAGGCTTGGATTTCTCCCCCCCCCCCTCCTTCTTTTCAGATTGCTCCGGTTTTTTTATTTATGTTCTTAAAATGCTTTTTTATGTGGTGATTGGGTTTGTGGGGGAGGGAACTTTTCTCTCACTACAGCCAATTACGAAGCAGCATTTCAAGGGGCGGGGATGCAAATACTTCTTGTTTTGAGCTTGGACACTGCAGGTGCATAGACTCTCAACAGGAAAGTGTGGGTCCAGTGAGTAACGAACCTCAGATAAAACTCCCATGCATAAATGACTTTTGATCCAAGTCCCGTAGCACCTTAGAGACCAAAAAGATTTTCAGGGTATGAGTTTTCAAGAGTCAAAGCTCTGACCCAGGGAGCTTTTATTCTCAAAAGGCTCATAACCCTTAATATTCTGTTGGTCTCTAAGGTGCTACTGGACTCAAATCTAGTTGGAATATTGAGACTTTTGTTTTGTAACCTGTCCGAACTGAGCTTCTTTTACACATCCTTTTTTGTGTAATATTTAGATTGCCCCTTAGTAGTCAAGTCAAGTCTATTAATACGGTCGACTGACCAATCACGTGCCAATACATCAAAATTTCCAGACACAGTAGTTTTGCACCGCAGAATCACAGACTGCCCATACATATAAAGATGTAAGGTCAATAAAAGCAACCCCTGGTTAAAATTATCACATTAAAATTGTAAAATATTCTAACAATCATTCTCTAATAAAGCGCAGAACTTGGCAATTTGGAGCGTAAGCTGAGGGTCTTCTCCTCACAGGAGCGTTCTTTGCCAAAAGCTCAACTGACTCATCAGGGAATTTACCAAGTAGGGGGGAAATAAGCTTTGATCTAACTTCATGGTAGAATGGGCAACGTATCAATGAATGGTTTCAATGTCCCTTCTCCACACGGACATAACCTCTCTGATCTAGGGATCTTCTTATATTTCCCTTCTTAAACAGCCGATGGTAGGGCCTGGCATCTGGCAAGGGGATTGCCACTTAGTAAGAGTTACTTGTTGTTTTTTCTAATTAATCACCTCAAAATAGATTTTGAAGTTCTCAGGATAGGCTTTATTACCAGGAGCTGGATAGCAGTGCAATCCTAAATGGAGTTACACCCTGTGATGGACAGCTAACTGCTGATGTGTTATACTCGTCTGGGAACCCTGATTGACATGGCGTTTTTAAAAAGAATTCCACTATTGACCTGGGAGAGTGGCAGCTGAGAGCGAGAAGTTGGCTGCTAGGGAGTGGAGAAGGAGGGTTTTGTAGGATCGAGGAGGATCCTGAGAGTGGAAAATGAAAACAGTAGTCATTCCCTGAGGAAAATTACTCCAAGGAAAAGGGGGTGATAGCTATCAAGTATTAAAGAAGGAAAATTGGAACCTGAGTGTATGTTCCTGCTGAGTGTATGTTCCTTCCACAGGCGTTAGAAATTTTGTGTCAAATAAGCTTATGGCTGTTTATCTAAAGAATGACAGCCAAGTGATCTCTCTCAAGAGTTACAAACACCTGTGGGTAGACCAAAACAGCTACATTATTAAGACAAACCATTGTATAGAGTTATGCAAAGTTTCCCTTGTTCCTGTTGCCTTTTCACCTACCAGGTTTGATCCTGAAACCTCCCTGACAGTCTGACTAGACCATTTCCTGATAATAGAAAAATAAAACAGTTCTTGTATTGAACATTGTGCCATATTCAGACATATACTAATGAAGGGTTTTTCTGTCCTCAGTTTCCTAGGCTGGGTCAGAATACATCTATATGCATTTTATACATCCAGGGGGTTGGGGAACCATCATACACCATTCCATTGAAGTTAATGGTCTTAGAAGGGAGTGACCCTTCTTAAGAACGCACTGTAAGCCAAGCCACAGTTACAAATATTTTCATTAGGACAAGGTTTATGAAAAGTTAGATGTATACCAAACGTGACTAGTGTTTCATTCTTCTCACCAGCACTGGTTAACTGACCTGGAGATATTAGCCATATTTTTCAGCACCTCAGTCCATGATTATGAGCATACCGGGACCACAAACAACTTCCATATCCAAACAAGGTGAGTCTCCCCAAACCCTGCCCTCCTCAGGCTCCACCACACAAACCTCCTGCCAGTGGCGAAGAGGGACCTGGCAGCCCTAGACACTAGTCCCCATACACCTCAGCTCAGGAATGGGCTGTAAAGCGACCATGCGTTTTTGCCCTATCACTACACGCTCTTGGGTATGAGAGGTTAACGTGACCTTTTTTGTTGTTGTTGGCCTTGACTCTAGGTCTGAGGTTGCATTGTTGTATAATGACACATCTGTCCTTGAAAACCATCACCTGAGCGCCGCTTACCAGCTCCTACAAAATCCAGAACTGAACATCCTGGAAAATTTAACCGAAGAGGAATGGAGGTGAGATGAAATAAGATACAGCAGTGTATATCCCATGACAGTTTTATTG
This sequence comes from Euleptes europaea, assembly GCF_029931775.1. Lineage (NCBI taxonomy): Eukaryota > Metazoa > Chordata > Lepidosauria > Squamata > Sphaerodactylidae > Euleptes > Euleptes europaea. The sequence continues at coordinate 10,981,925 of NC_079321.1, read as the reverse complement.
CACATCACTTGTATGATTGCCTATAGAGTGTAAGACTCGCCTTCGGAAAGCTACACAGGGGAACTTTGGTGATGATCGGGATGAAAAGTGCTGTCAAGTTGCACGCAACTTATGACAACCCTGTAGGGTTTTCATGGCAAGAGACTTCAGAGGTGGTTTGCCATTGCCTGCCTCTGCTTAGCAACCATGGACTTTCTCAGTGGTCTCCCATCCAAGTTCTAACCAGGGCCAACCCTGCTTAGCTACCGAGATCTGATGAGATCAGGCTAGCCTGGGCCCATCCAGGACAGGGCAAGAGATGAACAGAGGAGGTTTGCTATTGCCTGCCTCTGGGTAGCAACCCTGGTATTTCTTGGTGGTTTCTCATCCAAGTGCTAACCAGGGCTGACTCTGTGTAGCATCCAAGATCTGATAAGATCTAGCTAGCCTGGGCCCTTCCAGGTAGGGTAGCCAGGTCCCTCTTCGCCATTGGTGGGAGGTTTTGGGGCAGAGCCTGAGAAGGATGGGGTTTGGGGAGGGGAGGGACTTCAATGCCATAGAGTCTAATTGCCCAATCTGCCATTTCCTCCAGGTGAACTGATCTCTATTGGCCAGAGATCAGTTGTAATAGCAGGAGATCTCCAGCTAGTACTTGGAGATTGGCAACCCTACATCCAGGTCAGAGCAGGAGAGCTTTAGTGAAGGGGATTTTACGTAAATGACTAACATCGGTACTTGTGGGCGGGTACTGACGTTATAACTTTTGCATACTTATTCTTAAGGCTGACTGGAATTAGATGCTTCCACCATTCTTCCTATACATAAACTATATATGAGTGAAAGGCATACAAGAGTGCATGGCTTATAGCAAAAAAAAGGAGCTCAGTTTATAAATTAAAAGAAGCCATTGGAAGTGGGTGGGAACTGACAGACAATAATCTGTTGTTAACCATTGCTCTTTCAATTGATAGATATATATAAGAAAGGGACAGTTTCCTCCAATTCTGTAGGCACGGCTGCCTCAAGGCTGTTCTAAATTGCTCTGGGATGAATCCAACCACCATCCAAGAAGCATTCCTCCAACTTAAAGGGCTCTTCCTCCAATGAAAGGCCACTTAAATCAGAGGAATTTAGGATTGAGATGGGCATCAAACTTTGCTCAGTAGAGTAGCAGGACAGGGTAGGATCCATCCCAATGGCTAATCATGGCTGTATGGAAACTGTGAATTGGTTGGATCATTGGACATATCTGGTATTCTGAAAGTGTTTTTTGTTTTGTTTTTAAATTTTAAAAGTTTATTGTCCCACGTCCCCGGCATATACTCAAGGCAGGAATGTTTTTTTTTTTCATCATGAAACTCTTCCTTTTAAAAAATGAAGAAATAGAAAGGAACGCTCTTCTGGATTTTAAATTTGTGTCACGTCCTTTTCTTTGTCTCGTCAAAAGAGCCAGCGTGGTATATGGTTAAGAGCGGTGGTTAGGAGTGGTGGATTCCCCACTCCTCCCCATGAGTGGCGGACTCTAATCTGGTGAACGGGATTTGTTTCCCCACTCCTCCTCATGAAGCCAGCTGGGTGACCTTGGGCTAGTCACACTCTCTCGGCCCCACCTACCTCACAGGGTGTCTGTTGCGGGGAGGGGAAGGGAAGGTGATTGTCAGCCGGTTTGATTCTGCCTTAAGTGGTAGGGAAAGTCAGCATATAAAAACCAACTCTTCTTCTTTGGTTCTTGTAAATTATCAGGGCTGTGTGACCGTGGTCTTGGTATTTTCTTTCCTGACGTTTCGCCAGCAGCTGTGGCAGGCATCTTCAGAGGAGTAACACTGAAGGACAGTGTCTCTCAGTGTCAAGTGTGTAGGAAGAGTAATATATAGTCAGAAAGGGGTTGGGTTTAAGCTGAATCATTGTCCTGCAAAAAGTATCAAAGGTAATGTGCTCAGAGACCCGTGAAGCTCTCTCTGTGCAGCTGGCCACCTTGAGAATACATTCCCCCCACGGTTACACAGCCCGGATAACCTACAAGAACCAAAGAAGAAGAGTTGGTTTTTATATGCTGACTTTCCCTACCACTTAAGGCAGAATCAAACCGGCTGACATTCACCTTCCCTTCCCCTCCTAGCAACAGACACCCTGTGAGGTAGGTGGGGCCGAGAGAGTGTGACTAGCCCAAGGTCACCCAGGACATTGATTCAGCTCAAACCCAACCCCTTTCTGACTATGTATTACTCTTCCTACACACTTGACACTGAGAGACACTGTCCTTCAGGGTTACTCCTCTGAAGATGCCGGCCACAGCTGCTGGCGAAACGTCAGGAAAGAAAATACCAAGACCACGGTTACACAGCCCGGATAACCTACAAGAACCAATGAACTCTGACAGTGAAAGCCTTCGACAATATTTTGAACTCTTCTTCTCCTTCTCCTTCTCCAAAAGGCACATTGGCCATTATATTTGGTCTGGATATTAACACAGTCAGTTTCAGCGGCTAATTTCTGAAAATCCTGCAGGTAGAGCCGCTCAGGGCAACTTTATAGCTACTTCATGGCACTGTTATGAATCGAGCATCTCAAGTTGTGCTACCAGTCAAATTTCAAGTGTTTTCTTTTTGTGAAAAATGCAGAAAGCAGAAACAGCAAAACAAATGACCCTGGGATAATAATTCCTTGGTGGGGTTGTGAAGTGCAGAGTGACCACAAAATCATTGTATAATAGTGAGTATAGGGACTCTGGTTAATAACATGGCGGTTTATGGGGCTTTTCTTTAAGAAACATTGTCACTTTCCTTTAGAATGGGAAGAAGAGGGTCTTGAAGACATGGGAGGCTTAGAAGGAGAAGGGCCTAGAGAAGCATTTTGCCGCTCAGGGTGGTGGGAACGTATTCTCAAGGTGGCCGGCTGCACAGAGAGAGCTTCACGGGTCTCTGAACACTAAAAGAGGGGCTGAGCAGGACATGCAAAAAAAAAAAAATACCCCTTGTTTTCGAGCACTCGCAGGACCAACATTGCTTCTGTCTGCCTTCAGGGAAATGCGTCATCTGGTTATTAAGATAGTCTTATCAACGGACATGTCAAGCCATTTCCAGGATATGAAACACACTGTCCAAGGTCTGCAGCATCATGAAAGGTTGGCTTTGTGGGGTATTGTTTCAATTTTTACTGCAACCTTCCTTGAAGGAGCCTATGGCTACCCTCCCCACACACACACACACACCAATGCCATGGCAGGAGGAGGGGAGGGCTGTGGCTCAGTGGTAGAGCATCTGCCTGGCATGCAGAAGGTCCCAGGTTCAATCCCCGGCATCTCCAGTGAAAGGGACTAGGCAAGTAGGTGATGTGAAAGACCCCTGCCTGAGAACCTGGAGAGCCACTGCCGGTCTGAGTAGACAATACTGACTGTGGTGGACCAAGGGTCTGAGCCAGTATAAGGCAGCTTCATGTGTTCATGTGAGGAATAAAACTCTTTTGAAGCATCTCTTTCTAAGGACAAACTGCTGCTATTGTGTTGAACTAATCAGAGAATGTCATTCCTTTGGCAGGTTGGACAAAACTATGGTCATGTGTATGGTTATACACGTTGCTGATATAAGTCATCCCGCAAAGCAATGGGATCTGCACCACCACTGGTCAGAAGCGCTTTTTCAAGAGTTCTTTAAACAGGTACCAGTCTCAAAAATCCATTAGTAAACATCTTGCAGGAGCCCTGTGGCACAGAGTGGTAAGCTGCAGTACTGCAGTCAAAAGCTCTGCTCACGACCTGAGTTCGATCCCAACAGAAGTTGGTTTCAGGTAGCTGGCTCAAGGTTGACTCAGCCTTCCATCCTTCCGAGGTCGGTAAAAGGAGTACCCAGCTTGCTGGGGGTAGAGGAAAGATGACTGGGGAAGGCACTGGCAAACCACCCCGTTAACAAAGTCTGCCTAGGAAACGTCTGGATGTGACATCAGCCCATGGGTCAGGAATGATCCGGTGCTTGCACAGGGGACCCTTACCTTTACCTTTTTAAACATCTTGCATAGACTTAGAAATATCAATCACTCTACCTGTTTGAATGCTATTTCAGTTTGGATTTTTATCAAGCAAAAAAGATCACAAATGCAATGCTCCAGTGCAAGAATGCCTAAGGGTTACAATTCTATAAATATCTGCCTTTGAATTTTCATGGGACTTACTTCCAAGTAAAAGTGCAAAGGATTCAGATGTGTTTATTAGACGGTGATTGCCACTCTTCCTCCAAGAAGCCCAGGTGTCATAGGTGAGATTTCCCCTCCTTGATAGGTAGAGCAAAGGAGAGATCGTGGCCAGCCCAAGTTCACCATTGCACATCATGGCTGGAGAAGGATTTGATGTCAAGTTTAAAGGGGACAGTGTGGTGCAGTGGTCAAAGGGTCGGTCTAGGACCTGGGAAACCCAGGTTCAAATCCCTGCTCTGCCATAGAAGCTTGCTGGATGACCTTGGGCTAACCACACACTTCTAACTTACCTCACAGAGTTGTTGTGAGGATAAAACGGGCAGAGTAGAACTAAGTAAGCCGCTTTGAGTCCACATTGGGGAGAAATGCGGGATATAAGTAAAATGACTAAATAAATAAAGTCTCCCTGTCTAAGGATGAAATGTTTCCACCACAATATAAATATGGGAGTACTGTGGGAGTACTCTCAAAAGGTTTAAATCTGGCAAAGGCACTGGGGTCTTGACAACTACATCACACTTTGTAACATAAAATACCTTACAACTTTTAACCTGGGAAAGACGGCAATTTCTTATCCTTGCAACAGCATTTTTAAAAAAGCACCAGAAGCTAAATGGCGCTATTGGTGAGAATAAAATTATAATGGCACAAAACTATCCATTTGCTGGAGTTGTTGAAACAGATTTTATTTGTAATGAAAATTTGAATATTTCATGTATTTTTCTTTATAATGAGTAGTGTGTTTTTTGTTTTTTTGAGAAGCGAGTATCTTATTAACTTCACACACCTATTAGCCACACACCAAGGATCTGCCCGTAAACTGGGACTTCTGAATAAGTTTGTGGAAAGGAGATGTGTGCAGATTTTTTAGATCATTTTTCACTTTGGGGCAAATGAATGCTCATCCCTAAAGAGTGATGATTATTTTCCCTTTGAAACTTCTTTGGTACTAGAATAGAATAGAGTACAATAAAATAGAATGGAATAGAATTAATTGCTCAGTTCTTAGTCCAGTGGCCTCATTTACTTGCCCCTTTTTTCTCCTCCAGGGAGCCAAGGAAGCTGAGTTAGGACTGCCAATTTCTCCACTCTGTGACCGCGAGGCTACGAATATAGCTGAGTCTCAAATAGGTGACATTCACTGAAGAGCTGTGTGAGGGACAGAGATGTGAAGGCCTGGGGGGGAAGAAACTGGGAAAACTGGGAAACTAGGATTTGTCCCCCCTTGACTTCTCCCCACCCCAGGTTTTTCTGAGGGAAAAATTGGGAAATTACAAAAATTGCTATCTAATATCAACTTTCAAAAGAAAAGCGGAGATGGAGCACTATTATTTGTTGGGCATCTCCACAACTTCATGCAGCCACCAACCGGCTGATCTTCATTATTCATCAGTATCTCCTGCAGAAGACACCGTAAAGTCTGAACAACACATGTGCATCTTGGAACATCCACTTTATATTCTATGATTGTTATTATTACCCATATACACACGGTGGCGAATCCCTGCCCAACCAAGGAACTGAACTGGATGGCCCAAAGCCCTTGAACACATGCAGCTGCCTTATACTGAATCAGATCACTGGTCCCTCAGGTTCAGTATTGTCTACTCAGACTGGCAGCAGCTCTCCAGGGTCTCAGGCAGAGGTCCTTCACATCATTTACAACCGGGTCCCTTTAACTGGAGATTCCAAGGATTGAACCTGGGGCCTTCTGCCTGGAATACTAGCCAAACCATTGTGTTTGCCTAGCAACATCCCCTGAGGGCTACTGTTGTTGTTTTTTTAATTCCCAATGTATTTTTTTTTATTTCAGATTTTTCGGCCAACCTGAGGCATTTTTCAGGTTTGTCAAAAGATCCATCTTGTCCGCTCACCACTCCAGTCTCTAGATTTAAGTATCCTCCGATTTGGCCGACTTCACTGTTAGTACATAGATTATTCCTGCCAAACTGTGTTTGTTGCAGAAAAGACCAGGGTAACACAAATGCCCTTGAAGATATGTTTGCTATGTAAAGTGCAGAGGCACCTCTTGTCTGGAGTGGAGCAACACTGAACTAGTTCCACTCTCTTTCTGAAGTTCTGTAGTTTCAGACGAAAATTATGCGCCCATGTATAGTGCAGAATACTTTCTGTTGAGTGTTGGCTCTGCAAACATGTGTTCACCTATATTTCCTGCTGTGCCTGAATTTCTTCTCCTCCTTTTCAGGCTTCATAAATATCATAGTAAAACCAATATTTACTCTTATGTTCGATGTAGTTCAGAAAATTGTGCTTCCTCTTCTACAAAAAGCTGCTGACGCTGAAAAACCTTGGTAAGATCTTCCCTTCTTGGTTTCTTTCTTGGTTTCTTTCTTTCTTGGTTTCTTTCGTTTAATTTTGTTTGAAGCTAGCCTTTTTTTTCAAAAGACACCTATGGCTTCTGTAGAGTTTACCAAACTCCAGGTACTAGCTGGAGATCTCCTGCTATTACAACTGATCTCCAGCCAATAGATATCAGTTCACCTGGAAAAAATGGCCGCTTTGGCAACTGGACTCTATTGCATTGAAGTAGGGTTGCCAACCTCCAGGTACTAGCTAGAGATCTCCTACTATTACAGCTGATCTCCAGCCGACAAAGATCAGTTCACCTGGAGAAAATGGCCGCTTTGGCAATTGGACTCTATGGTATTGAAGTTCCTCCCCTCCCCAAACCCTGCCCTCCTCAGGCTCTGCCCCAAAACCTCCCGCCGGTGGCAAAGAGAGACCTGGCAACCCTAAGTGGAAGTTTCTCCTCTCCCCAAACCCTGCCCTCCTCAGGCTCCACCCTAAAAACCTCCTGCCGGTGGCGAAGAGGGACCTGGCAACCCTAGGCTTCTGTGATCTCCAACAAGGTGGAGACAAGCAGTTTTCAGTTTTGCTAAAGGAACAATTCTTTGAGGCTCGGTTCCAAATGACATGCAGGGCTGTGTCACCACTGCAACCCAACCCAGCGTCTTCCACACGAGGCAGGCTTGGATGGTTTCCCCATTGCTGATGCAACTTCCTAGTTTCATAGTGACAGGGCTCTCTGAATTTTCCCTGCCCCTGACCTCTGGCAATAGGATTTTGTTTCTATTTATTTTGCTTCGATTTGATTTATACTCCGCCCTTTCCCGGCAGAGCCAGGCTCCTGGCAGCTTACAACAGACAATAATCAATAAACAGATATATAAATATAAAATTAAAACATATAATTTAAAAGCATAAATCCTAATCGAATACAGTTCAGGATGGTTCCCTAAACTACATTTCTAGCTCAACTAGGGAAGAGTTATCACTGACATGGTGAGGGTGGACCAAATGATGACAGATGAGTGTAGGGTTGGAAAATACCTGGATATTTTGGGGTGGAGCCTGAGGAGAGTGGGGTTTGGGGAGGGGCGGTCTTCAATGGGGTATAATGCCACAGAGTTCCCCTTCCACAGTGACCATTTTCTCCAGGTGAACTGATCTCTATCGTCTGGAGATCAGTTGTAATAGCAAGAGATCTCCAACCACCACCTGGAGGTTAGCAATCCTAGACAAGTGGAAGGCTAACCAATAATCACAAAATCACACAAGGTTGGAAGAGACCACAAGGTCCATCCGGTCCAACCCCCTGCCATGCAGGATCCCACAATCAAAGCTCTCCCGACAGATGGCCAGCCAGCCTCTGCTTAAAGACCTCCAAATACGGGGATTCCACCCTCCCCCGGGCAGCGCGTTCCACCATTGAACCGCCCTCACCATCAGAAAGTTCTTCCTAATGTTTAGGTGGAATCGTTTTTCTCTTAGGAATAGGGTTGCCAGGTCCCTCTTTAAAACTCTATAATATAAATAGTTATGTTTACGTTATTAATGGTATGTGGTAATGTTGCGGAAAACTGGGGTTCGGGTGGGAGAGAGAGACCCAAGACCGTTATCCAGAAAAACAGTTTTATTCACAGCTGCGGCTCAGCGGAGCTTTAGCAAGCAAAAATCACTGAGCCCCGATTGTACTGGGGAAGAAACATTTATCCCAAACCCATGCTCTGACGCGTCAACAATCCATGCTTATCTGGTTGTTTTACATAGTCTGGAGCCTAAGATGCTCAGCGGTTCCATCCAGTTCCCGTTATCGTTCACCATGACTTTCCATGACTTTTTCCTGACTACCTTAACACAGAGAGAGCTAGCTTGTACTGAAGCAGACATTTTCCCCCTCCTGCCACAGTAACAAAAATCTTTTTGCTAAAAAAAAAACCCATAGGAATATGAGAAGTTTACTGAATCGGCTTAGATTGGGGTGTCAAACATACGGCCCTTAGGCTGGATCAGGCCCCTTGAAAGGGCTTATCTGGACTGTGAGCCAGCTGAGGCAGCCACCCCCACCCCCCCGTCCTGATATGGCCTGGCAAGGCATGGGCCGGCTTGACCAAGTGACATTTGTGTCATATCTGGCCCTCCCCTGGCTCCCCTGGCTTAGATGGTGCTGGGTGCAACACAGATTTCAAGATGCACCAGCAATGACCGAGGCAGAAAAGCAAAAACACAGTTACACTCTCTCAGAATACAAGAACCAGCAGTTAATAAATGCATTCAGAAACAGATAGGGCTGACCTGCCCATATAGGCAGCCCAGGCAGTCACCTTTGGGACCAGATTGTGAGGAGGGGAGCCAACAGGTCTGGCTTACACTGAACTCAGCCTCCTGCAGACAGGTTAACATTTCCCCACTGGGGGTAAGTAATTGTCAGGAATCGATCATCTGATTGCAGCCCAGGAGACAAAATGGCTGCCAGAAGGGTGGCAGTCTAGGGCTTCCTGCCTCCTACTTTCTATGGTACTTACTATGGAGACTAGGACATGAGCAACATCAGAGCATCTGCACTAGCGGGAGACCTCCTGGCACCTGTTCATTGCCCACCGGCATCTGAACTGGGAATTTTAGCATAGACTTTTTGCAAATCCCTAGAGCCTCCCAAGCTCCAGGTACTAGCTGGAGATCTCCTGCTATTACAACTGATCTCCAGCCAATAGAGATCAGTTCACCTGAAGAAAATGGCCGCTTTGGCAATTGGACTCTGTGGCATTGAAGCCCCTCCCCTCCCCAAACCCCACCCTCCTCAGGCTCCGCCCAAAAAACCTCCCACCGGTGGCAAAGAGGGACCTGGCAACCCTACCCATGATGTCACTTCTCATTTTCACCAGAAGTGACATCAGCGCATAGGTGTGATGCCGGTGCACCAGTCCATGTCCCATGGGTTGACAGCTGTGGCCTGGCAACCCTAATCTGCATGCACACACAGCATCAGCTGACAGCATGTGCCTCTGCTGTGCTTCATTTTTCATCTGCCACAACACAAGGAGGCTGCAACCAGTAGGGATGCCAACCTCCTGGTGGAGCATGGTGCACTCCCAAAATTACAACTGATCTCCAGACTACAGAAATCATTTCCCCTGGAGAAAATTGACAGATTTGGAGGGTGAATGCTATGGCATTATACCCTGCTAAGGTCTCTTCCCAAATTCTGCCCTCCCCAGGCTCCACCCCCAAAACTCCAGGAATTTCCTATCCTGGAGTTAGCAACCCTATCAGCCAGTTCTTTGTGCTTTCCTGGATGGTTAGTTAGAAAGCCAGCATGGTGTAGTGGTTAAGAGCGGCGGACTCTAATCTGGAGAACCAGGTTTGATTTCCTGCTCCTCTACATGAAGCCTGCTGGGTACCTTGGGCCAGTCACAGTTCTCTCCGAACTCTCTCAGCCCCACCTACCTCACAAGGTGCCTCTTGTGGGGGGGGGGAGGGAAGGTGATTATAAGCCACTTTGAGACTCCTAAAAGTATAAAAGTAGGGTATAAAAACCAAATCTTCTTCTTCTAGTGTGGGTTGGGCAGCATCCACTGCCCACATAGCTTAATAAGGTTATATAGTTCCATTTCTACGAAATGTCTATTCCCCCAAAAAACAACAGGAAAAAATGTTGTTTTCCTCATGGCTTTGGGAATTGTACATCTGTAATCACACTTTGCCCTGACCTGAATGGCCCAGGCTAGCCTGATCTCGTCAGATCTCAGAAGCTAAGGAGGGTCAGCCCTGGTTAGTATTTGGATGGGAGACCACCAAGGAATACCAGGGTTGCTGTGCAGAGGAAGGCACTGGCAAACCACCTCTGTTAGTCTCTTGCCATGAAAACCCCCCAAAGGGGTCGCCATAAGTCGACTGCGACTTGACTGCACTTTACACACACACAATCACACTTTAAGGCTGACAATGAGGAAATTGAAATTGTTCAAGACTTTCTATTCCTTGGCTCCATCGTCAACCAAAAGGGAGACTGCAGCCAAGAAATCAGAAGGAGATTGAGACTGGGAAGGGCAGCCAGAAAAGATCCTGAAGTGTAAGGATGTGTCACTGGCCAAGATCAAGTTAATTCATGACATCGTTTTCCCTATTACTATGTATGGGTGTGAAAGCTGGACAATGAAGAAAGCTGATAGGAAGAAAGTAGATTCCTTTGAAATGTGGGGTTGGAGGGGAGAGTTACGGATACCGTGGACTGCCCCCCCAAAAAACAAAAACAAATCAGTGGGTTATAGATCAAATCAAGCCTGAACTGACCCTAGAAGATAAAATGACTCAACTGAGGCTATCATATTTTGGTCACATTATGAAAAGACAAGAGTCACTGGAAAAGACAATCATGCTAGGAAAAGTTGAAGGCAGCAGGAAAAGAGGAAGACCCAACAAGAGATGGATTGACTGAGTAAAGGAAGCCAAGGCCCTCGATTTGCAAGACCTGAGCCAGGCTGTCAAAAATAGGACGTTTTAGAGGACATTGATTCACAGGGTTGCCATGAGTCGGAAGTGATTTGACAGCACTTAACACACACACACACACAATTGCACTCTGTGCAAAAAAGAAAGGGGGAAAGAGCAAGATGCACATATGCCTGACAACACACCAGATTTCTACACAAGGTTAAGTACAGTAAGTTATCCGAATGTAGGCACTTCCTTTGAACTTGTGGAGTATGTGTGGGGTCTTACTGCCACCCACAGACATATCCAATTAAATTATATACTTTAATACTAATTTTTAAAATTGATCTGCCTAATAGCAGTTCTGAAATTGCATCGTTCCATTTAACCTTTTCTTCCTCATTCACTTTTCATAACACTTCTTCTTTTTAAGCAGGAAATCCAAAGGGGCAAGTGTATCTCAAAGCACTCAAATTGGAAACCGTTTCATGGGTGAAAGGGGGCCGTGCACAGGAATATACACCTTAAGTCGCTTAGACGTACCCAACTTTAGGTATACTGTGATGTCGAATATTCATGAAAACAGGAGTAAGTGGAAAGATGCTCTGGAGCCTAAGAAAAAAGGTATGGTGAATAATGCTAAATAATTAGTCCTGATCTTCATGCAGATTTTCATCACTTTTGCTCTATATTTTTGCATTTGTTCATAGGGTTTCCTAAGGTAGCGGCACATTTTAGTTTATTAAAAATTACACATATTGTGGGACATTCCATGATTAAGGTAAAAAGGTAAAGGTCCCCTGTGCAAGCACTGGGTCATCCCTGACCCATGGGGTGACGTCACATCCCGACGCTTACTAGGCAGACTATGTTTACGGGGTGGTTTGCCAGTGCCTTCCCCAGTCATCTTCCCTTTACCCCCAGCAAGCTGGGTACTCATTTTTACCGACCTCGGAAGGATGGAAGGCTGAGTCAGCCTTGATCCGGCTACCTGAAACCAACTTCCGTCGGGATCGAACTCAGGCCGTGAGCAGAGCTTTGCAGCTTACCACTCTGCTCAAATTAACAGTGCAAATTAACTTTTTTTTTTTTTTGCAGCATTAGAAGTGGTAGAAGTGCACACTGGTTGCCACAGCTTCTCCAGAGCCCTTAGATATCTTTACTGCCACTAGCTACTTGCAACAGCTTGAGGGGGGAAAAACATCCCTATGGTTTTCAGCAGAAACCAGATTTGCACACTGGCTGTTTTAATCAGTACCCCCCTCCCCCCAATCTTGGAACAGCTTTCAAAGCAGATGACAGGAAGGGTGGATGGACAGCACACAGGGTTGCCAGGTCCCTCTTAACCATCGGCGGGAGGTTTTTGGGGTGGAGCCTGAGGAGGGTGGGGTTTGGGGAGGGACTTCAATGCCATAGAGTCCAATTGCCAAAGCGGCCATTTTCTCCAGGTGAACTGGTCTCTTATCGGCGGGAGATCAGCTGTAATAGCAGGAGATCTTCAGCTAATACCTGGAGGTTGGCAACCCCAACAGCACATGAAAATTTATTTTTTAAAATTGTCCAGGTAAATATGCAAGGCATTTGAAAGCAAAACCAAGGGAACAGCTCCCATGAAGCATAGAGGAGAAGAGGGGGAAAGGAAATTAGGATTCAGTCCAGAGTTTATGTGTGATTTGAGCGGTGAATTCAGGAAGTTCTCCTCACTCCACAGCAGAAAAACCCACCTATTCCTATATGCACCCTTGTTTATCTTCTGTAATAACTCTAGCTCTGCAGGATTGCCAGCCGCCAGGTGGGACCTGGACTCGGAGATCTCCTGGAATTACAACTGATCTGCAGATGGGGTTGCCAGCTCCGGGTGGGAAATACCTGGAGATAGTGGGGGTGGAGCCTGAGGAGGGCGGGGTTGGGGAGGGGAGGAACTTCAATGCCATAGAGTCCAATGGCCAAAGTGGCCATTTTCTCCAGGGGAACTGATCTCTGTCGCCTGGAGATCAGTTGTGATAGTGGGAGATCTCCAGCCACCGCCTGGAGGTTGACAACCCTATCTCCCGATACCTACCTACACAGAGGTCAGTTCCCCTGGAGAAAATGGCAGCTTTGGAGGGTGGACTCTGTGGCATTATGCTCTGCTGAGGTCCCTCCCCACTAGGACTGCCAACCTCTAGGTACTAACTGGAGATCTCCCGCTATTACAACTGATCTCCAGCCGATAGAGAAAATGGATGCTTTGGCAATTGGACTCTTATGGCATTGAAGTCCCTCCCCTCCTCAAACCCCTCTCCTCAGACTCTGCCCAAAAAACCTCCTGCTGGTGGTGAAGAAGGACCTGGCAACCCTACTCCCCACCCCAAACCCTGCCCTCCCCAGGCTCTACCCTCAAAATCTCCTGGGATTTTATACCCACAGAGGGGGCAACCCTAGTCTGTAGCACAGTTTATCCTCAATGGCAAATGAAAGGTCGTCATTATGGGGACGATCAGAGTTGTATGCCTCCTTCCACCTCCCTTCCCTTTTTCATGGTTTGCTTGTTGGGTATGAATCACATAATATTTGTCAACATGCTATATATGGCTTTTCTTCAGACACAGGACGGTCTTTGATCAATATACACATTGAAACTTATTCTAGACAACTATAACCTTCTTGTAGTCAGCGTGTCCCTCCTGACTGTCCCACCAGTCAAGGAAGCTTGTTTGTTGGGTACACGAGAGAGGGCCTTTTCAGTGGCAGCCCCACAATTAAGAAAAAAACTTTCAATCTTTAAGACGGTGTTATTTGGGACCATATATGATTAATTTACTGGCAGTCTTAAATGGTGGTTTTAAATTTTTTTTATGGATTTACTTTATTTTATTTATTCTGAGCTCCATAAGAAAAAATAGTGGCTAGTAAATGTTTTTTAATAAATAAATTAATTAAATATGCGTTTACCGCTAAAACGTTAGATCCTGACATGGTCAAAATGTCTTCGCTATGATCAACCACCCTGAGTACAGGAACAAATGACCTGCTTTCGAAATGTGTCCATCTTTTAACTTCACCTTGTAGAATATTTTCTCTTTCTCCTGTATACATATAGACCGATTTTCTTTACACATCTGACAAAACCTATGCAAAAATACATTTAAAGGTGACTTGAAACTTCCACAAGAAATTAATGACCTTTTGGAACTGGAGCAAATTGCTATCTGAGTTTCCCCCGGTATAACGGAAAAAGGAAAACGAAACTAGAAATAGGTTGTTGTGAGAATAAACTAGGTGGGATACCCCTTATTCACAAAGAGTGCCTACCACCTTCTACACCTCTCTCAGTTTCAGGGTTACCAGTAGGTCATGCCATCACACGCTACCCTTCTCATCTCTTTTAAAATATATCGATAGCCGTAACCATTTCATACATCAGGTCCTCTCTTTCACTCACAGAGACATCGGCAGACGGTGTAGCCCAGCCCTCTTTAATAACAGGCCCTCGCACAGAGTTATTAGGGTTGTAGGCTCAACCGCTGTTGCATTCACACACTGCCACCATTTACTCATGTCCTAAACATGTCTATAGAGACTGAGATATGAACATGTGTGTGTTTCTTTCCTGAGACACAAAGCCCATGGTTAAGCAAAACAAGAAGTTAACTTTTATTTATAGGATGAACATAACACTGAAGACAGTAATGCAGCAGTTATAACGTTTCACTTCCATGGAGCGTTTGAACTGTGGCCCTAATCCTCAATTCGGATCCTTTGTTACAAATCGACTCTTTTCAGCCAGCTCTAAGAAGCTCTTCTCCACAGTTTCCTTCAGTCAGACTTTCCCTGACTCTCCCCAACATCCCATCAGCTCTCATTGGTCACTCTGAGGGAGAAGCAGAACCTACCCTGTCTGTCACACTAGGTTTGCACATTAAATGTTTCATAAGTCTTAAATAAATCATTTGCTATTATTAGGCATTTGACAAAGGGAGCTTTGACTCTTGAAAGCTTCTACCCTGAAAATCTTGTTGGTGTCTAAGGGGTTACTGGACTTGAATCTAGCTGTTGCTATTATTACAGTTACTGCTTCATAGATGAAAATAAGCCTACAGTGGCATTTCTTACATTTATCATATTTCTTAGAATCACCAGAAAAAGAAAGCAACAGGGCTAAAGATCATGTAAGTGAAGACAAAGCACAGAAAGAAAAATCGCGGAAAGATCACGTAAGCGAAGATAAGGCACAGAAAGAAAAACCACGGAAAGATCACGTAAGCGAAGATAAGGCACAGAAAGAAAAATCGCAGAAAGATCAAGCAAGCGAAGATAAGGCACAGAAAGAAAAATCGCAGAAAGATCAAGCAAGCGAAGATAAGGCACAGAAAGAAAAATCGCAGAAAGATCACACAAGCGAAGATAAAGCACAGAAAGAAAAATCGCAGAAAGATCACGCAAGCGAAGATAAGGCACAGAAAGAAAAATCGCAGAAAGATCACGCAAGCGAAGATAAAGCATGCAAAGAAAAATCGCGGAAAAGGACAACGAGCCTTTCTGCGCAATCAAAGTCCAAAAAGTATTGTACCTTGCCACAAACAACCGCCACTTGCGACTGCCAGCTCTGTGACTGTAAAGCCTTTGAACCAATGGATGTCAAGTGCATAGCCTACAATGCGTGTTCATCAGCAGTGGGCTTGCCTCGACAGGACTCTGATGCAATGGAAGTCACAGAATCATACGGTAATCCTCCATCTTGCCAGAGTTTCTTATCTTCTCACATCATTTCCACAAATGCATCTAAATGACCCTTGGCTATGACTAGACATATTTCAACATGAAATCATTCATAGACGCAGGTCTAGAAATCCCCATGGGACCCATAGCACAACAGAACATGGAAGCTAACCATCTAAGCATACGTGCAGAGTCTCTGCTTTCGAAGTAATTTTAGAAAATCAAATGGTAAGGAAAAGCAGAGTATCTGATTGCTGGATATACTGAAGAGTTAGGAAGCATAGGAAAGTTTCCACTGATCAGGATATGGGATAGCTTCCTTCAATGTTAAGTCCCAAGTACTGGTTTACATATGTATCACTTCTACCAGTCCCTAGTTCTCCCTGCATCTTCACCCTCCCACATCTCTTCCAGCCCACAAATTCTAAATTCTGAAAAACCACACATTTCACAGCTTGTACCAAACTTGGAAACTTATGCAGTTAGCACAATTCAACCTAGTGACAGAATTTGGCCTCTTCTATTTACAAGTTTGGAGGAGGTGTTAATAAAGAAATCTAGATCTGCCTTGTGGAGCTTATAATTAGTTCAATCCTATGTCTAATGTTTTTGCACTGCTAGTCCATGTGGATGCTTTTTGGGACAAAGGATAGATTTAGGCCCCATTTAACTGGAACGGTGGATAGTTCTAGCCAGTGTGGGTACTCTTCTTGAGTTAGGGTTGCCAACCTCCTGTTTTTTTCCCCTTTTTGTTGTTACTAGCTGGAGATCTCCCACTAATACAACTGATCTCCAACCAATAGAGATCAGTTCACCTGGAGAAAATGGCCGCTTTGGCAATTGGTCCTTCCCCTCCCCAAACCCCGCCCTCTTCAAGCTCTGCTCCAAAAATCTCCCACTGGTGGCGAAGAGGGACCTGGCAACCCTACCTCTATGCCACTGAGCTGGGGGAGATTGCACTTGCTCGGCTTTCCTTGCAACAACACCCTTCCCCTTCATTCCTGGGAATTTCCAGTGTCACAGCTCAACCCAAGTGCCTTATGAGACTCCCCAAGTTTCAGATCCCCTGGCACTTATTTGTTTGAATAGGCACCCCCTTTTACAGCCTAAGTCTGAAATAAGAGGGGAACCCCACTAACTAAGGAGTGGATGATTACCTCCTGAAAGGCAGGAGGAAGACCAGGGAGGGAAATAAAAGACTGGCTTCACGGACAGGACAGGGAGGAAGGGAACAGCACAAGGCTAGAGAGGGAGGGAGAGAGGGTGGAGACCTCGCAAAAGGGGGTGTTCACATGTTTTTTGTTAAACACACTTCTTGCACAAGAATGAATTAGTATTTCAGCTTCATTAATGCCAGCATCAAATTCCTAAGGCTCTTAACCAGCTGTCAGGGGCCATTTATGCATGGTCAATTTTGATGCTTGCTCAAAGTTCTTTTTTAAAATGCGACTTTAAAAATGCCTATTCACGGTCCCGACGCAAAAGGAGAAATTCCACCCCCCCATAGCTAACGTGCCTCTGTTGTTTTGCACGGTTCCTTGAGGGGGATTCTTCGTGGCAAACACCAAAGGTATGCGCAGGCTTTGCAGTCACTTCTGGAATGACGGTTCAGCGTGAAAAATTCAAAAAAATATGTGGGGCAATTCATCCTGGAACACGCTGCTAATTACCATGCATAAGTGGCCAGGGTGTTTCCATTCATGGGTTCCGTTTTTATTTTTATTTTTTTACAGGACTCTTCTAATGAACTACTTATGGGAGTTCTCAGTCATGTACAGTAAATCTAAATTGATAAGTAAGACCCTATAGATTATCTCACCAACATAAGCAGATGTGGCTCTGAATCTCACATAAGACAGTTCAGCTAATATATCCATTCTCTTTTCTTATTTGCTTTGTAGAGGAAATAGTAGATAAAGAAAGTTCCTGGAGGAAAACTGCCGGTCAGACCCTCGAGTCAAATATCCAGGAGATGAGAACCTTAGTCCCGAAAACAAAACCGCTGTCTGCAAATGAGAGTGATGATGTCATCATTGAGGAGTTTATCCCTGACGATCCTCAACCCGAGCTCATGATAACAAGTGAACCCCCTGCTACCAGTGGTCAGGAACGTGCATTGAACGCGCCTAATGTCGGCTTCATAATGACAGATCTAACTCAAAGCGACATGGAAATTTTCTCCCTGTGGAATGGTAATTGGCCGCTTTTGCTGGGACTTTAATCATAGTTAACTGATAGTTTTGCAGTAAACCTCAGTGAACTCTAGCTGTGGTCATGCAAAGTACCATCAAGTCACACCTGACTTACGGTGACCCCTTAAGGTTTTCAAAGCAAGAAATGTTCAGAGGTGGGTTTGCCATTGCTTACCTCTGTGTAGGAATCCTGGACTTCCTTGGTGGTGTCCCATCCTGAGGAGGGTGGGGTTTGGGAAGGGGAGGGACTTTTAAAAAATGGAAAGCTGGTTTATCGTTCGTCACTTGTATGATCGCCTGTAGAGAGAAAGAATCACCTTTGGAAGACCAGACAAGGGGAGCTTTGGTGGTGGTGGTGCAAAGTACCATCAAGTCACAGCTGACTTATGGCAGCCCTGTAGTTAGGGTTGCCAGGTCCCTCTTCACCACCGGAGGGAGGTTTTTGGGGCAGAGCCTGAGGAGGGCAGGGTTTGGGGAGGGGAGGGCCTTCAGTGCCATAGAGTCCAATGACCAAAGTGGCCATTTTCTCTAGGGGAAGTCATCTCTATTGGCTGGAGTTCAGTTGTAATAGCAGGAGTTCTCCAGCTAGTACCTGGAGGTTGGCAACCCTAGTTTGAGTCAGGATGGAATTGCCAGCAAGGTCAGCAGTAAGGAAGAAGTTCCAGTAGCGAGTTCATTCTTGGTAGTAAAAGTTATGGAAACTCAAAGGTAGACACCAATATCAAACAGAAACACTCATTTTAGAAAACCAAAATCATACCTTTAAAAGAACTTGGGTTGCTTCAGAAATTATTGTTTTCTACATAGAAAGAACTACCATGTAAAAAAAAAAAATACAAGAAAATGTGTGCAAATTGACACTGGTAGCCAAAGAACAACAGCGCTCGCAGGTTTCCCTATAGGCTGGAAAAGCCTAACATCTCGATTATCCACGAGTTTTACTCAGGGGGAAACATTTGCCGTTTTCCCAGAACAAACCCTAATCATTCCCCTGCTCAGTCAAATCACAGTCAGCTCAGATGAAGGGAGATTTAAGAGCCTCCTCTGGGAAGGGAATGCCCAGATGGCAAAAAAGGTAGCCACATTTTGTGCAACAGCATATAAAGTTCGACCCCTAATGTTGGGCACTTGCAATTAGATTAAATCATAATTTGGTCAATTTTAGTCTATTATAAATTATTTAGGAGCCCTGTGGCACAGAGTGGTAAAGTGCAGTACTGCAGTCAAAAGCTTTGCTCATGACCAACGGAAGTTGGTTTCAGGTAGCCGGCTCAAGATTGACTCAACCTTCCATCCTTCCGAGGCTGGTCAAATGAGTCCCCAGCTTGCTGGGGGTAAAAGTGTAGACGACTGGGGAAGGCAATGGCAAACCACCCCATAAACAAAGTCTGCCTAGTAAACATCGGGGTGTGACGTCACCCCACGTGTCAGGAATGACCCGGTGCTTGCACAGGGGACCTTTACCTTTTCACCTTTATAAATTATTTGGAAATTTTAATTAGGAATGTTTTTGGTTGAACTGCTATAATGTTTTTTACCTTTTGTATAAATGACACATGTGTTTTACTGGCTTATGCAGTATTAATAATAAATCTGAATCTGAATCAGAACAAACCCTGAAAACTTCTTCGGTTTTATTTTTCCCTTTCTGTAGAGCAAATTATGAGACAGGCCGCAGAGCAGCAAAAGCCAGGCCCAAGCAGAATGCTGGAGGACACACCGTTACAGGTGGCGGTGCCAGCGAGGCCACCAGTGGGTTGTCAAGGATGCGAGGGGGCTTCGGCAGGAATGCCTCCCCAGTCCTTCGTCCTGCAGGTCATTTCTTTTGACTCCCCTTCTGTAACCTGTTCGGAAGATGCGGTTCTCAACTGCGAGCCAGGCCCGCCAGCGGCCCTCTATGCGCCCACGAGTGACATGAGTATCCTGCCAGCAAACGCCGCTCAACAAAACCAAACAGAGCCCTGCGGAGCGGCAGCTGTATCTGTCACTTCCTTGAGCTACGGTGTCTTTAAAATGCCCCAGTGAGAACTGGTAGCGTAAGATTGCCCTGACTGGGCGTAGAGACAAGTGTCCCCAAATACAACCTGACGCAAATAAACATGGCTCTCATGGCTGCTGAGTGTTTGATACTTGAGAGAACGTCGCTCGTTGTGAAATCGGATGACGTAATTTTGAAGTAGTTCCGAATTTTGAAGTTCTACTTTACAGAGTAGAGTGAACTCGTTCTTCATGTGCCAACCTGTTGGTAAAAATTAAACCCACCTACTTACGCTTGAACAAAAACAAACCATTCCGAGTTTGTGTGAATCTTCTCTACTGCACAAAAAGGCCTATGTAATTACTTTTTTAAAAAAAAATCATTCGTCACTTGTATGATCGCTCGTAGAGAGTAAGAATTGCCTTTGGAAGACCAGACAAGGGAGCTTGTCAGCTCGTCACACTCCAGATTAGAGTCCGATGCTCTTAACCACCGCTCTTAACCACTATATCACGCTGGCTCACAGATCTAGTCTTCCAAACTTCAGTCCCCTCTTCCCACATTATATTCCACCCCTCGGCGGCCCACTGCCTCCACAACTATCTCCTACAGTGCAGGCAAGCTCACATTCTTTGGGGCTGCAATCGTAAGCACCCTTATTTGGAAAAAAGCTCCATTGGACACAGTACAAATGTTGACTTTTGAGCAAACATGAGCAGGACAGAGCTGCAACCCAAGGCACAGCTAAATAAACATAAGACCCATTTGAGGTGTAAGGATGGGATCCTATTCATACATGCTCCACCACAACAGCCCTGCCCATGTCATCAGGGGCTTGTGCAGGTACCAAACTGCAAATGGGCAAAATCAACCACTTTCCGTATATTAGGGTTGCCAGGTCCCTCTTTGCCACCGGCGGGAGGTTTTTTGGACAGACCCTGAGGAGGGGGGGGGTTGGGGGAGGGGAGGGACTTCAATGTCATAGAGTCCAATTGCCATAGCGGCCATTTTCTCCAGGTGAACTCATCTCTATCGGCTGGAAATCAGTTGTAATAGCAGGAGATCTCCAGCTAGTACCTGGAGGTTGGCAAAACTACCGTGTATGTAGGGTTGCCAGGTCCCACTTAGCCACCGGCAAGAGATTTTGGGAGCGGAGCCTGAGGAGGGCGGGGTTTGGGGAGGGGAGGGACTTCAATGCCATAGAGTCTAATTGCCAAAGTGGCCATTTTCTCCAGGGGAACTGATCTCTATCACCTGGACATCAGTTGTCATAGCAGGAGATCTCCAGCTATTACCTGGAGGTTACAACCCTAAATGAAAACCTGTGCTGAAAGTAGTCACAGCTATAAAAAATATACAGCACGAAGGCTCAAATTAAACACCAGAAAAATTGTTCTAAATTTACTGATAGTCAGTAAATAAAGAAATATATACATACATTCCCAACGGGAAAAGGAAATTAACAAAGAAGGCATTAACTTCATGCCTTAGCACACAATATGCTTAGCTGACCAATCGTCTAAAAAAAAAGGTAGACTAACCATCTAAACAGAAATCAGTTGAAAATGTAGAAAGAATGAGCCAGAAAATAAGATTCTGGTACCATAAAGAACAACCAGCATCCACGCTGGTTCTAGAAACGAAATAGAGCATAAGTGCAAACTGTAGAAAACAGGACACAGCTGGTATGTACAGAACTATAGAAGCCAAACTTTGACGCAAGGTCGATCCAGTTGCATTTCGGAAGAGCCTTCTTCAGCTTGTGGTCCAATATAATATTCGATTCACATTCATATTAGATAAATGTCCATGTCCATTTCTGGTTCACATTTGATTCTCCAGGATTCCCCGCCCTGATTCATAGACGTAAATGTTGGTCAGGATTCCAGCTTACCCTTACCTGGAGATTGGCAACCCTACGTATGCATGCTTTCTCCATTGTGGCTCCTGCCTTGTGAAATGGCCTGCCCAAGGAGGGCAGGAACGCTCCCGCTCTCCTGGTCTGCAGCAAACTATGCAAAACTGAACTATTCAAGAGTGCTTCTCTGCACAAGTAATAGGGCTGCACAGTACAAAATGGTCCACAAATTTACCTGGATAACTGGTTGAGACTGTGGTCTATATTGCTGTGTATAGCTTGTTGTGAGTAGGATCCTATTATATAATTTTTGTACTGCTTAATGTGTCATGCTATGCTACTGTTTCTTTCTGGTGGTTCCAGACGTCTAATATCCTAATGCATTCATTATTGAATGTCCCATTTTGTTGATTGTACTGACTCACTAGGAGCACCGTGGTGCAGAGGGTTAAGCTGCAGTACTGCAGTCAAAAGCTCTGCTCATGACCTGAGTTCGATCCTGTCGAAGTCGGTTTCAGGTAGGCGGCTCAAGGTTGACTCAGCCTTCCATCCTTCCGAGGTCGGTGAAATGAATACCCAGCTTGCTGGGGGTAAAGGGAAGACGACTGGGGAAGGCACTGGCAAACCACCCCACAAACAAAGTCTGCCTTGGAAACGTCAGGATGTGACGTCACCCCATGGGTCAGGAATGACCCGGTGCTTGCACAGGGGACCTTTACCTTTTACCTACTGACTCACTATGTGTAATCCGCCTCTAGTCCCTGTGAGAAAGGCAAATAACTGAAATAAATAATGTGTGAGTTGGAAGAAGAAGAGTTGTTCTCATACCCCACTTTTCTCTACCTTTAAGGAGTCTCGAAGTGGCTTACAATCACCTTCCCTCCCCACAACAGGCACCTTGTGAGGTAGGTGGAGCTGAGAGAGTTTTAAGAGAACTGTGGCTAGACCAAGGTCACCCAGTTGGCTTCACGTGAAGGAGTGGAGAATCAAACCCGGTTTTCCAGATTAGAGTCCACTGCTTTTAACCACTATGCCATGCTGGCTCAATCTTGTTCGTATCAATGGGATTTCCTGCCAAGGAAATATGCGTAAGATCTAGCTCAAGTGGGGAACGTCAGGCCCGGGGGCCGTTTAAGGCCCGCAAAATCATTTGGTCTGGCCCTTTGGTGGTCCTGGCAGATCTCTAGCTCAGAAGGATCTAAGATTGGCAATCCACCCCCTCCCGCGGACAGGAATAGCCTCTATTCAAGGTGGATGTGAGTTTGTTTTGCTGAGAAAAGGATCCTTTTTTCCCCCTTGAATAAGAGTCATTAGCTATGGAGCGGTTAGGACAGCCCAAGAAACTGTGTTAACCCTTTCTTACCCGGGCAGTGGAGAAACGTATTCCTTCTGTACTACAGGAGGGCTGAGGGAGGAAGTGGTGACAATGGAGGGGTTAAAGGGGGCAGGGCCAGAATGCGCGTGGGGGGGGTTCTCATTTCACCCCTGCAGTCGGAGGTAGCAGGAGCCAGCTGTGGAATCCAGCTTCGACCATGCGGAACAGGAGCAACTCAGGTGTGTGGCTGGATGGCTACGCCCGGCTGGTGAAACAGACCATCCTGTGCCACCAGGTGGGTGAGTGCGCCACTGGTTGGATGCCTGCCTGCTTGCCCGTGCGGGGGGGGGGATCATCTGGGGCAGCTGCCTGCTTGGGGCTTGGTCGGCTAATTTTTAATTTGATAATTTTGGATGGCCTGCGAATGATGTTATAAATATCCAAATGGCCCTTGGCGGAAAAAAGGTTCCCTACCCCTGATCTAGTTGAAAGGTTGCAATTATATGCATGCTTAACTGGAAGACACTGAACACAGTGGGACTTGAATGTTCGGTGCCATCTAGTTGCTTCTGACTAATGGCAACTTGCATCCGGATAAACTTGAATACGATCAGGCTATGGGAATGTGTTTCTTCTCTTTGCAGAGGTGATCTTCCTCTTTCACAAACTGAAATTAAATCCAGGAAAAGACAGGAGTGATGTAAGCTGGGTAGGTGGGTATTATGGAAGGGACTGCTTTATGAACTTGGGGTGGTGTGAAGTAATCATTAGCAAGTCGGGTGAAGAGCCAGCCTTGTTAGTAGAAAGACAGGCTGGAGCTGTTGCTAGGAGCGCTTCCTTTCATTTACACCCGATTTGGGAACTCTCTTCCTCCCAGACTGTGCTGACCAAGCAACCTCAACGCTTGCTTCCGTAACCTCCAGAATGGATTATTGGCCCTTGAAGACAAACTGGAAGCTTTAATTACGGGCAGGTGGCTGCTTGCTTACTCAGTTCCGCAATATGCACTTGTCGCGCCAATTCTAAAGCAGGTTCATCCATTTCTCATATGCTTTCAAGTTCAGTTCAAGGTGCTAGTTTCAACCTTTGTAGCTCCTTACTGCTTTGGAACTACATATCTACGAGGAACCGCATCGCCCACAGTAGTTTTCCCTCTAAATGGAGAATCGGGTTTGATTTCCCACTCCTCCACTTGAGTGGCGGACTCTAATCTGGTGAACTTGGTTGGATTCCCCATTCCTCCACATGAAGCCTGCTGGGTGACCTTGGGCATGTCACAGTTCTCTCCGAACTCTCAGCCCCACCTACCACACAAGGTGTTTGTTGTGGGGAGAGGAAGGGAAGGAGATTGTAAACCGGTTTGATTCTCCTTAAAATTCAGAGAAAGTCGGCATATAAAAACCAACTCTTCTTCTCTTTTTTGATAAAGCCCTCCCAGTGACTACAAAAATAAACAGTGGAAAAATGTAAGGCATAGTTGAATGCTTTTGGGTGCATCAGTGAATTTGTAAGCGCTTTAAATATTTTATTAAATAAAATGATTTTTGATCCTAGAATAATCCTGTGGAATGCATAGATGTCCGGTGCAGAAATGTAGCAGTTAAATTTCTTACATTTTTAAAAAAAGAAAATGTGGTATAGTGGTTAGAACAGGTATCCCCAACCTTTTAAAGCCTGCAGGAATCTTTGGCTTTTTGACACAGGGTGGTGGGCGCAACCACAAAATGGATGCCACAGGAGGTGGAACCAACCACAAAATGTCAGGTAGAGGGATCAAGCATAACTCTAATAGTCACTCTTCAATGTTTCAGTTTAACAGGATGCCTTTTAAAATGGAAACATTTTTTAAAAAATTCTTACGTACTCCTAGATTACCTTCAGTCATGCAATGAAGATCTTTGTGCACTGGTGGTAGCTGTTGCCAAAACAACTTTAAAAAAATCTGCTCAGCTAATCAGATTTCCAATGGCCAATCAGTATACATGCTGGGCAAAAACCTCACTTGGCCTCACCCACTTTCCAAAAAGACTTGTCATCTGTCAAAAAAGGTGTCAGTGGTATTATATCATTAAATGGTATCAAAATTGAATGAATAAGTCCAGCAGTCTGTTCACACTGTGGCCAACCAGGTGCCTCTAGGAAGCCCACAAACAAGACGACTGCAGCAGCACCATCCTGCCTGTGTTCCTCAGCCCCTAATATAATAGGCATACTCCTCTGATCCTGGTGAGAATAGGTCTGCATCATGACTAGTTTCCATTTTGACTAGTAGGGATTAATAGCCCTCTCTTTCATGAACATGTCCACTCCCCACTTAAAGCCTTCCCAGTTGGCAGCCAGTTGGCAGCCATCCCCTGGGGCAGGGAGTTCCACAATTAAATTATGCTCTTGGCAGAGCCAATGGATGTAGGAAAACAAGAACGGTCTAGAAAGCACTGCGTGTAAAAGAACACGAGAGGCACAGGGGGTAGCGTGGTGTAGTGGTAAGAACATCAGATTGGGATCTGGGAGACCCATGCGCCAATGTCTGCTAAGCTGCGAAGTCACAGAGTGGCATTGGTCTTCCTCTTGATCTTTCTCATTCTCTCTTGGTCTTTCTCTTTCAGCCTCACCTACCTCACAGGGCTGTCATGAGGTAAAACGCGTGTGGAGGAAACTTCTATTGCTCTGAGAGGGGGCAAAATGTAATAAGACATATTACAGTAATGTAATAAGTACATATTACAGTAATAAGTAAATGTAAGTAAATATTACTTATTACATATTAAGGAAATGTAATAAGTACATATTACAGTAATAAGACATATTATACAGAGCGTGGGCATGCACAAGCCACCTCCCTGCTCAAATAGGAACCGGCTCTCCCTTGAAGGGCTTGTAGCGCCCATGCAACATGTGAATCTGGCCTTGGCCGGCACACGCATGTA
The DNA here is from genome assembly GCF_029931775.1 of Euleptes europaea. Classification (NCBI taxonomy): domain Eukaryota; kingdom Metazoa; phylum Chordata; class Lepidosauria; order Squamata; family Sphaerodactylidae; genus Euleptes; species Euleptes europaea. The sequence goes on along the minus strand of NC_079321.1, from coordinate 10,956,052 downwards.
GTAACATAAGAACATAAGAAAGGCCATGCTGGATCAGACCAAGGTCCATCAAGTGCATCAGTCTGTTCACACAGTGGCCAACCAGGTGCCTCTAGGAAGCCCACAAACAAGACGACTGCAGCAGCACCATCCTGCCTGTGTTCCACAGCACCTAAGATAATAGGCATGCTCCTCTGATCCTGGAGAGAACAGGTATGCATCATGACTAGTATCCATTTTGACTAGTAGGGATTAATAGCCCTCTCCTCCATGAACATGTCCACTCCCCTCTTAAAGCCTTCCAAGTTGGCAGCCATCACCACATTTTGGGTCAGGGAGTTCCACAATGTAATGATGCTTTTGGCAGAGCCAATGGACGTAGGAAAACAAGAACAGTCTAGAAAGCACTGAGTGTAAAAGAACACGAGAGGCACAGGCGGTAGCGTGGTGTAGTGGTAAGAACATCAGATTGGGATCTGGGAGACCCATGCGCCAATGTCTGCTAAGCTGCGAAGTCACAGAGTGGCCTTGGTCTGTCTCTTGGTCTTTCTCTTTCAGCCTCACATAAACACATAGCTGCCTTATACTGAATCAGACCCTTGGTCCATCAAAGTCACCTACCTCACAGGGCCGTCATGAGGTGAAACGTGTATGGAGGAGGAAACCTACCTTGCTCTGAGACGGGGCAAAATATAATAAGACATATTACAGTAATAAGTAAATGTAAGTAAATATTACTTATTACATATTAAGGAAATGTACTAAGTACATATTACCGTAATGAGAGATATTATACAGAGCATGGGCACGTACAAGCCACCTCTGTGCTTGAATAGGAACGGGCTCTCCCTTGAAGGGTTTGCAGTGCCCACACAACATGTGAATGATCTTTCTCTTTCAGTCTCTCTTGGTCTTTCTCTTTCAGTCTCTCTTGGTATTTCTCTTTCAGTCTCTCTTGGTCTTTCTCTTTCAGTCTCTCTTGGTCTTTCTCTTTCAGTCTCTCTTGGTCTTTCTCTTTCAGTCTCTCTTGGTCTTTCTCTTTCAGCCTCACCGACCTCACAGGGCTGTCATGA